>NC_083356.1:122270738-122992250 GCF_030254825.1 Meriones unguiculatus | reverse complement strand
AGAGACAGACCCTGCTCCCCTTACTCAGGCACCCACATGAAGACTGAGTTGCCAATCGGCTACATCTGAGCAGGGGGTCTAGGTCCTCTCCATGCATGGCCCTTGGTTGGTGCATCAGTCTTTGCAGGACCCCCTGGGCTCAGATTTTTTAGCTTTGTTGGTATCCTTGTGGGGCTCCTGTCCCCTCTGTGTCCTTCTATCCCCTCCTCCCTTTATCCCATAGGACTCCCTGTGCTCTGCCCAGCCAGAGTTTGCCTGTGAGTCTCAGCATCTGCTTCCATCCCCTGTTGGGTGGAACCATTCAGAGGACCCTCTACAGTAGGCTCCCTTTCTGTTCCCTCTATTCCACTTCTTCTGGTGTCTATCCTGTTTGCAGTTCTGAATGAGACTTAAGCATCCTTGCTAGGGTCCACCTTGGTGTTTAGCTTCTTTAGGTCTGTAGATTTTAATATGGCTATCTTATATTCTACAGCTAATATCTGCTTATCAGTGAATGTATACCATGCTTATATTTCTGTTTCTGGGTTACCTCACTCAGGATAATCTTTTCTAGATCCCACCATTTGCTTGCAAATGTCATGATTTCCTTGTTTTTAATAGCTGAGTAGTATTCCATTGTGTAAATGTGCCACAATTTCTGTATTTATTCCTCTGTTGAGGGACATGTAGGTTGTTTCCAGGTTCTGACTAATACAAATAAAGCTGCAATGAACATAGTTGAGCAAATGTCTTTATTTAATGGTGGAGCATCTTTTGGGTGTATGCCTAGGAGTGGTATAGCTGGATCTTGAGGTAGTGCTATTCCCAATTTTCTGAGAAAGCAGCAGATTGATTTCCAAAGTGGTTGTACAAGTT
Organism: Meriones unguiculatus; assembly: GCF_030254825.1. Classification (NCBI taxonomy): domain Eukaryota; kingdom Metazoa; phylum Chordata; class Mammalia; order Rodentia; family Muridae; genus Meriones; species Meriones unguiculatus. The sequence goes on along the minus strand of NC_083356.1, from coordinate 122,991,395 downwards.
TGCGCTCCCACCAACAATGGAGGAGGGTTCCCCTTTCTCCACATCCTCTCCAGCATGTTTTGTCACTTAAGTTTTTAATCATAGCTATTCTGATAGGTGTAAGATGGAATCTCAGAGTTGTTTTGATTTGTATTTCCCTGATGACTAAGGATGTTGAACATTTCTTTGGGTGTTTCTCCACCATTCGATATTCCTCTGTTGAAAATTCTCTGGTTAGCTCTGTACTCCATTTGTAAATTGGATTATTTGGTTTGTTGGTGTCTAATTTCTTGAGTTCTTTATATATTCTGGATATTAGCCCTCTGTCAGATACAGGGTTGGTGAATAACTTTTCCCAGTCTATAGGCTATCATTGGGTTCTGTTGACAGTGTCCTTTGCTTTACAGAAGCTTTTCAGTTTCATGAGGTCCCATTTATTAATTGTTGCTCTTAGAGCCTGTGCTGTTAGTGTTCTGTTCAGGAAGTTATCTCCTGTGCCAATGAGTTTGAGGCTCGTCCCTACTTTTTCTTCTAACAGGTTTAGTGTGTCTGGTTTTAAGTTGAGGTCTTTGAACCACTTGGACTTTAGTTTTGTGCAGGGTGAAAAAATTTGATCTATTTGCATTTTTCTACATGTAGATATCCATTTAGACCCGCACAATTTGTTGAAGATGCTATCTTTTTTCCATTGTATGGTTTTGGCATCTTTGTCAAAAATCAGGTGACTGTAGGTGTGTGGGTTTGTTTCTGGATCTTTGATTTGATTCCATTAATTCCCAGTCTGTTTCTATGCTAGTACCATGTCGTTTTTACTACTGTTGCTCTATATTACAGCTTGAGATCAGGGATGCAGATACCTCCAGAAGTTCTTTTGTAGAGGATTGTTTTAGCTATTCTGGGTTTTTTTTTTTTTCCATATGAAATTGAGAATTTTTCTTCCAAGGTCTATAAAGAATTGTGTTGGTAATTTGATGGGAATTGTATTGAATCTGTAGATTGCTTTTGTTAAGATGACCATTTTTACTATGTTAATCTTACTGAGTCATGAGCATGGGAGAGTTTTCCATCTTCTGATATCTTCTTCAATTTCTTTCTTCAGAGACTTGAAGCTTTTTCATACAAGTCTTTGACTTGCTTGGTTAGAGTTACACCAAGATACTTTATGGTTTTGTTTTGGTGTTTTGTTTTGTTTTTTGTTTTTTGCCATTGTAAAGGGTACTGTTTCCCTACTTTCTTTCTCAGCCCATTTGTTTTTTGTATACAGGAGGACTACTGGTTGTTTTTTTTTTTTGTTTTTTTTTTTTTAGTTAATATTATATCCAGCCACTTTGCTGAAGTTGTTTATCAGCTGTAGGAGTTCCCTGGTAGAATTTTTGAGGTCACTCATGTATACTATCATATCATCTGCAAATAGTAATATTTGGACTTCTTCTTTTCTGATTTGAATGCCCTTGATCTCCTTTAGATGTCTTATTGCTCTAGCTAGGACTTCAAGTACTATATTGAAGAGATATGAAGAGAGTGAGTAGCCTTGTCTTGTCCCTGATTTCAGTGGAATTGATTCAGGTTTCTCTCCATTTATTTTGGCTATAGGCTTGCTGTATATTGTCTTTACTACATTTAGGTATGTGCCTTGTGCCCCTAATTTCTCCAAGACTTTAAACATGAATGGGTGTTGGATTTTATAAAACGCTTTTTCAGCTTCTAAGGAGATGTGTTTTGTTTTTTTTTAGTTGGTTAATATCTTGAAATAGATGCATTCTTTAGTGAAATCACAGGCACTTTAACCCTGCCAAGTGACCAAAATCACCGGGTTGCCATTCAAAGAAGCTGATCTTATGCTTTAGCTTTGCTGGTCACAGAAACCTGGGATGTTAGTGTTCTCATGTGCAAAACTGGAATATTGATACTTAACTATAGAGCTTTCTGAGGATGCATCGCTGTCCTCACTGTCCAGAAAACGCCACCACAGTGCTCAGAGAAGGAGTCAAAAACTGATGGACATCCTGTTCAACTTGATTATCTGCCTTTAATGATGATGGCAAGTATACCCACAAAGCCGTTTTGTTTTTCATTTTCAGTATGATGTCCAGAAAAAATTTAAGGGAACACCTTCACTGTGTTTTGAAACATTCTTTGCACAGAAACATTTTGCCCCGTATAAGCTAGTGTAAGATTCTGAACATGCATGTCTTAGGTCTGCCGGGCTAAGTGGGGATGTTCAGAAGGTTATTTAGGGAGCTATCTTAGAGGCAAAATTTTGGAGGAATTTAGGTGGGAGTGAAAAGGTGCTGGAAGAGGGATTTTGCTGTGGTTTGAATGGTGAGAAATGGGTTCATGTCAGTCAATACAAGAAGAATCCAGGAAGAGCAGACATTTTTAGTAATATTTTGGAGGAGTCAGGAACTTTCCTTATGTAACCTAATTCTTCTGAGGAAGTAGGTATCTCGTAATCCAGCCCAACTTGGGAGTTCAATAGTGGCTCGGTGAAAGCCAGCAAATGCAGCTGGCTATAATTTATTCTATATTTTTAGTATAGATTTCCTTTTTTGGGAAGGCTGTTGCAGAAATGAACCTAATACTTTCTCTGAAAAGAAAGGTCTAAATGTGTTTACTTGGGAACAGAGATCTGAAATCCTACTGCAATGACATGTCTTCATTTACAGGAAAACATAAAATACACTGTGAAATATTTTCTGTGATGGCACAAAATGCTCAATGAATTAATTCAATGCAAATGATATTTACCCAAAAAAAAGCCATAAAAAACATGGCAGCAGTTTCTTTGGTTTTCTTTGCATGGGGTTTTGTTGTCACTGTCAGCAGCAAACACATATTAGCATCATTTGCTCAAAAACTAAGCTGACTTACATAGAAGAAAAGGGAAGAGTTAGTCCCTGAACTCATGATGTCCATGAACAGGAACAACACTTTCATTCAGTGGATACCAAATGCCATGAATTCCCTTAGACAAGCTTCATTCACCTCTGGGAAGAGGGACACCGGTGGTACTGACGGATTTCGTAGTATCCAGGGAAAGAATTCTTGGAGGAGAAGCTTGACATCATTTAAATTCTTTCCTGTTGCGTTGTCTCCTGGACGCTGAAGTGCCACATTTGACTCAAGAATGTTGGCAAAGAGGCATTCAGAGCAGATGATAGCTGCAGATTCTGAGAAGAACTGCTCCTGAGGGAACTCCCTGAGCACATTCTCTGATGCTTTTAAATGCACCACAGCTGGGGCTTAACACCAGAGGTACGGGGCATTTGGCTTTCATTTTAGGTGAGCCTGTTCCCAGGTGTAGTGAGCTGGGCTGAGGACTGGGGGCTCTTGCTGCAGAATCTAACTTTTTAGTTGGGACGGGAGGGTTACATGTGCTATGCCGGAGAAACAGAAAAGAGAGATAGAAAAGGAGGGGTGGGGCTGCAGAAGACCCTCCTAATGTTTATTCTATAATTTGATTGCTCCTAACTGAACACAGCCAAAGAAGAAATAATCATTAAGTTTTAGTTCAAGGTCAAAGCCAGACAGGATGAGATGAGGAAGCATAGCGTCACTCCTTGTTATACTGAAATATCCTGAAATCCTACGTGAATATTGTTTCCAGTTTTGAGGAGCAGTGTTACTAAAAATTTTTTCTGGATGATAAGATGTGCCTCTTTAAATAAAAGCATCTCCCATGCATTTTGGTGGATACTGCTGATTGTACAAACACTGATTGTAAAACACTGTCTCATGGCTCTGAGAGGACCTTCCACAGCCAACACATTTCCTTTCTCATTCCTCAGGAAAAAAGGTTGTTCATCATCGCAAACCACTTAGGAGCTTATCCAACTGCTTTTCTTTGCTGTAATTACAAGTGGACAAACCAAGGCTTTCCCTATACATTTGTGTCGAGGGTCTTATCCTTCCAGTGAAATCTCGTGTGTGTCTGTGTGTGAGCTGAGTGTATGTTTCTAGAGCTCTTTCTGCTTTGAACAGTATCCCGAGATTCCTTTATTCACCCAGCTGTGCCTCGTTCTCTTGAAATCTCCTCACATGGCCATATGATGTGTCCACAGAACCGCTTGAAACTAGACCTTTTGCAAGCAAACTCCTACAAACTGTCGTCGGTGTTAGCAGACCTGGAGCAAAGGCCAAAGCCCTGCCACCCCTGTAGTACCTGTATTTTCAAGTGGAAAGAAAAGGTAACGCTGAGATCCGTTGGAATGTCTTTACGGGGCTTGCCAGGTAGAGTGGGAGGGCTTAGAAGGATGTCAAGGCAGAAAGCCCACCATAACTTAGGCGCCATTTGCCCCAGGTTCTCACTGCAGTGATTGAGAGAAACTTACTTTCATTCCTTTTGAGCACACCGAAAATTAAACACAACTGAACTCATCCTCTGAAATGAGACCAAACCACGCAAGTGAGGGAAAACTTAGGATTTCTTTTCTCTCTCTTCATACCTTAACTTTAGCTTTACAATGTGTTGTTGTAGAAATTTCTACTAACTTGAAATTTGGGTATTCCTACAGACCTAAACTATAAGATCTTATGACAGCAGGTTCCTCTTGGCATGGTGGGAATGTACCCCAGTGCAGTCTAGCACAATACGTAATGTGGAGAATGCGAATATAATTTCAAACCCCACGGCGCACACAGGTGTCTGTGTTCAAAGAATACACAGTGCTGTATTCTTTGGAAATCGTATGTAGACAGCTATTGCTTGTATCTAGTTTCATTACTGCTCAGAAGGGGGAACTGTACCCGAACAGTTGGTGCTGAAGGGACAGTACTCTTTCTGAAGAGAGCCATCAGCTCTAAAATGGCCTCAATCATTTTGCTGGGGGCCCATTCAACTTGGACTTCCAGAAGTATTGCTACAAATGTTTCTATCAGGCTCAGACATATAGGTCCAAATGGAAATGGGGGCTGTGAAATACAGTACTCATATCATTCTGAAAATATTTTGCTTTTGGAACAAGAAAACTTAAACACGGAAGGACTTAGAAATGTTTTGATTATTTATGCATTGTCCCCATTAGAAAAATGCACACATAAATCCCAAGGAAATGACATACAGAGAACAATGTTTTATGAATATTTATAACGCAGTTGTTTAAAATTACTTTCTTTTCATAAAAACCTATTTGAACAGGAGCACTCTCATACGTATGTGAAAATATCCCGGCCTCTTTTGACGAACAGATTGGAGAAAACTGCAAGCAGAGCACCTGCGGGCGGGCAGAACAACCCAAGCTCTTCCCCTTCAGGTAACCCAAGGCCCAAAATAGCCGTGGTTCGTGTCCTAAGGGGAAAGCACAGCGCTATACTTGAATATGAGTTTTAAGCTATATTTGCCTATATTTACCAAAAAGAAATTTACCTCTCGGTTGACAGTAATGAATTTGATAGCATCTGCAGTTTTGTGTTCAAATGTAGAAAAAAAAAAAAGGTAGGAAGGAATCACAAAGTGCAGGCTGGGAAAATCATTTTATAACATGATAGGTTACGAATGCACATGAGCACACACATATATACACACATATATACATATATACACACATGGTCATTGTCCCTCAATTGCATACTATAATCTCAGATCTCTAGGGTCTTTTTTTTTTTTTCATTAGATTTGGACCAAAAAGAGTTTCAATATAACCAAAGTCATTGAGGACCATCGATCTATTCAAATGTCACCAGCGATTTTTTTTTTAAGAAACAGTTCTCTAAGCAACAAATATAAACTCCAAATATTCCCTATACTCTATTTGAATGGCAGATCATGTGTGTTAAAAAAACAAAAACAAAAACGCAGCTACCACACACATTACCTATGTTTAAGTAGAAAGCAAATAATTTTAAATTACCATCATGTTATTAGTATAATAAAGATAAACTTTCCTCCAGAATTATTAGTTCCTCTGTTACGATCTGGGTTGTTATATAACATACATAGCTTATATACGTGTTGGGTGTATTACAGATGCTATCAAACCAAGGAATAAATGTTAGGTAAAATTATAAAATTTTTGAGAAAACTTAAACTATGCACCATACTAGTAAACAAAGAAAAGTCTGACTGTTTTAATTTTGCCTGCTAAGTAATCATGGTTACTACAATTTAATCCCAAACTCTAGGCTCTGGTGTGTCCCAAGTCGGCAACCATCTTTACAAGGCTTTGTATACTTTTCAAGCCAGGCAAGATGACGAGTTGAATTTGGAAAAAGGTAAGACACATTCTCAAATATTTTAGTTGCTTTTTCATGTTGAAATTCCTCCTGGGGATAAAAATCCTGCCTTATTGGGACAGCATTAAGTCATGGCTGGCTGCGGTTTACAGTCATTCTTCTTAGAATACAGAGATAAAAAGCACGAAACTGAGGCTCACATAATGACAGCTAATGGTCATCTCATGTTTTGATGTGTCAGGCACTGTTGCAAGCATATCGCTCAATTATTATTCACAGAACTCTCTGAGACAGGCATTATTTATTCCCATTTTATAGCTGAGAAGACCAACAAACAGAAAAGGTAGGTACTTTGACTAAAATCACAAGCAGGGGCAGTATAGGATATGAACTCAGAACTCAGTCATGCCCTTACTCACACTGCTCCAATGAGGTAGAATGCCACTAATGGGAGTTCTTTAGGGCTATTTTGTCTTTCAGATGGTAGAGTTGCAGAAAAGTGATGTCTTCCTTAGTGTGATAGAATGTTCTAGAATTGGAGTCCATTGATGCCCAGATTAATGTTTGTCTCCCTGTTTCTCAGAAAAGAACTTAGAGCCACTTTAGATAACTAGATCCCTGTTTGTGCCAGAAATATTTCTCAGGGAGATGTTTCCTGGTGGGTTATAGAAACCAATCTTTTTAAAGAAGTACAAGTGTTCGGCCTTCACTTTCCTCGTGTTATCTATATTTGGATGTCCAAGATAAGGCACAGACTGATAAATGTGACCATGAAAAGAATTGTGCCAGAAGAGAAAGCTTATTATTGATAACCAGGATATGGCTTCCAAAACAATAGAAAATCAAAATAGGTTTTGAAACAAATTATTTCATCTCTTTTTCCTTCCTTCAATTCTTCCTTCCTTCCTTCCTTTCTTTGTGTGTGTTCTGTTTAAAGACAGAGTTTCTCTGTGCAGCCCTGGCTGTCTTGGAACTCTCTATGTAGACCAAGCTGGCTTTGAACTCAGAGATCCAGCTGCCTCTGCCTCCCAAGTGCTGGGATTAAAGGCATGTGCCACCATGTCTGGCTACATTCCATGTGTCTATGTGCCGGACACCATGGCAAGCATATCATTCAGTGATTACTCACAGAACCTTCTGAGACAGATACTGTTTAATCCTGTTTTATAGCTGAGAAGGATGAAGCACCAAGCATCTTCTGTGCTTGCTCTTGTTTAGAGGGAACTTTCTAATTACCGCAGGCTTGTCTGATTTCTCTACACAATGACTTTTCCTTTTCTGTGAGTGAAAGATACATGAGTAGCCTCATGATCTCAAGTGTCCTGAGCTTAGGTTTCAAAGTTTACATTAAACCATCATCTTGTTTGTATCAGCTGTCTCTTGATTGTAAAGCCCACTTATGCTTTCTATTCTCTATAGTTCTTTTCGATGAAACACAGCACCAGAGGCTGGGGGGGGGGGGGGGGGCTGACAGTATAATTTCAAGTCATTTGTCTGAATCTGTTTAAATTTTACCAAACAACCTACCGACCCGAGTAAGAGTTGGTAAGAGTTTTTAAGAACATTCTGTATCCGAGGAACTACTTGGCAACATTGCTTTCTGCATTTGATTCAGATGAAGCAAAATTTATTGAGCACTTTGCATAAAACAGCCACAACACAGAGAATGCTAAAAAGAGTGAAATAATGAACTACTTAAAGAGACAGAGAATTCCTAATTAGAATGAGCTCCCATAATTGAGGATGCCGTGACTGAGAAGCTAGAAAGACTGTACCCATCACCTGAACCTTCAGAACAAGCCTGAGCAGAAAAGAGTGAACAAAAGACATGGGAGAATAGTGCTAATGAAAAGGAGATGTTGGGCCCAGAAATGGGTGTTTCTACTTTGATGTATGGAAAGCAGCCTGTTACTCAGCTTTCCAGTTCTGTGACAAAACACCCAAGAAAAACAGATTCTGAAAAGAAATGGTTATTTTGGCCCTCGGCTTCCAAGATTTCATTTTGTTTGGCTATCTTTGAGGTCCGTGGAGAGGCAGAAATTTTACAGCTGAAGGTTGTAACAATGGAGAAAAGCTGCCCAATCCTTGTTAGCCAGGAGGTGGGAGGGAAGTATCAGGGACAAGAGAGCCCCTTCAAATGCAAGGTCCTTCAGGGACCTTCCTGCAAACAGATCTTTGAAGAGGCCATTCAATATAGATGCACTGATGAAGTAGTACCCTCATTATCTAGTCATCTCTCAACAGCACCACCCTCTGGGGACTAAGACTTTAGGGAAATGCTTCATATACAAACAGTAACATGGCCAGAGAAAAAGAATTCTTTCAAGCCCGAGGCTTAACCAAAGTATGCTGAGCCTCCCATCAAGCTTACAGTTGTTAAGATCATGGTGACCTTTTCTAAAAGGCAACAGAAACTTAGATAAGAAGTGTATTAGGAATTTGGCTTTAATCATTTCCTTAACATTATCTTCAAATTGGTGTTTTATTAAAATTACCTGAATTAATGAATGGAGGCTAGATTTCTACGTGAAACTGCCAGAAGTTCAGACTGAAACCAGATGTGACATAGATAGTTATCAAAATTTTAAGAAAAAACTCTTAGTACAGACCACTTCTAGTGAAGTATTCTAGACTATCAAGGACAGCAATATGTGTAACCCTTAAGGTATGGACAGCAAGAGTTTGCAGACAACTCATCCATTGTGCAAAGAATGGAGTCAGAAATTCTACCACAATTCTGTTTTTTGTTGTTGTTTTCAAGACAGGGTTTCTCTGCATGTCCTTGGCTGTCCTGGACTCACTTTGTAGACCAGGCTGCCCTCGAACTCAGAGATCCACCTGCTTCTGCCTCCCAGAGTGTTGGGATCACAGGTCTGCACCTCCACGTGCCGCTCATGATTCTGTTTTTATGCACACTCTTGGCTCAGTAGTTCATTATTTCACTCATTTTAGCATTCTCTGTATTGTGGCCATTTCCTGCAAAGTGCTCAATAAATTTTGCTTGATCTGAATCAAAAGCAGAAAGCGGTTACCGAGTAGTTCCTCGGATACAGAATGTTCTTAAAAACTCGTACCAGCACTTACTTGGCATATGTGCTCGAGGCGCACAGAACCATCTGTCTAACTCCGTGTGCATCCTCGCAGGAGACATTGTGACCCTACATGAGAAGAAAGAAGAAGGATGGTGGTTCGGCTCTTTAAATGGGAAGAAAGGTCATTTTCCCGCTGCCTATGTGGAGGAGCTGCCTTCAGTGGCTGGACACACAGCTACGCAGGCATGAAACAGGACTGGACCCACAGGTGCCCTCGCACATCCTGTAAATGATATGGTGCAAATAAAGAGGCACAGTTACCATCTTTGCAAGTTTTTCTTACACAGTGGGTGGTAGAGACTTAGCTGCATTTCACAGTGGTACGCAGGACTATTAGCTCCAAACAGAGTCAAATAAAAGACAGCTGGATTGATGGAGGCACAGAAGGGTATGGGTTCCTAGAATTTCTAAAACCTAAAAGGTGCTCTACACCTGACAAAATTGAGATCGCTCTCCAGAGTGCCCGAAGTCATTATCAGCATCTGTAAGCATACAATAAGTAGTAGGAGCCTTTTTTCTCTAGCTTTGGGTGGCAACAAGACACGCGGCATCTTATGATGGGTCAACAAAGCCTGGGAAATAAGAAAAGACACAGATCAAAGCCAGAATAGGGACAGGCAAACAAGAGAGACACAGGCTGGGACACAGGCTGGGAAGCAGAATAAAGGACCAAAGGTCCACTGAGCTAGACGGGGTGTGATACAAGAAGTCTAGTCTAGACCCTCAGCAGATCATCGCAGGCCGAAGGAAGTTTCAACCAGAGCCCGTGACCTCCTGAGGCAGTGACTTCTCATTGGTCCCTGCCCACTACCAACAGCTCTTAGGGTGAGGTCAAAAGCAAGCCAGAGATGGCTTGGGATCTGATGAAAAGCAAATAAGAAGGGGGAAAGGAGGTGGTGTGTGAAATTGCATGCCTCCTTTCCTGTATGGAAACTTCTTTTGTCAATTGGGAAATTACATCACTGTGGAAGAAACATCCTAAGCAGTTTCCTACTGAAAGGAATTTTAATAGTAATAAGAATGTATGTGTATGTGGATGTAGACAGAATCTCACTATGCAGCCCTGGCTGATCCAGAACTCACTATGCAGACCAGTCTGGTCTTGAACTTGTAGAGATCTGCCTCTTACTCTGCCTCCCAAATTCTGGGATTAGAGGCCAAAAGGAAATATTCAAGTAGCTTCCTCAAATGCCCTTTAATAAGAAAGCTTGAGATTGAAAGCAGACTCCCCTAAGGACAGGAGTGCATAATACAGATGTCATGGTAGCAGCTCACAGAAAATGGAGATCATACACTCCCGGTGAATGGAAGAGATGGTGTTGATGGCAATACTCACACTTCCCTCCTCTGCCAATTAGAATGTCCTTCAGAATCTCCATATTTGCATTCGGTAAACCCCTCTCATTATTTTCCTAGGCCCTCCTTTTTCTTTAATTCACCTTTTTTTATAAATGGAAAAATTCAAACCAGGGAATATCAGTGTTCCCTGATGTGTTATTACACTCCTATCTAGCACATAATTAACACAATAATATTTGATACAGGAATTCAAGTAAGATTTGTTACATGAAACATAACCTAAAACCTAGAAGAGCAGCCCAAAATTGTTCATTTGTTGGTTGGTTTTTAAAAATAAACTTTATGTGGTGGTTTGAATAAGTAGGGCCCCCACAGACCCATGTGTTCGAATGCTTGGCCAATGGGGAGCGGCACGATTAGGTGTGGCCTTCTCGAAGTAGGTGTGGCCTTCTCGAAGTAGGTGTGGCCTTGTTGGAGGGGTGTGCCATTGTGAGGGGAGGCTTTGAGGTCTCCTATGCTCAGGCTCCATCCACACATGGTTCCTTTCTGCCTTTGGTTCAAGATGTAGAACTCTCAGCTCCATCTCCAGCACCATGCCTGCCTGGATGCCTACATGCTTCCCCCATGATAATGGCCTAAACCTCAGAAACTGTAAGTCAGCTCCAACTAAATGCTTTCCACTTATCCACCACCCAAAACAAAAACCCCACAACAGCGTTAGAACTAGGAAACAGTTAGCTTTATGTCCTGTTTTCTAACTCATGTCCATTCCCTGCTCCAGTCCTTCCCATTTCCTCAATTTAGCACTTTGTTTTTGTTAAGACAGGTTTCTGTGTAGCCTGGCTGTCCTGGAACTCACTTTGTAGGTCAGACTGGCCTCGAACTCAGAGAGGTGCCTGCCTCTGCCTCTCAAGTGGCTATATTTAGCTCTCCTTTAGTAAGTATACCATGAAGAAAAGAGAAGAAACTGCCCCAAATTTTAACCCCTAATGGTGCATTAGTGCCAGCTTTCAGGCACTGTAAGTTGGCTGAATAACAGGCCACTGGCCAATGAGCAGGTTGAATTCCTATTTTCTTTTGCATCCTATTCACTCTACTGAGCTTTGCTGGATTTAAAAAAATGGGTAGCAATTGACTGTGAACTAGCCCATTTTGTACACAGGAAGTAATGTTAATGGCGGTTTGGGCTGGATTTTGTCAATCTGTAGCGCTTTGTGAGAACGCAAATGGTCTTGTTTTGTAATGCTGCTGAAAACCCAATTGTGCCTGGGATTTGTTATTTTTTAAGTCCCCCCCCCCCCCCGCCTTTGTATACTCCCTTTCCTCTAGCTCTTTCAAAAAGCATTGTGCAGATAGCCTGAGGAAGGGTAGAGTGTCCTGAGACCAAGTTCAGTTCCTTCTTCCATGTTTCCTCACGGGTCGGTCCCGTACCTTGCTGGCCTCAGCTTCCTTATCACCTCAGCTTCCTTATCAACACATGACGAGAAAGAATGAGTGCTCAGCTTTTAAGTCACAGACTCTCATTTTAAGTTTACATCTGAAGTTCATGTCACAGTCCATGGAATATAGACTCTGGAATCTGTCAGATGAAACGTGAATAACTTTCAAAGAAACTGTACGAGTCGTGCAAGAATCTGGGTTCAACCTGCTCCTTTGAAATACTGTAGCTGTAAATGAAATGAAATGCAAATGTAGGTTGCTATGGTAGTCTGTTTCAATATACTTTTAGCAGGGCAAGAATTTCCAGTTAGACAGATTGGGTGGACCTCTTAGATTTAGGATGAAATTAAGAGAACATTAGGTGAAAGTTAATAATACATGCAAGTTTTTGCATAAAATACAGTATTTAATGCTCTTAAACTATGAACAGGCTTTTAATGATTATATTCCACTAAGCAGTGAAATATATGCACATATTTCATACATCAGAAGTTTTTAGTATCACTAATGAACTGAAATATAAGCCACAGAGACCTTGCCAGCAATTCACTGACCACATACATTTTATTCTATGTAATCTCATTATTAATAGAGCAGGAGCTAATGTGTCTATGTCACCAAACAAGAAGATATACTAATTTGTTTCTTTCTTGCATTTTCTATGACACATAATTAATGACACAATCATAATGACAAGAGGAATTTTAATCACTTAAAGTACTTTACAATCCATCAGAATTGGTCTCATCCTCAGTTGGGGGTGCCCTTTGTTGTACAGGATTATGAGCCTTTAACTGATAACTTAAGGACAGCTTAGTTATTCTCTTCACCAACATGAAGTCACTCCTTCTCAGGACCTTGAGGATCTGGAGGGGCAACAAGCTTGATGAAAGCAATAAAAGCACCCAGGTATCAAAATGGCACAGCCTATTATCCTTCTGCAATTCATGTGGAAAGAACTTACAAGTCAGAGGAGAGGGAGAAAGGGACAAGGAGCAGGGATTCAGATCTGGCCCGGAGTGTGAGAACATAGCAGAGGCCTTTCGCACATCATATCTGAGTGGATGGATCTGTTTGGTGGCCTGGCCACTGTTCTCAGCCATCCAGGGTTCTGAAGCCAGCTGCTTCACCATTTTAAGTCTATTTCAAAAAAAAAAAGAAAATCTAGACATGGTGCCTTCTGTTCACAATCATTTATTCCTTGGTTTTGTTTTTCTAGACAGGTGTTCTCTGTGTAGCTGTGGCTGTAAACCAGGCTGGCCTCAAACTAAGAGAACTGCCTGCCTCTGCCCTCCCAAGTGCTGGGATAAAAGGCATGCACTTCCACCACCCAGCACTCATTTTCTTAACTCTTATGTAGCTACAGAAACACAAAAGTTGATTTGTTTGAAGCTGCTGACTACTTTGTGGTCACATAAAGTCTTGTGGTATACTCAAGGTGGCACTTATGGATTCAGGCAGCATCTGAGTTTGAATCCCCATACTAATATGTAAGAGCTATGACATGAAGTTCCGTCAATTTTACATTTGATTCTTTACATTATCTGTAGCACAATGTTAATGGTGTCTACTTCACAAGTTGAGAGAATACTAATGAACGGATGTATGGAAAGGGCTTAGAAATATTGGGCTCATAGACATTACCACAGAAAGTCTCCGCTTACTTTGTAGGTAAGTGATATTTTGTCATGCCAAACACCTAAGCCTTTTCTGTTCAGAGAACTATTTTTCTGCCTGTGGCAGTCTGATTGAGAATGGTTGCCATAGGCTCATATATTTGAATGCTTGGTTCACAATTGAAGGATTAGTGCTGGGGTCTAGTTGGAGACTGTATCACTGTGAGTGGGCTGATGTTTCAAATGCTTACACCAGGCCCAATCTCAATCACAGCCATCCCCCCACCCCAACTCCTGCTTCCTGAGGATCAGGACAGAAGATCTCAATTACTGCTTCAGCACCATTCCTTGCCTGCCACCATGGTTCCCATAACCCTCTCTCCCAAGTAAATGCTTTCTTCTATGAAGTTGCCTCAGTCATGGTCATGGCCCATACTCAGCCCTGGTATTAAAGTTAGTATCTTGGCTTAGTGTTGTGAGCTATCCACCAGAGAAAACTACAGGGACATGGGTTTAAGCCAATAGGTCTTTATTAGCTGACTGGAGGCAACTCCCTGAGCCTTTCTCAGGGTGAGCTTTTAAGCACAAAAATGACACCCCAAGTTAACACACCTCAATTAGGAATAAAAATCAGCCAGAAGCAGAAGTAATGGAGCCAAAAGCAAGGTGAGTATTTATAGACTATCCCATCTAAACGGACTTTGATGGATTACATTTTTGTTCTCGTTTTGGTGGGTGGGACTGCCAGTGTGCTGGGTTCCAAGGCTTAAATGGCACTTCTATCATGGTACCAGTTGTGCTTACGGTCTGGGGCCTGTTACAACAGTGGGGAACTATAATAATCCAATGCATGTACTTCATTCCTTTGACCAGCAGGTTGGTTTAGGATCTGGGATGAGGTAGACATGGCTGGGACCCCACTCTATGACAGCCACAGTCTAGAAGAAACAGCTTAATAAATGCTTATACTTCCAACTAGGTTCACAAAACCCAACACTGGATGGCAGGAATTTATGTATCTATCTACATATAGGTAGATGAGTTAAAGCCAAATGTGCAGGTTTGCCCCAAATAGAGTTTTCTCACTACAGTCTGTTAAAATAGTCTTATTGTAGTTTCACTTTCTTCAGTATTGATCATCCATGGTCAACCACACTCTAAAAACATCAAATGGAAAATGATAATTTTACATCTTTAAACTGCACACTGTTGTTGAGTAGTGGAATGGGACAAAACATAGTGTCACCATGAAGCATCAAGTGAGCCATTCTTATTCAGCAAATGCATACTGTAAATGATACCATTAGTCAATTGGTAGCCATCTCAGATAGCATCAATATTAGAGCACTTCAGTGCTTGTGTTCAAGTAAGCTTTAATAATAATTTGCCACTATTACACCTGTGAGGAAGAAGCCATTTTACTTCCATCATTATAAATGCATACTGAAGAGACAGTCACCAAGACTGCTCCACAAGAGAAAACCAATCAGGTTTATTAACACATGCAGTACAAACTGTACAGGAGAACCCCAACAGAAGAGAACTGGAAACAGCAGCTTAGAACTCAGATCTACAAACATCTTCAACAGAAAACAGTAGGATTTTACAGATACAAGATAGACAGCAGGTTTGGCTTTTGGCTTTCACAAATGGGAATTATGAAGAATGAATTTGCAGAAATAAACTAATGAAGCAAGATTTATCAACTCCTCTGGTGCCACGTCTGACGTGGTAAGAGATCTCATCAGCAACTACCTTCTGTATTTCTTTGTGGGTATGGGGCGAGATACCTTTATAATTTTAGGTCCCGTGTTTAGGCAAATTGGGCAGAACTCAAGACTTTTTCTAACTCTGCTTCTGCTTAACTCTTTAGCTCAAAAATGTTATGTCAAAGAGGAATGTTTCCATCATACCACACAAAAACACTGAAGAATGACAGAGGGGCAAGAGATGAGAATTCCTACTATTTCTGCATCAATTATAGACCGTAGCTATAAAAGCTTTCCGCACATTGGCAAGAAACGCAGAAAAATTGTTGGTCTTCCTGACCTTCTCCTGAAATTCGGCGAGGCACTCGAGATGAGGTGAACAGTCGGACACTAGAGGAAAAACAAGATAATTTAAATGAAGGGTTTTGTGTGTGCTTGTGCAGAAGTGTTCCCACTTAAGCGCTCGGCTGGGTCAATGACATTATACTTTACTGAAATGCTCTGAGCATGAACGAATATACTTGAATTTCACAGTTATCCTCTAGCCTTTTCCTTTGCTTAATCCTTAAATATTCAAATTGTTAAGTACTATAGTCCCACTTTAAATCTGAACAGATTATCCAAAGCACTGGGAGATGAGTGACAGAGTGCTATTTCCATCATCTTTCCTATGTACATTTTGCTTTAATTATAAAAGTCACTTTCTGTGCAAAACTTCAGTTGACACTTAGTTTATTGCCACAATATGAAAAAAGGCAAAACTTTCAATGCTAATTCTTTTTGAGACAGGGTCTCACTATGTAGGTCTAGCTGGCTTGGGATGTAGACCAGACTAGTTTAAACCCACAGAGATCCATCTGCTTTTGCCTCTTACATGCTGGGATGGAAGGCAAGAAGCACCACTCCTGGCCTCAGTGCCCGTTCTTAATAATTTATGATTTTGAAACAAAGTATCCAAGATTTTACAAGTGCAAGATTTTTCAGTGGAAAACGTGGGTACTATGCCCAGACTGGAACTTACAAAGTCCACTAATTATATGGGCCAAAAGTCACAAGCTACAGTGGTCCTCGTGACAGTTGCACATGGTGGCAACTGAACAAATCTGCCATGAAGAGGTGTCAAAAGAATGATCCAGCTCTTTCTAGCATCAATAACCTCCTTTGTTCAGGAGGAAGAGCTAGACTGTAACAGCTTTCTGGCTCTGGCAGAGATTGCTTGGACAGGACCAAACAGAGAAATAGCAGAGTACCTGGTTTAAAATGTATTCTGTATTATTTTAATAGAATATCAAACACTATAAGTGTCTAAGTTTTCTTTCCTGTTGCTATGATACTCTGACAAAAGCAACTAAAGAGAGAAAAGCCTTATTCTGGTTTGCAGTTCAAAAGTCCATCCAGCATAGTGGGGAAGTCAAGGCAGGAAAAGCGTGATCAGGACATGAAATGCAATGCACGCATGCTTCTGACTGGCTCCCCCTCGACTTACACAGTCCAGGATCCCAGCCCAGAAACAGTATCACTAACTGAAAGGTCTTCCTGCCTCGATTAACACAGTCAAGATAATTACTCACAGCGTTCAGGTGACTTTCGATGTTGTCAAGGTGACAATTAACACTAAACCATTACAAACAGGGGCTTACCAATAATACACAATTTATAAAAAACTGAAAAACTAGGTAAGAGGTTTTGGGGTTTGCTTTTTAATGTCTAGTACTCAGCTGACTGAAACATAATTACTAAAGAGAAGATCCTCAAATAGTTTGTAGATGGTGATTCTCAAAATCTGAATAGGAAGACAGTAAATTACCAGGGCCTTAGAGAGCCAATCAGCATCCAGAGCATCTACCTGCCAGCTATAAACGCTTTAAAATGATATCACAGGTGTAATGATTCGAGAATCATTTTATGAACTCTAACAAATTAGTTTATTTTTATAATGGATTAGCAGAATTAAAGAGGCACTAACATACTTCTACTAGCTAGTGTTCACATTGCTAGCAATCACATACATTCCCTATAAATTAAAGGCTCTCTGACCTGAATGTGTGGGACATTTCAGGATGAAAAGCTTAAAACATATTTGGAGGAAAGTAAATTACCACATTTTGAGTATTTTACACAAAGTGACAATGACTAAACTATTCATATTACCATTCACAGTTTAGCTTTAAGTTCTCTGCAAGGGTAATCAAAGTTGCATATAAAATACAATGAACTTTAGTTTCAGAGTTTCCAGGCCCCATGATGCTGTCATCCTAAACACATCTACACGGTAAAACTACACTCACACCCTTTAGAGGCAGTGCCTCAAGAAGCAATACTAAAAAGGAAACAGTTTGTGCAAACACTACTTTCCTGATTTTATGAGTCAAATGACAGCTGAGGGCATTGATCTTAAACATAAGAGAAAGGGATACATACCTTCATATTCCCTAGCTTCATTTAGGCTCAGGGAAAACATATATGGGCTCTCAGGATTCTTAGGGTCAATACTAATGAATATAAACTGCAATTTATCACCTGAAGAAAGAAATTATAAACCATTTAATATGAAAATACTTAGAAGCTAAAGCCTCAGTGGAGATCTTTCACACAAACACATATACTCACTCACATACACACACACAAACACACTCACACGCCCCCCCAGTCCTGTCTTTGGTAAGTATATGCCTGGCTGTGTATCCATTTAGCCAGTACCTCCAAACACAGAAGTTACAAATCAGTGCAAATGACATTTAAAATAGACAACAAAGGGAGAACGATGACCCCGACATCAACATTAAACTTTTTCTTCAAAAGATATTACCAAGAAAATGAAGACATCTCATAAAACGAGATAAATTATTTATAAATCAAATATTAAGGCTTGAAAGTGTAAAATATACTTTTAAAACTACAACTGGAAAACACAAAAGCGGGGATTTAAGCAAGTCACTGCATGCTGATGTTCAAAAAAAGTAATATTCCCAGTAAGCAGAAGTGGAAACAAATCAGTGTCACCTCCCCCCAAAAGATGACCAGTTAAATACAACATCGTACACACAGACACTACACACATATGTACATATATGCACACATACAAACACTGCCCAGAAATAAAAAGGAATGAACCTCTCATACATAGCTACAGTGTGGGCAAACCTTGAAAGTATGTGAAGATGCAAAAGAACAAATATTACACGATTCCACTATATAAAATAGCTAGAACAGATAAGATAAACTCACAAAAACAAAAAAATAAATTCAAGGCTATTGAGAGCTTAAAGGAAAAAAAAAGCACGATGGTGAATTTTTACAGAATTTCTGTTTGGGGTGATAGTAAAATATAGAAATCCACAGTGGTTAATGATGGTCACACAACACTATATAATGTCATAAATTATACACTTTAAAATGGTTTAAAACAGCTTAGTTTTATGTTGTATGTATTTTATTACAATAAACCCATATGTTAAATGATTTCATTTTATATTTTCCTAGTTACTTTATTTTCCAAAAAAACCTTGAAATGCTTCCAAAGAAATAAAAGTGTAAATTAAACAAACAGAAATAAATAAATGAATGAATGAATGCCAGGTAGAAATTCAAAATTCAAGTTGGCAGTCATAAATTCTCACACATTTTAGTTTCTTCTACAGCATAAAAATTTAAGCAGTCATATTTAAAATTCTTATTAAAAAAAATCTTCAGAAACCTAGGAAAGACTTTTCTTGCATCCAAGTTCAAAGTGAAGTAACTGTCAGTACACCACACTTCTGTTAGTCTGGGAAGGGTGTGCAGGCCAAGGGAAGATTGGTAATAGACTCAGTTAAGCAAAAAGAAGGGTTTACTTTGGGGCTTTCTCTTCCCCTAAATACCGAAGGGCAGGGAGCACTCACTCCTCTCACTCACCAGGCGGCAAAGAGTACCTTTGTGGGTTGGTGGTTCTCAATCTGTCAGTTCTGCAGCAGACACGAGCCTGTCCTCCTTCTAGCTATTTCAGTGGCTCAACTGATCTGCTTAAGCAACTCTCACCAGTCAGGAAAACACTGTGTTTGGCAGTTTATGATAAAGGATGCTACTTGGTTCCACACACACATTGTGTCCTTCCTACCATCGTAAATACGTAACATTAACAAATCACAGCTAACAGGGGAGGGGTTGCTGAGAGGTGGCTCAGCAGAGAAGGGAACTTGCCACTAAGCCTGATGACCTCCCCAGTACACACACAATGGAAGAAACATCCACACTGTTCTCTCTCTCACACATACACAATAAATGATTTTAAAATGCAATAAATATAAAAATTTATATGGTAAGTATGTACATGCAGGGAAAATAAGCATAGGATTCATTACTAACTGTTTCAGGTACCCACTGAATGTCTTCAAACAAGTACATACACTAAGTCTTCTCAGTGGCTCACCAAGCCTGACGGTGATCTTGGGAAGCCCCAAAGCACTATCCCTAACAACCAATTAACATACATATATATATAATAACGATACAAACATTCACATGCTTTTTAACCCAGTAATCCTCCCCTGAGAAAGGATCCTCCCAAGTCCAGTAATTCTAATGCTAAAAAGCAGATATAATCCAGTTGTTCTTTAGCAATCCAATTGATAAAAGATGGAGTAAATCATACTACATTAATAGAATGAGTAATTACACCAGCACTCATGAATCACCATTCTTAAGGCAACTAGAGATGATACAAATGCTAGTGAAAACCAAAAACAGAAAGCATTTGCATTTTTTTTTTCCAACCACATCAAACTACTTTCATTGGAATACTGGACAAAGCAACAACACTCATATTTACATGATTAAGAGGACAGGGCTTTAGCCTATTTTCTAAAAACCCAGTAAACTTAAGTTGAAAATACCTTAGATTCTTCTCTTATCTGGATACCAACTTTCTAGCCTTCTAACTTTCTAACATGCCAGTTAGAGCAACAAACGTACCATGAATTTTTCTGATTTCTAGTCCAAGGCGATCTCTGTATAAGTCTGCTGATTTCTGCAGCCGTTTCAATCTCTCTTCATTAGCTTTGTTAGCAGTGGAAATGGCTACGATTTAAAAACAGTGTTGAATATTTGGGTAATTCTCAGTTTAAGGCCTATTAATTAATTTTAGCAAACTTGAGAAGTACTAAAAATGTATGCCAGGCATATCAATCTGTTTATATCTATTTGATTTCTAACTCTAACAAATAACAAAAGGGGTTTCTGTTCAAGATGAAAAAAAATCTTGAGATACAGAAAATCAAGCCAGGGATCTGTATAACTAGCCAAGAAATAGATTTCATATTCTTCTTATTATTATATTAATTATTATTACTGTTTGCTGGCTAGACAAATATATACTAATTGTGTCATAGGAAAAACACTTTAGCCCTTGAGGCATAACTGCTTCCCATGAGAAATCAGCCTTATTTCATGCTGGTTTACAATTGTTTTAAAGCTAACAAATAATCCTAACTAACACAGCAGATGAGAAGCTAAGTTCACAAGTCAGATACGAACTCTGTAAGTTCTAACCAAAAAAACTGCTATTTTCAAGAGATCTGAAGAGGTTATTAGTTTGTGGGCAGAAGTCTTTCTAAATAAAGCATTCATTTGAATGAAAGTTTTTATAGAAGGCCTTTGTAGCTTGAGAGGTTTCTAAAGTAGACAAAGATTAAAAGTCGCTTTTTATCTTCTGATCACACACACACTTGTGTTCTTTTACTCCCTACTACCTTGTCTCATCCCACTTCTTTCTCCTCCTGAAACCCTGCTTCTTCCCAACAGGGTCTGTCCCATCTCCCACTCCACAACTCCTTGAGTTTAACTAGTTTCCTGCAGGAGCAAGGGTGTGCACTTACTTGTTGGGACATAGGCAACTTAGTATCAGCAGCTACACCACTGATGATAGGAACACCTGTCCCTCCCCTCCCCAAGCCAACACTGTCAATAGTCTTTGAGGAGTGGGTATCGTGGGCCTTCCTTCCTATCTTGTGCCGAAAGGCTCAAATTTGTGCAGGAAGCCCCAGCTGCTGAAAGTTCATGAGCACATTCACCATGTCACTTCCAAAAGACACTGTCTCACAGCACTCCTCCCCAAGCGCTGGCTCTTAAATCACTCTTCTGTGGTGTTCCCTGAGCCTTGGCAGGAGGGTGTGAGATAGGCATCCCTTTTAAAGGTGAGCACTCTCACCAGCTGTGCGTCTATGCCAACTGTCTGGCAGAGATTTTATGGTCAATGTCTTTTAAGTCCTTCAAAGGATTCTTACACAGTTATGGCATTGTGATGCATGCCTGTGATCCCAGCACTCAGGAAGCAGAAGCAAGAAAACTCCAAGTTTAGAGGCATCCATAGTTACAAGCCTGAGACCAGCCCACGCTACATGAGACTACTAAAAGACTTTGTTCAAGTTCAGTTACAACCAGAGTAATAATGGGTCTGATTGTAACTGAAATTAGACAATTTTCTTTTTTCTTTTCAAGACAGGGTTTCTCTGTGGAATAGCTGTCCTGGCACTCATTTTGTAGACCAAGCCGTCCTCAAACTCAAGAGATTTGCCTGCCTCTGCCTCCCAAGTGCTGGGATTAAAGGTGTATGCCAACACACCCAGCTCTAGACAAAACTTTGTAAGCAAAATAATAACCACAAAAAAGCAAGCAAGCCCACTTGGCTGACTTACGTGATACCTAGCAGAGATGCTGGTGAAGTGTTATCTACTTTAGCCATAAAATAGAGCCAGCAAGATGCACAAAACTATGAACTATCATGCCTTTGAAATTCAGTAGACTATTTTAAACAAAACCAGAAACTTACTTTCCTTTTTCTTGGAATATTCTTCCTTGAGATCCTGGATGTTGGCTGTCAGCACTTCCAATTCTTGATTTTTGTCTTTTACTTCAGTAATCACCTTTAACAGGTTATCTTTCTTTTCTTGAATGAGCTTATTCTGCCTACAAAGTTCTGCAAGAAACACACAGCATTAAATGCATATGCCTTACTATCTGACATGTCAACGTCCCTAAGATTAGTAAAATTGTTTTTGTGCTTTGTTTTGAAGACAGGCTGTAAGCCCAGGCTGGCCTCAAACTCACAATTCTTTGGCCTCTATGACTGATAAACATATGCTAATGACTTCAAAAATCATAAACGTAAGAGAGAATCTGCTTCATTAATCGTCTCTAAAATAAAAACTGCTTTTAAATTTAAAAAACAAAAAACAAATAAATAAACAAACAAAAAAAACCAAGTTAATTCACACAACAGGAACTCAGAAGTTCATGATCCCTACAGTTCCAAGTAAGTAAAGCCCACCACGGAAGACAGTCCAACTCTACAAGACAGCTTTTCACAGTGCTCTAAAGAGAGCTATTTCTGATGCTTCATAGGCTTTTCTGGGATGCATTAAAGACAGAAAAAAAAATGGTGATAAGACTGGCAAATCTTACAAAGTTAGCATAATTCTGAAACTAAAACACAGTAGACATTACCATATCTCCACCCACTAATTTTATTGAAAAATATGGTGACAGGATCAGTGAGATGACTCAGTAGGTAAAGGTGCTTGCTGCAAACGCTGATGACTTGAGTTCAAGCCCACATGGTAGAAAAGGAACCAATTCCTAAAACTGTCCTTTGACCTCTGATATGTACCATGGTATATAAACATGTGTAGGTAGGGAGGGGAAGAAACGTGATGTGAGAAAAGTTGGGTTGGGAGATGAATATGACCAAAACAGATATTATACAAAACTCTCAAAGAAATAAAAAAAAAGAAATTCCAGGCGCCTCAAAAGATGGTTTAGGGGTTAAGAGCTCCCTATGCTCTTGCAGAGGACCCAGGTTCAATTCCCAGCACCTACATGGAGGCTACCAACCATTTGTAACTCTATTTCCAGGGGATCTAATGACCTCTGGATATACATATTACACATAGATACATGCAGCAAATATACTCATACACATAAAACAAACAAAAAAATCTCTAAAAATTCCACTAAAAGCAAATATGGTTAGATAGAATGTAGATAAAAGACTGGGAAATTTTATTATAAATCAGCACTAGGGGAACATTATATAAAATTAGTACTCACTCTTCATACTGAACTTTATGGTAGTGGGGCTAGACCCAAGCCTTCACATATGTGAACCACACCATCAAACTACACCTCCCAGCACTTTAAAATTTTTTATCCTGTCACGAGGATCTTTCTGAGTTGCTCACATTGGCCTTGAACTTTTGATGTTCCTGTCACAGCCTTCCAAGTAGTATACGCCTCTGTGCCAGCTGCTACCATTTCTTAAACTAGATGCAAGGGTGTCCTGTCTTTTTAAAATGACAGATACAAAGTACCATCTATAACGAGGCAATCCCCATCAAGAATGCAGGCTGTAGGGAAAACATAAATTTGCCTGAAACGCACAGCTGAGTTCGATTCTGGGGACACTGTGTTCTTCTAAATTCTACTAAGGTGTCATTACTTCCCAGAGTCTAGACATTACTGCAGACCCAGAGGAAGCAGGGAGGAACACCCGACAGTCTAACAAGAATAAAGAGCACAGCCTCCGGACAACACACGGGCGAGAAGAGCGAGGCAACAAGAACTGCCCTGTAAGTTACAGTGCTCCCACTTGACCCCAGCGAAGCACTGAGGAACCGACATATGCAGAAAGCTCAGGCTACAGGACTGGGAGGGAACGCCCCAAGCGTCAGGCCAGCCTGGGTTATAAACAAAGGGATGCCTATCTCAGTCAACCAAAACAACAAAACAAGGCCTCTCACAGAAAAGATAAGAACACCTATGCGTCTTAGAGTTGTGAGGACTGAGTCAAAATGTACAAGCAGCCTGGACTGTGGAATTAAGGATTAGTTATTAGATAATCTGCAACTCACTGAATCAATCTCAGAGTCTATACCCACATGGCATGCATACCATTCTTATAAGTAGTACAATATGTTTTAACTATTGTTTCCCTGTCTTCATCTCCATTACACTATAAGATTATAACTTATGTATTGTTTCCTTAATCAAGGGCAATCAAATATTCATTGAACTTAGGTAAACTGTTATTTCTGTTCAACTATTGTGTGTGTGTGTGTGTATGCATACGCATGTGTGTGCCTTCTATGTGTTTTGCAAGGGTATTAAAACATGGTGCCTCTATAACCAAATGTCACTGTGTAAGTTCGACCCATGACTCCAGGTCTGTGGCTTATGTGTGAGAATTCAACAAAAGATACAGACCCAGTATTGTAATATGTGGAGAGCTCTAGAAATGAGAGGAAAAAAAAATGGTGGCAAAACAAGACCCCAAATTCCTGAGAAACTCCAGGTTCCTTGGCTAGGATTTCCAGTGTGAAAACAAACTTATTTTTAAAAAGGCTTGCCTTTACACATAAATATATACTATTTAATTAAAAAGAAACAGGACACATTATAACATGATGATACTGATAGAGCATTTAAAAAATACTGAAAAATATTCATAGTTCTAGAAGGTATAAGGACATTCAACTTTCAGCTGGTGAAAGTAGCAGCATTTTGATGAATGTCTGTATGCGTATGTGTGAATGTGTGAAGATCACTACACTGGCTTACTTAATATTTCAGGATAAAGACATCCAATTTAAAAACTGAGTTTTTCACATACGATTTTTATATTCCAGACACATCTCCAGCATTCTTTCTTCTTCCTTTAATTTCAGAGACAGCTTTTCTGAAAGACAAATAACAAGAGAAACGTTCAGTCCCGCCGAAATAACAGTAGAAGGTAAACAAGAAGAGCAAAATCTGCAAGTGAGGAGTTAAGGGCAGTACCTGAAAGGGCCCTAAGGGAGTCCCTGAAGGCATCTCTCAGCCCCAGCACCTGACTCCGATTGTCACTCAGGCGGTTTCTGAACTTATCCCCAAACTCATTTATGCTTTTATCAAAGGCTGCCAGTTCATCTTCGATCATTGTCTAAGACGCTGCAAAACAGAGCACAGACACTATCTTTTAATTGTTATTAACACCAAATAAGCCACATGTTCTAATCCAGTATGTGTCCGAAGTTTGCCTTTGCTACAGAATGGTTAATATGGGCAGACTTTAAAATTCCAGCACTTGGAAGCTGGGAGCAGGGGAGTCTGAGGCAAAGGCAATACTCAGCCAGTCATGACCAGCCTGAAATACAAGAGACCTTTCGTAAATAAATTAAAACAGGGCGTGGCGGTGCACGCCTTTAGTCCCAGCACAGGGAAGAGAAAGGAAGGTATCTGTGAGTTCAAGGAATGCCTGGTCAACATAGCGCCAGGCCAGAAACTAATAAAAAAAATGAAATAACCCATCAACAGTCCGGTAGTTGGCAACAGGATAATTCAAGCCACTTGGGCTTCACCCTGGCGCAAGTGCATCAGTCAATAGCATGCAGGGAGGTGGGCGCGGGAAAGCAGGATGTTTTCAAAAATATGTTGTATGCAACTTCCAAATCGTGTTTTAACGGGACCCAGGTGTCGGTCAGCTTCTCCTTCTAAGGACCTGCGCGAAGGCAGGGAGACGGACCCGGCAGCCTGCTCCGTCCGCTCTTCCCGCGGCGGGCGGGGAGGGGGCGGGGAGGGAGCACGGGCCGGAACCCGAACCCCGCGGCTAACAGCGGAGGCCCGCGTTCCAGGCGCCGGCTTCCCTCGGCGAGCGCGCGCCACCGGCAGCCCCACAGCCCTTCCAAAGGCTCCCCGACCTCGGCGTCCAGGAACGCCGCCGCCGTCTTCACCAGACCCCGTGCGTCCGGCAGGAACCGGCCACAGCGCTCCTCAGTCCGCCGCTCCGCAGCCGCGCCGACTTTCGATTTCAAACTCTGGGCCGCCGACTACCCGCCAGTCAGCTCGTCTTCTGATTGGCTAACATTGCAGGCTCTCCGTGCAAGGATTGGTTGATATCTGCCTGCGGAATTCTCGCGGACAAGTGTGCAGCGGGGCATTCTGGGATTGGTAGTTCTTTGCTGAGACAGAGTCGGACTGGGTCTGTAGTGAGGTAGCGAGAAAGACTTGCCCCAGAATGAAGAAAAATGTAAAAGTTGAAATTTAACTGCATTTGTTAATGAATTATATACCCGTCTTCCTCGTAGTCGTTTTATTTTGTAAATGACAGAAAATGCTCCTGAACTGACTTCAGTTATGACTGATTTAGGCAGAAACATCGTGAAAGTGACCAGACTACCCAAACTTACTATTTGAATCTCCCAAGCGCCGCTAACCTTGATTTATCTCGAGTATTTTACTTATTTGATTTCTGTGTTGTTCCGTGTTTACAGAAAAGAACATCAGATCCCCTGAAACAGTTGTGAGCTATTGGCAATCAAGTTCAAGTCCTCTCCCTGAGCAGCAGGCGCTCTTGAACCAACAAAGTGTTCCTGGGTCTTGCAGAACTTCAAACAGAAGAGTACCAAAGTAACCCTTGTCCCTGAAGATCGACAGGAAAGAGACACCAAGCTATTTTAAAACACAAAATTTAAAAATTAATAATAATAAAATATTTTAAACTAAGACTTGTTGGAAGCAAACAAGCAGTGTGCAAGCAAACACAGATGAAACAGACACTACTTGCATTCTTCTTTGTAAACCTTAGAAAAAATAGGCAACTGTGAATATGCCCTCTAAAGAAAGGGAAATAGAGATGGTCAGCAATGAAAGATCAATTTATTGTTATTTTCAACTTTAATTTTAAAAATATTTCTGAAAATAACCCTCTGCGTGTAGACCAAAGGTCTTCACCACACTTCTGTTTCCTTTGATTGCCTTTAAGCATCCAAACACCAACGCTAAGATTATGCTACCAGATTTTGGCCATCTTTTATCCCCAAGAACTAAAAATCAAGACGTACAAAATCAGGGCAATTTATTGTCATCATTATCGTCATCACAGTTCCTCAGGGTGACCTCGAACCTGTAATCCTCATGCCTCAGCCTCCAGAGTAGCCCAAGCTTCTTTCTGGTCTTGATCTCTGTTCTCCGGTTGCCAGCTTCCTGGGTGCTTGAGATTTGTGTGTGGACACCATTACACCTAGCCACAACCACTGACTCCTTTTTAACTGAGGTATGAGAAAAAAATTGCTATCATTTGTCAATTTCTTTAATATTTGAAACACTGACAAGAGGAAAATATTGCCATCCCCCACCTTGCTGCTCCTAACAGAGAATAGCTTCCCGAGTCTACTAAAGGAGAAAGCAGAGCCTTCTGTCACCACCCACGAACAGTCATCGTCTTTATCACAATATTTATATGCCATTCATTTCAGTCCAAGCAGGATTTATTGTGACTCTATTAAGGTGTGTGTTGAACTGAGCACTGCCTTCTCTGGAATATATATGGTCCGTGACCCAGCTTGGGTTTCTTCAGGGTGAGAAGGAAAAAGATATTACATCTTCCAGTCTGGTGGTGTTCCTAATGAGCAGTTTGAAGGAGCCTTTCTCAGTAAATGAGTCAGGTTCTCCAGAGGAACAGAGCCACCAGAGAGAAATACAACCATGAAAGCAGACTTATTACCAGGCATCATGTCACATGCCTGTAATCTAGCACAATTTCACTAGACTCATCTTCTGTGTTAAAAAGTAAATAAAACGATGGATTTTCTGAGCCCTCTAGCATGGCAATTTGATGAAGTCATTAAGCATTCTCTCTTACAAAGGAAATATTGAAAGTTCTAAAAATAACGTTATTTCAGACCCTGGAAATTGATTGAAAGTCTCACAGCAAACTTTATTCTTGGAAGGGAGTTGGTCCTTCCTAAAAAACTTTATGCCACATGAAATCAGCTAGATTCAAAGGAATATGTAGCATGTGGTCCTGTTTATAGGATATTATCAGAAAATGAAGATCCACATGGAGGACAGTTGGGTGGTTGTGAGGGACCAGCAATGGCAGCTACTGACTGTCAAAGGACACACAGGAGCCTTCTAGGTAACAGAAATGCTCTAAAACTGGGTTAAGTGATTGATTACAACTCTGTAAATTTACTACACACCATGAATTGTGTGTGTAAAACAATTACACTCGTGAGTTACTCGACAAAGTTGGAAAACTTAAAAAAATAAAATAAAATAAAAAAGGATGAAAACTATCAGAGCATCAGAGTGGGAAAAGACAGGACCTTTTCTCAATACTCAGAAAAATGCTCAATACAAAAAGACAAATACTCAGATTTTGGAAATTGTGGTAAAATACATACAGCATTTTATTTACAACCTTAACCCTTTTTAAGCATAGCACTGATACTGCATTAACACTATTCTGCCTCCACTCCCATTATCCACACTTACAACTGTTTTCACCTGCAAAACTCAAACTTGGTGTCCACTGAACAATAAATGCTATTCTCCCTCCCCTGCATGCTGGCAGCCTCTCTTCTACTTTCTCTCTCTGAGAAGTTGGTTGCTAGACAGGCATGATGGTTTGCACCTGTTCCCAGTACTGGGGAGACTGAGGCAGGAGAATTGCTGTGAGTTCAAGGCCAGGATTTGATCCCGTGCCCTGGAGGAGGGGGAAGAGAAGGGTTGTCTTAACTGACAGTGTAATTCAGAGGTAGAGTGCCTCACATGTGTGAACAACAACAGCAACAACAAAACTATCATCATTCTGGATGAAAGTTTTTAATTTGTCTTGTCAATGTAAAATGTGGCCATCTGAAGCCAGGCATGGTGGTTCTTGTCTCTAACCCCAGTGTGCAGGAGGTTGTGGAGAGAGGGCTGTCTTGAGTTTCAGGCCAGCATGGTTTACACAGTGAGTTCCAGGCCAGTCTGAGTTATATTGTGAGATTGGGTCTCCAAAGAAAGGAAAGGAGGGAGGGGAAAGAAGAAACCTGGTGTTTACTTTTACAGCTTTTAAATGCAGTGTACTAGTTAATTAATGCAAACATTTTAGCATGATAGCGTTATCTCCACTATATTATGAAATGCCTTTTCCATATGCGTGCTGCATTTGCATTTATAATTATTTACATATGAAGTCCCAGACACGAGATACTTCTTCCACAAAGCTTCCTAATCTCCATGTCACAGAAGGAAAGTTACATGTGCCCTTGCTCTGATCCATTTCCTCCTTCCGTCCATGCCTAAGGGCACAGCATTGTTATTTATGCGAATAGATCACATCCTCTACTAACTGAGATTCTTATTGTATGATCTGCTTCTGTCCTACCCAGGGCAGGTAAAAATTATACCCTCCTATCAGTGCTTCCCAAAACTAAGGTTCATCACCCAATAATACCACCATTGTCTGGGAGTTCCGTAGACACATAAACTTGCAGGCTCTGCTGGATTCCGATTCCAAGACTCTGCAAACAGGTTCCTGGGATCTTCATGCCCTCCAGCTGAGCAGGAATGCAAACTAAACATTGTGTTGCACAGAGTAATTTCCCCCTCAGCCATCTGCATCATGAATTCAGCTATGTAACAGCTTAGCTCCACCAGGAAGAAAATGAGTAGCAGTATTCCCTGGGCAGCTCTGTTGGTGTCTCCTGTGATCCAAACATCAGCTTACAGATGTGTAGGTCATGATCATTTCTAGAGAAGAGTTTGCAATGAGATGAATGGAAGGGGTACCTGAAAGCTGTGGCGAGATAATTTATAGTAGTGTCGTTATGGAATGCCAGGATTCCTGGGATGCTAGCCAGAATGGAGGTAATTATTTTCTAAAAGTCACTAGAGCCTAGACTCTAGAGTCTGAAATAAATCCACTTATACTGCAAGGTGACACTGGAGAGTTCTCAAGTATGATTTATTTTTGAAAAGGCAGATAAGTTTATTAGAAAGGATAATGGCCACGAAGACATTAAAGGTCTATTTTCATTTGCTGCCAATGTATGAGCAGTACTAGCTAAAGTCAAACGTGTCTAAATGGCGCTGAATTGCAGCAAGCACTATAACTCAGAGACAAATAGCTTATTTTAGGACAAGAATGTATCTTGTGGCTTTAAAATATTTGCTGTAACAAAACATACTGAAAAAGTTCTGCCCCATGGCCTCTATGTTGCATTATAAAACAAGTAGGGTTTACTTAAAACCCAGAGAAAGTTTAAATAAACCAGAATGAGAACATTCTGGAGAGAGCTGTAAGTACATAATTACTAGAACTAACGTCTAAGAAGGGCAACAGTACAGGGTTTTGAGACTGGCTACATTAGCCAAAGAAAACACACCCACACAGTCATTAAGAGTAAGGAAATCATTAGCACAAGCCAGTCATGCTGGGGAGAATGGTGTACTCTTGTCTCCAAGGAAACAGAGGAAGGAGGAATATAGTGAGAATTCTGGAATTTGTGTTTCCTTAAAACACACACACACACAGAGAGAGAGAGAGAGACAGAGAGAGAGAGAGAGAAATATTATAAGAATGTGCCTTCATTTTAATCCCAGGTGTGGGGGTGTGGAGCCACTTCGAAGCAGCTGACTATGGTTTGCCTCGTGCTCTAGCAGAAGCATGGTTTGCCAGCTGCAGATGGTTTCTGTGATTGTGTGACATTTGGAATTGTGGGAACTTTTCAGAGGCATCCAAGAAGCGGGTTGGTGGTTGGTGGTTGTTCAGGGAGGTTGGTTGTAGTTTGTTACTAGTCATGCTCAAAGAAGAGACAAGAAAAAACTGAGTTCAGGGATCTCTTTCTCTGTCTGTCTCTCTGTCTGTCCCCCTCTATCCTTCTTTTTCTCCTGTCTAGTGATGGGGAGTGAAACTGGGGTTTAAAAAGGTGGGGAAAAGAAGAATACACAATGTAGCAAAGACCAGCTACAGAGGGATCCTGGAAATAGGCACATGACAGTACAGAGGATGCCAGTGAACTTGATGTTGTACTTAATTTGCTTGGGCCAGGGGTTCCACTGACAATCTGCCGAAAGCTGGGACCTTCTTCAAACAAACGTGCATAAGGATAAACATTTTACATGGGATTCTGGGAAGTTGAGTGACCTCTAAATAAATTGCAGATAAAGGGTTGCCTAGTGACTGAAAAGATTTGGCTAAGACTGGACCCAAAGCACATACTAAGAAAGCTGTTTGGGTTTGGGTTTTTTGTTTTTTTGTTTTTTGTTTTGTTTTGTTTTTATCCCCACACACAAAAATGCTTTTCTGGCAAAGCAGAATTCTAATTGTTGGAAGCTTAGAGATATCAAACAGAGATGTACCCTACAGCAAGAAGAGAATGGATTGATCCATTCTGAAGGGAATGGTGTTTGGCTGTGTACTTTTGAGTACCCTTTGCCTCGAGTAGGAGAGTTTTGTGATTGTATGTGTGTGGGTAGGTATGCATGTTGCAGTGAAAATAGTCTCTCCTTCTGCCATATGGGTTCCTGAGCTTGAGTTTGGGTTGCCAGGCATGGCTGCAAGTGATCACGGGTGCTGAGCTGTCTCATAGGCCTAGGCTTGATTTTTAAGTGCAGCATTGGACAGTTCCTATTTGTCATGCCTGTCTTAGAGATGCAGTGGCTCTTTGGCTAGAAAGTGTAGAGATGATGACTTATTTGAAGACCCAGATAATGCCAGATGTGGTGGACAACCTAGATCACATAAGACTCTGTCTCAGACAACAATAATAGTAATGGGCTTAGATAATTAAACTCACAATTAGTGTGAAAGAGGAGTGAGACAGAGGGGAGGAAAAAATGGGGAGCAAGAGTAAGAGAGCAACCCAGAGACAGGAAAGGAAAGGAGAGACAAGAGTAAGATGGGGACAGGTACAGAGGGAACACCATGGAAAGACACATAGAGAAGGTGGCAGCCATCCACAGGCCAAGGAGGGGCCACAGAGGAAACCATGTTGACACCTTCATTATAGACTTCTGCTTTCCATGAATAAGAGAAAATAAAGGTATGCTGTATTAGCCATCCAGCCTGATACGTTCATGGTAGCCTTAGCAAAGGAACATGATGCCCTAGAAAATATCTGTGAGAATGATGAGGATCTGGTTAGAGAAGGGAATGCTGAGAAAGCACACTGAACTAAGATGTGAAAAGGCTTAGCAGACTATGATGGGATAGGAAGATTTAGCAGATTATATGAAAGAGAAAAGGACATTGAAATACTTTTGCTTCAGTTAATTATCCTTTAATCTTCAGAACTGGAGCCCTCAGAGACACAGAGTCTGTCTAAATTAACTATCTAAGATGAAGGGCCAGTGTGCAGTTAACTCCATCACGGTTCATAGACTCCAAAATGTTGAATGAGCATCAAGTTTAATTTTTAATTGTAAGACAAAATGTATTTGATATCATTTACACCCTGATTTAAGGACAAGACACTTCTGAAGAAAATGAATATCATGAATTATGTAGCTCAAACACTTCTTAGAAAAAGAATAAAGGAAAGTTATATCCTTCCTCATGGCTCATTAAAGAAATTATGGAAATTAGAGAACCTGAATATGCAAAACAAGATAGCCTGAATCCTAGACTTTGGTTGGTCAAGGCAAATGCTGCATATGGATTGCTTGGGCTCAATCTTTCTAAGCCCGGATTCTACCTTGGAATCATTTGGAGTGTTTTTATACAAGCAATGCCTGGATCCTACCATCAAGGACTCAGTAGATCTGAGATGAGACAAGGTCATTGCCCACAATAGCTTTAGGTGTCTAATTGCCAGGTAAGAACAATTCTACTAAACCCATGTATGGTAGAGCCAGGCCATTTTTTCCCCTTATCAAAAGAACTATGCTCACTGTAAAGTGCTCCCCAATATTTTAATGGCTAGTCAATTTATTTCTTCCAGGAGAAGCAACAGAGGTCAGCGAGGCACCCATAGGAACGGCATACCCATAGCAGTAATGCTGTATGACAGCGGTTCTCAACCTGTGGATCGTGACCTCTGTGATTGTGTATCGGATATTTATATTACAATGCATAGCAGAAGCAAAATTAGAGTTATGAGGTAGCAGCGGAATCATTTTATGGTTGGGGGTCACCACAACATGAGGCACTGTATTAAAGGGTTGTTACAGCGTTAGGAAGGTTGAGAGCTACTGCTCTAGAATGATGGGGGAACTCTAGAAGGGCTTCAGGGTGACGGCTGTATGGCTGGAGGCTGCCTCCCAGCAGCCCACTAAGTCAGGAGAGGGGAAGCCTGGAATGACCGGTAAGAATGTACAGGGATCACCATCCAGGGATGAGCTGATGGCTAGTTCAACTTTAATTCCAGAGCATAAACTTTAATTCCATACCCCTATGGGTATGGGTGGGGGTCTCTAAGAATAGGTGTACATAATTGATTGGAACTATGCATTACAAGGATGCTTGATTTTCATTATAGAGCATGCTCCTATCATAAGAATAGAATCTCAGTACCCAATTAACATATAGACACAGGGAGAGGAGAGCTAGCATGGAGCTGTGTCAGAGGCCTTATATCAAGTGGGGAGACTGAATCTAAAGACACTCTCCAGATGGAATCAGGCAGAGAGCAGGGGACCCTTCTGAGGGGAGGGAGTTCTGCCTTTATTGCAGAGCTCCTAGTGGCTATCAGGACCAGGCAAGAACTACAACCTCAACCAGCAGGGAGACTCAACCAGCAGGGAACCTCAACCAGCAGGGAGCCTCCAACCCTGGTCAAGGAAGTTATGATTAGTAAAGACAGCTGTCTGAATGGAGGGATGAGAAGGGCATTACTAAGCTGCACCTTCAGAATCTGGAGGGGTTTAATTAAATCCCCATCAACCCTTCTAGACCAATCATCAGTTCACTCCCTCCAATGTAAGGTCTCCATGCTTGCACCCTCTTCACCCCAGTCCACATGTTTGGGTACTTCTCGTTTACTTCTAATGAAAGCTTCAATAAACCAAATGGTTGAAAAATTCCTGACTGGTGGAAAACCCTCTGGAGTTGATTTCTGCCTCTGCCACAAGTGCAGTGTTCCAAACCTCTTAACTGCTCTCTGATCAATCAGCTAAAAACAATGTAGACTCAGGGAGATGGCTTGCTCTGTGATGCTGAAAGTGCTTGCTCCACAAGCCTGCTGAGCTGGCATCACTCCCCGCAGCCTCCCACCCAGATATCCCCCATGCTGCCCCTTCCCCCCAAAGAGAGAACTGACTCCTGAAAGTTGTCCTCTGACCTCTACAAATGTGTTGTGCCACAGACGCACAGGCATACACACATCGGAACAATAATAATGACAATGACAATACTACTCCTACGTACCACTACTACTGCTCATAGTTTAGGCCTAAACCATTTGTATTATCTAAGTCAAAGAGGTATGCTTTTTTTTTTTTGCCTTACAGTCAAAAATGTAAACAAACACATTTGCAACCTGAGTTCATGTGCTCCCTGTATCCTCTACCTGTTTCCATCCATACCCTGACATTCTTTGATGTTGAAGGTCTATCCTCTCAGAACCTATGATCAGAAGTTAAATCTGTCGAATCATGTAAAATTTTCAAGGAAAAAAAAAATTTACTCTACCATTCTCCTGGAAGGCCCAGTCGAACAGTCCGAAAGCCACAGTCTATCTGAAATTAAAATGTGTGGCTTTGAGGCTGATTTGACGTGGAATAATTACCCGTGTAGTCTGCTAGGCAAGCATAGCGATCGCTAATGTTCTGCCCTTGAGGGAAATGAACTGTGTGGAAAGGTTCAAGCAAACATGGGCCAACTGTTCACCCAAAGGGAGGACGCAGGAGAAATCCACAGTGCCCTTCTGCAAATTGTCTCAGATCAGCATGTACTGCACCTCTTTTCCACCAATTAAAGCCACAAACAGATGAGCTTTTGTGGGGAGGAGGACCACCGTGCTTTCTCCACAGATGGTCAGCATCACACGTCACAGGCTCAACACATCCCATGGATACCGTATAAAGACAGCTGGACACAGAGCCCTGCGGCTCTGGATGCTTCGTGTTTAGGGCTGCATCTTTTCATGATGGACGTCCTTCATCGGAGCGGAGTGCTCATGATTCAGCATCTGCAGAAAGACTACCGGGCTTACTACGACTTTCTAAATTTTATGTCCAATGTCGGAGACCCTCGAAACATCTTTTCTATATACTTCCCACTTTGGTTTCAACTGGATCAGACTGTTGGAACCAAGATGATATGGGTAGCGGTCATAGGGGACTGGTTCAATCTAATATTTAAATGGTAAGACTTATGTTTTATCTTTCCTAAAATTTATTCTTAAATTTGTAATTTTAGCTTAAAATGATCAAGTTTCATGGGCATGTACTTCAACATGGAATATCTTCCAAACAAACTGGTTACTTTGAAACACCAGATTCATAAGCGGAACATATAAAAGCATAGAAATATATACTTTGAATTATAAGTGGTTCCAAAACCCTAGGACACATATGCTGTGGTTAACTAAGAAGTTAGTACTGCAATAATGAGATTGATGGTTCTAACGACTATTTCGGTCATTCCAGTCCAAGTTCTGAAAGCACCCTGTTTATGGGAGCAAGGGTCCCCAAACCCCAGATACTACCCTCCTCTATAACGATGAGAGAGCAGAACCCGAGTTATTTCAGAGCGTTTTAATTAGGAGCTTTTCTCCTTGACCCTTTAATGGAGTCATTCTTTTAGAAGCGTTACAAGACTCCACTTAGTCAGCTGTTGTGTTTAAGTACATATGAAATTCACACTCGTTTATCCACAGGATACTGTTTGGACATCGGCCTTACTGGTGGATCCAGGAAACTCATATTTATCCAAATCACTCAATCCCATGTCTTGAACAGTTTCCTACTACATGTGAAACAGGCCCAGGTAAGCAGTTAGAGAAGCCTCACTTTCCTAAAGTAATTTTAAATCTTTATGCACAAGTAGCATCCTATAGCCGTATGGTATGGATTGCGTAGCATCTTAGTAGGGCTTCTTAGGCTCTTTTTAACTTACAAGATCCTGTATTAAGCATAACATCTATATTATGTGGACACATATATATGGAACATTACATTTTGCTTTAGCTTATGTGAAAGAGTTGCCTTCTTGTAAAATTCTTGCCAGTCCTTTGAAACAAGCCCTAAATATATGCGTTCCTAATGACTTTTATGAATATCTTCTTTTGCTCCCATAAAAGCAGACTTACATTTATCACAGCATTCATAATATCACAGTTAATTCTTTAAATATCTGGCTGCTCAGACTGTATGTCCCACCAGCCAAGGATTAAGAGTATTTCATATTTGTGGATGGATCAATTGATAACTTGGAGGTGGCTAAAATGCCCCTTTTCTCGGTCCTAGAACTTCCTGGCATCTATTCCATCTTGTGAAATGTTTGTCACAGGGTATGGAGTGAGAGAGAAAGAATTCCTAGAGTAAATTCTGTGTTTAGCTGAAAAAGTGACTGGTACTTTGCTTTCTAAGATAGTCTGTTATTTAACCTGAGTGACTTTCTGCTAGGAAAAAAAGTTCCGTCCCACATCTAAGTTAAGAGGTTAAAAATAAAACTAACTGTATAGGAAAGGCATCCATTCTGGTAATAGAGAAGGCCTGATTACAGGTGTTTTCTGTCAAGATTCACAACCCCCTTTAGTATCTTTGTGGATTGAATTCTCCATTGTTTGGCAAAGATTCTCACTGCAGTGGCCAAAATATGCACATTCTCATTTCCACACACACACAGCAATTGTTCATAAGTCAATTAATAAACCACCGGCACAGCAAGGACAGCCTGTCAGCATAAAGAAATTAAATTGATTCAGGATGTAGTATAAGAACCTTAATTTTCTTGTCAATTGAAAACAACATTTGAAAAAGGAATAAGATTGTGTTAGATTTGGGTGCAACTGCCCATGGTCTTAGTTATACTTGAATATATTGATTTGCAGAATTCAGTCAGCTTGAAAATCTGGAGAAGAGCGTGTGTGTGCATGCCTGCATGTGTGTGTGTGTGTGTGTGTGTGTGAGTGAGTGTTTAATATATAAAGCATTTTCATTAAAGAAAGTTAGGTAGAATTACATAAAGTTATAACTGATTATACACGTAAGCTCGCAATAGTCAGGAAGTCTCATGGCCTTATTATATCAGAATGGAATTGTCTGGAGAAGGCACAGTCTCTGTATTTGACATGGCAATTTTAACTTTAACCATTATTCTAATCATCATTCTACATGCTCAAAAGTAGGCTACTCTGGGACCAAGAGGAAAAAAAAAACCCAACAGATATTTCTAGAAGTTTTCTCTG
Organism: Meriones unguiculatus; assembly: GCF_030254825.1. Taxonomy (NCBI): domain Eukaryota; kingdom Metazoa; phylum Chordata; class Mammalia; order Rodentia; family Muridae; genus Meriones; species Meriones unguiculatus. The sequence continues at coordinate 122,953,962 of NC_083356.1, read as the reverse complement.
TTTCTTCTTCTTTTTTTTTTTTAAGTGTTTTTGAGATGATGAATTTGAGTCTCAAAATGATTCATTTTTCTCATTTTTATCTGCTTCCATGCAGTATATGTAACCTGCGTCCGATGAGCCTTTTTTATTTTGTTCGTAGTTTCCATGCCAAATGTGCCATCCTACTGTCTCATTCTTGATCCTGATAATTAACCACTTCTTGAACAAATGATGCTCGTTACAGGAAGTCCATCTGGCCACGCAATGGGCTCATCGTGTGTCTGGTATGTCATGGTAACAGCTGCCCTAAGCTGCACTGTCGGCCGGATGGATAAGTCCTCTATCGCTCTGCACAGGTCAGCTTGTTCCAATTCCTGTAGCATCAGCCAGACAGTGTTGACTAAGTGAGGTCGTTTCCAAACAGTCATATTCACACATTTTCAGTTGTTCAATGAAATTCGCTTATTCTATTCTTTCACAGCCCATGTAGCAGAATGAGTGGAAAATGAATGTTCTGCTTTAAGAAAATGCCCTAATTATCTCACAGCTATTACCACTTTTATAATTGAGTTGGAAATGTTTATCTGATTAATGACTTGCTAAATACGCCTTTGGGATTCTGAAATTCAATTATTATTCTGGAAGCTCATAAACACGTCATCTAAAATGGCATAAGAAAACATATCTGCATGCACATTCTCTTGCCTTAAGATTCATTTAAAATTTTAAGGATCATCCTCACTCTCAGATGCATCGATTTATTTAGTAAAATTATGCTTCCTACTTTGAACACCCAATGCTTTTAAGATCAGTAAAATATATTCTAGCTGTTAAAGTCTATGCAGTCTTTTTAATTAAAACATTCTAGAGGCAAAATTAAATTTGAATGTTAGACTTACTGCTAACAGATTTCTTAATGTGTAGAAGCATATAGAAGTTTACAGTTACTCACTATTTGTAGAAATTGGGCTTTTTCTTCTGTTCTTTTTTTGAAATTCTTTGTAATTAAAGCAATCTTAAATGCCACTTCAGTCATAAATTGTACAGTTTTGATTGGAAACAGAAACATGCAAAAAATCTTATAAAATATTAAAATCCAAGGAATTTTAAAATGAGAAATAAAGCTGTATTGAGTGCCAGGAATCCTTAAATGTTAAGTTGTTGACAAACTGACCAAAATTTAGTTATAGAAACAAAATGTGTCAACTTTTTAAAAAATATATATACCATACAACCATACCAGTATATAAACTTTCTTTTAAAATAACAAATTGAAAATACATTCTCCTTCTTCAGAGTCATAATGAATAATGTAAGAAATAAATCTATGTGGGTCATTCTCCCGTCCAACTAACAATCTTAGAAAAAATATGTTTATTCTAAAAATTTTTCTTTTTCTCTTTGATACTTACAATGGCAATATTGTCTTCATTTATAAAAACTTAGTGAGTGAGGGCTGAAGGGATGCTCAGTGGTTAGAAGCACTTACTGAATCTTGCAAGGAACCCAGGGTCCTGGGACCCTTCCCACAATTCACATGGTGGCTCACAATCATCTATAACAGCAGTTCCAGGGGATCAGACACCCCCTCTGGCCTCCAAGGACACCAGGCACACACACACACACACACACACACACACATACACACACACACACACGGTGTTTATACATAGATGCAGGCAAAGCACTCTTACACATAAATTAAAATAAATTAAATCTTTAAAAGAGAATGCCGTGAATGTCTACACTTTACATTGGTATCCTCAAACCCTTGTTAGTTCTCCCACTCGGATGAACACTTGCCTACCTCTTTTTTGACCGACTCATTTCTCTTTAATCTTTGGTCTTGCTATAACTAAATTTTGGTCTCTGTCAACAATAAACCCCTTGAGGGTTCGTAGCACTAAACATTGCGGAATGTGAGGTCCCGTGTGAGAGCTTTTGAATCCTATGGAAGGCATGAATGCATGTTGAGGAAGAAAGATTGTAGAATTGTTTTATGTCGTCCCTGGAAGTTTCCTATAAGGAGGGCCAATAGGTTCCACCCACCGAATTTTATAGGTGTTTTGATTTCCTTGCTATTCACACTTGTATCCATTCTCCCGTCGCAGGCTGACCTGGTCCTTCCTTTGGAGTGTTTTCTGGTTGATTCAAATCAGTGTCTGCATCTCCAGAGTATTCATAGCAACGCATTTCCCTCATCAGGTCATTCTTGGAGTGATTGGTGGTAAGTATGGTCTCTTGTGTTTAGTCATGTTCTTTCACCTTCATTTTGTTTGCAGCATTGTGGTGTCATCAGTTTCCTTGTTTCAGAGGTTGATCTATCAAGCCTCTAACATAAGTGCTCCTACCGTGGGCACATAGGTGATTTAATACCTCTCTCATGAGACTCTGCACATGCTGACCCAGTTTCTCTCAACGATGTAAAAGGATGATTGCATGGTGAGACAGACTTTCCTGAGGTGTGAGTGAAGTGAAGATGATCTTCCAAACGATCACGTCAAACACTGTGCTTCCATCTTCTATGGGGGACTTCATAAAGACCCTGGAACTCACAACCAAGACACTCTGTCTCAAGTCTCTGTCTCAGTTCTACATTCTTATTTATTGCACGTCTTAACTTCACCTAGAGGCTGCTTTGTATTGCTTAGTGTTCTGCCTGCAAAATGAATTGTCACTTAGTTCTACCGACTTTTGGCTGATCTTGTTTGGCCAATGTAGGTAGTTGAAAGACTAAATCTGCTTTCAGTTTATGTCTGAAGATACTTTAGGAAATTGTTAAAACCTGGTTATCTAAAACCTTCCCAAGTGCAGAGGAGAGGGATTCCTCAGGATCACACACTCATGTCTGTATCTCTTTTCAATCCCTAGGGATGCTAGTAGCGGAGGCATTTGAACACACTCCAGGCATCCACATGGCCAGCTTGACTGTGTACCTGAAGATCAACGTCTTCCTCTTCCTATTTGCACTTGGCTTTTATCTGCTTCTCAGACTGCTCGGTATTGACCTGCTGTGGTCTGTGCCCATCGCCAAAAAGTGGTGTGCCAACCCAGACTGGATCCACATTGACAGCACGCCTTTTGCTGGACTCGTGAGGAACCTTGGGGTCCTCTTTGGCTTAGGTTTTGCCATCAACTCAGAAATGTTCCTTCTGAGCTGCCGGGGAGAAAATGGCTGCAAGCTGAGCTTCCGGTTGCTCTGTGCTCTGACCTCACTGACCACAATGCAACTTTATCACTTCATCAAGATCCCAACTCAAGGGGAACATTTATTTTACCTGTTGTCTTTCTGTAAAAGCACATCCATTCCACTGACGGTGGTGGCTCTAATTCCCTATGGTATACATATGCTAATGACACCCAGGGAGAAGAAGACTAAATAGAGCTGAGCCACAGAACAGAGAGATGGGGGGCATCTCTGCAGAGGTCACAACGCAATGGCCACAGGTCCTGCTCCGCCCACAGACATAAGTTTAATCTGCTTTCTAGGTGGCATTTAAAAATAACAGTATATGGCCAGAAATATTCACTTCCATTTTCTTGAAAAACTTTATGATATAGCAACATAGACTTGGCACAACCCATGTAAAGACATTGACAGGGGCTGAATGCTGACTGTCCCCATAAGCAGAAAGACTTTTCTTTTTATCATAGTCTTTAGCACTCAGCAGATCCCCCACTGCCTGCTGCCTCTGTCGGTTTTTTTGGGTTTGTTTTGGTTTGTTTTTTTGTTTTATCTAGACAGGGTTTCTCTGTGTAGCCTTGGCTGTCCTGAACTTCTAGACCAAGCTGGCCTGGAACTCACAGAGATCTGCCTGCCTCTGCCTCCCTAAGCTGGAATTACAGGCGTGTGCCACTTTGCCTGACTCACCTCTACCATTTTAAGGCCTGGTTGCTTCTGGCTCCTCTGGGCCTTTAAGAAGTGTTCACAGTTACAACCTATCTTCACTGGGGCATCTCCATGTTTTATTTTTAGGGGTCAAGTCTTTCAAAATCCTCATTTAACAGATAAGGAAATAGAGGCTTGTTGAGATCAAGTAACTTGCCTATAGTGATGCTAGTTTGGAAGCAGAATTAGAACTCAAGACTTTTGATACATATCACTATGATAGTACTTTATTTCTTTATTTTTAAGGAGTTGAAAAAATCAAGAAGAGCAGATGCATGCATTTAGATTCTATGATGACCATGTAAGACACCCATTTTTTTCAAAAATGGCATTGAAATGCTACATTTCATTTGACTTATGCCCTGAGAACTGAGTCTTTTCCAGGCCAGCAATGGCTGTGTATGTGACACACAAGTATATCCAGGGCAAATGAGTAGAACAAGCTCCTGGCTGGACCTGGAACCCCTTAGCTGTTGGTCTCTGTTTCATAGGAGTGCTTGCCAGTGTTTCAGTAAAGCCTGCTGAAATCAATCCATCGATTACTATTTACCAGAAAAGCCTCATCTCATCACTGGGACATTTTAGAAGTCAAGTCTTTCAAAATCAGGAAAATCAAATTCCTCTATCTCAGAAAAACTATTAAGTACTCATGCACTGGTTCACTGGATTGCTCTCTGTCCTTTACTTTAGAAAATTATTATTTATGGGCTATTAATATTACAGCAACAATTTCTCAGTAAGGTTACTTTCTTCCTCATTGAAATTCTAGGCTTTCAGCTGATAACTGTATCTTTCTGATCAAGCTCAAAGATTATGAGTCTGATTTTGCTACATGTTGACAGCCTGAGGTCTACTGCAATGCAATTCCTCTCAAGTATATTATTCAGGAGTTACTTTAGGTGATGGTATATTAAATAGTTCATAATTACATATGAAAACATTCCAGTTGAAGGGAAGGCAATTTTATAGTGGTCATGGAAAATAACATCTCTAACAGCTAATTATTGGTTGCTTTCCAAGCATATTTTTAGAAGATGTACTGTTGCTTTTTATAAAACACTTTAACTAGTGTTCTTTTTAAAAACACAAGCGATTCATAAGTAAAAAAACAAAACAAAACAAAAAACCAACCAAACAAAAGCAAAGCAAAACAACAACAACAACAACAAACAAACCCCGAGGATGTAAAAGCTTCTTTTACTTCAGAATAAACGCATCCCATGTTGACAGGGAAACTAGAATGAGAGAAGTAGAAGAGAATGGTTCTTGTTCATTTCTTCAGTGCTCTTTGCTACTGTCCCAAACCAAGGCTACCGTAGTCCTCAGCACATGGTGTTTGTCTGGCCTGTCACATCTTAGGCCTGCTTCCCTCTGAGCCCTTTTTCAGAGTTTCCTGTAGAGTCAATAATGCTCATCTTGAATCCCCCATCCCAGTATATTCTGAACCTGCTTTTGCCCGGGCCTGCGGGGACTGAGGGTGGGGCTGGGGGATGGGGGATGGGGGAGGACGAGGACAGCACATCCATAGCCAGGGGTTTCTGCTGCTTGCCTGTCCCTGCTACGCATTTCCTGTGGGTTTCCATAGAGGAGCTCCCGTCAGCTACTCTACACAGCTGTCAGATGACATGTGATCCTCAGAGAGGAAATGGGATGAGGCAGGGCTTATTTTCAATAATTAATCTCCAATGTCTCTACCCCATCTACCATGAAGCCTCAGAGTCCCTAGTGAGGAGATTTTTCTTTCTATCCAGTTGAAGTCTCCTGGAGGAGTCCATATGGAGGCAATTTGCTTTTGTGATTGAAATTGCTTAGGCAGCAAGAGAAGCAGCTCTGTATGGCCTTGGAGAAAATGCTTGATTTTAATCATGATGGAGAAGACTTCGGCTTTCAATTTATTCACAAGAAATAAGCAAAATTGAGCTCATTTGACTTACGATATCCATCTAGTCAAAGCGTCTACAAATCTGCATATTCAAGAGAAAAATGCCAATATCATGAGCTGTCAGGATGATAACATCCAGACAAGTGGCTTGGGAAGCTGTCCCAATCAAACATGCATTTGAAAAGAAATGCAAGGGAGTTTATTATTGCTAAAGCTAGCTACCAAGAAGAATGTTGAGTCACCTTTTTTTTTTTTTGGCAGCCTATTGATTGAACTTGTCCTGTAGAAGATTAAGTTGGTGCTGTCTCTATGGGCTTGTCCCTATAACAGAGAACTTAAAAATGTCATTAGACATTCTTGAAAACCAAGAGCACAGCTCTAAATATTACAGATCCAAAATTTATCATAAAGTTTAGATCAAATGGACACATACACATACCAAAAAAACCTCTTGGTTAAGGAAAAAAAAATCGTTTTAGACATTTTAATTCATTTAATATATTCAGACTACCTTTCCCAGCAGGTTTTTTTTATTTTTTATTCATATATTTATTTTACATCTCAATCATAGTCCTTTCTCCTCCTGATTCCTCCCTCTACCCTCTTCACCCTATCCCCCTTCCCTTGTCTTCAGAAAAGAAGCACTACCCCCTCCCCCTGCCCCAATCCAGCCCACCCCAGCACATCAAGTCCAATCAGAGCTGAGCTCCCCCTCATCCCCTAAGGCCAGGGAAGGCAGCCTGGCTAGGAAAAAATGATCAAAAGCAGGCAACAGAGCCCATGTCATAGACAGCACCTGGTCAACACACTAGGGTACCCACATGAAGATCAAAATACCCATTGGTTACATATGGGTAGGGGTCCTAGGTCAAGTCCATCTATGATCTTTGACTGGTGATTTTGTGTCTGTAAGCTGCCATGGGTCTAGCTGAGTTGGCTCTGTTGGTCTTCTTGCAGCGTTCTTATCCCTTCCTGGTTCTTGTAACCATCCCTCCCACTTGCTTGACTGTGAGCCTCAGCATCTGATTTGATCAGCTTCTGGGGGGGAGGGGAGGAACTCTCAGAAACTGGTTAGACTAGGTCCCTGTCTGTAAACATAGCAGAGTATTATTAATGGTGTCATGAGTTGGCTCTCTCCCATGAGGTGGGTCTCAGGTTGAGCCAGGCATTGATTGGTCATTCCCTCAGTCTCTCTCTTTATCTCTGTACGTCTTGTAGACATTCTCATATCCTTCCTGTAGCCCACCCAGTTACAGCTCTCCCGTTTGTTTCAGTGACGCCTTCGTCTTTGGTTTCCCTTTTTCTCTCCAGGCCCTCAAACCTCCCCTTTCCCAGCAGTTTTTAATTCAGCTTTTTAGAAAGATAAAGGTATTTGCCGCTGTATTGACTACTAAGCCCTAAAAAATGCAGCTAATACAACTAAGGAAGGGTAATTATAAATGTTACTTATTCTCAGTAAATTTAAATATGTGTCTAGTGACCACTAAGATGGGTATTGCAAGTCCAACCCCACAGTGCTTTTACCTGAAAACACAATTTTTATTGTCTACTATCCCAATAGTGATGTGGGGAGTCTGCAGCAGGTTAAAGTTGGGGCCTGCAACACTTTCTAGAGGTACTTCCTTACATGTGGGATCCCTTTTCCCTGATCTCTTCCTATAGGCTCTGGCCACCTTGGTCTCCCCGAATTCAGCTTTGCTGCACCAAACTGAGGAGCCTGGGTTCATCCTCCCTGCACCATGTCTTGGGAACCCAAAGGCAACAAAACTGCATGTTTTACCCATACTTCATGGCCATATTCAGGGTAACCAGATGACTTTCTGACCAAGTTTTCCTGATCTTTTTTTGAGCATACATGCACCTGATACCAGTGCTTTTATGGTCATTTAGAAACTAGATTCAAAAGCTCTCCAAGTGTCTCATTGCTCTGAAGACTTTGTCCTCAATGATGGTCTTGGTTTCCTTGTAAAGTGTAAATAGCTTCTTTGGATGAATACCTGGATCTAATGTTGCCAAGGAACTAAAGAGCCACCTTAACCTTCCCTTGTCTTTGATTTGTCATCTGATGATCCCCCATGACGTCAGAGGATTCCGCTTCATTAATGTTTTAAAGTCCTCATCTTGGTTCCAGGAAAAGAATGCGAACAGCAAAAAGATCTAGAAGCAACTCCAGTGACAACTCATGAGAAAATTTCTATGAATAAATGCTTTCTTCTGGGGTCTGCAAAGGACAAATCAAAGTCTATGTCGAATGTGAGGCTGGTGTGTGAAGAGTACTAATTAACTCCTTTGCTGTCCTTTGTTGGAGATTGCAGTCATGATTTAGAAGAAAGCACATTCATTTCTTTAGGCAGCACAGAAATGATCTCTCTAAAGGAGGGAGAAAATTCAAAGATTGAGGTTATAAAGGTTAGTGTAAAACCAATTAATTCTGCTCTGTTATAAATTCTTAATTTCTCAGAATCTTACTTTTTCCTCCAACATTTAGCCATGTGATCTCTGAAGAGGAAATGGCTTTAGTTCAAAGACTTTGTTGCTTCCTCAGAAATGCTGCCAGGACAGGGCACAGAGAGAAATACGTGTGGCAGCTGAGGTCCTGCTGGATTAGTTTGTGGCACAACCCAGGGGTTGTGTTGGCTTCCACTGCCAGTTATTTCATTTCCAGTTCTGGGCCAGATGAGGGCTGAACCCATTCCTTGGGGTCTGGGCAACAGAAGGAAGAGAGGGTGATGGGTACCAGAGAAAGAAAGAATGCAGCCCCGAGGGAAACGAAGAGAACAGTCCCTCAGTCAGCTCTTATCTACCGGAACACACTGTTGGCTCAGTCACACTGTAATTCCCACTCTCAAATGGCTTTTCAGTCCCCGGGCCTTGTTTTCTAAACAGTATTGCTTGCCCGGGCTGCCTTCCATGAGCACACATCTCGTTTTATTGGATGGTGTTTGACCCACCACTGCCTATAACAAACACTGACATCTCTCAGTTTAGCAATTCTGCATTAAAAGGAAGTAGTGCTTGAGATCTTTTTTTTTTTTTTTTTTTGGTCTTTGCAATATTCCCAGCTCTGCCATTAGACACTGTGGCCAGGGGAGAGAAGTTGGACTGTCACTACCTTCTTAGCCAAAGGCTGCACTGACTTAACAAAGGAGGAGAAAGTATTCCGTCTGTCCTGAGGTGCTGCTGTGCATTTAGGCTCTTTGCTTTGGTATGTCCATGCCTTTCCCATCTTGGCCACTGAAGAGGCTCAGTTACAGCACAATTATGCATACCAAACAGCATTAGAATACAGTGGGTAGATGGCAGAAAATTCAAAGGCAGTGGATGTACAAAGGACTTCATGGTGTTTATCAGTCATCACCTTGGACAAGCGTCATCAATCTTACTCTCCAATCTGGCTCTATACTGCCATTCTGAGGGGCTGTTTTATAAGTAGTACAAGTTTACTAAATATTAAAAGACATACTTTTATTCTTTGAAGATTTCTTATAATGTGTTATCACACTTCTGTCTTAATTATTTTTCTCTTGCTGTGAAGAGACACCATGACCAAGGCAAACTAGAGAAGAAAATAGTTTAATTCAGGGGCCTATGGTTCCGGAGGGAAAGAGTGTGTGGCTGTCACAGTGGTATGCATGGAAGCAAGCAGACAAACATGGTGCTGGAGCAGTAGCTGAGAACTTATATCTGATTCCTCCAGCATGAGGCAGAAAGAGAGAGAGGGAGAGAGAGAGAGAGAGAGAGAGAGAGAGAGAGAGAGAACACTACATGGGAATGCTGTAGGTTTTTGACACTTTAAAGCTGACCTCCAACAAGGCCACACCTTTCCCAAACAGTTCCACCAGCTTCACCCCAAGCATTCAAAGTTGAGCCTATGGGGGCCATTCTCATTTATTGATCTCATTCATCCCTTCTCCTCCTAAGCTCTTCCCGATCCTCCCCCACCTGCCTGCCTTGACTTTCTGCCCTGGCTTCCCTCAGCAATGGACTATAACCTGTAACCCAAATAAATCCTCTCCACCCCATCTCTGCCCCTGACCCCAAGTTGGTTTTGGTAAGTGGTTTATCACAGCAACAGAAAAACAACTAGGACATCCATTAAGTGAGTTCAATTTGTGCTACCTCTATACTCTATACTCGAGTGTGGGGCCATCGCTGGTAGGTAAGTGTCAATCTACCAGGTGCCACAGCCTTAAAGAAAAGGATGACTTTTCCTCACTTAGAAGGAATAAACTGTGGATAGAGTCTCAGTTCTGCATGGGGGCCATGAACCATACCTCATTCTCCTCCATGCTGGAAAGTTGACTGTCTTGATCTTATACAGGCAATTACACCCACTATGAGTTCATAAATACATCAGTCCTGTCATGCCTAGAAAACATCTTTTTGCCCCAATCCTCCTCAAACATCTGGCTCTTACAGTCTTTCTAGCCCTTCTTCCTTAATGGTCCTTGAGCTTTGGGGAAGGGACAGCTTGCTGTAGATGTCGTTTGTGGCTGAACACTACACAGTCACTTGTTCTCTGCACTTTAGTTGTGAGTTTAGGCATTAGTAACTATCTGTTGTACAAAAGGAAACCTTCTTTGTTGGAGCCTGAGAAGTATGCTTGTCTATGGCTAGAGACATATGAATTCAGAGAGCGATTTGATACTTCATCCATTAAGCAGAATGATAGTTTACTAAATTCTTCACTAAGGTGTGTAACATGGGCTAAGATTGGAAAGTTCATTGCAGCTGTGACTCAGGATCACATTTAGTCAAATGCCATATTCTTGACTCTCTATACAAGTCACTTCTCATCACAGCCCAGCAAGAACCAACCTAAGGGAGGAAAGATCTGTTTTTGCTTCCTGGTTTGAGGGCAGTGCATCTTAGTGAGGAAGGCGTGGCAGGCAGCAGGTGGACCCATGGTGGCAAGAGCTCACAGCAGCTGCTTGCTTACATTTGTGTGATTCAAGAAGCCGCCAGGTAATAGGAAACGGGGTCTGGCTATGAACTTCAAAGCCCACCCTGACCCTTCTCCATTACTCACTCTCTCCAGCGAGGGCCCATCTCCTAAAGGTTCTATAACCCTCCCACATGTCCTAAAAATCTTATGAGGGACATTTTCTATTCAAACTGTAACGCCTCCTCAACTTTTGTTTACTCTTGTGAAGTGCTATCTTGGGGGAAGGCTCTAGAGGAATTGTTGTTCATTCTCTATGACAAGGAACAGGAAAGATTATAAGAATGGCTGTGGCAAATGTGTTTCATAGATACTGTTTTATTTTTACTTAATGAGATGAACAATGCTATGAATTCTAAAAAGGACTGTAATCCAATTTGAAATTTATTCCTTTGTTAAACAATTTTGGATCTATAAAACACATTTTGGCCTTTTAAACATTCTATACCAATTAAAATTCAAGTTTTATGGCTATGAAAGGAAATACATGAAGACGTGAAATAATTCAACTGATATAATGAGGCAAAATTATTAACATGAGACTATCCATATTCATGCTCACTGATTGTTCTTTTAATTAAATTACCAATTCCATTCTTCCTTGACACCTTAAGATGAAAATTCTTGCTAGAAGGATATTTAGCAGATACAGAAAATGCTAGGCTGAGTGAGAGGAGAAAGTACGTTTTGGTGGGAGATGTTTGCTGTGTGAGAAAAGTGACTATGTTTGAACTAGTGTTTTCATAAGTTTACAGATTATACGTCTCTCAACCAGTTGGTTATCCAATACCAATTGGTCAGCCCCTAAAACATACATACAAGTAACAATATATAGACTGAGAAAGGTGTATCTATATACTTCAGAATATATATGAGTATACACATGAATATAGCAACTATTAATGTAGCAATATATGCACTGAGAAGGGTGTATCTATATACTTTGGAATATATATGAATATACACATGCATATAGCAACAATTAATGAAACAAAAAGACCATGCATTTGAAAGAGAGTTGGGGAGATTTATGGAAGGGTTTGGGTAAAGGAAAGAGAAGAGAGAAATTATGTAATTATATCTCTAAAAATTAAAAACATCAATCATATTTTAATTTTTCATGCTGTTGAAATGTGCCTCTTGGATGTAACACAACTCTATCAGTTAACGGCATAATACCAAGATATTTGAGGATGACCATGTAAAAACACATTAGCAAACAGTTTCAAAAACTGTTCAGAGATCACTTCAGGGTCAAATTGGACTTTTGCTTTCTAACTCTTCAACCGTCCACTTGACATTAATAAGTGCCTTTGGGTACTAGAGGTGTAGGGCTAAGGACATGACTTGTGCCCTGAAAAGGGTCCCATTGGCTCCCAGATATCTGCTGTAGCTCTGAATAGATCCTCGGAATACCTCTAGCTTGTGAACTTGAGAGAATTGAATCTAAGACCCTATCAGTTGATTGGTGACATGATCTCCTATCTTTCTACACTGTACTTTCAATTCTATCCTCTCTGTCATATACTTTCTTTTCATTTGCTTATAACCTTTAGATGGAATCCAGATGTTCTCAGTAGAAGCCCAATACACTTAATGAGGGATAGAGAACATAACCATCATAGTTCCAACACATCACGTGAAGTACCTAATTAACAACTTCCTTTATTTAAAGCAGGGAAGCTGATTTTTTTTTTTTTCAAACCACTAAACTGAGCTACAGGAACTGCCACCTTTCTTTCCATAGTAGTAATCTGCAAACAGATAAACTGGGTCATCCTGTAAATTAGTAACTTGGAGATCTCTCTAAAAAAATCAGACATGATAGCGCATGCTAATAATACCATATTAAGGCAAGAGGATCATGAGTTGTAGGTAATCTGAGATATGTAAACAGCTCCCAGTTAGACTTACCCAAATAGCTAGAACCTGACTCTAAAAATGCAAACAAAAGCAAAAATCACTTAAGTATATCTCTTGATTTAAAGGTCATATCTGAAGGTCATTTAAGCACAGAATAGCTTAGTTTTCTGTATACTTATTCTTCAATATTCTTATTAACAAAAATCTGTTTTAAAAGCTACGTTTATTCATACTAAGCAACCACAACAAACTACTCCAGAGCCATATGCAAGCAAAATGTGCCCTTTTCTCTTTTAGCGAAGAGGTTGAGAAAATTAGCCAAGGCTGATGAACCAGCTGGGGGATAGACAGGAATCAGGCTCAAGTCTTCTTGCTCTGCTATCAAAATGTAACAAAGCCTTTGTCCACATGATCACAGCATAGCTTCTTGCATCTAGGCAGGAAGGGAAGCAGCTGTTTTCCCTGCTGAGGCTTTATTTCAAAAGGGAAAACCCACACAGAGCCTAATGCCTGTGTTTCATAAGCCTGACAGGCTCGCCTGACCTTCTCTAGCTGCAAGAGATTCTGAAAAGGTGAAGACATGCTAGCATTAGTAATAGAAAAAAATGAAGGAAAACAGTGAACCTAATCAACAGCACCTGCCATGATGGCTTCATATATATTATATATATAATATATATGGAATGTAATTTCCATTGTATCTGTTCTCTGTAGCCTGCTGATTTCACACTAACATGCTGAAATTGTGAAGGCATGGATTCTTTAATTTACAAAATGTTGTGCAGTTATATTGAAATGATAATTGGAATTTTTAACTTTCATGAAAATTTAAGACCTTGCTTGATTCCATACCTTATTTAATAGAACTTCATACTTTCAGCTAATGAGCACAAAGGTTTTTTTTTTTGTTTTTTGTTTTTTTGTTTTTGTTTTTTTTTTTTTTTTGGGTTGTTGTTGTTGTTTTCTTTTCTTTTTGTATTCTGTCATGGTAACTATTGGGATTTTTTCCTGTTTCATCTTGAGTGCAAATTTCTTTTTTTCTACAGATGTTCTGCTGTTCTTAGCTTTTTCTCTTTGTGTCTGAGAGTAAGAACTGCACCTGAATTATAGAAAGGAGAAAACTGTCGATTCACAAGCTGGCCATGTATTTCTCTTTCCTTTTTTCCAGGCGTATTTCATCCTAACTCTGATTCATTGAGTAGCTACATTCCGGCAGCTACCCATGCCAATCACGTACACCCTGATTACTAATCATGAGCCTTAGGATACCATACAACTCAGTAATGAGCACATTTTAATGCTGGCCAGTACTAATTAGATGATAATCATGTGCATTATTTTATTTACAGTCTATCCATTTAAATTAATTGAGCATTTAATTGAACACAGTTTGAAAGAAATTGAAATTGGGTTTGGTTGTTTATTGAAGTTCCTTTCACTTGCCATCTCATATGCAGGTGAGATTATTCATTTGCTCTCAAAATTCAGAGAAATACAAATGAACATAATGCCTGGTTTACAGCGGTGCCTGTGGATATGCAAATTGATCTCAAAGTGTGCTTGGAAACAGCAATGAGATTCACAGCTCTTCTTAAAATCTCTGCTGACATCTTCCTGTGGCCTGATTACAGAGAGATCTGCATGCATAAGAAAGTAATATATGTATATATAATCAACCAAACCCTTAGGTAAATGTGTGAGATTCGATCCAAAGGCAACTGTGTGAGAATATTCTAATCACTTCTTATTTTTTAAAAAAGGTAGATAGTTTAAAATTATATTTATTTCTTTAGTGTGTGCATATGATTTTGTGTACATGCACACACGGGATAGCCTTTGTACACACATGTGTGCACCATAGCTTGTGTCTGGAAGTCAGAGGACCTTGTAGAAGTCCATCATGGTTCTCTCTTTCCACTATGTGGGACCTGAAGCTCAAATTCGGGTTGTCAGCTTGGCAAGCAAGTGTCTTTGCTCACTGAGCCATCTCACAGATCCACTGATATTTCTTAAGACAGAAAATTATTTAACTCTTAAATAATAAATATATGGCAAATGTTTCTTTGTTTTGTTTTATTTTTCTTTTTGGTTTTTCAAGATAGGGTTTCTCTGTGTAGCCTTGGCTGTTCTGGAACTCACTCTGTAGAGCAGGATGGCCCCTGACTTGCAGAGATCCACCTGCCTCTGCCTCCCAAGTGCTGGGATTAAAGCACTTTTGCCGCCTGGCCTGGCGAAAGAGTCTTAGTTGAGATGCCACGTCTTTTCCTCTACTGGGACACAATATCTAATATTCCAGGCTCCCCGTTTCTAAGCGAGTACCCCACTGCCGAAAGCTGCACGTTTGTAGGCAGCTCTGAATTGCAGGCGTCCTTTCTTTGAGGTGTTATTCAATGCACGTGCAGAGCAGACCCAGAGTTCTTAGAGTCAAAAGAGCTTTTGGACAAAAGGATCTGGAGGTTGGTTGTATCATTAGGCTTCTATCGCTGTGCTGAACACCACCACCAGGAGTAACTTGTCCGGTCCGGTCCGGTCCCTCTCATCAGTCCTTAGAAGTACTTTAAAAAGACAACCTTTATTCAGTCCTCGTGCACACCACACAAACGTCTTCCTTAGGAAATAGGCAACCTCCCAGCAAACAGCCCATCCTCTGAGATGCAAACCTCAACAAGTGAGTTGTATTCTTCCCCCTTCAAGAGTCGAGGACGAGCCTGTGTTTACGATGGGACTTAGTTCCCCCTCAGCAATCATTTATTCCGGAGCTTACTCCCCTGCCCCTTTTTCCAAAATCAGAGGCATTCATGCCTTCCCAGGATGGCAGCTTCCAAGAATTCTGGACCTTGAAGGTTATTTACTAGGAAACCCCGAAGATAAATAACAACAGCAACAATAATATATTTCAAAATATCACAGCTCAGTCTTCCCCTATTGGCAGATATTCATTTATTGGGCTTGCGAAGACAAGGTTATGAGCAGTATGAACTTGGAAGGAAGATGGAATAAGTGGAAGATGTTGAGATGACAGTATGGCCCATGGGAACCAGGACCTAAGCTATTCTGATACTCACCTATTAAAATGTCTTTTGTCATGAGAGTTTTTGTGTGTATTTAGTGCTTGTGTGTGTGTGTGTGTTACAGCATGGTCTTTGTATTCAGATGTTAATTGCTGAGATTCTTACTGTTCTACAAGCAGACTATCACATATCTGAAACGATGGTTGTGAACTTTGCCTCTCAAATTCTCTCTGATTGGCTGGCTGAATAAAGTCACCTACATACTCAGGCAGAGCAGAAGTGAGGAGGCACAGCTAAGGTTTGAGGGCTTGGGGACCAAAGGACCACAGGAAGGGGAGATGTTAGAGGAGAGGAGGAGGCAGCGCCACCATGGGTTATTGTGAACAAGCAGCACGTGGCTGGGAGGAGCCTGCTCTGAGGATCGGTGATGGAGAGAAGCAGCCCAGATGAGAAACATGTGCAGGCGTTTATGGGATACTGGATGGGAAGCAGCCCAGGTAGGAATTATTAGAGCAATCGTCATGGGATGTGGGGCTGGGAGGTAACAAGGTAGCTTAGGGGTTTATATCTGCCCAGCTCCAGTGCATAGGCGTATTAAAATCTAAGAGGTGCCAGAGTCTTTTATTGAAATGGCATCAGGTTAAATAATAACCAGTGTAATAATAACAGGCATTAATAATAACTGTTAATAGCCCAAATTCTTACAACATGTGTGTATGTGTACATTTTTCATAGAGCAGATTGACTGGATATATGCTGTTGAGCTGTAGGGTGATGTGCGTGGCTGGGAAATTTTCTTTGATTCCTTGCTAGCCATCAGACCATAGTTTTATACTGACCAACTGCTCCAGCCTGCCGAGCGAGTCATTCTTTGATCCCCTCCAGATGAGGGCGGCTGTGAGATTTTCCGTTCCTCTGTAGTCTCGCACCGGTTCTTCCCCTCTTGTGTACGGCTCACCCCTTCAGCTGTGTTTTGTGTCTCTACACTCCGACCTGCCTGTGAGC
This sequence comes from Meriones unguiculatus, assembly GCF_030254825.1. Classification (NCBI taxonomy): domain Eukaryota; kingdom Metazoa; phylum Chordata; class Mammalia; order Rodentia; family Muridae; genus Meriones; species Meriones unguiculatus. Next base: position 122,937,391 of record NC_083356.1, on the reverse strand, counting down.
AAGAGCAGCAGGAACTAGGCTTCTGGGACTGGGGAAGTGCTGCCAGCCTGCTGCAGGAGCAGGCTGCATGCCCACAAATGTACACAGGTTTTCAGCCCCTTCTAACTTGGGGCTCATCTGTCCCTCTGCCTCCTCTTTCCAGAAGGCCCCTGAGGCTTTTGTGTCCTAGCCGTGGGAGGGGTCCGTGGGAGGACATGGGAAGCCTGCAGGCTTTGTCTGACTAACAAATTATATGTTGATTTTCTCTCGTCTTGGAAATCCGTTGCCACATATCTAGCTTGCACATTTTTTCCTGCCATCATTTTGAAAATTTCTTTATTCCTGAGACTACTTGCCTTCTTTTTGATACCATAACAAGTGTTGTTTAGTGGCATTCTGAAGGAAATGACAAACTTAAATGTTTTTTCTACTATTTTTTACTAGATTTTTTTTTTATGTAACAACTTAGGAAGCTGATGCATTTTCATTCCACGGACAGGATTTCATAGGAGCAAGGGAAATCAGGCAATAGGCAGGCAGGGAATGAAAAGCAGAAGTGCCAGGAGCCTTCTATCCTTAGCTCTTGACCTTGATCTGGCTCGAAAAACAGTTGAGTGCAAATTACAGAGCAGGCTCAGTGTACAAGGAGCTTTCACGAACGCAAAAGACAGCCATCTATCCTACAGGGAACTCTGGGCCCTCTCACCAAGTCCTAGATGGTGACAGCAATCAGTTCCTACCCAGAACAGTACTGGGTGGTGAGTAAGCAGCTGCTTGAGCTCAGACCTTTCATTCACACTGGCGCTGGGTACTCTCCTTTCTACATAGACATTTCAAACTGAAATTATTACGGAAGGTCACTCAAAATTAGCTTGGATTCCAGTGGATGACTACGTCTGTAAAGCATTAATACTTCTCCGTATAGCTACAACAACACGCAGCCCTCCTGTACTTGATGCGTCGTGATCTGTGTGTGAAGGTCTCCAGTCGGGTCAACTGATGGGGGCACCAGTGATGACCAGCTTATAGTAGGCTCCCTTCTGTGCCATCAGTTCTTCATGGTTCCCCTTTTCAATCACTATTCCTTGAGACATGACAGCAATGATGTCTGAGTTCTGGATGGTAGATAGGCGATGGGCAATGACAATACAGGTCCGGCCCTCTCTGGCTTTGTCCAGAGCGATCTGCACTGTCTGCAGAAAGGGGGTAGAAAGTCAGTGCAAAGACACAGGGTTGTCCCCAGCCCACCACTGTGAGGGGCCGTTTCAAATAGCACCTGAGTAACAACTCTAAAGACTGAACGCTAGGGGAGGGTAAGCAAGGGGCTGCTCTATAACGCATCCAAGCTTCATTGAAATGGCAGCCCACGGCCTGAAAAAGTTCAGGGAAGCAGGAAGGAAACAAATACCAGGTTGCCATGAAGTTTTACAATGCTGCACCACATCTTGTTTACTAAGATAACACCAAGGGGAAAAGGCTGGGAGCAGTTAATCATTTCTGATATTTCTTTTCCACCAAGGGACACCCTTTAGCACTCTGCAAAGTGGAATCTGGATTTTAAAGACATAGACCATGAATTCTGAATTTCATAGCTATTCTCCCCCCCAACCATATCTTCTATTGTGGAAACCCCGCAAGGCTACCACCTCCTTTTCGGTATTGTGTATGACCTACTCACTCGGTCACACAACTTGAAAACTATAAAACATGCTATGTTTGACAGATGACCTAAATTGTCTTGATTTATTTAAGAAAACTGATTATTTGCCTTTGGGGGGAAAAAAGTCATTCAACCTAAAGAACCTTATAAAACAGTTATTCAAAGTAAGGTTTTTAAATTGGCAGTAGCCCTGTTAGACTATTATTTGTAGATCATTGTCTTTTGCTTCCAAAGAAAAAATATTATCTGTTCCTACTACAAATGAATAAGACAACTGAAAATAGTGTCATTTTATATGCCCAAATCTTCCAGAAAAGGTTCATCTCTAGGAACCCAAGACTTTAGAAAATTAACACATACCTTTTCACTTTCCTACTATAAATGAACAAGACAACACACAGGGCGTCTAAAGGAGGAAGAAAGGGGTGGGAATAGAGTGACATGGAGGGGACAGGAGCCCCACAAGGAGACCAACAAAACTTAAAAGATCTGAGCCCAGGGGGTCCTGCAGAGACTGATGCACCAACAGAGGTCCATGCATGGAGAGGATCTAGACCCCCTGCTCAGATATGGCCTTTTGGCAGCTCAGTCTCCGTATGGATCTCTGAGTGAGGGGATAAGGGACTGAACTCAGCTGACTGCTCTCTGATCACTCATCCCTGATGATGCAGCCTTGCCAAGCCATGGAGGAAGAGGATCCAGGCAGTCCTGATAAGACTTGATAAGCTATGGGCAGATGGCAATAGTGGAGAACTCCCCCTTTCAGTGGACTAGGGGAAGGGGTTGAGGAAAAGAGGAAAGGAGGTGGGGCTGGGAGGAGTTGAGGGAGTGGGCTTTAATCCGGATATGTAATGAATTGTGAAGAAAAAATAAAAATTGAAAATTAAAAAGAAAATAGTGTCATATTTAATGCTTCCAGCAAAGACTCATCTTTAATAACCTAAGACTTTAGAAAATTAATACATACCTTTTCACTTTCTGTGTCTAAGGCAGATGTGGCTTCATCTAGTAGCAAGATTTTAGGATCTCGTACGATGGCCCGAGCAATAGCAATGCGTTGTTTCTCCCCTCTAGAGAGTCTAGAGCCCTGGATCCCAACAGTAGTTTCATATTTCTAGAAAAAGCATAGCAAGTTTGAGAACTAGAGACAGCCATTGCTCTTGTACTGTTGGGACCCCACATCAACGACTCATCTGTGAAATCAAATTTTGTTTCTTTTTTGAATGTAGAAATAGTGATTGAATCCAATAAAATATATCAAATCTAGCTAGAAATCTTTAATGTAATGAAGTTTGTTCTGGGAAATGAGGGATATTATTGCCAACTCTACATTTCTTTAAGGGTTATATTTTTGGTCTCTTCCCATATCCAACTAAGATCCCACATAAGAGGTCTGTCTCGGTTTGAAATTCTCTGATTTCTAGACTTTCATTCAAAGATCTTGTGTCAGATAGGCTAATCCCAGGGGTAGAGATGCCTTGAAAACCTTTCCAGTTGGCTCCTTCCCTTGAAAGTACATTCTGGGAGGCAAGTGACAGTTTGAACTTATACTCTGTTGCTTACTGGCCTTGTGAACATCAACAACTCCTTTAAATATCTTTGAGCCACACTCTCACCTGAAAAGTGTAATGTTAGTACCTAGCATACATATTTGCTATAATTTTTTGATGAAATTAAGAAAGAAAATGTCTAGCTAGATCAGAGAATCTCAAGCCAAGAAAGACCTCCTATGTGGGATCTTAGTTGGATACAGGAAGAGACCAAAAATATAACCCTGAAAGAAATATAGAGATGGGAATATAACATCCCTCATTTCCCAGCATGGCTAAGTTGATTCTTCATCAAGGATTGTCCTCCTCTTCTATTACCTCCTCTTTCTCTTCCTCCTCCTCCTCTTCCTTTTTTAAAGACAGGATGACAAGGTCTTACTGCGTAGTCCTGTCTGTCCTGAAATTCTCTACATAAAACAGCCTGGCCTCAAACTCACAGAGATCTGCCTGCCTCTGCCTCCCAAGTGCTAGGATTAAAGGTGTGTGCCACCACAGCTGGCTAATTAGTCTAAGAAGAATAACCTTTTCGTGGTGACACAAATGATATTCTTTTGATTTTATATATTATAAAGCCTAGGCATAGAGAAGCAAGATAATTGCACAAAGACAAATAAGCAACAAAGAGCGAATGTGAAAGTTAAGTACTGACTTAATCTAGTTTCTGATTCTCCGTCCTTGTTCATTACTCTAACCTGCCTGCCTAAAAAAGTTCAACTAAGCCAGAAGAGACCTAAGAAAAAAAAATCATTGAATCAAGCATTTCATAGGTACAGTACATTTTGTTATCATGTTGTTAAATGTCTAAGAGCATTTTTAGTAGGAAAATACTCCATTAATATATTTTTTTAAATCCTCTTGGCTTTTAGACATGCTGGCAAACACAGGTATTCAAAGCATTCTTTTGCTTTTCAATTTAGGGATTTCAGTATGCTTGCTAGTTAGGTTGCCCAGCTTAGAAGCGGGACATGAGCCCAAGATTTGAGGAAGCCTGTGAAAGGGCAAGCAAACAAGTCCACGACAAGTCCACAGTTTTCAATCGCAGCCATCTACAAAGAACAGGAATTTCCAAGGGGTATTATTAAAAACAGGAGTGGGAAAGGCTATAGCCTCTAACTTAGAGTTCACATTTTAATTTTTTTTACAGTTAAACAACCACCAAGAGAAATGCTCGGTGAATGGGGAAAAAAAAATCATAGTGGAGACTGCCAAATGCAGACTTGGCTCGGGGAAAGTAAAGGGCACCAAGGCAGATTCAACTTATCCCCATCATGCACTTGCTGTAAGTGAAGGATGGACAGCAATGGTTGCAGCGGTTTTCTTTGTGTGGCCATTTACTTTTTAAAGCCAGGATTTCATACATGCTGAGCAAGAGCACTACAGTCAGCTACATCCCTAACCTTTGAGGTTTATGCCTTCATTTTAAAGTTCTCGGGTTCCTTTGCATTTTGCAATAGAATGTGCAATGTCAACTTGGATAAGTAAGTATCTCCAAATCACACACTCAGGTGGTAAATGAGAAAACTTGCATTCAAACCCTTGTTAAACCTTGGATTTCCTTCTACCAGGTTACCTTAATGCTGTATGGGTATGTTCTCTAGGTAGCAAACTACAGCATCCATTTTGTTTGACAATACGGTACTTTCTAAAATGTCATGAAGGCGGGCATTTGTTTTGCTTAAAAGACCAAGGCAATGCAAGACACTGGGAGATAAATTGTGTTGTCTTCGAAGCTCTCTCTGAAGCACAATCCTAACACTTTTTTGGGTCTCCCACCTCTCCACAGCCCTGTGTTTCTGTAAAACAGACTTGTGCTCACCTCCGGGAGTGACATGATGAAGTCGTGCAGCTGAGCCTGCTTTGCGGCAGCTACGACTCTCTCCATGGAGATTTCTTTGGTGTTGTCCCCATACTTGATGTTGTCCATTATGCTACAGTCAAACAACACTGGCTCCTGGGAAACAATTCCAATGTTTGAACGGAGGAACTGAATGTTGACTTTCTTGCTGTCGTGACCATCTATCATCTGCCAACAGAGATGACAAGAGAGGACACAAGGTTTTAGCACTCCAGCAGGGATGTGGGTTCATTTGTTGAGAGCTTTACAGTGCATTTGTTCTGCTTAACAGTGGCCATCCCCAGAGCCCTGAGGGAATCCACCACATTGCCTGTGGCCTCTGGAACTTGTTTCTGGCAGGCACGCCATCAAAGTTGACAGGGATTACTTTGTCATTTTGATGCTGTTTTTCCCAAACTCTAGTTCTATGGGTATTGTATAAATGAGAAAGAATCTCTGGACAGTATTTAGTTAAGAAAAAAAGTAATTCTCCTTATGGCTTCGCATAGCTTAATCTGTACAGCTAGGCAGGCTTTCTGTATTCTGATGCTTAGTGAGCCACCCAAAGGAACAGGAGAGGGAGGGGGCTGGGTCAGGGAGAGAGACTGACAGAGGCTATTGGAAAATATGAAGATCACACCTGTGTTCTTGGTTTTATTGGTATTATTCTCTGGACAGCTGAGATAACAAGTCCAGGAGAAAATGTGTTTGGTCACTTGGTCACAATCATCTATGGAACCATCTTGCCAGGAACCACTGTACCATTTCTGTCGACTTTATGATGAGAACACAGTGTCTGTTTCCTAGGCACTCACAGCCCAGAAGTCATGGAAGTTCAGCCACCAAATAGGTGCTATTTAAGATGCCTAAGAGTGTATCCCAAAGGCATATCAATCTAACATATTAGCTGTAAAGTATTTGACGGTGTGATTTCAGGGTGAAAAGAGACTATTGCAAATAATGTGAACAGGACATATTTTAGATAATTTCTAAGGAGTGGAAAAGGCAAACACTATTTAAAAGGTGGGGGGCAATGGTAAGGCAGACCCCACCAGGAGTCAGTCTTCACTCAGCCTAAGGTATTTTCCATAGTACCCATTTCTGCAAAGCACAACTTAATATTTAGTCAGAACTTGAGCTTCTTGCTAATTGCTGTTTATGTGATGTATTATAACCATCTAGGAAACAAAAGATATATTCCATGTTTCTGAAAAATCCCCCATAGATAGTACTGGTCACATCATAGATACCTAATTAAATACTGAATGTACTATACCTGTATTTGGTAGCTTGTCTAAAAGCAAAGAGGATATTTTTTTATTGATTAAAGTCTTTTTTTATTTACAATGTTCATAGATACATTTTTGTAAACAATGAGTTTACAAAATGTACTGTGCCTCTTAAATGCTAGAAATCATAAAATGGTTGCTTCCTTCCAGTGACTAGAACATTCAATGTGTGCGTTCAGGAAAACATCCTTAGCACACATGCTAATGTTAGAGAGGTCAAACAGGCTGAATTAATGCTGCAGCAATTTACAGTCCACCTGGGCAAGACATGACAGAGCTCCAGTTTTGGAAAACCGAGTCCTTTCCCTTTTGCGGATTTATCTCTAGGGCAATGTACTTCCTAGATTCATCAGTCAACAAGTCCTTTCAAATAAATTAAAATCTTCACATCTAAAATCAATAATAGCAATGTTCATGAAGCACAGGCAATCAATTCCTACTCTTCATGTTCATACCCTCCCGGGTTCTACTGATACCTGCAAGACAGCCTCACCTTTCCCCTAATATTTCTCTTCAAAGTGTCACCTGTCCCCGTTTCAGTAAAGATCACACTATTCAGGAACATCAGAAGGTGAATTTTACTGGGGTATGGAGAGCAGGTAAACGAGAAGAGTCCTGACAACTAACTTTTTGCTTTTTTAAAATAAATCAGCACAGCGTCTAAATTAGTTAAATCATGAAAACAGAAATTTGAGAATTAGGGACACAGGAGTATAATTACTAGGAGAACTCAAGACATGAAGTGGATAAGAGAGTTGTCTTTGAGCAAAGAAGCACAAAGGAATGTTACTTTTTCTTACAAATCTTTATTATTTGATTGTATAGACTGGTGAATGTATTGTCCAAGAAGAGGAAAAATAAAACAGAGGAAAAAAGAGAAAGAATTACTTTGAAGAATAAGCAATGAAGCAGCTCACCAACATTTCAACTACCCTTGCCAAGGCTTTATCAATTTGAGTTTATTTATTAGTTAGGTATAATCATCTTGGACCAAGTTTTTCATGCTTGCTTTTGCTTACTTATCATCGTGTCCCTTGTCACCCACTTTTTCCATCTACAGCTGTTAGTTTCCTGATTAGTCTGCACTTTCTGCTCCATTTGCAGGTAAGTAAACGTCTCTCAAACAAACTCATTTCCTGTGTGCCCAATTTTCTTTCCCAACTGGTCAGCAGGCCATCTGGAACTGGGGAAAATGAGGCATTGCAAGCTGTGGGGCAGAATCAGGTCAACCAGCAGATGACGGAAAAGAAAATGGCCACAGGGATGAGAGTCTGAGGCAAACATTTTCACCCGGAAAGGCATAGCTTTGGAGACCACTGGTGGTGGTGGTGGGGAGCGTGGATCTTATACAGAAAACAACATTCTCAAAAGCGTTTGCACCACTTACCACCTTCCCCTGATCAGGATCATAGAACCGTTCCAACAGTTGAATGCTGGTGCTCTTGCCACACCCACTGCTTCCAACAAACGCCAGAGTCTGCCCTGGGTCCACAGACACTGAGAGACCATTCAGAACTTGGATATCAGGTCGAGATGGATATGTAAAGTTACAGTTAATGAATTCAACCTTCCCTTGGAAGTTGTCCTGGAATGAGAGGACTGGGATTACATATATGTTCCTACTGGAGCCTAGAAAACAGAAAAGTTACCTAACTGTACACAAGGCTATGAAATTATACACTACAGAAAGAGCAACTCAATGGGTGACATTCTAATCAGGAATAGTGCTATACAACAGTAATCCTAGCACTCTGGAAGTTGAGGCAGGAAGTTAGTTCAACTGGAGGCCATCCTGGGTTACATAGAGAGAGTCTGTCTCAAAACAGCAAGCAAACAGACACTGACCACAGAAATGACATCCCCCCACCCCCCAATGCTGGCAGGGATAGACTAAAGAGAGACAAGGAAATTAAAGAAATTTGACTTCTTAATCCCATTCTGAACTAAAGTCATTTCCTTATTGCAGAGAAATTTTAATCCAGCACTATTTTAATCCAACCTAGCCACTCTGGCAAGGAGTCACATCCAAAAAGGTAGGTCTCTGTGACACGGCTGGAATTCAGACACACCCTTAGTATATACCTTTAATCCCTGGGGCTGGAATGTAGACACGGCTTTAGTACACCTTTAATCCCAAACAATGATGCCTGACTGAGAGGCACACAAACTAATGAACCAGAGAAAGATTTGACAGAATGAATCAGAGATAGGAGATGCCCAACTTTCATGAGAAAGAGAGAGGGGAGAGAGAGAAAAGAGAGAGAGACAGAAACAGGGAGCTACTTAAGAGAAGTGCATAAAGAGTTGGGCAAACAGTGCAGTACAGTAAAGTAAGTACAGTACAGGAATCCAACGGAGTTCAGGAGTGCAGACAGTTCAGGGCAGTTCAGCTGAGTGCATCTGAGCTCAGACAGGTTAGTGCACTTGGGTTCGTGGACTTCAGAGGCAGTTTTTGCCTAGCAGAGGAATTCAGTCAGAGGGCAAGAAAAGCCAGTTTGAATCCATCAGCTTGGAGAGGAGCTTTGAGCCAGAACAGCTGAGTTGAACCAGCCAACCAGAGTTCAGAAAAAAGAAAGAAAGGGTGAGTTTATTCAGCAGTCAGTCTTGGAGGCTGAAAACATTCTGAACCTAGGTTGGCAGACAGGCTGGAAGCTGAAGCTTTCAAGGCCCAGGCTTGTAAAAGATTAGATTGTATAGAGGCTACAAGTTTCCAGGCCTAGCCCTAGGGATATTTAAATGGAAACACTCTGGGCTCAGCCTAAGGCATGTATTAGTAAAGCTTGGGTACGGCCCTCATCTCACCCCATCATCAGAGGAATAAAAACAACATCTACACATTATCACCTATTCCTTATACTAATGAATGGAAGAGAGCAGCGGACATTAATGCATGATGGAAGCCAGCAATTCTTTGAGTTGTCTTGACACTGTTCTTTAAAACGACTTAAAAGCGAAGTTGCTTGGAGTCTATGCCACAATGACAAATATTTTAGTGTGTTTCAAACAACTAAGACAGCTCCACTTCCTAGCTATTGCGACTAGCTTCATAGAAAATGTAGTATGTTGACTTCAAGTGTGTATATACCTAAGAACAGTATAGCTGAATCCTATGGTAGAGCTATTTTCATTTTTTTTTTTTAAAAAGAAAACATTCTGATTTCTATAGTGGCTACGAAAGTTAACATTCTTTTCAGTAATGACTAAGGTTTCCTCTTTGCATTAGTTGTAATTTGTTTTCTTGAAGACGGCCATTATGACTGGGACAATATGGTCTTTCAAAGCATCTTTAATTTGTATTTCTCTGGTGGCTAGGGATGTCAATGTTTTTTCAAGTGTGTTTTTCTTTTGGGGACTGTTGATTCGGCTTTTTAGCCCATTTGTTGTTTACATGATTTGGTTTGAGTTTGATTTTTAGAGTTCTTTTAGATCCTGACTACTAACCCTTTATCTGATGTACACTTGGGAATTTTTTCTGCCCACTCTGTAGTTCCTTCACTTCACTTTGGGACTGTTTCCTTTTGTGCAGAAGATTTTTAATGCCATGTAATTCTGTTTTTTAGTTCCTGGGTCTACTTTGCCAGCCTACATAACATCAACAAATAACTTCATGAAGAATATACATGGAATTTTATGTAGCCCTAAAAAACAAAATCATGACATTCTTAGGAAGATGGAGGAAACTATAAACCATTGCATTGAGAAAAATAAGCCAGATTCAGAAAGATAAACACTATGGTTTTTTTCTTATATGCAAAATCAAAATTTTGTGGGGCCAGAGAGATGCTCAGAAAATAAGAGGATACACTGCTGTTCCAGAAGACCTGAATCCTATTCCCAGCATTCAAATAAGGTAGCTCACTGCTTGTAACTCCAGCTCCAAGGACTTGTGCACATGAGGGTAGTCACTGCACTCATGTGCACAATCCCATACATATACACATAATTTAAAAATCAAATAAAACAAATACAATCATACATGTATGTACTTACATGTATTTGTGTGTAGTTCATGAAACTACAAATGAGAATGGAGGAAGGGATCTTAAGGCAGAGTGTGAGGAGAAAGCAGAAGGGGAACTGTTTAGGTAAAGGAAGGGAACCAGTTTGAGTGGGGTTCTAGACGCATGGAGGGATGATGGAGGAAGTGAGAGAGGGAAGCAAATGATCATAAATGTGTAATGACACATATGTATGTAAATATCATGACAAACCCTATTACTTTATATAATAACATAAAAAATTAATTTAAAATACAATCTGAATTATAAATTCTTGAAATGGGTAAACCCATTGCAGAGAATAATTCTACAAAGCTGAAGGAAAAATAGGTCACTTAACCAAAAATCTCATAATTTCGCTTAGCTGTACTGGTGTTTTGCTCTCTTGAGCGTATGGAGATTTTTTATTTTTAATGGGCAAGGGAGATTAAAAGCACCTTGGAGATTAAAAAATAAGTTTAAAATAAGATTAAAAAATAAGGAAAGAATTTTGAATATTAGCAAATTTTCTGTAATTCACACGAGCTAAAACTTGAACCAGATGAACAATATTTGTATGGCTGGACAAATAGACCTAGCCTTTCTATTTCCCACCAAAACATCAATGGAAAGCATGACTAGATATGTCATGTCTATCTGTGTGTCTTTAGGCATGTGTCTCCATTAATTCTGGAACTATGTGTTTCATGTTATATAAAATCCAGTATCTGCCAAGGTTGCGGTTTATATGGGGTGTGTCTCAAAAGCGTTTATATATGGGCCCTGGTGTGATGATGTTAAGAAGTGGCATAGAATATTTAGGGGGTAAGAGGCTAGGCTTAGCACATGGTGATTTGGTCACTGACGTCATTGCCCTCAGAATGAATGAATGTCATTTTGGGGAAACCTGAATAGTTCTTAAAAGGAGGCAATTATACTGGAATAACCCCAGAAGCCAGGAAAGTAGAGAAAGACCACTGAGGGAAGAAGAGAAGGAGCTCTAGAGAGGAGAAGACCAGGCTCTAGGGCTCTGGAGAGGATACTAGCAAGATATAGTTGCTATAAAGGAGGAAAGATGAAACTTGGGCATGGGCATTAGATTGGAAATGAAAGACGGTGGTTAATATAGAGCAGAGCAGGAAGCATAAATAACAACAAGGATATTAGAAAAAGCCATAGCGAAACCCATTATTTTATAAACATACTTCAAAATACATAAAGTATATATTTACAGTTATAGTTATTATTACAGTTTTAATGCAGTTATCCCATAGAGTAGGATAATGCCCCATTCATAAGCCACAGGCTCTCTATATAACAGAAACCCCAGAACTAGGCATGGGATATTTCCCTATGAGCTGTTGGCCAGGCCTCACCCCTAGATAAAGAGCTACAGGCGGACTCCCTACTAAAAAAGGGAGAACCAGAAATCCTCCTTCTTTTTCCACAGGAACAAGACCATAATCCTAAGGGGTCAGCCTTAAAGACATGCAATTAAGGACTAATTGGACTTAATAGTGTGTGTGTGAGTGTGTGTGTGTGTGTGTGTGACTAATACAGGAGAAGAGATCATAAATTCCAAAGGGAGTGGTTGGTGGAACATGAGGAGAGTTGGAGAGAGTGTAAAAAGGGAGGCAAATACAGTGTGCTCTTGTTTGTAATCATCAAATCAAAATAACTGGGCAGTCATGAAAATGAGACTGTTCCTCCCCGCACTCTAGCTTTCTGTGTTACCATGTGATCTTTCCCCCACAATGACTTCCTGTCAGGATACCACCTACTACTATACACTGTAGTTCCGGGACTCTAAAAAGAGACACAATAATAGAACCACCAGATCACATACTTTGAGCCTCCAAAATGTGCAATAAATAAACCTCTTTTCTTATGTGAAGGCCAGGTTGGCCTCAAACCTGCAATCATCCTGCCTCAGCCTCCTAAGCTCAAGGATTAGAGGGGTAAACCAGCAGGCCCAGAAAACTTCTTCAGTATACATTAATCATTCTTGAGTACAGTAACAGAATGTGAACTGATAGGATTCCAGGTTGTTGTCTTACTCAAATGCCAGTGTAACACCTGATTTTTTCATGTCAATTATTTCCTTCCTTTACACTTGTAAGTCCATTGCCTGTCCATTCTGAGTGCATGTGGTTGAACACAGGCTGCTAAAATTTAGACTCTAAACACATGTGCGCGCACGTAAGCACACACACACACACACACACACACACACACACACACACCTCTTTCGCAGCCCAGTCCTTACCCATTTTTCACCTGCTCCACTGTATACATTAATAGGAGGTTTTCGGTCCAGCAGTTGAAAAAAGCGCGCAGCAGATATTTTAGCTTTGGTGTAGCTTGGGGTGTAAGAGAACGCTCTTCCGATAGCTGCCGCACTCATGACGATCGAAGAGGCCACCCTGCAATCAGACAAACACTCAGAGTGGAGGCGGGGTGTGGTAGTATGCAGGCCTAAGGGGCAAATGTTTGGGGCGCTAGGCCCAAACAGCTTGACCAAGTCACTTCAGCCGTGACTGGGTTTGCAGGAGATAGAGAGGTGAGCACTTTCCAAATTGTGCTTTTTCTGTAAGAGCGTTGAGGGGTAAACTGACAGGGTAGGGCTCAGACCTCCAAATCCTAGATCTACCACATTAAAAAAAAATATGTATTTTTTTTTTAAAGTGGGGAGGAGGGTGGCTTTTGGAAAGGAATTGAAAAGATGAGCAGATTTGGTTGGCTTTTTTTTTTCCCCAATTATAACATTTCATGAACCACTGACAGGTATGTGAATGACAGCAGTGGGCCACTGAAGGAAATCACAATGGCCAGTAGCCTTCTGTTTATACTAGCTGCTTACCATATCAACATGGACTTAAGGAAGGAATGGATACATGCATAAATTTGTCATAAGAGACAGCCTTGCTGCCTAGCCTGGCTCTTGATGTACATGGTAGCCTGTCAGAGCCGTCTTTTGCAGAAGTCTTCATGGGGTTGGCATGATGGATAGGGGGTGTGCAAGCATGTGAGCTGCCACCCGACTTATAATCAGTGATTGTTTCAGGGCCAGAATTGGAAACCCACATTTCCCAGGAGCCCGGGATAAGGTTTAAGCAACCGAAAACTTTGGAGATAAGGTAGGAAACGGTGGGAGATGACTTTCTAGGTCTTAAGGCAGAGAGGAAGTTTTCTGCAGGCCCTTGACTCTCACATGCTGGCAAATAATTTGTGGCTCCATCCTGTCTGGGTTAGTAGCTTTAAACATGCAAGGGTTTAGAAAAGACAATTTCCTGGTGTGGGTGTGGGTGTGATGGGCTAACAGGAAAGTACTGGAATCAGGCAAGAGGATCAAGCCTCCTCCACGCCCTCTAAACTTGAAACTGTCTCTGCCCTCACTACCTCCTTCTACCACCATCACCTACACCCTTACTGAGGCCTCCCCCTAGGGAGGTAAGCAGACCCTCCCTTGAAGAATAGAAGATGCTCTTCTCCGGCCTATCATGTCTCTATTCAGAGGAAGAGGCTAGGAACCAGCTGTCTTTGCAAGTAAGGAACAGACTTCAAATACAATAGCCCCTAAGTCCATCTTGTGCAAGGCCTTGAGCATCTTAGCTTCAACATGCGTAAATATGATCACAACTCATCCATGAGCCATCTGTTTGTAATCATCCTTTTTTTTTTTTTTTTAACTCTTCCAGTCCAAACATGGACTTCATTTCTCAGAACCTTAAACCTAGGCTTAGTTGTGTGAGTTTCCTTTACCAAGGAGACCTCAGTAAATGAAACAGACTTGAACATGCTTGCAATGTTGGGCATGCTTCTTCTGAGACTCCCAGATCACTCATGAAGGGAATGAGCGTGCGTGCTCTTGAGGCCACCTAGAGACAGACATGGACACAGACGTCAGCGGGGCTGCCAATTCCGGAAGAACTATCACACACCCTGTAGAACCTTGAAAAAAAAAATCGGCTGCTTGAAGAGACAACAGCCTGCTGGGTCACAAGAAAGTTAAATGACAGGACCAGGCAAATCCCCACTGGTGCATCAATATCATGTGACCATTTTGGATATTCCTCACCTGAAAAGATAGCTGAAATGCAGCCCTTCCACGACTACTAAGTAACCTCCATATCTATAGGCAGAAGCATTGGCAAGAAATGCTAGCGCCTGGGAAACCGAGTAGCAGAATCCATAGATATTTGACTTCCTAACAGCTGTCTTGTATGACATCTCCAGCTCAGCCTCAAACGCTTTGATAAATCTCCTCTCCACTCCCATTCCAGCGACTGTGCGGATGCTGTTAAGGGCTTCGCTGGTGATCTGAAAAAGGAAAGAGTCTGAGGGATCCAAAAGTGGGACTATCTCTTCTCATGACATTTCTGTCATGTCACATATTAGATTTGTCACAAACGGCAAAATAGCATCGAGAAGTTGGCTGGGGGGTCAGCTCAACCAGACCATGGGGCCATCTGTCACCTACACTCAGTCTCTACATAGTTGTAGCATGGCTTCGTTGTCTCTACTTGCTAGGGGGAAAGACAGTGTGAGAAAAGGTCTCTCATGCTTGTCCTGGACAAGTTTTAAAATGTTTCTGCTAATTCACTTGGAATGCCTAAAATGATGTCTTTGAATGTCTTCTGGAACAAAAGTACGTAATACAATTCAAACCACTAGAGACTGTTTTCCGAAAAGTCACTGCTCAGTAAACCATCCCTTCTAAAAACATATAACTGAATGTTACTAGTCAAATATAACTTCATCTTTAGTCTACATGGTGAGCATGTGTTTAAATACACAGATTAAGGCCCACTGTTAACGAATTTGGGGTTCTTCCTCATTAGAGATCCTATTTTCTACACTGGCATCTGAAATGTTTTCGTTACTTAGATAGCATCACGTCTCTGTCTTAAAAGTCATAGAACATAATCATGAGTGAATTTATGAAGCATGAGTGAGTGTGTGACTCAGACCTGGTAGTAAAAACCCTGAACGCCAATGCTTGGAAAGCTAAGATAAGGGGATCCTAAGTTCAAGACCTGCTTGGCCTCCAGTCTGAAGTCAAGGCTGTCTGGACAACTTGGTGTGAGAGATTGTCTCAATATTTTTAAAAAAGCAAATAAAAGCATTGGGTATAGCTAAGTTTTAAAGTGCACACATTAGTAAACCCTAGGCTCAGTAAGCTATTCAGACTCTAGTATCAAAAAGCAAAAACAAAAAGAATGCATGTTATATGTGATTCATTGGTCCCTTCCACCCTCCCTCCCTTCCTGTATGTTATTGTTGTTTGAGACAGCATCTCAAGTAACCAGGCTGGGCTCTAACTCACTATGCAGCTGAGGACAACCTTGAACTTCTGATCTCTTTGCCTCTTCTCCCAAGTTCTAGGATCACTGCAGGCTGTGCCACCATGCCCACCGTGAGTGTGTGTGTATGTTTTCATTTGACAGAAATCTATGCCATCATCCCCTCACTTATTCCTTGTATTCAAGTATTAACTAGAATAGACTTTTAAAAACGCGTCCCTAAAACTAGAACGTATTTGAATTCTACACTGTAGCTCATGATTATATTTGAGAAAGACGTTTTCCACGAACTTAGCAAAAGCTAAAGTTGAAAGTATTTGTTTTCTGTATGGATAGCAAGACTCAGGGGAAAAAATTAAGCAGAGAAAACTATAACAACTCAAATAGAACTGTCCACCTCTGCAAGTGAGAATATAGAAAATGTACGATGATAGCAAAAGGACATCAAATATATAAGCTTCTACATTTACCACACTTTCTCCTTGCCTGATCAAGCTTACGTTTCAAAGCTTTACTGTCATAGCCTTTAGGCAAAGACTCATGTGTCTCTTTTAACTTCTCCTTTTAAACATTTTGCTTGACAACCACCCAGCCATAAGAGAAAAAAATTAGGTCTATAAGATTACCTGGCCAGCCTTCTCCAGAGCTTGCTTGTCTTGAGATGCAAATCCTGTCAACATTTTTGTCTGTAAGGCTACTGATAAAGCCAAGAAGGGGAAGAAGCATGATACAACCAGACTGAGCTTCCAGCTAAAGTAGAAGGCAATGATTATGGCCACAACGATGTTACTGAAGGAATTGACCATCACCCCAACTTGAGAGCCGGCAGCCTGCAAATCAAAAGCAGCCAGCCCATCTCAGACATGGTCTCTTTAACCAGACACTATTATGTGAAAAGCTATTTTATACCAAAAGATAGATTCTTTTTTTATTGTGATAAAATATACATGACAAATATTTAGCTTTTTTAGCCATTCATAACCATGTACCTCAGGGACATTAAAAACAAAACAAACAAACACAATGGTATGTGGCCACCACATCTGTACTCAATATTTCTCATCCCCTCCACATCTACAACTCTTTACCCATCAATTGCTTACCTCGCCTTCTTCCTCTGAGTCACTAGTAATTTCTATTCTCCTCTCTGTCTGCATGAATGTGTCTGTTTTGGGTATCATGTAGAAGTGGGGTTCTATAATGTTTATGATTCTGTGTCTGGGTTATTTTGCTAAGCATAAGGTCTCTGCAGGACTCATCTACATTGGGGTACATATTACAGTTTCCTTTCTGTTGAAGGTATAAACATTCTGTTGCATGTATAGACAACATTTTGTTTATCTACTTATCCAACACTGGCCTGTTGAGTCCTTTTGACTATTGTAAATAGTAATTTTGAAAAATGATCATCAAAAATTCTGAAAATAGACAATAAGTTATATAAAAATGTAGGTTACTAACAGACTATACCAAGTAGAAAAAAAAAAAGAATATCAAAGAGTAAAGGTTCTCTTCAAATATCATATTTAAACAAAAAGAACGGGAAAAAAAGAAAATGCAGATATATTACAAGATCTTTAGGACATCATTAAAAGACCAAATGTTTACACCATTGATTGCTAAGAAGTAAACAAAGGTTAAAGGTATAAAAACTTGTTCAAGAAAACAAAATCAGAAAAATTTCTTAAACCTTGGAAAAGACATGAATATCTTGGAATATGATGGCTATAGAGGCCCAGAGGAATACAACCAGAAAATATTTCCACCTCAACATAGTCAGACTGTCAGAAAAAAAACAATCAGGACAAAGAATTTTAAACTGTCCAAAAGAAAAGCACAAAGTCATAGTTAAAGACAACTGTATCAGACTAACAGCAGAAACTCTATAGAGTAGGCGAAAGTGGGATGGTGTACTTTAAGTCCTGGAAGAAAACTATTGTGAATATAGATCACCACACCCAAAAAGGCAATCCTTCAGAATTGAAGACAAAATAGTGACCTTCTACCTTAGTCAAAAACTAAGGGTATTCCGGGCTGGCAAGATAGCTCAGCTGGTAAAAGCACTTTCTATCAAGTATGTCGACTTGGGTTCAATCACTAGGACCCATGTGGTGGAAGGAGAGAACCGATTCCTGAAAGTCGTCCTTTGACTTCCACATATGCATACATGCATGCATAAACACATAAATAAATAAATAAATGAATAAATGAGTAGACACTGTAATTTTAAAAATCAAAGGGAATTTATGGCTACTAGACCAGTTTTGCAAAAGATGCTTAATGGAGCTTTATATCCAGAAGTGGAAGAAAGGTAATTTGAAAGACAGCATGGAAAAGTATAAGCCCTATTTGAAGAGTGATACTCAAATAAAAAATTGAAGAGCTGGAAATGGTGCTGCCTGCCTTTAATCCCAGCAGTGGGAAGCAGAGGCAGTAGGATCTCTACAAATTTAAGGCCAGCCTGATCTACATAGTGGGTTCCAGGACAGCCATAGATACAGTCTTGAAAACCAAAACAAAATAAACAGCTATGGAGACTGTGGCCACCTCCTATAGTCAGGCAGGACTTCCAGTGGAGGGAGGAGGATACCAACTCACAAAACCTTCAACCCCAAACTTTCCCTATCTAGAAGATGTTCAGGGATAAAGACGAAGCAGAGATTGAGGGAAGGCCAAACAATGACTGGCCCAAGTTGAGACCCACCCTATGAGAGAGAGCTAACCCCTGACACTATTAATTATACTCTGCTATGCTTGCAGACAGGATCCCAACATAACTGCCAGATGCAGGGTTCCATCCAGCAGCAGATCGAAACAGATGCTGAGACCCACAGCCAAACATTAGGTGGAGCTCAGAGAGTCTTGTGGAAGAGCTGGAAGAAGTAAAAAGAGGACAAGAACTTCACAAGATCAACAGAGTCGACTAACCTGGGCCCATGGCGGCTCACAGGGATTGAGGCACCAACCAAAGAGCAAGCATGGACTGGACCTAAGCCCACTACACATATGTAGATGATGGGCAGCTTGATCCTCATGTGGGTCTCCTAGCAATTAAAGTGGGGGGGGCTGTCTCTGACATGGACTCTGTTGCCTGCTTTTGGATCACTATCCCCTAGGTGGGCTGCCTTGTCTGGCCTCAGTGGAAGAGGACATGCTTTGTCCTGATGAGACTTGATGTGCAGGGGTGGGTTGGTACAGGGGTGTGTGGGGAGCTCCCCTTTTCTGAGGAGAAGGGGAGGAGAAAGGGGGAAAAGAATAAGAGGAGAAAGGGGGTTGCGATCTGGATTTAAAATGAATAGATAAATAAATTAATAAGGACAAAAAACAGAAGAAGAGAAGAAAAGCAGAAGCAGAAGAAGAACCAAAAGAAGAAGAAGAAGAAGAAGAAGAAGAAGAAGAAGATGAAGAAGAAGAAGAAGAAGAAGAAGAAGAAGAAGAAGAAGAAGAAGAAGAAGAAGAAGAAGAAGAAGAAGAAGAAGGATCTCTTACATAAAATGACTATTATGGAAGGCTATTATGGAAAACAACTAGAAGTTCCTCAAAAATCTAAAAATGGCAT
This sequence comes from Meriones unguiculatus, assembly GCF_030254825.1. NCBI lineage: Eukaryota > Metazoa > Chordata > Mammalia > Rodentia > Muridae > Meriones > Meriones unguiculatus. The sequence goes on along the minus strand of NC_083356.1, from coordinate 122,918,240 downwards.
TCTCAGAGGATCCAGTCAGCCCACTCTTTGAGTGTATATCTAAATCTGCATGTCTATGTTTATTGAGAGCTAATAACAATAGTTAAAATATGGGCTTAGATTAGGTATTCAACAGTAGATGAACACACAAAGAAAATATGCTATATCCATAAAACAAAATATCATTTACACATAAAGAAGAATAAAATCTTGTCATCTGCAGCAAAACAGATGGGGCTAGAGCATCCCGCTAAGTGAAATAAGCTAGACACTGGACGTGCTTTCGTGTTCTTTCTCATATGTGGAGGCTAAGGAAGGAGAGCCTCTGTGTATACACACATGCACACACTTGATTTGCAACGGAATGGGAAAACTGCTGAGGGTTGTGGGTTATGGTAGATGAAACGTGGAGGGACATGATCAATGTATGATATGTGTGTGAAGATCCCATTGATTTGTATAATTAGTGTTCAAAACAACAATAAAAGTGATAGTGCATTAAAACTATGTATTACGTTGTTTAAAAAACTCTTTTTGTAGAAGAACATATAATGATGAAAACATGCCCCCATCAAAAATGTTTAGGGGAATAAAAAAGCAGAAACAGTAGTTTCAGGTTCACGGAAACACATAATGTTTTCAGTATTTTGGTTGAACTGGCCAGGAGTTGAGGCACATTACATTCAGTACAACACTCTTTTAATACAGGGAGGTTTTTCTCCCAAGCTTCACAAATCATGCTCATTTTCTTTTCATCTCAAAAGCAGGTAGAGATTTGGGAGGCAGATTTAGCTCTCACCATTTTAATCCCAATCCCTGGCTTTATAAAGGTCCAGATTGATCAAACACAGGTGTGTTAAGTCTATTGCTCAAGGCTGCGGGTTGTGGGATATAGAAACCACAGCTTTGTCTCCCTGAGTCAGAAACAGAGCTCGTGGATGTCTTTGAGAGAGAGTCAAGACAGCAACCAACCCTTCCTTTCCCTATGTCCCAAGGGGGAATCTTTCAAAAATACATCACTCTGGATACTCAACTGAAGGTGCTTCCGCACAAAAATCTTTTCCTTCTAATTCTAGGGGCTGCACTTGAGTCTGATGAAATCGAAGGTTCCGGGTCTTAGAAAAGTCTGAGGAAACATCTCAGTTGCTAGATTCAGAAGATGAATCCCCAACCCTAGAAGACTGATGTGTGTCTTAGCACCGATTCTCAGCACAGCCTCAGGGACACTGGTTTATCCCAACCTCACCAATTCTCATTCCAGAGGAAACATGAGCAATTAGACGGTTCTATGGTAAGATCATCTACGTGATGTGCCCTTGCTCCCCACCCCTACATACTATGGCTAAATGTGTTTCTCTAGCATTCGCACTGGAATCTAATTCCCACTGTGAGGTACTATTGTTGGAACCTTTGGGAATGATTAGATTGTAAAACTCCATCTTCCCAAATAGGGTTAATAAAACCAGAATAAGAGAAGGTGACAGCAGCCCCTCTAACCTTCTGCCACAGGAAGATGGAGCAAGAAGGTACCATCTTTGAGTCAGAGAAAACATACCCTTCCCAGATGTAACCTACCCCAACCTACAGAACAATGAGGAAAATGTGTCTGTTACTCGTAAATTTCTTCGTCTAAGATATTTTGTTCTAGCATCCCAAATGGATGGAGATACTGCCAAGGCTTACCCCTTGAACTTGGGAGGCATCTGTAGCAAGCCTGGTTGTCAGCACTCCAGGGCTATTTCTCAGATCATCAAACCAGCCAATGTCTTGTCCTAACATTGCCTGGAAACCAAATTTCCGCAGCCTCTTTGTCAGGAGCTCCCCAGATTTGGCAAAAGTGTAACTCTAAAACATAAGAAAGGAGCCTTTGGTGAGGTTTTTCACATGAAAATAGGGGGAAATAGGCAAATCACTTAACAAAAGGTAAAATTACCTGCAGAAACTGTGTGACAATGGATACACAGCCCAGGATGACAAAAAATAAGCACATGTTGTAAATCTCTGACTTTTGTTCTTCTTTATCAGGCAGTGAAAAAGTCTTTGGAAGAATATAAGCAGGGGATAAAGTTTGTTATTATAAACAATAACAAAATAAATACATTTTAATATGTTCAATTAAACTTTCACATTTGTTCAGGCCCATAGGATGTCCAGTAAAAGTGAACCTCAATACCAATAAAAAGATCAATATAGAGATCATGACATGACAGTACAGAGCATCAGCTATTCTGAATGTACTAAATCAGCCGAGGATGCTGGTGATAGAGGAAGGCAAGGGGTAGATGGGAAATCTCTGGAACTTCCTCTTAATTTTGCTGTAAAACTAACATTGCCTATAGAAAATGTTTATTTCCCCCCAATGGCTTCACTTTAAACACACTAGTTTTTAAAACCAAAGGTAGTGATGGACGTTAAGATGAATTTTCTAATCTTCTATGTGGCAGGGTTCCTGGAAAACCAATGGCAACAATTACAGACATGCACCTGCCCACCTACACCCACCCACAAACAAATACACCCACATGGGGTTAATTTAAACTGTGGTGTTAGCTTTTTTTTTTTATGACATAAATGAAAAAAAAAAGATGGTAAAAAAAAAAACAACCCACAATCCAGTTATCCTTTAAGAAATAAGGGAGAAAAAGACAAAAGAAGGGAGAGAGGGAGGAAAAGAAGGAAGGGGAGACAGAAAGACATTATTGAGAATTTAAGAATGTCTATCTGCAGAAAAACATGGTCTTTATTTCAACTCTTACTTTGCTCAAATAATGGACACAATAACAATGATTTTTAAGGCTCAGCTAACCTATATTTTACTACATGTATGTATAGTATACTACATGTATAATTGTATACATAAAAAACTAGCTTATAAGCATAAAATGCGATATGTATATATTCATTTTTTAAGCAACCAGCTATTGCCCAACTGACTCTCCTCAGCCTGGGAAAAGGAAACTGCACCTGAGCCTGTAGGTGCTGTGGTGTGGAGGTATACCAACACTGAGACATGTCTAGACATGCCTAGGCCTTACTGTCTAGCATGACCACAGCCATTTTGTTTTTAAGTCTTTCTTTTGGTCATAAGGTGAAATTAAATTCAAGTTCCCCCTGCCAGAGAACCTGAATAGCCTTTTATTTACAATCCAATGTTTACTGAATGTTCTGCTTGAACTAATGATTATATACTCTACATAAACAAAACCACAATACCCTGCTGTGTCCATTCCTCCTGGGACAATGGGGAACTGGAAAGTCTCCAAGCCCCCTACCCCGTATGCTAACCAATAAGCTTAAAATGCTTTGCTTAGCTAGTCAAAATGATGTCACGGGGGCTACCACTTGCTTCCTATACCTGGTTACATGGTTGTTACTTGGTTCTGGTTTTCTCATAAAAAGCCTGCCCTAGAAACAGACTGGTGTCATCACAGTTTGGCTCTGGAGTCCACTCTGTATCCCTAACCAGTCAGTCTTTGTTCAGCATTCAATAAACTTTCATCATTCTGAAGCTGGTGTCAGAGTGGCCAGTGGTGGGGGTGGGCCGTGCTATACTTGAACCCCAACAGCTGCGCTACAGGAAACAGGAACTCTTCTCACCTCAAAAGCCATGAAAATTGTGGCTAAAGTCTTTAAGGTCCATTTTCACTAGTAAATGATACTCTTAAATATGTGATGAATTCACTGACAGTTGCCTACGTGCCTAGCTGAGAAAGAACCCAACCGGTTGCAATAAAGAAACACAATAAAGAGAGTGTCTTCTGATGGCAGAGCTCTTCAGGGAACGGGATCTTAGTCACAACAAAACTTTTACAATTCAGACTAAATAAAATAACTAGGAGAACTCAGGAAAAGTACGGATTGAAGAAATGAGATTTATAGTAGGTTCTTATTTATTCTCTCTTTATCTCTGTCTCTGTCTGTGTGTCTACCTGTCTGACTGGTCTGACTCGTGTGTGTGTGTGTCCCTCTTCCTTTCTCTCTCCGGGCTCTCTCTCTGACCTGGAATTAGCCATTTTGCCAGTGGTCCCAAATGAGGATCCCCTGGTCTCTATGCTGTTGGTATCTGCTGAATACCAACTGTGTGCCGAATACATCTCCTCAAAAACATGTACTATATTGCATTAGTAAACATTTTCTGTGAAACAACATAATGTTTCTTTTCTGGTTTTTTGTTTGTTTGTTTGTTTGTTTTTGGATGTCTGGTCTCTGATTCAAGCGATACACAGAAACAGAAAGTACAGGTTTCAGGACATACATTGTTTTCATGAATTTAATACTAGATGTCAAAAATACATGTATTGAATAAAGGGAACAAAACCATCTCCCTGTCTTTATAAGTTTAACAAATTTTCATTTTATTTTGTATCGTCACACATTTTATTTTATTTTATAATGCTTTGGCAGTCATGGTTCAGATCAGGTAATTATTTCTGCCTGATTTTTGTGTGCTCAAAAAATTTTTTGTTGTTGCTTTTTTGTTTTTCTGGTCTTACAGAGCAGCTTAGAGCAACTGTAATGGCATTTTTTTTGAACTATATTATAATAAAATGAGAATAGATTAAAAAATAAAACTGAAAAAAAAATCTGTCCACAATTGAACAAAAACTGAAAAACAGAAAAAGAGGGAGAGAGAAAAAGAGAGTTTCTACCGTAATGAGATTTTACTATTTCTAGAACAGTTTCTATAGCCTTTACACTTTCTAGAAAATGGGCTCTAAAACACCGCAATAATTCTTGCCAGACTTGTGCAACTAACCAGCTCACAGGAATTTACAATTCAAGATATTAAACAGACAAACAAACAAATAAAAAAAAAAACCCAAACATTCTTGAAACATCAAGCTGTTTTGCAACCGTGAGCAGTCCCCACAAAGGCCACCCACACACTGTACGTATGGATTGCAGATGAATCTGCTTAATTCGTACAGGAACGAAGGACACGAACATTAAGACATTTGCCTGTTTCCACTCATCTAGGCTTCCTTCATGAATAAGGAAGTTCCCAGTTTCCAGCTTCAGGTACAGTGGTGTGCCCTTTGGGTGTGCCCTTTGGCTTATGGCATTATCTACGTAGTCCAGACAGAGTAGCTGGCTAATATTAAAATCCACATGACTGTGTAGTTCAAGATGAACTTTAATTGACCCATAGTCTTTTTGCCACAAAATCCTGTTCCATGAGTTCTTTCTACATTCTTAGTTCTGAATTACAGCCCAAAGGGCTACCCATCCCTACAACCTTTTGCTTATAGATGGGCTGTGATTCAGAAACACATATTTCTATTTTTGCCATGGTAAAATTTGTTTAAGGAGAAAAGCAGTCATTAAATTCTTGCTGCGTGTCAGGTATCAAACGTGTGGTTTAACCAATATTAAACCTTAATCTTAGATCTTAAATTAAGATTTCCTTAAAATTAGGATTCTCACAGCAACCCAGGAAGGAGGTAGGGCTTATGTTTTATATTAATGAAATATACACAGATAACACAGAGACTTAAGACCATTCCAGGGCCGACTGGTTGTTGGGTCTGTGCTTTTCCAACATGCCACACCTGACTGACACCAGCCTGAACGCTTGGCACATCTTCCATTCTGAACAGACCCAGGGAAAGTGAAACAAATATGTTATATTATTGCTGTGTGTGGACGCTTAGGTAGATTAGTAACCAAGCTTCTATTTGTGCACAATCATTTAATGGGTGCAAGTCTCTGTGTGATCTATTATGCCACACATTAATGCAATATCCTGTAAGCATATCAGGATAAAGACAAGCGAAGTGGCGCACTATAATCCTAGCACTCGGGGAGGCAAAGGCAAGAGGATCTCTGTGAGTTCAAGGCCAGCCAGCTCTACAAAGTGAGTGCAGGACAGCCAAGGCTACACAGAAAAACCCTGTCTCTAAAACCAAAACAACAACAAATCCACAAAAAAAAGAACAACAACCCCCCCCCCCAAAAAAACCCAAAACCAAACCAGGGCAATTAAAAACAGATTCATGACACCCTGTTAGATGAACACATCCTGAGTGTAATGGAGAGTGTGTGAGAATTATGCTAAGACAGATAGGAATAATCTTCCTTAACCAGAGGAGAGACTGTGATTTGTTCAGCCTCATTCTCTTAGTGAGTATAACCCTCTGAGAGCATTAACAAGAAGCCAGCATTGGGTTCCAGCAACTACATCCTGCTTTTCTAGTTATAGAACCTTTAATCAAAAGTTTGATGGCCCCATCTCACTCCATCCCAGAGCTTCCAGTGATAAATGGAAGCGACAGAGTTGAGAGAATGACGTCTTTATCGCTGACAGAGGGGCAGCTCAAGGAGGGCTTCTTGCCGAATCAACACTTCTCCTGATTTGGTTAATTCACAGTCACTACGGCTAGAGCAGGCCTTCAAGGTCATCTTTGTCAAGGTCATCTTTCATCAATTTTTATAGTTGATAAAACTGAGTCCCGGAGAAGTGGGACTATATGATTCCAGGATGCAAAGGACTTGGCCAGTAAGTGGCAGAGCTAGTTTTAGGGAAAAGGCCTCTTGGAACACAAGAAACTTTCTAGAGTAGCTAACCTAGTCGAGGAAAACGGAATCTTCTTGGTTCCACTTTTGTTAAGGTATAAGCAGATAAGCAGGCGTAAACATACCACCGTCAGCATGTGCTCAAAGGACTCCACTTCCTGCTGCAGAGACGCTTGTATAGTCATGCTCACTGCAGCTTTATTTTCGACAGCTAGGAAATGAAACCGGCCTAGATGTCCACGAACTGATGCCCGGATAATGAAAAAAATGCTTCACGTCCACAAGGGAATTTTATTCACCTACGTCACCTCTCCCTACCTCTACACACAGAAAGCTCAGAGCACGTCATGTGGTGGTGGGGGGATAGAGAGAACGCAAGAGCTGGAGGATCGAGGGAAGCGCTGTGACACGCTGTGTGCGGAAGGAACATGGCCGTTGCAATCACAGGCTCACAGCAGCTGTGTTGACCTAAACCAGTCATGAATCTCACTTCTCATTGCTGAACTGTTGGCACCTAATGGCTGTGGGGGAAAGGAGAGTCGTTTTTCTTAGTGTTACAGTTTCCAGTAAACAGCCCCCCCCAATCCTCCTCACACAGCAACCCTAATTAAATTCAGTGGGGGCATTTAACAAAACATGAAAGAAAACCGGGTCTTGTTGTAAAGGAGTCCAAAGGGCATGGGAGGAGGCTGAAGGAGGGTAATGGAGAGGACATGACCACGCTGAATGTTGTGTGAGTGAGACTGTCAAAGAATAAATACTTTTAGAAAGAGAAAATCAGGAAAGAAGGCAAAATTCTGGGTTTCTGTTAAATAAGCCAACATCTCACTGTCGGTATCCATGACATCCAAGATCAGGTGAGGCCTGATCTCGTCCTCTATCCCAGACCAACACCAGCACAGTGGCCAGTGAACAAGCCGTTGATAAATATTTGTTGAATGGTCAGTGTTTTTTATTTTTCTTTCTGTTTAACGATCACTTTTCTCACTTCCTGGGAACTTCATAGGGAAAGTACCCTAACTGTGATGCTGTGGTATCGAGTCCCTAACAGAAAGTCTCAGGGCCATCAATATTGCATGCTCCTTAGATAAATAAAAGAACATGTGTTTATGTTTGTAAACTGTACCTACTAGGAAATGAAGAAGTTCACATTCGCTATTTTAAAAGTTTTTCAACACGAAAGGTTGTGGCACCATGTAATAAACTCAGTTAACTGAAAGCTATGTTTCCAATTGCCTGACTTCCTGAAAGGAACATAAAGTAACAGGATTCAAAATGGCCTGAGACATTTTTACCCAGGTGATTCTACTAGCTCTGATTTTTTGGGTCTTTCTATCCAAGTCACAGCCATGGGGGCACTTTATTGTTTTGTGGTCGTAGTTTCTATCAGAGAGAGATATAGAGAAAGGAACAAAAAGGAGAGTTTTTCAAAGTATTGCTCTGACAATGTGATATGCTGGCAATGTCCTTATGGGTGTGGTTTGCCTTTTTTGTTGAACTCATTCCATGTGTGTGGGGGGGGAGGGGAGGAATAGCAAAACTCCGAGGAAGTGAAAAAAGTAAAATAAGTTTATTCTTTCATCTAGCTGCATTTTCACGGCTTTGTCCCCACCCTCCCAGTTCTTCCCACATCCCTATTTTAACGCAGTCAGTAGTAGAGCAGAGTACAGGATACACTGTCACCTCTTTAAATCAAGCTCTGTACCCCAGTGATCCGGCATTAGAAATCACCCTGAAATCCTTTTGTATTATTACTCAACAAACAAGCTTTCGATACAGGAAATTGGCCCTTTTGCAACGTCCATCTGTAGCTGTGTTTTTGTTTGTTTGTTTTCATAGTGTAATGACTGTGAGCTCTTGCCAGCCCAAATGAAGAGTGTTCAACCTCACCTTCTCATTTTCTGTGTGGTGTAGAGTCTATGGATATTTTTATTCTTTAGGGCTGGAGATGGGGTGATGGGGCTTGGCAAAAGAGCTAGCAAAAAAAAAAAAAAGCTGAGTGTGTTAAAGCAAAAAGGTATTAGGTCAGATACAGCACTAGCTAGTGGTTTAAAAACAAAACCACCAGAAGGCATGAGCAGAATAAAGTTCGTCCATTTTTTTTTTTTTTTTTTTTTTGCTTACCCCGAGGATCTGACTGAATAAAAAGCTGTAGATGGGTGTGATAGCCCCGTTGACAGCTGCACTCAGAGCTCCTACCAGCATGTAGTGCCATTCTGGGAGGTTAAATTTCAGAATCCTTCTAACCGGGGCAGGTTCAACCTCTTCCACAAGCAGGTCCTTGTCCTTAGGGAAAGAGAGGGTGACATCAGTTACTCACACACAGGCCTATCCTTTGTTGTGCGCAGGGTCAAGGATCACAGATGGGCTGGTCATGGTGAGGTGGGGAGATGTGGAGACTCGGTTGGCTAGGGCGGGGCTGCTCACTAACGGGGTTGATCGTGTGCCTCACAGTACATGAACTAACTCTCCAGCCATGAGAATTGTGTCTTCTCCTTGAAAATAATTCCTCGTTTTAAAAACAACTTCACTAAGTGTATTTATACATTAAAAACTTGTGGAAGTTTTGAGGTATACTTTATATATATATATCAAGCAAAGGTTCTCTAAGCTAGAAATTGGCCGGAGCTCTGGGACAGGCTGGTGTAACTTAGGTGAGACATATTTAATTCACAGTAATCACACACTTGTGTTAATAAGGTTTTCCTTAATGAGTGCTCACCAGCCAGCAACACTAGATCTGGTTTCTAAATTGCACGTCCCCCCCCCCCCACAGAGAACGAAAATTAATCAGGATTTCCACATTTTGATCTTTTTAGTTGGTATTAAAATATCACAGCTTGTAACGTTTTCATCCCCTGGAGGGTAAGTATTACATATAAAATCTTGTTGCTTTATTTTTCATCTTTTTGCCTGTTCATTCAATGATTTGTTAGACTTAATACTCACTCTGAGAAAAAAATTCTAGGTGTCTTATACAGATTTGTATTGATTTTTTTCTATTAAAACATACTAAAAATATGTATACAAAATTGACTACAAAATGATTAATGGATGTGTTAATTTATCTTTCAGATAGCTAAATATCAGGAACAGAAAATAGCACAAGACTTCAAAAACTTTCCCTTCTCTTACAAAGTCAAGGATCACATTACTAGTTCAACTTCAATGAAAGGCTGGAGTGATAGCCCTTTCAGGAAAGTTGCCGCTGGAGATGGCCATGAATTTTGTCATCATGTGCCTTCTGAGTTCTCTCTTGGCTGCCTTCAACACTTGCACTTCACGGCTGCTGCTCACTCACGCAGCAAATCCTCCTGCTCAGTCGTTCCTTTCAGCCCACTAACTCAGGCTGCCAATGCCTCAGAGAAGCGTGCTCAGGAAGGGACCAGAGTAGCAGGCAGAGGAAGAATAGAGTTCTTGGGCGAGCCCTGTCTGGCTGCCTGCAGAATGTATGGGCCAAGCATGTCAGCTCCCTGGGCCTCCGCTATTTCATTAAAATGAAGGAGTTGGAGCTATCCTATTTCTGCACAATAGACAATAACGACCTTTGTTCAGATTGTTGGGGTGTTTGTTTGTTGAGGATATTTGTCTATCAAAAAAACCTTAGAAGACAGAGATATTTTCTTTATGCCAAGCATTCAACCCATTTGCCCACTAGAGAGAAGAGAGGCCCTCACAGCCGAGTCCTCTTCTATAACATTGTTTTCTTCAAGGTGGCGTAATCACCTCTTCACACCTCCTGGTGGGAACTGGGAATTGAGCTGGAGAACCAGTGCGACAATACCAAGCTGTGCGTACTGCCAGTGCCCTGAGGAGCTCGGTATTTATCTCTGACTCAGGTGGATTCTGTCCACACCCTCGGGATTTCGTGACTTTCAATATGGCAAAATTGACCTTTGTAGGTCTTGATCATCCAGATCTGGACACTCACAGACTCATAAATGTCATGCTAACATTCTCCAAATTCTGTCTGTTCCCCAACCACACCGTTACCCCATATGGTGGTCACGTCATTCCTAGTCTAACAAGACAGAACCTTTCCTGGTTTTCTTGTGGCAAAGTGTCTCTAACCTTACGCCTGTCCTCAGACAATGGATTATTTTATTAAATTTTATTTGATCTCTCTAAATGAAAAACAAAGGAATTATATGTATCTGTGTGTGTATAGTGTAACTACAGTTATTCCAGAAAAAAATATGTATACATACACACACACACATACATATGTATATATGGTTCTGTACTTGAGAGATTTTCCTAGTTTTTTTTTTTTTTTTTTTTTAACTTTGATCTGCTGTGTGGGCCAGGGGAAGATCAAACTTCCTACTGGAATTTTGTATCTTTCTTTTTATACTTTCTTACACCTGTTTCTTTAGTCTAACAATAGGCGTCTCCTGCCTGGATACTAACTTTAATATTTAATGACAAAATAGTACATATGATTAAAAAAAAAAATCCAAGATTTTCCTGATGAGCTGACACGGATAGCCATTTTCCTGAGCCCTGCCTCTCCTATCTCTAATATTGGATTAAATCTGCAAGTCAGCTGTGATGAAGCGACACGATTCTAACCTATCATACCCTAACTTCCTCCTCTCTCTTTTAGGTAAGAGACTGAAATTTCTACTCTGTAGATGGTCCTTAATCCTAAACTTAACCCGATCAGGATATGTACCATCTCATCCTATTTACGGGAGCTAAAAGATACAGGTCGAAGGAGAAACAGCTTAGCTCTCTCACTAGCCCACCCCTTGGAAGGGGTCAAGCCTCAGCCCATCCAGGTGCTCTGTAAATACTCGGAGAGACCACAAGGTGGCAGTAATTGCTTTGTGGAAATAGACTCCGTATAAAGGCAACAGAGTCCAGGCACGGTGGTGCACACCTTTAATCCCAGCACTCACAGAGGCAGAGGCAGGTGGATCTCTGTGAGTTCAAGGCCAGCCTGCTCTACAAAGCGAATCCAGGGCAGCCAAGGTTACACAGAGAAACCCTGCCTCAAAAAACCAACAACAGACCGTTTCCCAAACCACAGAAGATGAGACCGGCCATCTCCATTAGAACGAAAAAGACCAAGACTTCAGCTTTTGAACTACTAAAAGCAAGCCAGGCCTTCTCATACAGTGCTACTTAGGATTAAAACGTCTACTAGTAAAAAAAGAAAGAAATGGAAATTCCATCAGCTGGTAGAGTTACTGTACGCACAGGAAGTAACAGGGAATAGCAGATCATTTCCTTTTGGAGCTTGAACAACATAATATCAATTTCTTAACACCTTTTTCCTTATTCTTTATTTTCCTTCTCCTTTTCTAGAGAAAATATAAAATGCTGTTTTGTTTTGTTTTTTAATTTGTACTGGACAACATCTAAGCGATTTCAATTGTTTTATTCCTAGTGCCCTGAACAGAAATGAAATGGTTAATTCTGACACCAAAAGAGGAGATGCATCTTTAATGGCAAGAGGCAGTAAGAAACCATCCTTTAAAATGTGTGTTCCCTCATTCTGACTCATCCTGAGGAAGAATGTTCTAAGGTATTTATTGAAATGAAGTCATTCAACGTTGAGCGCTCTATTCTGTGTTGAGAGTCTTAATAACCCATCTTTCGCAAGGTCTTAAAGGATATCATCCATGGATTAATCCTGAATTTCTCCTTTGTGAGCCAGTCTTTGTAATAATGTCTTACTGAATTGACAAGTTGGAATTTTACTGAAGACATTTTGAAAGTGCATCATGCATAATGGATGTACTCGTAATTAAAATAGTTCTTGGCTTATCTGATTTGATACGAAGAAGAGTTTGGGCTTCATTTTAATCGCAGAACCTCAGTTTTTCATTCCAGTTAAAACAAACAAACAAAACCCTCTTGATGTCCTACTTGATACAAGGCCCTGGGAAAGCACAGAGGGGATGGGTCAGGAGTCCAAGAAGCCTAAAATGTAGCAAGAGAAAAGAGCATGGATTCAAAACTTAAGAGTTCCCTGAATGAGTTCTCACAGGGCATGTAGGAGATCAAAAGTGAGCACCAAAAGGCTGGGAGAGACTTGGGGTTTGACACATGGTCCCTTATAAAACAGATAATGTCCACAAGAGCAGAACAGCCACACTCTCACGAGCGTACCTTTGTACTTGAAAACTTGCGACAATTTGTGTGAGGTCTAGCCTTATCAAATATGTTCATCAACTAAGAGGAAATTTTAAATTTTGAGGAAAAAAAAAGAATTTGGGTACGCTGTAACACTTTAAAAAGTTACCTCTATTCAAACAAATAATTGCTATGCATGTTTAAGAAACATAATTCCTATATTAATTATAATTATTCATCTGAAAATTGATAGCTGTCACTTAACAGTTCATTTCAATTTAATATATGTTCTTCAAAGTAATTAACTTTGAATTACTTTGAATTCAAAGAATTCAAAGATTACTTTGAACACAAAGAATCTGTGTTCTTTGCAGGGGGTGGAGGGAGCAGAAAACACGGAGTTTCCACTAGGTCCTAATGTTCTGACTCAGTAAGCCACTACTATACAAGGAAAAAACATATATACCTAAAGATAAACAAGGCACCTGGGGAAGATTTCTCCCGTGCCCCAACCCCCACCCCAGAGCAACAGGTGTCTGACCTTGCTGTCTTCGTAAGTGGATTTGTGATCAGCAATGGCCAGTGAAGGTTCGTGTGCCACAAGGGAAATCTGAGACTTGGAGCGCTGCCGGATGGAAGCTCTGGAAAAAACAAAACAAAACAAAACAGCAAGGTAGGACAGGCTGTAGATGGCAAGCAGGTGGCCATGGACTCAGCTGGTGTCCCAGGTTACATCACATATCAAATCAACAGAAATGTTCAGTGGGTCACATGACAGTCAGGGCAGGGAGGAGCTTCCAGTTGGGTTTGAAGAAGTTTGCCTTGGGTCAGAATAAATTGGGTAGATTTCTCTTGAGCCCAAGCTCTCTCAGGGCTGTATCCAGATTCAGTGTGTAACCTGGGACGGAGAGAGTGAAGGGAGCAAAGTTTCCCATTGACCCTGTTAAAAACAGCCAGGACTCATATGGTTCTGCCAGCTGTTACCATGGCAAAGGTGATGATGTAGCACTTGTGTTTCCTTCTGGTTTAGGACACAGTTTCTAGGCTCTTTTCCTGTCTCTGTCTCTATGTCTCTCTGTGTTTCTATCTCTCTCCTGTTTTCACCCTCTTCTTTCCTTCTCCCCTTTAGGGTGATGTCACCTGGATACTAGTAAAACAACAGAAAGAAAAAAGTAGGCTCCCTAGTAAGGCTATCTGAAGGTTTTGTGTATGGCGAACCACGCTAAGGAGCTTCCAAATAAGGTTTGATGAAACTTATCTCCAAATTATATACTGCACACAAGGAATCAACGATGTTATTGAAATATGCTTTAGCTTAATGTAGTTGTTCATTTGCCTGTAGTTTATTAGGTTCCTACAGAATATAAAAAATCCAATGTTAGGTGTTACTGGGAACGTAACAACTAGCCAAATCATAGACATCTTTCTCAAGGAGTTTAAATCCTACAGGAGAATAATTCCTGTAATTAAGCTACTGTGAGGAAAAGTCTGTTGGGGCAGGAATGCTGAAGAGTTAAAGCTGTGCTTTGAAGACTTATTTTGAAGTAGTACAGCGTAAGCAGAGAGAGATGGTGGAGGTGAGGGGACCGTGCCAATTGTCCTAACTCTATACAGAATGATTTTCATGTCCCCCATTATTTGCAAGTAGGGAAATTTAGACTAAAACAAATGCCAAATGGTGCCTGTAACCACCCAGAAACCAGAATCCTGGCTTCCCAAGAAACCAGGCACATGTCAATCTTTATGCTAATCTCTTCCCACCCTGTGTGACTGACCTTTTAGTCACCCATGGTCAGCTCTATGCATTTACCAGAAGGCACCTCTCTCCCTTAATCTCGGACATTCAAACCCTTGGCTTACCTCATTATGATCAAAACCACAAAACCACTCCTGAAACCTGATTCCCCGTCCCCAGCCCAACCTCTAGGGTATTGAATGCATTCCCGCTCAGCACAGTATGTAGAAGATGCACAGAGAGTTATTTCTTTGGGTTAGGTAACTAATGCTGGGACATCTTCAGACTATGAAGAATAGGCTGTGTCCCCTGGAGATCACAGGGTGATCGCAGGGTACCATAGGGTGTATGTTATGAGTGAGACTCAAAGTCATCGGTCTATGGCACCAAGGTAGCCATGTACGAGAAAGGAAAGAATGTCTATATTTAACTGAGTGCTCTACACCCAGTTCTAGAGTAGGGAGCCCTCTCTGTGAGTCCCTCCCATCACGTTTCTACTACCTTCATCTTGTACTCCTTCTTATTATTATTATTAATTTAAAAACCTGCATATTTGTTTTGCTTTCCAGCTCTGTTTGTGCCTTAAACACTTTCACAGCAATTTTTTTGCTCCTCTATTAAAAGCCCGCTTGATCCTGTCATGGACACACTTGGCACAGGAAGAATCGCCGTAGGCTCTGCTGACTGTACATCTTTGTTTTAGACACTCTCCAGGAGGGCCTTCGATGGTTTGTCAAAGACTGGACCATTCTGAGTGCCTCTAAGCACCATCCCCGGAAGAGCGATCTTGTGCTTCTTAAATCTCTCTCCTGTTTCTCAAGCTCTTCCACCTCTCTAGTGTATTCTGGTATAAGCCCATGAGCAATAAGTGTGCTGGGCAAGGGCCCTGCCTCCTTGCCGGCTCTCAGTCTGGTTTATCGTAGACACTATGGTAAGGCTCCATCACACGGCGTTTCGGAACTTACACAACATTCTTTAAGAAATCCTCACTTGGTCAAAAGTTGTGCACCACTTTCCACTGTAAAGGAAAACAGCTAATTTGGGAGAATAAATGTTCTTTCTCTCTCCCAACATTATTATTTAGAAAATTATTTTCTTGTTTCCAATTAAGTTGTTTTTGAGCCTGAAATACATTGTTGAGGAAAGGCTCAGCTATTATGAAGACTATAGCCCAAGAAACAAGATACAAATTAACATTTCAGTTAGTCATCTTCGAGAAGAAAAATCTTGTCAGACCATACAATGAGATATTTTTAACAGAACTTCTTATTCAAAGTTATAACTCTTTCTCTGCAGGAGGTTAATAGCTATTTTTTGCGTATAGCTTGTCTTTCTAGATTTTTTTTCAGTCCTAGTTATTAAAATGTAGAATTTGTGGGAAATGTAGCCCAATAAGAGACACTTATGTGAAAATGGTGATTTGTTTCTCATCATAGACTACTTAGAGCAGACAGAATTTTGTTCTTAAGAATAAATAAAACATTGACTTTGTTATAGACATGACCACGTACATTATTTTAAACCAATGACAGAGAGGTTCCCTCTCATTGTTTGTGCTCAGGAAATTAGTTGCTATCTTCAAGGTCTGATTTACATATACTGATCATGATTAAACATGCTGCCGTGATAAAGCATGTGACACCTGTCTATAAAAATTGGCCTGACAATTCTGATAATTTCTATGTCTTCTGCTCCATGGAGTAATTCAAAGCTATTGCTTTCTTTCTTTTCCAGCTCAATAAAGCTAACACTTTTTAAATGTTTTTCTTTTTTTTCCAGTAGATTTTTTTATAAAGAGAGAAAAATATAATCACATCTGAGAATTAAGATCCCTAAAGATAAGAACATTAGTATTAAAAAAATCTATATATATTTGAAATAAGTACAAATACTTTTTAGTAAATTATTCTTTGAAAATTAACAATAATAAAATCGTTTTGACTCACGAAGTTGTTATCAGACTGTTCCATTTTAAGCAACTTTAACTCCTTTTCAGGAAACAAGTAGCCATTTTGAATGAGCAAGTCTTTGAGTCTGCTTTGATGGCAGTGTTGCATTTAATGTCTTGGTAAGGCCAATAGTAGAGAAATGTATCAACCACAACTTATTACTAGTTTTCTTACTGAAGAAGAAAAGGTCTTAATATTTTCATGAACACAGACAAATATTTCTGGACAGAATTCTTAATACAAAGCTTTTAACACCAGAAAAATCTTTAGGAAAATTCTTTTTTTTAAGATTTATTTATCATTTATACAGTATTCTGACTGCATGTGTGCCTGCAGGGCAGAAGAGGACATGATATCTCATCATAGATAGTTATGAACCACCATGTGGTTGCTGGGAATTGAACTCAGGACCTTGGGAAGAACAGCCAGTGCTCTTAACCTTCTGAGCCATCTCTCCAACCCCCAGGAAAATTCTTAAACCAACATAAAAGATGATCATTTACAATCTCACTAACAACACACTCCAAAATATGTTTTGAAAGTGAATAGCTATAGATATCAATACATCTATAATTATAGATATAAAAACAGAAAAATAAATATTTCATTTGGGGACATCTCTACAAGAGGCACTTTATTCCACCCAGTTAAGAAACTATTTGAGTCTAAATGCATTCCTGTGGGAGCAGAAGTGTTAGTAATTCAATTGCCTCTCAATAAGGATAAAGGACAGAGCTAAAGATGACCTTCATATAAGAGTGTTTCAAACAATAATTAAGTTTGGGGGAGAAAGAGTAGGTGCCTGGCAGCTTGTTTGTTTTGTTTACTTGTAATTGTTTGTGATTTCTCCTGAGATAGGGTCTCATGTTGTAGTCCAAGCTAGCCCAGGTGAACATGTAATCTCCCTTCTCAGTCTCTCAGGTATACAAACATGCACCACAGCACGGAGCTAACACACAGTTTTAAAGTCTCTGTTCTAGGGGATGGAAAGATGGCTCAGTGGGAAAGAGAAGCACTGGCTTCTCTCCCAGTTTCAATTCCCAGCACCCACATGGTGGTTCACAACCATCTGTAACTCCAGCCCCAGGGGGTCCATTTCCCACTTCTGGTCTCTGTGGGCACCAGGCACATCCACAGTGCACAGAAATACATGCAGGCAAAACACCCATGCACATCAAATTAAATTTAAAACAAACAATAAAATGAAATCTCTACTCTAAGCTCAGTAATCAGAGAGCCTTCCAGCCTGGCCCTCCTCCCAGAAGACTGAAAAGATCAAGATCAAGTTAAACACCCCGGACACACTCATATCACAAGACATGGAGTCTGCCATGGGGCTTCCTTCTTGGACCTGAGATATTGCCTAAACATCACGGGTGTAGAAGCCTCCTACACACACACACACACACACACACACACACAACAAAACTTCAAAATCGCACAGCTCATGCTTACCTTAAACTCTCTCGATAGCTCCCCCTGGTAAAAGTCCTCTTGAGTGTGCCACCTTCACTTGCGTCTTTTCCTGTTTAACACAACAGGAGCCGTTCCTTAGAGCACACGGTAAGTACAGCCTTATTTACATAGAATAATTTCCTGTTTGCCTGGGAGGTAATTACTGCATGCATTGGATACCCAAAGATCCCGTTAACTTACTGCAATAAATAAAAGTCAAAACATGTCCAACAAATTCTAACAAAACAAAAATTCGAAACACTCAGCAAGATTGACTTGTGTGAAATGTGTGGTGGCTGTTTGTTTGTTTTTTTTTCCCTTCTACAGACATAAGAATCTTTTAGTATCAATTTTAGAAAACTGATGAAAATTCACTTGGCACCAAAAAAAAAAAAAAAAAAAAGTAGATACGACCAGCAAACTTTCATAACTTGCTTGGATTTCATATTGTAAATATATGCAGTAGTTATGCCTAATGCTGTTCATGAGTCCACATGAGAGATGGTGGAGAAAGCCAAGAGTGGTTGATTAATGAGCTCGGCATAACCACCAAACTCAGATTAAGAAAAAGAAGGCATAGGGAAAACATTTAGTCCTTGTTTAACTCGCGCAACAGTAATGACAACCTGTCACATGCCTGACACAGCTAGGAAGCTTCTCCTATTTGAAAAGTGGTAGAATTTTGTGGTAGAAACCCATATAAGACCTTGGGTTTTGCTCTGTGACTTGGTCAGCTAACTTAGCCTTCTGTGCTTTATTTCTTTACCTTATCAATTGCATAATGTCTGCTGGACTTTGTGAGAATAAGCGAAACATTTTCACAAGCGTATAAATTCATCATATAAATAGCACCATATATATTAATTATTTAGTATAATATACAGGCCAAAGGGAAAAGGTACTTGCCCTTTACGCCCCGTTCTTTGTGGGCTTCCTCTCCTTGGCTTTGCAGGGTCACAAGCATGAAGTAGACACCTTTTCTTTCTAACAACTCTTCATGCGTGCCTTTTTCCACAGCTGCTCCGTGTTCAAACCCAATGATCACATCTGCAGCTCTGACTGTTGATAGGCGATGGGCAACTGAGATGATTATGTGCTCGTGCTGAATCTGTCAGGGGACATGGTGGACCTCTAAACAAGGCTGTAAGACAGAACCCATGCCAACCTTCACACCATCCCTGAGTCTACGAGGAAGTCAGGTTTGGACCCTAGGAACATCCTTCAACAGGTTGTGCATATATCAGAAAGAGCCAACAGTCTCTTGTAGCCATAAATCACATTGCAGATTGACCTGGTGGTAGCAATTAATCATTAGCTTAATAAAAGGGGGAGTAAACCACGTCACACTTCCTATGAGTTTAATTTTACATTGCATCTTTAGGGAGTAAGTCACAACTATGTTCTGTTCAACACAAAATAGATGGCAATTGACCAATATTTTACAAATTTTCAGACTGAGTATGCCGGCCTGTTAGTATCACTCCCTCCTTGAGGGGCCTGTGAAATGAACTGACTCTCCACAAACCTTATTCAGAGCTTCTTGTACCCTGGCTTCGCTCTCATTGTCTAGTGCCGAGGTAGCCATGTCCAAAAGCAGGATCTTGGAATTCCGGACGAGGGCTCGAGCAATGGCTACCCTTTGCTTCTGACCACCACTCATCTGGCTTCCTCCTTCTCCAACAAGGGTGTCAAATTGCTAGGAGTCGTGAAGAAGAAGAATTTGACAGCTTCTGATAGCGATCCAGTCTCCCTTTTAACTTTTCTTTTCTCAAGTGTGAATTTTTACAGGCCCAACTTTTACTGAAAGAAATAGCCCTCTCTGAAATGAATTAAGCAATCAATATTTGCATGTGAGATAATTGGTGCATTGAACTGTGTGAATGTTCCTTCTTAGTTCATGTTCAAATAAAAAATTTGCAACCAAAATGAAAATTGATTAGTCTTGAAAACCCAAAATAGGAGACTAAGTCACATACCACAATCTTGTCTCTGTTCTCCTGCTGAACGCAAAGCAAAACACAGTGATAAATCTGTCTTTATATTGTGAGTGAAAGATCAAACTAGTTTTTATACTTCTTGCTGTCACAGCAAGTCCTGACTGAGCATCCCACAGAACTAAATCCACACTGAAATTTAACAATGGAATATTAGAAGTCAAACTTTTGACTTTCTTAGTATCAGCCCAGAACGGTTGAGCTCTTTACCGCAGATAAAGCATGGTTGCTGATATTCTACATATATTAAGCCGAGCATGGTGGCAGAGGCAGGCAGATCTCTGAGAGTTCGAGGCTAGCTAGCCTGGTCTACAAAGCAAGTCTGTGACAGCCAAAGCTACATAGAGAAACCCTGTTTCAACACCCCCTCCAGAAAGAAAGAAAAAAAGAAAGAAAGAAAGAAGGAAGGAAGGAAGGAAGGAAGGAAGGAAGGAAGGAAGGAAGGAAGGAAGGAAGTTTAAATTCTACATGTAGTCCTTATAGAACCCCAAGCGGCAGGTACTGCTATTTGTCTTAATGGCTGAACAAGGACTGATGGCTGAACAAGGATTGATGGTTGAACGTAAAGGATTAAACTAACCTGGTGAAGCTAGAAGCTGGAGAAGTTGGTCTGATGTTGAGGCAGTATAAACGGGACTGAAGTGATTCTCTTTACCTGTCAGACTATGGCACCCTCATGACAACAGTGCTACCCAAAAAGGTGATTTAGAACGTTTGGTGGTTTGAATGAAGACGTCCTCCGTAAGCTCACAGGGAGGGCGTTGTTAGAAATGCTTTGTTGGAAAAAGTGTGGCCTTCTTTGAGGGAGTGTGTCACTGGGGGTGGGCGTTGAGGTTTCAGAAGCTCAAGCCGGGCCCAGTGGCTCTCTCTATCTTCCTCCTGCCTGCAGATTCATATGCAGAACTCTCAGCTACCTCATCAGCTCCATATGCCACCATGCTTCCTGCCCTGAACATAATGGGCTAAGCCTTTGAACTGTAAGATAGTCTCAGTGAAATGTTTTTCTTTCTTAGGAGTTGCTGTGCTCATGGTGTCCCTTCACAGCAATAAAAGCCTAAGACAGAGGGTGAGTGGGCTATATTCAAGGTCAATGTCTCTGGAACTTGACCACCTGCTATGACTTTCCTGTTTATGGATTGTATAATTGTGAGCCCTTATTGACCTCCCAGAACATCATCCTTCATCCTGAAGATGGCCGTCATAGTAGTTGCTACCTGACAAAGTGGTTTCGAGGGTTAAATAAGCTTACATATGTGAAGTGCTAGAACAAAGCCTGCAATGTATTTAAAATCATGCATATGCCACTAGTAAGTGTACTGTGACTTAGAGATCATCATGGCAAATACAGTAAATGTAACACAGAGCTGGTTTTTGTAGACATGGTAATCATATGGAATGGAGGCCTAATGAGGAACTCTCAAATTTGTGAGATTCAGGTCTAAGAGCACAACAGTTAAACTGTGTCAGCACAAGAAAACCAGGTTAATTGCCAACTTGATGGATTTGAAGCCACCTAGGAGACACACCTTTGGGTACATCTTGAGAGTGCTTGTGGAAATGGTAATCAGCGAAGAGAAGGCCCACTTCTCTCCATGGGATAGTGTAAGATGACCACTATCCCATGAGCTGGGGTAAAAAGACAAATAAAATGCAAGCTCAGCACAGGCATTCATCTCTCTCAGCTTCCTGCCCACAAACAAGTGTGACCGGATGTGTCATGCTCTGCCATGTTGTATTGTATCCTCAAACTGTTAGAATAAATCCTTCCTCTCTGAAGTTGCTTCTTATCAAGTATTTGGTTACCACCTTGTGGTGTCGTTGGGAGCCAGTAGAGCCTTTAAGAGTAACTTTGTGGAAGAAACTTGGTCTGCTGAGTGGGGTTGGTAGGGAGGTTGGGGGGTGGGGGTAGGAGAATGTACCCTTGAAAAAGACATCAGGACTCTGGCCTTTCCTCTTTCTCTATTTGCTTTCTGGCTTCTGAAAGGTGAGCTGTTTATGCTCCGCTACACTCTCCCTCTATGATGTTCTATGTTGCCATAAGCAAAGTAGTCATATGCCCGAATAAATTTTCCTCCTTCTAACTTACTTACCTTGTGTATTTTGTCACAGTAACTGAAAAGCGATTAACAAGCAAGAAAACATTTCTCCAGCATTGCTTCTTGACAAATATTGCAAAAAAAAAATTTCAACATGTGCTTAATAGGTAGGCAAAGATATCATCTCTATACCAAAGGGATCTTTCTAAAAGCTAGATCTCTACTTTGGTAGCTGTCAAACATATAAACAATATATTTTCATATGAAAGGGAAAACATGTTATATTTCCAGGCATAAATCTTGAGCATGCCATTAAAAATGTAAGGACTGAGGATTCAAGTGAACAAACTAACTCCTCCCTTGGTGACTTCTGTGCTCCCCTGGACTGAAAGTAGGGTACCTGTGGCAGGGCCATGATGAAGTTGTAGGCATTGGCCTTTTTGGCAGCTTGGACTATGTCTTCCATTGTTGCATCTTCTCTGCCGTAGCGAATATTTTCTGCGATGGTTGTGGAGAAGAGAACGGGCTCCTGCTCCACTATCCCAATTTGATCTCTCAGCCACTGAATATTAAGAGAGCGAATGTCATGGCCATCCAGAGTCACCTAGAGAACAGAAGAGCATCACACAACTTGGAGACCTTCAAGCTTCTGAATCATAATGTTAGGGGATGCTTGGCCACTGGCGAGAATAACCAGAGACTAACAAGACAATAATAGAAACAATTCCCATGGAAAGGTGGCTGTTTGTACAAGGATGTCAGTGTGCAATTGCAACTGAGTTAAACAATACAGAAATTTACTGTAGAAACACAGGTGAGGTAAAGGTCGCTTGATTTCTCGCTGCTACCCTTGGAATGGGCACATTTTGAATTTCTCTGGAGAGTAAGCAGGTATTCACCATACTCTGTGTTACCGTTATTGTCTTTTGGCTTGTGTCCAAAAAGGGACTTCAAAAGCTACAATGAAAGCAAGCACTAGCCCTTATTTTGTAGGAGTGTTTATAGTAAATCTTTCTTTCAAATCTGATTCATCAAATAACACTTTGCTGCTCAAAGCAGTTGAAACTACAAATGTGAACAAACAAACAAAAGTGTTATAGGAAAATGTAAAACGATGTTAAATTAAAAACAAAAATCAAGTTGACAACACTACCGCTTGCATTCCCTCAGCCCTGTTGAGAAGTTTCTGGAAGATACACACCATGCCTTCACAGGGGTCATAGAATCTCTGGATGAGCTGTAACGCTGTGCTCTTCCCAGACCCACTGGATCCCACCAGAGCCGTTATTTCCCCCGGTTTAATGACCATGCTGAGGTTGTTTAAAACCTGAAGAGGAAAGAACATTTTTTTTTAAAGTTTATAATGTCACTGGGCACTTCCCCAGGCAATTAAACCATACATAGGATGCTTTGTGAGGATTTGTATAGTGTATCCATGCCTCCCGAAGAAGCGTGAATGTGTGTGTGTGTTTACTTATGCCCCGTGATACGGTCCATATACATACATCAATCAACAACAAAAGGAGACTGTCTGGAAAGAGGTTTTACCATTAGCACGCTGCTTAACAGCTGTGGCCAACAATAAAATGATAATGTATTAACACTGGTAAATAAATAAGAGTCACCTTTAAAGTTATGCCTCAAAATCTAATTTAAAATACATCTGACATACTAGGGTACCTTAAGGTGTCACTCTCAATTAGTTAAATAAGCACCTCCTCTGAGTCATAAGTGTAATGATAACTCATAAATCAAGGATCAGAAATAAACCGGTTTGCCGATGAGATGTTTGAATGGTATCCGAGTCGATTACTTGAATAACTTTGCCTAATAAATGTGTGTGTTGTGTTTCTAGATCAAAAACTCTGTGAAGGGCAAGGACTAAATATTAGTAGGTGAAATTAGGCTTTGGTTCTGTGAGTACAACAGAAATATTATTAATAAAAGGAAAACAGAGATGCTAAGTTTGAATGAAAACAAGCATTATTTCAAATCCAGTTCCTTCGAGGGGGCAGATGGGGGTTTCCTACAGAGTGGAGTTACCTCTATCGATCTTGCTCTGTAGGTTCTAGAAAACAGTATATATCTCTCACAGTATGTCCTAGAAAATCACCAAGCACAAGATACAGAGAGCAAGAGCACCAGGTGACCAGCCAGGAGCCTAGGAAAGCTCCGGGTAGGAAGTAAAGTCGCTCCCAGCTGCCGGCTCTGCCAGTCACACCCTCCCTGGACTTGCTCCACTCCCGTGGTTTCCAAGGAGGTGGTGATCGGAAGCTGTCCCACCTGATTGTCTTGCTCGCCTGACAACATACCTGGAATGGCAGGATCCACCCGCCACTCATTTCAGCAGAGTATCCCTGGCTGACTCAGCCCGAGCCTTGTGCTAAATTGTGTTCCAATTCGCACGTTACAACCATCGCTTAGAAATGCAGTGTGGCCCTAAGTTGGCACAGTATCCAAGGGATACTGCCAGGGAAACACACCTCTGTCCTCTGTTCATGGAAACCAAGTCACCACACAGAAACCAGTGTGTGGACCTGAAAATGAATTCCTCCAGAGTAGAACATCAGTTCAAAAGGTGAACACTCACCTTCACTTCTGGCCTGGAAGGATAGTGGAAGGTCACATTATGGAATTCAATTTCGCCCTTGATTCGGTCTAGCTTGTAACCGTCTTCTGACATGCTGTCAATGGTGGGTTGCTGGAGTGCCATGCGAAGATACAGTGACAATGAGTGCTGTGTACATTTTGTGTCCATCCTAGTATTAGTTAACTCACAAAGTAAAAATGGGGCTGTAGAGACAGCTCAGTGGTTAAGAGCACTTGAGGCTCTTGCAAAGGACCCAGGTTCGATTCCCACCACTCCCAAGGTAGGTGATTCCCAATCATTCATAATCCCATTTCCTGGGGAGCTGATGTTCTCTTTTACCTCCACGGGCACCAAGCATGGATGTGGTGCACATACATACATGCAGGCAAAATATGCAGAAAAATGAAATGAATAAATCTAATAAAAATTTTTGTTAAAGCAGAACTCTTTCTGGGCAAAATATAGTAGAAATACGCTAAAGATAAATTGCTTCCATATTCCATGTTTACAAGAGTGATACCAATCACTACTGTTGAGCTTGCTAAGCTATTCTTAGATTACTATATTATTGTTGAAGGATAGCAAAGAGTAAGTTTTACTTATTTAATTACTATTATTTGTTGAACTCTTCCTGTAAGCTTATATAGTATTAATATTATATGATGTGAAGAAAGCTTTGTTTATTGATACACAATATAGAATGTTAATGTAGTTAGCATTTATTGTAATGTACTATATGACACACTTATATTTATATTACTGAGACGATGGAAGGGCTTTTGATGTACCTCTCACATTTACATTGTTGTTACGTTCTGGTAAGATAGGGAGGAACCTCTGAAAGTGTTCCTTCCCCAGGGTGAGACAGCTCGCCAGCTAGGTTGGGGCTGGTAGCACTCTACATTTGGTAGCCAGTGCAGATGGTGGGTAAAATTAAGTGTCCACAAAATGTTCTCAAAGATCACCAAGTTGGCACTGTGTCCTGAATCCACTCTGCCGCTACTGGTGACATCGATCTAAGACAACCATTCTGGGTCACCAGACAAGGAAGAGCTCCTCCTCTTCCTCTGAGAACACTCCAGGTTCGACTTTGTCCATCTTCCACACTAATCAAAGGAATTGATGACCATGGCCCTATCAGTGGATATATTGCAATCTATTTTCTTTTTCTCAAGTGTCTAACGGGGATAATAAAATAAAATTTAAATGCCTTAATTTTCTGTTGTTTTCACAGGGATTCTTTGCAGTCATCACTTTATCTGAGACTGTGACAGTCCTAAGAAGAAGGTAGCATTAGAAAAGGTCAAAGGACTGAGAGATGGCTCAGTGGTTACAAGTACACACTTGCTCTTCAGAGGACCCAGGTTCAGCCCCCAGGTCCTACAGTGGGGGACTCACAACCATTTTAATTCCAACTCCGGGGACTCTAACGTTTTTACCTGAGCTCACATGCACAAGCAGACAGTTATACACACATACACAGTAAAAACCAACAAAATAAATATTTTCAAAAGGAAAATATTAACGTATTCCAGGTTATGGACCCACAGCACAAAGCGGCTTCCTCCAGTAGGTGATCACATCATTGTTTGCCAGAAAATAACCATTTTTTTTTTTTGGTTACCCATAACTCTTGGTCCAGGGTGCTTTTTCCAAAGGAGGAAGACAGCAGAGTGCAGTCTCATCCCTTCTCTCCTTGCTCTGTGGTTGCCAGACAGGACTTTCAATGTACTTCCATAAATTACCAGCAATACCCGCCCAGGGCTAGCAAAGTCCTTTAAAAACTTAAAGAGGCTTCCCACCAGAAGACATTCCAGGCTCATGGATATGATCTTAAACCTTTTCCCATTCCTCCAGCCTCTGCCCTGGATCACTTTGGTCATTCACACTGGACTTTCTTACCTTCTTGAGATTACCAAGCTCTTTCCCGACCAACAAGTTTCTCAACCAGGAATTCCTTTTTCTTTCTTACTTCCCAATAACCCCATTTAAAGGTTCCCCCCACGAAACAGTCATAACACCTTGTCCTATTTTATCTCTTTTATTGGATCTGATGTTATCTTTAAATGTTTATTTCTTGGTATGTGTTGTGGTGCACACCTTTAATCCTTTAAACACACCTTTAAACATACATACAAGCCAGAGGCAGGTGGATCTTAGGGCCAGGCCTATGTAGTGAGTATCAGACTTGTCTCTAACAAACTGTTTATTTCTTTTCAGGTGTCTCCCAGTATGAGTGTGAAAGCAGGAACATAAATTGTTCTAACTTTGTTGGAGGTTGGCCTGGTGCTGTGTATTCTAATGTTAATCACTGGCCCCAAGATCTAGTCTCTGCTCAGAAGAGCATATTCTCACATAAACCTATCCTTGTTGTGTAAACCTGCCTAAATCATTATATCTTGGTTGATTAAGCAGCCTATACCTGGGCAGGACAGAATGGGGCAGGCATGGCTAAGATTTCTGAGCTTTAGGAGGTTCAGGAGAGAACCACGGGAAACAGATGGACGTGAAGAGAGGAAGGAGGATGCCATGATAAGTTAGCGTGGAGAAGAAACCACTCGGGCTGGGAGGAAGGACTTCAGTAGTGGCATGAGAATGTCCAGATGAAGAATATAAGCAAGTTCCATGGGATTATGGATGGAAGGTAGACCAGATGAGGAGGATTCAAGTGGATGGCATTGGATGGGGGCTGGGAGATGGATGGTAAGGTTCAGTGTAGGTGAAATATCTGCCCAGCCCAAGGTAAATAAGGCAATTAAATAAGGCAAATCTAAGAGGTGTCTGCGTCTTATTATTTGTGATAGCAGGTTAAATAATACTACCATGATAATCTTAGTGCAAATAATAAATAATAAATAACCCAACACTTGTTTTTTTAACTACAACATAACTCACAGGTTGGTTTCCAGATCTTAGAACCCATTCGGTACATATCCCACTAAATAATTTTTTTTGGGGGGGGCGGGATTTTACATACCCTGTCTATTGTTTGAAAAATACTGGTAGCTGCTGAACGCCCAGTGGCAAAGAATTCCAAGGAAGAAGTTGCGTGGCCGAGATTTAAAGCTGCCACTACGACACAGAGGAAAATCTGAAATAAAAAACATAGTTTTTATACATTTTTGCCAGTTTGTAAGTTTACCATTTGGAGCACCCTTGTGAATTCCTAAGAGCTCTCAGAAATGTTTTGCAGTTAAGTAGTTTACGGGCTCTTCAGGAACACAGAAAATATCTTCTGCTCTGTAAAGCATCTCTCCGTAGTTATACTTTAAAATACTTCTTCTACAGAGCAGAGGAACTGAGTAAGTGGTGCAAACAGGCAGACAAGAACAATACTTGTCTAAACATTTTTAAGATCACCTTCTCCAGAGACCTCCCTCTTCAGCAAAGTCATTCCTCCTGTGTTCTAGATCCAGAAGCAGCGAACACATTTTATAAAAGCCCACTAGTGAATAGCTCAGGTTCTCCAGGCCCTGTGGGTTCTGAACCCATGTGTGCCATGTAGTACACCATAGAGTACAAAAACAAACATAGTGATGATCGTGGCTGTGTCCCGTAAAGCATCTTTATAACAAACGGATGAGGAAATAGATCTGGACCAATGGCTATGTGACTGAGTCACTGGAGTCTTTAATTGGAGACTATAGATCAACCTCTGCTTGCCCGGCTTTATAAGCCATTGCCTCAAGCCATTCTCTCTATGGAGGGTCATAGAGAGGCCATAAGTGAGAGAAGACAGACATATGGTCAATGTGATGGTAGTGGGCAGCACATACTCCAGGTAAGAAGTCTCCACCAGAAATGTCATAGCTCCAGCCCCGTGCATAGCAGGAAAAGAGACCACAGGGAGCAGGCAGTGCATGGGACACCCTTCTAGAGAATTGGTATTTCTGTCCCTTACCACACAGATCTGGAGGAAGAAAAACTAGCTAATGGGCGAATTGAGACCTGAGCGAGTGTCATTCTCTATGGCACTTATCATCTATTACTCAACCTCATGGTTGCCTTTCATTTTTGTAGTGGCAGAATCAAGACACCAGTCACAGTGAAGTTATGCATATTAATTTACGGTAATTACATCAAACACCCCACTCAGTGCCTCATGCCTAAAATACACTGAGTGAATGTTATTTTCTATTACTGTTATTACTCTTTACTGTTGAGACCTGAAATCTAAATGAAAAACCAAAATTTCACCCTCATCTAGTTCCTCTTCATGTTACCCTAATAGAGCAGAGAGCAAGTTTTTGTCTGTACACAAGTTGATACTAATTACTGTAATCTATGTGTACTGCTTCTCATTTAAACCCATTGCAGATATAATAAGTTTGTGCACAACAAAATGTGCTAGATTAATCTGATTGTTAATTAATTTAGTGACTTAAAACATTGAATTCAACTCAAGAGTACTCAGCTTTTGTATTTGCTGTATAGAAATATAGCTAAGAGCTCTCTATCTCTCTCTCTCACACGCACACACACATGAGAGAGAGAGAGAGAGAGAGAAAGATTATCATTAAAGAAAATCTTTACAATGAGGCACATATCAAGGCAAGATGTAAGCAGAGCATTATAGAAAGAAGTTGAGAAAAAGAGGGTATCATTGTTGATTAAAATGTTAGAGTCACACAGTAGGTCATGTCCCACATATAGTAAGAACTTAAAAACTATTCATTGAAATGATGAACTTCTCAGGGAAGGTCTAGCAGGTTTGTTCAACCAACATTGCTGACTTCAAAGTTCATACAATCAAGTCACAAAACAAAACAAAAAATAAACATCCCTCAAAATATTTTAAGTAAGTTTCAAAATTTTGTTGGACTGTATTTATAGCTTCCTTTGGCTACTTGTAACATGTGGGTGGCTGAATGAAAATACATGATAGGTGTTCCCATGGTTAAATTGCCAGGAAACTTAAAAAAAAATGAGTACCATAAAACCAGGATCTAGTTGCTCTGGTGGTCTGAATGAGAATGGCACTGATAGGCTCATAGATTTGCAGGCTTGCTCCCCAGTTGGTTGAACTGTTTGGGAAGGGTTAGGAGGTGTGGCCTTGTTGGAGGAGGTATGTGTGTGGAGGGGGCACTTTTAGATTTTAAAACCCTATGCCATTTCCCATTTAGTTCTCTCTCTCCCTCTCCCTCTTCCTCTCTATCTCTGTCTCTCTCTCTCACCTGAAGAACAAGATGGAAGCTCTGAGCTATTGCTCTAGTGACATGCCTGCCCGTCTGCTGTCATATTCTCCACCATGACAGTCATGGACTCAGTCTCTGGAACTGAAATACCCAATAAACTCATTCTTCTATAAGTTACCTTAGTCTTGCTGCTTCTTCACAGCAGTAGAAAACTAAGACAGTTACTATGGGGTTCTAGTTTGATTTCCTGTGTTGTGACAAATACCATAACCAAAAGCAGCTTGGGAGAAAAGGGTTTGCTTGGCTTACAAGTCACAGTCTATTACTGAGAAAAGCTGAGACAGGAACCTGAAGTCAAGAACTCCTCACTGGCTTGTTCCCTGTGACTTCCTTAGCTTTTTCATATGGCCCAAGACTACCTGTCTTGGGATGGCACTGGCCATATGGTCTGGGCCCTCCAACAGCAATCAGCAATCACAAACATGAATGAAAACCATGCCCTACACACATGCCCACAGGCCAATGTGATGAAGGCAATCTCTCAACTGAGTATCCCTTTCCACGTATGTAAAGTTGACAGCTGAAGCCAGGACACACAGGGACTTTTACTCAGAGCATTCAGTTGACCTTGTGGGTCATTCAATTTTCAATTTACCAATTCACTTCCCCTCTGAACTTTTTGTTCATGAATTCCACTCTTCATTCACGGAGCACAGATGCTCCGTGAATGTGTTTCTACAAATTGAACAGCCAAAGCTAAGTTCAACTACTGGCACCTTTGATGGGCAAATGTATAGCATAAAAGCTTTTAAATTATTTTAATTACATTTGTTTGTTTATTGGGAGTTGCATGTGCGCCATAATGCAGGTATGAAGGTCAGAGGAGGGCCTACCTGAGTCAATTACCGCCTCCCTAATGAGTCTCTGGGGATTGAACCCAGGTCATCGAGCTTAGCAGAAAGAGCTTTTATCCACTGAGCCCACTCACCAGTCTGAATGTCTAAAGCTTTTAGAAGCGATTGGATCAATAAGGAGAAAGAACTTTATGGTCAGATTTCAGACCTACAATACTTTAACGTTTCCAATGTGCCAAAATAGATCTAAAGTTGCAGAGAGAACAACAAATGATGATAATATTAACATTTTCCATACTATCATTCAAAGTTTACACAACACCTGAACTTGTGCTATCACATTCGGTGTTTTTAAACAAAGTACAAAGCTGCGCCAGCTGCTTCATCAAACACAAAGGCAATTTTAAAGCACTCTGCTGCTTCACTGTCTTGCTCAGAAGGACAGGCATTGAAAAATCACTCCTATTGCAAGTACAAATGCCCCCAGTTTCCCTAGATGTGTGCCGGTAACAAACAGTGGAAGAACCACTTTTGTTGTTGCTTTGTCCATGCTACTTTGGATGGATCTGGCGCATGCCAAATGCTCAGTGAAGGCTAGTGGAGTGGATAACTGAAAGGATACTGCAACTCAAAGTCACTATAACATCCCACATAAGACTTATATAACATGCTTGTATCACTTACTCAGTTGAAGATGTCACTGACTTGACATGTCAACAACCCATCATGCATACAACACTTAGGCACACATCTGTGCTATGACTGACTTCAGCTTTATGCCCTGTTCATCTTTAGCTGAGAGGTCAGTGACTTTCCATTTCCATGGATCATTATCTTTTGGGATGAGCTGGAGGATCGCTGTTGTACAGCTGTAAAATCTTTCATTGGAAATCATCGGCTTGCTGGTCTCATCAGCCCAGGTGTTCAGCCTCTCCTCACCAAAATGTCCTAGTATTGTTGCTCTTGCAGATGGAGTTCAGCAAACCGCTGAAGCTTTCCTGCCTGGGACCTTAAAGCAATAATCCTCGTGGCTATCTACTATTAATGGCTTTTCTGATACGCTAGGAAGAAAGACCATATGTAGAAAACAAGAGCAAAGTACCTGGACCAGTGTCCCCGGGGTATACTCTTTTTCATCCAGGACAAGTGTGGACCCATACCAGAAGGCCAGTGCATAACAAAAAAAAATGAGGCACCATGTGTACCCGGTAAAGAATCCCATCACCATTCCTTTTCTGATTCCCCAGTGCTGGGCAGACACAAGATTTTTCTCATACCTGTAAACAAACAAACAAACAAACAAACAAACAAAAGTTAGGATCAGTGCCAGTCTGAGCAGCTCAGGGCAGAATTTCTAAAATTCTGGGTCCTGATGCAGTTTCATTCAATGGTTCTAGTCATCTCCAAACAAAGCTTCTTAAGCTGCTTGCAGCTTGGAAGAGGAGCAGTGGAGTAACTGAGGCCCCAGGAGAAAACAATTTCTTCACAAATGTCTTTCTTTGGAATCCTGTTACTGTTTATGTTTAAAAATGTTTCCTTGGAATATACATCATGTTTTCTATCAGAAAATAAGGCAATTGCCTTTAAATCAACAGACTAGATTTGTCCACATGGTAAGTTCCAGGACAGCCAAGACTATGTAGTGAGACTGTGTCTCAAGCCAACAAACAAACAAGCTCAAAAATATTAACTAAATTACAAAAAATAAATAAAATCTTTTTTTCCTCTCTTCCCCCCCGCCAAGACAGAGTTTCTCTGTGTAACCCTGGCCATCCTAGAACTTGCTGTGTAGACCAGGTTTGCCTCAAACTCAGGAGACTTGCCTGCCTCCTTTTTCCAAGAGCTGGGATTAAAGGTGTGCATCCCCACTGCACTGTTATAAAATCGTATTTTTGACAACTGCATCAAATTTGCAAGTTAAGTTTTCACTTTCATTAAAAATTATTCTCTAGAATGATTTATCATAATTCATCAATGTTAAATCTTGTTTGGTTAAATGAAAAATTATAAGGGTTATTAAGTGCATTTAACAGCACAGTAGCTTCACAAAATATTTTCAATTTTAAAAACTGACATGACATGGGGCTGACAAGACGACCCACTGAGTAAAGCACCAAGCCCAAGGACCCGAGTTTGAGCTCGCTGGTCCACATGGTAGAGGGGGAGATTCCGCCCCTGCAAGTTGTCCTTTGACCTTCACTTGTCAGCTCTGAGCACACACCTCTCCTTTCTTCCCCCCAAAAATAAATAACATGTTTTATAAACTGAAAAAAGTGGAATTATACTTTATATCATACTATCCTTCCTTCCTTTCTTCCTTTCTTTCTTTCCTCTTTTTTCATTCTTTCCTTTCTTTCTTTTTTCCTTTTCTTTTTGGCATAGTAGACAAACCACCAATTTCAATGGATGCAAACATTTTCCTGCCTCAGTGTCCTTTGTGCTAGGATGACAGGCATGAGTCATAGTGTTAGGGTCCCTTAGTCTTTGAAAATGTAAATTAAATTAATTTTTTTACTAATACATAAAAACAACCCATCATATATAATAATGGAATAAAATGTAATGCTTTGATGCATGTAAACATTGTGTAATGTTTAAATCAGAGCATACACACACACACACACATACATATACTCTCAATCATTTATCATCTGGGTGTGGGAGTGAACTAGAGATTCTAGCACTAGGGAGTCAGAGGTAGGAAGGAGGATTCCAAGTTTAGGGATAGCCTTGGGTACATAGCAAGTCAAAGGTCAGCCTAGGTTACATAGTAAAAAAGAAAAAGAAAAATCCCAGGACAAACTTTCAAAATCCTTTTTTGCTTTTTTGAAATATGCAGCACATTGCTACCTGTAGCTGAGGAACTTTCTCCCAATTGTAACATCAAATCCTTTGATCGCTCTTTCTCCACCCACCTCTCCCTGCCGCTCTGGTAGCCATCACTAGTCTTAGCTTCTGTGTTACCATGTCTAGGTTCCTCATATAGAAGCGCAGTTGTGTAGCTGTTCCTAAGCCTGCCTTGTTTCACTTGACACTGCATGTTGTTAGAAATAAAAAAAAAAAAGTGTTCCTTTCATGATCAAATTGTATTGCATTTTAATTTATTGATTGATTAATAGACACGAAGGAAGGTTGGCTCTACTCCTTAGCTCTTATGAACTTCACCACAATAAAGATGGATGTGCAGATGTCTACTGCACCTACTCATTTTGTTGGATCATATGGCTGCTCTCATTTTAATTTATTGAGGAACTTCTTTGCTGTTTCACATAATATATCTACTCATTTGTATTGCTATCAACACTGTGCTCCATATCCTCATTGGCCTTGTTATCTTTAGCCATTTTGCCAACAGTTATCCTTGCTAGGAGGAGGGAGTTTTGCATGCTAGTTTTGAGTTGCATTTCCCTGGTAACTAGTCAGTATGATGAATCTGTTCTAAGAGACTTGTATTTGTGTGACTTCTTTTACAAACTGTCTACTTAACCCTATAGCTCATTTTCAAGCTGGACTAATCATTATATTACTAGTGCACTTTTAAAGGTTTCTTACATAGTCTCTGTATCAGTCCCTTGTCAGATGCATAGACTACATACAGTTCCTCCCTTTCTGATGGCTGTCTTTTTCTGTGTGAGCTGTTTCCTTTGTGCCTGGGAGCTTTTTAATGTGATGTGAAGTACCATTCATTTATTCTTACTGACTTTTCTTATCTTTTGCATTTCTGTGTTGTCTGTTGTAGTGTCTCTTTAGGTTCTTCTTTAATGGCAGAAAATGCTGAAGGCTGACATGAAGTATAATATATATATGCTTTTGTATCATCAGAGTTTAAAACACGTTTCTTGTCTATCTCAGCTCTCTAAAACCATCTCCAAAAGAATATTGTACTGGGCATGGTAGCACATGCCTTTTATTCTAACGCTCAGGTGACTGAGGCAGAAGACTATGAGCTCAAGCCCACTCTGGTCTATATAGCAAGATCCACAAGGGAAAATGAAACCCCGAAACATCACTTCAGACTTTTTCAGCACTTTAGCCATCAACATTTGCTGATCCACCTCTTGAACAAATGTCCTCTCATATTGCTCTAAATGGTAGTGGATCTGCCACTTCACATAAAATGAAAAATAGTCAGGGAACTGTATTGATTTATGAAATTCAATAAACCAACAGACATTCAAAATAACCAACCTTTCCACCTCTTTATTCTCACCACCAAAAGCAGCCACTGTTCGAATAGATGAAAGGACTTCGTCAGCAACAGACCCTGCTTTGGCATAAGCCTTCAACTCAATCTCTGTAAACTTGGACACACTCTAAAATCCAAAAGAATAAAAGGAAAGCGATTCATTTAATAAAATGAGAAGCTGGTGTGGTTTAGCAAAATTATTAGATTTTCACTGTAACAAAAGAGGAAAAAAAGCTGATCCAAGATCTGCTTGTGTTAAACTCTCCCATGGGTGTTTAGATTTTGGTACATGAAAATGATGGTAAAGCCTGTCTCAATGAAAATGTTCTCACACAGTTAAGTGACCTCAAACCTGGTAATACTAATGTTTCAGCTGTTATGCTAATGAGGTCCCTAATCCAAATTATGACATATTCCTTTGCTATTGGGAAGAAATCATTGCCGAATTTATAAACATCAGAGGTGAAGACTGGAGGCCTATGTAGGTACATGGTTGGCTAGAGTAGAGAATGAGAGAGAGAGAGAGAGAGAGAGAGAGAGAGAGAGAGAAGATCGGGATACAGAGAAGCACAGCATCGCAAAAGTAATTCTAAAGGAGAAAGCATCAGATAAATATTTTGGCTCAAATATAAGGGGTTTACTACATTTTTAATTTTTCCAAAAGAAAAAGACCACTGAGCTTAGTAATTTTTTTGTAAAAAATTCACTTTTCTAAAACTGGATTTGCACTGAGTCCTAGTCAAAAGTAACTGAACATGGTGACATATGCCTGTAATCAAATTATAGCAAATGCAAAGTAGAAGCCAAAGAAAGAGGGATTGAAGGTCAGCCCCATCTCCATAATGAGTCTGAAGCCAGTCTGAGATACAAGAGCCTGTCAGAAGCAAAACCAACCAAACAACAATAAGAAAGAATGGGAGAAGTTAATATTGTGGAAACTGACCTAACTCAGAAATCTCAAAAATATACAGTACTCAGCTGATGAAAGTGTGCGTTCTGACAGGTTTTTTTTTCCTAGACTTTTAGCAGAACTGCTACTAGCAAAATATTAGAATTCTTAAATATGAAATAAATAAAAATAACTTCAACAACATATTTATTATTTCCTCAAGTCCACATTTTATGATATCTGTAAATTGAAAAGGCTGCTTTTACCTATACTGCCATTTGCATTCAAGTTTGATGGATGACATTATAGCTTTTGTCCCAGCTTTAATTTGTTCATGAAATATATACATTTTTGCGGAGTAGGAAGAACACTGAAAAGTTATAAATGAGATCAGTTTTATTTTAAAGCCCGATTACTTAAAAATAGGACACATTGGGCTGGGTAGCGGTGACGCACACCTTTGATGCCAGCACTTGTGAGGCAGAGGCAGGTGGATCTCTGTGAGTTTGAGGCAGCCTGGTCTACAGAGTGAGTTCCAGGACAGCCAAGGCTACACAGAGAAACCCTGTCTCAAACAAACAAACAAAACCAAAACAAGACAAAAAAACAAAACAAAAAAAAAACCAACAACAAAAATAGGACATATTGGGAGTTTAAAAAACCTGTATTTGGTAATATTTGACAACTGTGCATGTTTCTCATCCTGAAGAGAAAGATGTTACAAAAAACATACAAAGCCTACAACTACCACTGGTGTGTCATGTGTTGCCTATCACTGCTGTGTGTGTGTCTATCTGTCTGTCTCTGTGTGTCTATCTATCTTTGACTCACATGTAACAACGTTTCTCCTATCAGTTTACAGGGACAACCAAGCATAGACAGGAGTGTAAAGGGAGTCAAGCGCAGAGCGAGAGCATTCCAAACGAGGAAGCTAGCATCTTAGGCACTCAGGTAACACGCGGGACTGCACTGTGAAGTCAGGTTCAAACCAGGCCTATCGGGCAATGGCCCTGCCTCCAAGGTGTGAAAACACAGCGGTGACTGACCCATGAGGACGCGCACATCAATCAATCATGGGTTTGAAAAAATAAAATAAATGAACACAGAAAGAAAAATAGAAGCTGATCAAAATTTCGTAGAGACCCCTTAGGGTCTTCGGTGGAATTTGAGGTTCTCTGGGGCAAATCAGGAAAGTGGTCTGTAGGAAAGCTAGTTCTAAAAGCTTGCAAGGGCTTATGGGTTTTAAAAAATACTGAGTTATTTCTTTAACAATAATTTGTGTGTGTGTGTGCCAGAAAGTGTATAATATGGATGGTGCCCTAAATTAGCACATGACGTCGCTGCATTGAAGACAATGGAAGTGAGGTTCTGAAGGGGTAAATGTGTCATTCCTCAGGGATGCACACTTGTTCATGACCAGGGCAGGTGGCTTTGTGAAGTGAATTCTTTGCTGCTGTCACTTTTGGTCCGTTTCTGTATTGCCTGGGAAGTGCTAAGCGTCTTGGTCAGTGGCTGGGCGAGGATGTTAGTAGAAGCTGTCGTCATGGTGATTATTGGGGGCTGTTCCTTGATATCTAAGTATTTTGCTCGAGTGTTCCCATTGAGTTCTCTCCCATTGGGTAAACCTTCAGCAAGCCTCATGCCATGACCTGTGATCTAAAGATGATGATGATAATAATAATAATAATAATAATAATTTCTCCAACCTTGGGAGACTTCTAACTGCCGTGACCCCAAACTCCTAGACTTGCACTTGGGCTTGGCCTGAGTTAAACTGGGGTGAGGGAGAGACACCATCAGAAAGGACGCTCAGAGTGGGTCCGATGGACTGGAGACAAAGCTGCAAAGGCAGGAATCTTTTCAGAGTACTCATTGCTGATCTGAGTATATTTGTGCCCTTTCCAGCATCAGAGCCCGGAGGGCAGAGGGAAGTGGTCTGCCGGAGCCTGGGTGAGGATTCAGCATCAGGCTCCCGTGAACTGCTACACAGATCTTGTGGCTTCTCTGGGCTCAACTCATTGAATCTTAAACGACATTAGCACTTTTCCTTCTGAGTAACAATTAGAGGTAGTGAGTGTGAAACCCCTTTAAAAAGTACCTGGCGAAGTAGAAAGTTTTTAGCAGCTGCAGTAGATTGCTGTCAGCTAGATAATAGTTACCTAACTAAAACATAGTTAATTCATATTCTCTAAAGCATTACTTAATAGCGAGAAGCAATCAAGCATTAGAAATCAATCTGCTAATCACATGGACTGCGCTTGGGAAAGGATCCCAAGCATCATGTTTTGTTTGGTCTTTTGCAAGTGTAAACGTGTGATTCTGGGTGTCTCGGAAAGGCTACCAGGCACCGGCGCCAGATGGGTTTCTCCCAGAAAATCTGAGCGTTATTGGTCTCCCAGGGGAAGTAAGGTGTCCCAAATTCGCTGCTGAGCTAAGCATCTGCCGGGCGGAAACTCGGGACTCCAAGACTGAGTCAGGGGGTCCAACTGCGGCAGTCCCGCAAGGAAGTCAAGTCCGGGGGTCCAATGATGAATTCTTCTGGGGGAAGGGGGTCCTTCTTTCCCCAGTGCGACAGCTCAGAATGAACAACCAGTCTCAGACGATCTTCGGTGGAGTGGATGGTGCGCTCACATGCGTGTTTTATTTCATGTGAAACAGACTTAGAAACCTTGGGCAATGGGAGGGGTTTTGCGGAAGAATACGAGTCATCGGCTGGGACTAGAATGCGTCGATGCTCTGTTTGCACGGGGAGCGACAAGCTCACGTGACTGACCATCTGTAACTACTCTGGGGGGCGGGGGGCGGTTGTCACATGCTCCTGAGGCAGGCCCAGAAACAAAGAGAGAGCTTGGTCCCACACCTTTCATTGTCAGGATAAGATTTTAAATCTTAAGTTTGTGATTTCCAGGGCTTGAACAACCCCCACCTCGGCAGTTCTGTGCCAATTCCCCTGGAGGCACGGTCCACGAACCCCACATGAATGTACATCTTCCCCTGGATCTAAGTAAAAAAACAAAAATAAACCATTCTTACCAGACTTAGGATGGCTGCCCCGATCCCAATGAGAGGGCTGACAGTGAGAATAACCAAGGTCAGTTTCCAACCCCTGTAGAACCCTAAAAGGAACCCACAGATAGTTGTCGACATGCGCTGGATGAAAAGGGCCAACTGGTCAGCAATGGCGTCGTTGATTTTATTAATATCACTAGGAACAAGAGAGACGAAGGTCAATACAACTGAATCCCGTCATTTCAAGTGTTTGGTGGGGCAGCTCACTCTCTTGTCTGCCTCTGCTCCACTGTAGGGAGGGCTGCTTCTCAAACCTTCCAGAATTCCTCGCCCCTGGGGAAGATACAAACCTCTCTCAGCTGGGTGTCTTAGTTGAACTTTTCGAACTAATGTGGATCATCCCCAGGAAAAACTCCTACCACCTCCCTGTGTCTCCATAGCAAAGTAATTAATCTCTATAGTCTCTCTGTCTGTTTGCCTGCCTGCCTATCTGTCTGTATAGCTGTCTTTCTCTGTATCTGCCTGATTTCTCCTTCTCTTTCTCCCCTCTTTCTCGCTCTCTCTTTCTCTGTGTATGTCTGTGTCTGTTTGTCTGTCCCTGTTTATTACATTCACTTGTAGACAGTATTATATTCCACTGGCGGCTAAGAACACAGACTCTGGAACCACACTCTGAATTTGAATACAAGCTTTCCTTGGGAAAATTATTCAAGTTTTTGTGCATCAGTTTCCTCATGTGTAAAAAAGATAATCATAGCAAACTCCACCTTAGTGGCCAGTAATTAGTACCTGCAAGCATGCGGAGCTGTGCCCAGGATCACCAGCAACCGATATATGTTACTTTGGATCCATTTTTTTGCTTACTCGTCTTATGCCTCCCACCATAGGCTTCAAGGTTCTCCAGAGCTTCAGGAGCAGAGGTGGAAAGTATTCTGGAATATTGGTTGGATATAATTCCACTAGACTCATAAACCTGTGAGTCCCTAAATTTCTTGACTAGGTGGAGCCAACAGGAGTTGGTATTTAATAGCAAGAAGAAACTCAAGGGACTGCCCAGAGGTTAACTATTGTATTCTAGTGAGGTTAAGCATCTGTTGGCGGGCCCCAAGAGGGAAGGGAAAGAGCTGGATTCTAGATGCCTGAACTTCCACTCTGGTGTTACTGGCAGACAGGGTATGCACGGGTGTTTCCAGGCTCTTGGCCTCTTATCCGAAGAACTGAAAATAAAGGTTCACATAGATTTGCGGAAGAAGCAAGATTCAGACTGAAGCGGCAGGGCAGAGTACAGAGCACTGCCACCGTCAAGATTGTGCAGGCCACAGAGTCCTCACAGAGTCCTCAAGGGCCCCATGTCGCATGGCCTGGAGCCAGAGCAAGCCAAATCTAAACTGAAAATGTTAT
Source organism: Meriones unguiculatus (assembly GCF_030254825.1). NCBI lineage: Eukaryota > Metazoa > Chordata > Mammalia > Rodentia > Muridae > Meriones > Meriones unguiculatus. The sequence goes on along the minus strand of NC_083356.1, from coordinate 122,878,434 downwards.
CAAGTTGTTACTTAGGTTATAACCCCCAGTTGTTGTTTTTTTTTTAAATCTAATTGATACATCATAACATAGCTGTACCTGCTACTTACTCAGAGAATCTTGCATTCAGCTCTCCCACAGAAGTGCAGTCAAACCATCCGATTTCCATTCTCATTATTCTCCGAAAGTAAGTTTTCCTCATTTTCTTAATCTGACGAGCCCCGGCCATTACCCAAAACTTTATCTGGAAATGGACGAAGGCGTGGATGATGCTATAGCCTTAAGCATAGTTAAGCAGCTTTGTCTATTCTTTCTCCTATTTCTGAAAAATCACACTTCCCATGGTTACGGCTGGAACTAAGTGAAGAGAAGGAAGCCATTCACAAAGCACCTTGACTTGGGCACTAAGGTATGACCTCTGACACTTCCTGCTACTGGGGAGGCGAGCTGAACATGTATGGGGGAGCAAAGATGCAGTTCTGGCGGGTGGAGAGGCCGCTGCCGTCTTTGAATTTCATCTATTGAGTTCACTGTCTCCATCAGATGAAACAGGTTCACAGCGCCCACACTAAGAAACAGACGCTCTGCTCTACATTCGTTCTGTTTGCACACCGCTCCTCAGCTTTCTCCTGGTGTGTATACGCGTCTAGACATCCATGCACAGTGTTCAAGGAAAATCTTGATCTCTCAGTGCCTGGCTTCCTCCATGCTCCTCAGCCCCAGCCTACATTCCTGAGCTGAGAAGAGCAGGGCAGATAGGGGAGGTCAGAGAGGCGGGACGCTAGGAGGAACCCTTTACTCTCCTGCACAGTGACTCGCACCCACTCACCTGTTGTCTGAACCTCCCCCCACTCCCTCAAGTCCTTCAGAAGTAGAACTGCTGTTCTTAGCTTCTCAACAGCTGAAAAGCTAAAGGCAACACTTCCCTTTCCTCACGGTGTCTACGAGGCCAGAAGGAAAAAGAAGGTGCTACTAACTTGTATGTATCCTAAGAGAAGTACAGCCATGCCGATTCCTGCGTAGATGCCAGAGTATTTGATCACTTCATCTTCAAGGTTCACCAACCTTAAAAACAGGGGAAAGTGCTGAGATTTACAAGTAGGATCAGCTGTCAAAGGTTGCACTGGTAGGTTTAGAGGGCTTTAGAATAAACTCACTGTCATACATTTCTGTTAACTATTCACATGCAGAGAAAGGTTTTAAACAAGCCAGTTGGGCTGCCTGGAAAGGCTTCTGTAATCAGAGAAATGTCACATTTGTTGATGGCAACGCTGGTCTTTAAGCGCTAGTTAAATGATGCGGATCCTTTTTCTCTGGGAAAGGAAAGGAGGCCAGAGAGGAAAGTTTCTTTAGCGAACTTGTCCTCATCCTGAATAATGATTTCAGCTGTCTACCTGAGCATCTCTTGCACAGAAAGGACCATTTTCTCTTTTGTGTGCTGTGCTTCAGATTTCAAGTGTGGTATCCTGGGGTCTAGCTAGAACACGAAAATGATCTCATATACAGCCATAAAAATTGAGAGTTTTAAAAAAATATTTCGGTCAATGGGTCTCTTGGGTTCACTTTCTTACAGTTTTCTTTTTACTCCCCCCACCATGAGCCCTTAGTTGCCTTGATATCATATAATAAGAAGTTATCTTTCCTCTATTGAATTTCTTTCCATCCTTATTTTAAAAAAATAATAGACATACTTATTTTTTTGTGGACAGATTTCTGAATATTGTCTGTCCTCCATCAGTATCACATAGTCTCTCTTGCTGTAGCTACAGTTGATACTAACATTTGGTGGGCTTATTTTATTTTTAATGAATTTGCTTTTATTCTTCTGCCTTTCAATACAGATTTTAAAGTAATCTTGCCTATATTGTAATCAAAGTAAGTGTCCAAGCCTTCATTCCTCCATGGAGAAAATATAACATATATACATAGTAGAATACCACTCAGCCCTTAAAAATGAGGGGACAACCTGTGAGCTCAAAGCCATTTTATGAAGAGAAATAAGCCAGATGCAGGAACTGGTATCACACAGTCTAACTTAGATACAGTGTCTAAAAATAAGTGGAAGCCATAGGTAAGAATAAAATGGTGGTATCCAGTAACTGGGAGTGAGGAAATCAGGAATTTTTTTTATCAAAAGATAGAAAATTTGGTAGAAAAAGAAGAAAGTTCTACTGTGCAACCTAACTACAGCTAGTAACTGGGTTTTTGTATAGTTGAGAAATGCTAAAGGAAGGATTTTAAGTGTTTTCATCACAAATGTGTGTGTGTACATATATATATTTATACATATAAGAATACAAATGTTCTACAAGAATACAAAGGCAATTCTAATGTATTAATTTAAAAATTTATCAAAGACCTAAGTAATGAGAACAGATCTATATCAAGCAAAGAGACTGAACCAACAATCAAAATCACTCAAAGGTAAAACTCCAGACTAGATGGCTTCACTAATGAATTTTACCAAACAGTTAAATATTGATATCAAGTATTTAAAAACTTTTAAAAAATAGACTTCGAAAGAAACACTTCCAAATTAATTCTATGAGCCCAGTTTTAGTTACCTAATTCTGAAAGACTATGAAAAACCAAGAATTACACGCTGGTATGTCTAATGGATATAGTCCCAAGAGTGCTCAGCCACTAAGAGACCAGGGGAATGCTCAGTTGATAAAGCGCTTGCCACATAAACAAAAGGACCTGAGTTTGATCCCACCATTCATATAAAAAACCGACCAGAGCAGCACGAGCCTGTAAAGCCAGCACCGGGGAAGCAGAGACAGGAGGGCGTTTAGAGTGCACCTGCATAATCTCTTCCACCCACAAATTCTGAAACTTTTTTTATTTGTGTGTAGGGAAGGGAGAGGTCTGAGACGGCATCTCGATTGGCCTGGCACTCCAATGAAGACCAAGCGGCCTTGAGCTCATGGCAATCTTCCAACCTGCGCCTCCCAAGTGCGGGATTACAGTCATGTGCTGCCAGGCCCAGCTTCGATCCTTAATTTAGTCAGACCTGCTTAGACTCTTTTTTACGTATAACTTTTCTAGATTACAGGGGTTAGGTCCCAGACATCACAAGGAATCATTTGACCTTCTATAGCCACTGTCAAAATACAGATAATAATATTAACAATTGTTAGTGGAGGTAGAGAAAATTATAACCTTATACACTGTCAGGGAGAAGGCAAGTGGTTTAGATACTTTGCAAACAGCCTGACAGTTCCTCACAGGATTGCACCTGAATGGCCTGGAAACTCTGCCCTGAGCCCCATAACTACAAGAAATGAAGTCATACGTCCACACAGAAAACTGTACACAAATGTCTGAAGTAACATTATTTACAATAGAAAAAAAAAACCCAGAAAAATTAAATTACCACTAATGGATGAATAAGATGAAATAAAACATTACATCCATAAAGCAAAATATGCACAAATGAAAATAAGTAAAATACTGATTCATGCTACAACATAGAAAAACCTCGAAAACATTATGCTGTTTTAAAAAAGCCAGCCTGAAAGGGCTGCGTACTGCATGGCTTGGTTTATATGATATCTCAAGAATAAGCTAATGTATAGACACAGAAAATCAATCACTGTTGCTGAGACATGACATGGCAAGTTAGAGAGTAATAAGTAGGGTACAGATTTTCTTTTTTCCCTCTAGTTGTAATATCCTGACACTGATTAAAGTGGTGGATGGACACAGAACACTGAGAAAATACTTGAGACAAAACATAACAACAACAAAAAAACCTACACACCACATTTTAAATGGAAGAATGTGTGGTATAGAAATTGTTTTCCTATATCTTCAATATCCCCCAATATATTTAATGCTTCCTAAACTGAACCAGGGTCTATATGGCCAAAAGAATATGCCAGAAATTATAGAGCATCTCTTCCATGATTAATTTTTTTAAGTGACTTCTACTTTTTTAGACTCTAATGGGGTAGGGGGAGAAAGATTACTATGATATATTCTCTCATCAGATTTCTTTCTTTCACAGTTCTGTTTTACTATTCTGAAAAGGAATTCTGGCTAATAGGAGACCTGATATTCTTTATTCTTTATCGGTGTTACCAATGAAGAACTATTTGTAAGAATTTAGCTTTTTTTAAATTTTATTTTATTAATTACACTTTATTCACCATAAGCCCCTTTCTCCTCCCCTCCTAATCCCACCCTTCCACTCCTTTCCCCAAGTTCACTGATAGGGGAGGTCCTCCTCTCTTCTTTCTGATCTTAGTCTATCAGTTCTCATTAGATGTGGCTGCATTGTCTTCTTCTGTGGCCTGGTAAGGCTGCTCCCCACTCAAGGGGAGGTGATCAAAGAGCAGGCCAATCAGATCATGTCAGTCCCTCTTCCCCTTACTATGTTACCCACTTGGACACTGAACTGCCATGGGCTACATCTGTGCAGGGGTTCTAGGTTATCTCCATGCCTGGTACTTGGTTGGAGTATGAGTCTCTGGGAAGACCCCTGTTTTCAAATTTCTGGTGCTGTTGCTCTCCTTGTGGGGTTCCTGTCCTGTCCAGATCTTACTATTTCCCACTTCTTACATAAGATTCCATGCACTCTGCCCAACAGTTGGCCATAAGTCTCAGCGTCTGCTTTGATAGTCTGCAGGGCAGAGCCTTTCAGAGGCCCCCTGTGGCAGGTTCCTAGGTTGTTTCCTGTTTTCTTCTCCTTCTGATGTCCATCCTCTTTGCCTTTTGGGATGGGAATTGAGCGTTTTAGTCAGTCCTCTCTCTAAAATCTGTACATCTAAAGAAAGAATTTAGCTTTAACATCCTACCCAACAGATTAAAGAGGTATGTAGACTCCAATATAGCAAAAGTACAAAAACAACTCCTGCCACTGCTTGCACACATAGTTTGCTCAAGTTATTGAGTGAAGTACAGACTAACACATCTATTATGCTATGTGGCAACATTGTATCCTTAACAAAAAACTTTTCCAAGAAAGGATCTGGAACATGTTAGCTAACTTGAGTGGCATTTTAGCCCCTGACACATGAGAAAATGCTTCCTCCCTTATCCTGAGATCCACCCAACTCCACTTTCACAATGATCTTACCCAACAAAAGATAAAGGGGTAGTACTCACAGCGCTGGCTACAGTAACTCACAATAAAAGTATTTGAGTTCCTGGTAAAGGAATAATCTAAGAAAGGTGTGCCCTAACCCACTTTATCTTAACCATATGATTATTTTAAAAGAGGAAGGCAAATGACCGTTTTAAAATGCTTCATCTTTTTATTATATTTTACCAAATGATCATTTAAATACTTGTATCGTGTGAATTCAGCTGAGGCCCATGCTCTTCTGAAAGCTCCAGTTGGCAACTTCATTCAATTCCAGGTATAAGGCCTGGTAATGATGAACCAATGAGTAGTAGCTACAAGGAATTCTCTGCTCATCAATGTCTGTGATGTAAACACCGAAGCTAGATTCATCAAATTCATCTAACAAATGTCTACAGGCAGCTAATACGCTGGAAATGTCTCACAATTTGACCTCTCTAACTTTTATTGTCATGATTCGATGGCCAAGTGTTACCAACAGTGATATCACTCTCAAAAAAGTAGAGCATTTCTGCTCTCCAACAGAAATGAAAAGCTTTAAAGGGCTCCTCAGTCTCTTTATAGGAACTGCTGAGGCTCTCAGAAGAAAATATCCTCGCAAGCTTAGAGAAACATATAAATTCAGATGCCAGTAAATTTATTTCTGAAAAGTTGGCTTGCTACTTTTTAAATTTAGTTTTAAAAATATGGATGTGCCACACATGCAAGTATGTACATTCGTGTGACAGACACACACGCACATTTTCACCTTATTTTTGAGACGGGGTCTCTCCCCACTGCTGTAGCTCACTGATTGACTATACTGACAAGCCATGAGCTTTGGGTTCCCTCCTATCTCTTCCTGCCCTTTCCTCAGCTCTGGGGTTCAAGATGGAGGCACTGTAATTCTTGATTTTTATGTGGGTGCCCAGGGATCTGAACTGGAGTCCTCACGATTGCACTGTGAGCCCTGCACCCACTAAATGATCTCCGTGGCCTCTGCTTGTTAATTTTTTAAGGATAATTCTGTGTATAATAGAATTTTGTGCTTTTCCATCATCTAGCATCCACTAGTTTGTAACCAATATTTAACGAATGATCATGGCATGAATGGCTGGCTGGCTGGCTAAACCAAAGTTCTGCAGAAATAAGAATGCGACCCACAGGCTAGTGTGTCCTACCTTGGTGCTTCCACAAATTCATGTTACTTAATTGACATACAAAAATTTTGGATTGAGGGAATGAAAAACCCTCAAAGCAGATGGCATTATGGAAGAATTCTAATGACTTAGAAAGACTCATAGTTTAAATCAACCCTGTCGACATTTCAAAAATTAATATGAAAAAGAAACATTTATCCACGGAAGCCATCCCAGGGGTCTTTCCAGGCAGGATATGCCTTTCGTTTGACTCATGAACTGAGTGCAGGGATTTACACAAGCTGGGGAACCTGCCCCGCACCTGAGGCAGCACAGGATAAGTGCAAAGTCCACGCCACAGCAGTGAGTCAGCCCGAGTGTACTACAGACTCGGTGTTTGCAGGGTACTCTGTTGGCCGTGTCATAGAGACAACAGTGGCACAATGACAGAGCTGGTCTGAGTTCTGGCGATTTCTTCGGGGCCACCTTCTTGTCGCGGCACCACATCACTCTTCTACAGAGACCCAACTATTGGCTAGAACTATTGATTCTCATTCCTCTAATGTAGCATGCTAGCGAAACTCATGGAGAGAGAAGAAAGCCAAGGGGCTTGGTGGGGAAGTCCCTTGTCTAGGAGACTCGAGTGAAATTCGATCACCTTCTTAGTGGCAGAAAGTATGGATAGTGTCATGCTCAGGAGCCAAGTAGCTCATTGGTGGTGTAGTATTTGATCAGCAATCTGATGGCATTTTGAAACCTGGAAGGATGGCAGCAACTACAAGGTTAAAGAATTTCTCTCAAAGACGGGTACGTTTGTTTTTTCTGTTATTTTGTGTGAGACGCCATTCCAACTCAGTCAATACTGTCTTTGGATGTTTTTGAATTGTAATCTAAGATAGAACAAAAGGAAAATGAGCTTACCCACAGCTTGTTCCACTTGTCATGTTCTGGCTGAAGGAGCTGTTGATCCATACAATGGTGTTATTCATGCACACTTTCCCTGGAATCTCGAGTTCTTGTCTTTCGGTGTCATACTCAATAAAAATATCTGTCATTATACCAAAAACAATAAGTATGCCGGGATAGGTCACTCCGTGGAGCACTGCGCACACACTTCCTATGAACATCAGCCAGATGTCGGTCGATGAAGAAAATCGAAACTTGAAAAACAAAGGGTTCAGAGATTATCTATATGTAAAAAGCAGGTGGTAGGAGCGGGAGGGTTCTTTAATTTCACTTAGAAATAGCACTCAACAGCAGGTGCTTGCGGGGAGTCATCTTTGAGCAGCTGTCTTCACACTAATTATGTAGAAGCCCTATCTCCATCGATTGTCTAAAATGTCAGACTCTCGCATTACATCCTAACCTTTGAATCTGTTCTCCTCAGGTCAGGAGCTGACTTTACTCTCTGGCAAATCATCTTCCCAGATGCCATCGCCAGGTAGACATAGTGAGTAAGCATTCAACAATGCAGTAAGTTGGCTCTCAGCCCAGAGAACCCAACCAGATAATGGGCAGGTTTTTGCTTAGAAATGCCCCTATCCTAAGCCAGGTGGTGGTGGTGCACCCCTTTAATCCCAGCTCTCAGGAGGCACAGAGGCAGGCAGATATCTGAGTTCAAGGCCAGTCTGGTCTACAGAGCGTGTTCCAGGACAGCTAGGGCTACAAAGACACTCTGTTTTGAAAAACCAAAAGAAGAAGAAAGAAGAAGAAGAAGAAGAAGAAGAAGAAGAAGAAGAAGAAGAAGAAGAAGAAGAAGAAGGAAGAAGAAGAAGAAGAAGAAGAAGAAGAAGAAGAAGAAGAAGAAGAAGAGGAAAAAGAAAAAGAAACAGAAACAAACAGAAAAAGAAACAGAAACAGAAAAAGAAAAAGAAGAAATGTTTCCATTCTGTGCAAATGTGTGGTAGATACCTGAGCTATGGAATTTCTAAAGACTTCTCATAGGGATGGCTCTGAACGATCTATTGCTTTGGGAGCTATTGTGAAGGTTTTCCCTCATTAAAATTATAATTGCAAGTCCACTGAGTCTATTCCAAGTGGCTCTGCAGATACGGGACATGGTTTGTGCATTTACTGAACACTGAGCTTCTAATTGCTATTCAGCATGTTACCGCACAGGTAAAGCTCATGACTGCATGGCTGGTCACTAGAGTTAGGTCCTGCCAGTATGACTAAGGAGTTGGCACTTCCTCCATTATATGAATAATTCACGGTTGTAAAATCAATCGAATAAATCAGCGAAGTTGTATTACCAGTTTGAAGAAGCCAACTTGACTGTCTTCACCTTTCTTGTTATCTTGTAGCCTGAGGGGGAAAAAAAAAACAAACAAACAGGTATTTAAGGGCTGTGTTTCCAAAACTGATGAGAAATTCTCCCTATGTGGCCCTTTTCAGAGTCATTCCTTAATAAGTATGAACTTCCCTCTGGCTGGAAAACTCTGGCCAAACCCAGTGTTCCAATGTATTTTGCACCCATGAACTCTCAACAGCTTGTAGGAGCCTGGACAAGTCCTGCACATTCCGGTCAGCATTACAACATGGATGAGGGAAGGGTTCACAAGACCCCACACCTCACTGAGGACCTATAGGCAGCAATAGCAGCTGAAGAAAATGGGCTCCATTTTCTCAATCCTTAGTAGATTGCCCAGTGGTCAGCCCTAGACCTGTGTGTATGTAAGCAACACTAATTGGACTCAGCAGGACATGTATGTATGTATGTACGTATGTATGTATGTATATTCTAGTACATATATGTGTGTACGCATGTGTCTTTAAACACACGCATGTGCTCTTGTTAACATGCCACCCATTTGTCTTTGCCAGGTGTGCTCTCTCCCAAACTGCTCTTTCTTAGATGGCCATGTGAACAGTTACTCTAACTTCAGACTCCCACGTCTCCTCAGCAGGCCCTTCTCTAGCCGAGATCATTAAGATTTCAAGAACATCTGCCCTGCCACGCACATTCCATCTTATATCATCACTTCCAATTCATTCTTTATTTAGAAAAAAAAAAAGAAAGGTTATACACTCTCAGTAGATATGGTGCGGTATGTTTTCTGTTTTGTTTGTTTTCTGTTTTGTTTTTGCAATGTGTTTTCTAAGTTTATAATGTTTATTTCTAACTCCCCACTAATATACCCTCCTCATGAGCCTAGGGGGGAAATTTACTACTATTATTCTGCTAAAGGAACACAGCAAGAAAATGACTCCTAATGACATATTGCTATACCCATAGGCCAGAGCATCACTCAGCCCTCATAAGAGAAACTTCTTCTTGTAGTTGATGAGACCCACAACTGGAAAACCTGCAATTGGAAGAGACTTTGAAGCTCTCATTTCTAAATGAGATGTCTTCATCAAAGCCATTCCCCTCAGGCTCAGGGATTTATGTAGAAGAGGAAGCAGAAAGATTGCAAGAGCCAGAGATGATGGAGAACTCCAGGGAATACAGCAGGACGAATACACATGTGAGCTCACAGAGGCTGTGTCAGCACACACAAGACATACAGTGTCCCATCCCTGAGAGGAAGAAGTGGACAGGTCTCAGGCTTGACCAAGAGGCTATTGCACTTGATACCTACTAGTGAAGGAGAAATCTATTTTCTCCAATGTACTGTCACTGGGTATATCAACCACACTCCAGAGCAAGCCCCATGCCCAAAAGGAGCTGTAGAGGAATTTCAATTCAGACATGGCTGCTTTGACAAGAGAACACATCCAAAGACCTTCTAGGTCTGTGTGACCCAGCTAGAATTCAAACACACCTTTAATCCAGGAGACAGAGGCAGGCAGATCTGAGTTCAGGACCAGCCTGATATAGGACAAGTATCAGGTAAAGAAAAGCTTAGGTCCAGGTTTGGTGGTGCATGCCTTTAATTCCTAACAATGAAGGTAAAGTTAATTTATAGATGGAAGCACCCATATTTGAAAGTGATGTCTAATTGAGTGGTAGAAACAATGATGAATCAGAGAAAGATTTTACAGAATAAGATAATCCCAACTCTCATGAGAACAGGGAGGAAAGGGAAGCTACATAAGGGAACAACAGAGAAAATGAGAGAGAGGAGGCAGTTTTACCAGGAGAGTTTTAAGGAAAGAGGTTGAATGAAAGAATAAGCAAGACACAGGTGGAGACAGAATGAGCCAGAGAATAAGAAGTAGCCAGAAGATTAGAAAATATTGCTAGATTTAGTTTGAGGCCAAGCAGAGCAATTCAGAGACTGAGAAAAAAAAGCCAGATTGAATAAGTCAGCTGGGAGAGGAGTCTGAGCCAGAACAGCTGAGTTGAACCTGCCAGCCTAGAGCTCAGAAAGAAGAAGAAAGGGTGAGCTTATTAAGCAGTAATTCTCAGAGGCTGAAAACATTCTAGGCCTAGGTTAGATTTTACAGAGGCTAGAAGCTTCCAGGAATAGGCCTAGGTTAGCAGACAGAGGCAGTAAGCCTCTGAGACAGCAACTGAATCAGAAGAATAAAAGTTTCCTTTTGCAAGTAGCTGACTGACACAAAATTAGTCCCATGAGTAGTCATTTGTTGTGGGCTTTTTTATTTTATTTTGTTTTGACAGTCTTTGTCTTATTGGGGTTTGTTTGCTTTTATTTTCATTTTTGTGGGGGTTTTTTGTTTGTTTGTTTGTTTGTTTGTTTGTTTTTTAGAGAAAACATGAAGTTGAATGGGTAGGGAGATGGGGAGAGTGTGGTAGAAATTAGAGGGGAAAAACCATCCTCTTCAAGGCGAGGGAGTTTTACTTTGTGTTTCTTTCCTGCCCTCCCAACGGGACTCTCGGGGGGCCAGGGTCACCTGATTTCTTCTAGCAGAGTGCTAATCTCACTCCTCCTGCCACCTTCTTCTGTCGTGACATACTTCAAAGTTCTTAAACCTCTGCCTCCCTCCATGTCAGGAACTCACACGGGTCCTCTGATCTGATGCACACCCCTGTAACCCTGCCTCAGCACTGGCTTACATGTGAGCTCAAGCAAGAGCTGAAGAGAACGTGCTAGGCATTAATTTGGGGTTCCTATCAGCCACCTCTGGAGGTAGGGATGAAGCTGGAGGACCTCCTTGCACTCATGAAGTCACACTTCTTGTCCAGCTCTTTCCTGTGTCTTTGGGCTAGAAGCTCTGTGGTGGACTGGGATGAAGGGGAGGAAGTCTGGTATCATCAGGAAGGGCTGTCCCACATGCTTTAAAGAGAAGAAGAAGAAGAAGAAGAAGAAGAAGAAGAAGAAGAAGAAGAAGAAGAAGAAGAAGAAGAAACCAGCTAGGTACTGGAGCTGCACATTTCTAATCCCAGCACTTTAGAAGCAGAAACAGGCATCTCCGAATCTGAAGTCAGTCTGGTCTACAGAGAGAATTCCAGAACAGCCAAGGCTACACAGAGAAACCCTGTCTTGAAACAAACAAAGAACAACCCCCTCTCAAATAAAACTCTCTAAGAGAGAAGAAGAAAGCCTTTTACATGCCTGGTAAGTAATGTGTATCAAAATAATCTGTATTTTCTGAAATCGTTCAAGAAAAGATGCTGTGCTGTTGAAATGGTCACTTACCTCGATTTCTTATCATTGTTATCTGTCAGGATGAAAACAATGTATAAAGAGGTCAATAATCATGTCAAAATGCAACACAGTCGCAACCATTAGTCAGTCAAAAGCATTTCTGTGAAGTGCTTTCATTCATAAAATATTATAACATAATTGCTGCCTTTCTCTCTCTTCCTCTATCACCTCTCCCTGTTTCTCACTCCCTTTCCTCCCCGTATTGCTGCTTTGACCATATATTTGGATTTTTCTCCAGACCATAAAATATTTGTATTTTTTGAATAGCAAAAGAAAGTTATTGTTGTTGTTTTCCCTTTTTGAGACAAGGTCTCTAACTCTGTAATGCAAACTGGCCTGGAAACTACATAGTCCACTGTGACCTCAAACTCAGACTCATAGCAACTCTCCTGCTTCAGTCTCCCAAGGGTTGGAATTACACTGTGCCCGATGAAAATCACCATTTATAAATTAGCCGGAGTGAATGTGATTGTTTAAAATTATCTATTAAAATGGAAATTAATTTATCATTTGATTCCTTAGAAACATCAAAATGCATCTGTTTAGTAGATCACAAATGACTGTAAGATCTCTTTACTACTTCATCACTGTCAGAGTCCCTAAGATGGAGCTACGTGTTATTTTTGTTAGCACGTGTAGAGCAAATGTCAGTAGTAAATGGAAGTGGGTGTCTACAGGGACATAGGGAAACCACAGAGACGAGAACCCTAAGGAATATTTGCTAGCGTGGCCATCATTTCCTGGTTCCCATGACATTTTTAATGCAATTGCAGTAGACTAAAGAGACATTACAGTGTAAATATAGGGCTTAAGGTTGAGAAACGGAGGGCTGGAGAGATGGCTCAGAGGTTAAGAGCACTGTCTGCTCTTCCTGAGAGGTCTTGACTTCAATTCCCAGAAATCACATGGTGGCTCCCAACCATTTATAATGAGATCTGGTGCCCTCTACTGGTATGTACCCATACATGCAGGCATAGTACCGTATAAATAATAAATAAATCTTAAAAGAGAGAGAGTTAGAAAACTGGATCCGAATCACGATTCCATGAATCATTACTCATGTGATTTTTACCAGCCCTTAAAAAGTTAAAGAAGTCTTAATTTCTCTATCTGTAAAACATAGAATCATATGATTTAGTCAATGAATGGCAGCTTAGAATCAGTGTTCACAAGCCAGGGACTGATGCGGCAGAAGCCTTCCCACACTATCTCATTGTTGTGTTTGGATGGCCTGTTTCACGAACAGAAACCCTTAACGATTACTGTCGCTGCGGCGATCCGGTCATCCCTAATGCTATGGGACAAAGGTTGCTACAATGACCAGGGCTGAACAACGCTACTCTCGCTAGGCAGGAGGTGCTCCTGGGAGATGCATTCCAACCCAGAACTTCCAGGTGTGACATGGCACGAATTCTAGAGAAAGCCCTCCGCAGGCTCAATAAGAGCTCCCCATGAGGTAGCGGGTTTTTCTCTTCTTCCCAAAACCTTGCTTAGGCTTGTCTCACTTTTGTCTTCACCTGGCTTTGTGCAAGCGTCAAGGAAATGCAAAGGCCACTTACGTGATCCATCTGACTCAAAAGCATGATTCTCCTCTCCGAATTTCTTCACACTGCGAAGAATTACGGAGTCAGACATGGTGTCTGCAGTCTGCGCTCAACAACCTAGAAAATAAAGCAGTTGCTGCAATTACGATGTATTTTCTCTTTAACAAAAGTAGCCAAATAAGCAAGTGACTTGGTCCAAGAAACAAGCTTCCGAAGTCAGTCTCAAACAAAAGCAGATTTTTTTTTTTACTTATTTATTCATTTATTTAATCACTTTGCAGCCTAATCCCAGCCCCCTTCCTCATCATCTCTCAGTCCCACCCTCACGCCCTGCATCTCTGTTCTCCCTTTCCTTCTTCTCAGTGAAGGGGGATGGTGACCCAAGGGGTACCTACCCATCCTGGCACCTCAAGTCACAGCAGGTCTAAGCATATCCCCTCCACTGAAGCCAGCCAAGGCATCCCAGCCAGGGGAAAAGGATCCAAAGGCAGGCAACAGAGTCAGAGATAATCCCTTCTCCCATTGTCAGGTGACCCAAGGGATGACCAAGCTGCACATCTGCTACACATGTATAGGAGGTCTAGGTCCAGCCCAGGCATGTTCCCTGGTTGGTGGTTCAGTCTCTGTGAGTCCCCTGGGACCAGGTTAGTTTATTCAGTTTTGTGGAAGAGTGGGACAAAGAACTGAAGGAGCTGGAGGGATCAAGGCTACCAAAAGCAGATCTTTTAATGAACAAGATTACATATTAGGAAAGATAAATGGAGAACTGGTTTGGAGTCATAATTTCATTCATTGTTACTCAACTGACCATCCAGAACAGACAGGCCTAGACAAGTGGTGGCCTGTGCCTCTGTCAGATCATCCAAGCCTCAAAGAGACAGAAAGAAGTAGAAGGACCTTAAACAAAGTGGAAATGTCACTTTTGTTGAGGAATGCCAGCATTCCTAGCAGATGCGGCCCCAGTCTTTAGCCAGAGAACTTTCTGGAAATATTAAGGAGATCCTGGGCACTGCACAATCTGTGGGCTACAATGTGGATGGGTGCCATCCTCATGACATCACAGATGGCATCAGCAGTGGTACAGTGGGATGCCCAGCTAGTTAAGAAGCAATGAGAGAAAATAGTTCAACAAAAGAGCATTTGCTTATACGAAAATGGTTTTCTTTAGTTGTTGGGTAAATGATGATTGTTTTTAAATGTATTTGTTCTCTTTATCTGTGCTTTATTTTAAACAAATTATCATTATAGTGCTAAAAGAACAAAAAATTGTTGGTATTCTTTTTGTTTTGTTTTTCGAGACAGGGGTGTGTGTGTGTGTGTGTGTGTGTGTGTGTGTGTCTTGGCTGTCCTAGACTCTCTGTAGACCAGGCTGGCCTTAAACTCATGGAGGTCCACTTTCCTCTGCCTCTCCTAGTGCTGGGATCACAGGTGTGTACCACCATGCCCAGCAACTGATGGTATTCTCTTTTTTCATTTTTTTATTAATTAATCCAATTTACATCTTGGGTCATAGGCTCCTCCTGCCTTTTCTCCTCCCAGTCCCACCCTCCCTCCTGCATCCCCCTACCCAGACACTCCAGCTCATCTATTCAAAGGAGGACTGAGTCTGTCTCCCTCCCTGTGGCCTAACTGATGGGATTCCTAAGCATACTTGGTACACTAACACCCAAGTCCTTTCAGATAGTGTCAGAGGTCTGTTGTAAACAGAGCCCCACGGGAAGATGAGTCTAGCTGGAACCAAGGAAGCAGAGAAGGCACTGAATAAAACATGAAGTTAGGATTAGTTTTGATCACAGTTCTCTTTATAAATTTTCTCTGTTTCAAATACATAGCAATGATAGGCAACATTTTTTTTTAATGAAATCAGACTCAAGACAATAAAAATAAACATCTCCATGAACAGTCAGTAGAAGATAAGGGAACACACCAGTTGGTATTTTCACTGTAGGTTCTAGATACAGATAAGAGTGTGAGAGTTTAGCTCCTGAAAAGACTAACAGTTCCCACACTAGACAGGGGAGCAAAGAGTGCCTTTCCGTGGGAGGCTACAGGATTATGAACCTTTTGCACACCCCTGAACACTTGCTCCCAAGCATTACCTGTGGAGTTATAGCTCAAGATGAAATGCATGAAGGTTATATAAGGAGATGGTGATTTATACATTATCTATACACACACACATGCATACATATGTTTGTATACAATTATATCTGCATATTATACAGATAAAAGAGTTGAAGGCAGACTTGCAAAAAGCTCCTAACTTCACCTAATTGGAATCACTTGGGATGGAAATGACAGATACCATAATCAAAGGAGTGATTGATGCAATTTTCTAAAAGTAGTGATATGATTAACAGTAGATTTTATTTTGTGTCACGCATGTCTTGAAGGCCTGGCCCCCAGTGCAAACAGTGTTCAGTGATGGGGCTTTGGGGAAAGGATTAGATAGTGGGGATGCTATCTTCATAAACAGATTAATCCATTTTCAGATCCAGAATCTGAATATCCTATTGGAAGATGACAGCCCTGGATGGTGAGTCCCTGGGAGCGTGCCCTGTCTCCCTCATGCATCTTTCTTTGCTTCTTGGTCACTACAGGGCAAGAAGTCCCATCCTTCCCTCACTCCCACCACCGTGATATCCAGCCTTGTCTCAGGCCTCAAGTAACAGAGTTAGCCAAAACCATGCTCCAAAACTAAACTTTCTCCTTTTTAAGTTGTTTGTGGAAAGGGATTTTGTTACAGCAACAACAGCTGTCAAGCACTCTAACAGCTGATCAGCATAAACAAAAATCAGCCGACGGACAATTTATATCAAAAGGGTAGAGCATCAAGAATAACTACAGCCCGTCCTCAAATCTCTGAAATATATTACTCAGTGGAAATAACAGACTGACAGTGTTTTGTTATCAATAAGCGAAACTGAAAAACAGCAGATAAACATCTTCAAAATGCTGAGAAAAAAAATAACTTAACCTAATGATTTATACTGAGCCAAAAAAAATACCATTCCTTGCATATTCTGACGTTGAAAACCAAGAGGGTTTTCATTCACAAACCCAAGCAGCTATTACAGGATGTACCTCAGAAGAAAAGGGTATCCAGAAAGGATCATGAAAAACAACCCAGCGTGAACACAAGAACTAACAGAAAACCTCAGTATAATCCATCAAGGCACGATATGGAGTTTAGCCTCTTACATTGCAAAGGAACAAAAATTAAATCTGTGAAATAATAAGATAAGATGTTCAATGTTTAGATGAAGAGTGTTAAGCTCATTCTCAAAGATATCTATTCCCAGATGTTCCAGTAATTATGAAAAGTATCTATAGATGAACATCTGATTCAAACTACCAGGATAAACTTGAAAGTCATACTCAGTGAATAAAGACAGTGATGACACCCTCTGCGTATATTATCTGTTTCCATTTGTGTATGAGAAC
Source organism: Meriones unguiculatus (assembly GCF_030254825.1). Taxonomy (NCBI): domain Eukaryota; kingdom Metazoa; phylum Chordata; class Mammalia; order Rodentia; family Muridae; genus Meriones; species Meriones unguiculatus. The sequence goes on along the minus strand of NC_083356.1, from coordinate 122,861,711 downwards.
TGTCCAGTATGGCCGACCAATAGAGACTGTAAGTGATGGTCTAAACCTGGACCAATTGTAGACGGGAGATCAAGAAGGAGGAACTGGTAATGAAGACATGGTTCTAATGCGGATGAGCCAAATCTTCAAATATTGAATTGCAGGGGAGGTTGCATAGGCTACTGATACGCTAAAAACTAGTGTGCTGCACCCTTCATGCAGGTGAAGCCCATGCTAGGTGAACTACGCCTGCCTCAGGTGGCTGACATGCACACAGAACACTCAGAGCGAGAAACGCCACAGCAGAGACACAGACAGTGACGGATCCCGGTGCTCAGCTAGCTGTCGCCTCTTTTTGTACTTTGGGACCTGAGACCAGCAAGGGGTGCCACCATCCTTCAGAATGGGTCTTCCCCTCTTAACTAACCTAATCAAAAGATTTCTTCACAGGCATAAGCAGAGATATTGAACCCGGACAATCCCTTCCCCACAAATAAGCCTAGGGGCTTATCTGATCGGCGATGATTTTGTATCTTGTCAAGTTGACGATAAACTATCCCAATTAGGAGTTTTGATAAGTTATTTAACAGCGATATATGGAATCTGAAAATAAAAAAATAAAATATACATTTAATGCCTGGGAGTGATATAGCTGGATCTTAAGGCAGCACTATTCCTAATTTTCTGAAAAAGCACCAGACTGAGTCCACCTAAAAAGATATCAAAGATTTCATAAATTCACGTAATTTTTAAAGGATTAATGAATGAATGCCATTCTTCTTAAGATGCTTTAAAAAACAAAGTTCAGGGGCTGAGGATGACACCCATGCTAAAGCACTTGCTTAACAGATAGAGGCTCTGGGTTCAAAACTCACGGTAACAAAGGGAAAAGGGGATTTCAAAATTAGTAAGATTAAAAAAAAGATAAAGGAAAAAAAGAGATGACAGAGCACTTTAAAAGCTATTCTTTTCAGATAGGCAAACAGCTCAACAAAGCATCTCAAGAATACTTATACAAGTCACAAGTAAACAATAGAAAACTAATAGGCAGAGGCAGACAGAAAAAATTTAAATCATAATCAAACACTATGTGTAACTTTATGGTAATAAACTTGAAAACCAGGATAAAACTACTCTTCTAGAAAAGGTATGAATTATCACATTCTGTTCAGAAGAAAATTAAAAAATATAAAACTAATAATTATTAAGGACATTTATTCAGTATTCAGTTCCCCTTTCCTGAAAAAATCCAATAGACTTATATTAAGCTTTAAAGACCGAGTAATTCTAATATTGCATTATAAACTGGCTTTTTATTTCCAGATTTCTAAAAGTATCTTTCTGTTTTAGTTAACCTGTGCATTATAGGAAACAAAAATATGAAAAACAAAGAACAGAGTCATCAAAAATATGGAATGCTTCACAAATTTGCGTGTCCTTCTTGCTCAGCGGCTGCTCTAACCCCTGTACTGTTCACGTTAGCATATGTGCGGCTGCAGTGAACACTACCAATTGTTTCGTTAATAGTGAAGCAGAACAGCTACTCGACTTTTCATAAGGCAACTTTAACCTTGACATAAGAGAGAAAAAAAACATTATAAGGAGAAAAAAATAGACTCATAAGAAACCTGATTATAAAGAGCTAAGATACACTAAATGAAATCCAGCAGCTTAAAAAATGCAACGAAGCAAGGCTGATCTGGAGCATGCAGTGATTATTTAGAAAGACAAGTGTTTATTTTAATACAGTCAGAGAAAGTATTTGATACAAGTAATATCAAGTCATGGCTTTAGAAGACCTATAAAGTTGGAAGAAAGAAAGAAAAAAGTTTTGCAAACATAAAGAAATTTTGGGTCATGGTCAGAAATGGGTACTGGCCAAAACACTGGCATAGACTAACTTCCAATAGTACAAAGGGCAGTGAGGATGGAGGGAGAGCTCTCTTTGGTACAGCTAATGAAAATATAGGCTGACTGAACAGCTCTAGAGAGAAAATCGGAAATAAGGAAAAAGACTAAATATGTTAATGGTAGGTTGTAGAATATCCTATTTTGCTATTTTCCCTAATAATTTCAGAAACAATTAAAACTAAAATGGCATTTAGTGTATGCCAGGGATTTTCTTTACATATGCCTTTTCTTTAACTCCTTTGAAGAGGGGCTGGCAAGAAGACTCAGCAGCTAAAGGTGCTTGCCACCAAGCCTGACAATCCTACTTTGATCCCCAGAACAGGACAGTAGAAGAAGAGGACTGAACACACACTCCAGGGCCTGGGAGGCAGGGACAAAAGCCAACCAACCAACCAACCAACCAACCAACCAACCAACCAACCAACCAACCAAACAGCAAGTTATTAAACGTGGTGGCTCACACCTTTAATCCCAGCACTCCAGAGGCAGAGACAGGTGGATCTCTGTGAGTGGCAGAGAGGGCAGCCTGGTCTACAAAGCAAGTCCAGGACAGCCGGAGGGGAAAACCAATAATAAAAACAAACAAACAAACAAAACCCAAAACAAAACAAAACAACAACAACAAAAACATTAAATTCTTGTTTCAGTGGGGTGATGAGTACACACCTTTAATCCCAGCATAGGTAGGTGGATTGCTGTGAGTTTGAGGCCAGCCTCATCTACATACAGAATGAGTTCCAGGACAGTCAAAGCTACACAGAGAAGCCCCAGGAAAACAAAACAAAAAGAACCCCAAATGAATAAACCCTTGTCTCCTGAGATGGAAACTACCTCTTTCCACATTTTCCAGACCCTGGCTCTAAGACATGAAGGGATTGAGCTACATCCTAAAAGCACAGGTTTGTAACGGTTGGAGCCTAGATTCAAACTCACATTATATGAGAGACATGTGTTTGCATGTTTACTGCAGAATGTCTTTGGAACCAAAAGACTGAAGAAAGCATAAATGAACAAGAGAGTGAGTCCAGAATAGGTGTACAGAGTAAAGGAATCAACTAGAGGAATCCAGGAGAAGTACGGATTAGAAAGAGAAAGACATATAGTAAGTTCTCTCTCTCTCTCTCTCTCTCTCTCTCTCTCTCTCTCTCTCTCTCTCTCTCTCTCTCTCTCTTTCTCTCTCTCTCTCCTTCCTCTTTATCTTCTTTCCATCCCTATCAACCTCTACTTTCCCTTTCCCAGATTCATAATTTTGTGTTGTGTTGTGTGGCCTATCTATTTTAACCAGGGCCATCTGTGGAACTATTGTACTGGAACTATCCACTGGAGCCTTGGGAGGGGGGGGAGCAGTAGATGCTGAAGGCAATGATTCTCCATCTTCCTGAAGCATCCTTAGCAATTAGTGAGGGGAGGGTTCCCTTGAGATCAGCAAGACAAGCTTTTTTTTATTCAGTCACCAATTATTTTTCCTAACCCACTAATTCATTTAAGAAGTTTCTTTCTACTGCTGGGCATGTCTTCAGTAGGATTTAGAGGCCAGAAGTGAAATGCCTTCCCTCAGATTTGGGAATTTTCACAGGCCCTGCTGTTGCTGGCTGCTCCACTATATTTTTGGACTCAGGGCACAATGAGAGCTCGTGCAAAGTCTCACTCATAGCTCTTCCTGGCCTGGAACTCACTATGTAAACACAGGATGGCCTTTAACTTGCCCCCTTGAGTGCTGGGATTATAGGTCCGAACCACCAACCCAATCGTGGTTTTCAAACATATCTCTGGGTCCTGACTAACTCATCCTAACTCTGATGTGCTGATACTGGTAAAATCCACAAGAGGAAAGAATGTGAGCTCCTTTTGCCCTTTACACTTTTACACCTAACCCTTCATTCCACACCCACCCCCAGCAATGCCATTCAGGCTCCTTTGCAGGCAATTCACTAACCGGAATTCACTCTCCCACTCCAGCCCCTCAGCAATCCCACATAGGAGGGTTTTGTTGTTGTTGTTTTATAGTTTGTGTCTTTCTGGACATTCATAGAATTCATTTCTGTGATCTTTATGTTATTAACAAAAATGAAACATTCTCAAAGACAAAACTTTATTCCAAGCAGGGTTTCTATGCTCATGACATCATCAATGTCCTTCAGCAAAGACCACCATGAACATAAGTAAAAGCCAACAAGTTGAGTCAGAGGGGAGGTCACATTGGTGGCCATGAGGTATCTCAGTAAGAAACTGTTTTTGAAAAAGGTCCTGGTAGGGAACTTTAGACTTCCAATAGATCAGTTGAAGTAGGGCCCATGAAGGTGAGAGTTTGTGCTAAATAGATGTTGTCAAAAGTTGGGAAGCTTGATGATAGGTAAAGAAATACCACTCACTCACATTCTGTATTTTGCTGTAAAATTATTAATTGTTCCTGTATTGTTTATTATGCATGCTTCAGAGTAAGTCAGAGTTTAGTGCTCTGAGATTGCTTATGTCTAATAGGAGAATAACAGAGCTTCACTGAAGTGATAGGCCAGTTCCTGAATTGTCGGAGGATGTTTTCTCTTTTCTTTTTCATCGTCACTTTGAACTACATAATTCTATTCAATTCTTGACATATTTCACAAGGCACATGGCTCCGGGGCCAAAGGCATCCACCAGTTTTTCTGCGAAAATTGTAAGCTGCTGCCAGAATCTCTGGGTAGCTCAGCCAGCACAGGCATGATGTTTGGAAGCCATTGTGTTGAAAATTTTAATGATGTCACGTCATAAAGACACCGAAGAATTTATAGTGCTAAGTGTGGAGAAAGTACACAGAAAACCAGAAATTAGTAGGAACAATAAATGAAGATCTTGTTTAGAAAATAGTCTTAAAAAAAAAGTTAGAATAGGTTGTTTGATGGATTGCCTAATACCATGACAGTGTAGAGGGTAACCAGACTGTATTAGACCCTGTCTTCACCCACTGGCTGACTTAGGAAAGATTCTGCAAAAGGCGTCCAGCAATCCTAGGCCATATCTCTGCTAGTCTCTGAAACCCTCGAAATCCTGTTTTCAATAATAAACAGAATAATAAATAATAAAGCTTAGTTTGAAGGTTTCTTGAGACTGTACTTCCCCCTTCAGAGGAGTTTGTTTCTGTTTGGGGAATCTTTTGTTTTGTTTGTTTTTTTTCCCTTATCAACAGAAGCAGTCACAATGTCTCTGAATCCTTCCTCAGCTAATACCTTATAATGCTTACTTAGCTTCTAAACTATTTTATCCATTGCCAAAAGCTATAATCAGAATTTCTTAATAATCTGCAAGAATAAAAATTTTAAACCAATACAACAGAATTCAGCGCTGAAAACAAGACTTAATGCTATTTGCTTTTCCTCTGATATATATATATATATATATATATATACATATATACATATATATATGTATTTTTGAACTATTTTTATCTCCCCTAAATCCCTCAGGAAAAGACTGAGACTTTTCCACGTCTTTCAGAAAAATCAATTTTCCGAAACATCAAAGGATCTAGCCATTTGAAGCAGGAAATGAAGATTGCTACGTAGTGGTTGGTTGACTTGGCTACTTAGTAGGAATCCCTTGAGAGGACTTGTTTGCCCACAAAAACCCCAGTGTCTTTCTCTGTTCCGTGACATGTGGTACTTAACCTGTCTATTATATATTTATATATATATGCCTCTGCTCAAGAAGGGTGACGTTTCCTTTTGATAAAGGATGGACTCTTACCACCTCAGAGGGAAACACTGAAGGCCAGTGCCCTGATGGTAAGTGGCAGGCACTGATTTTTCATATTTTTCTTATTTTATCAGCCTGCGGAAGAGCACTGTTGAGCAGAAGGGCAGAGACCAGCATCTATGTGTGTTGCCTGGGAGAACCTGGGGCTTGATAGCATTCAGAGAAGGGTCTGTAGGAGGGGCCCTGCAGATCCCACAGACAGACAGAGGCAGGGTCCTGAAAGCCATGAGGTGCGGGGCGAAGATCCTGGAGCACAAAAAGTCAGTGTGCGCCAGTTTCTTGCGCCCACCCCATGGTGGTCAAGGGGCACTGTGGCTTGGTGGAGACGCCAGGTCAGAGCAGCAGATGGATGCACTGAAGGGCCTGGTCCTCGCTAACAACTGACCACTGGTATTGCAGAAGGGAAGGCACAAGAAAAGGAAGGACGGGGATGGATAGGGAGAGAAAGGGAGGGAGGGGGGAAGGGAGCAAAACCTGACTCTCAGAAGCTGGTTTCAAAATGAAGAATCCTAAAATACCACTGCAATAAGAGCAACCAGCCCACTGCCTTCTATTCTCTCTCTCTCTCTCTCTCTCTCTCTCTCTCTCTCTCTCTCTCTCTCTCTCTCTCTCTCTGAATCACAATTTTATTAGAGTCATTCATTTTAAAATTGTCTTTCTTTGTGTCACTGAGTATCTCTGACATAAACTGAATGTCCCTCATTGGATTTGCTCTCTGGCTTTTTACAGAAAATCCTTCCGCGCTGTGCGCCTTCCCATTCCGGTACTACTGCTTCAGTCTTGGAATAGTGATAAATTCCTCCAGGATGTTATTTCCCAACTAAAATCTTGCCTAGAGCACCGTCCTGTAACCAGTATCACCCTTGTGGAGCTTCTGGAGTGAACAGAAGGTGGGTGAGAGATTCGTGAAAAACTGCAGGGGTGATGGCCGCAGGTGAAGGGGAAGCACGGGTACCAGCGTGGGGAGACTTTGGAATGAGCGCATTCACCATGAATTTGTCCTGGAGAGAACCCCAAAGCAGACAAGGGAAGAGGGGAGGGAAGGCAGGAGCGCATGGAAGTCCCAGACCCCAGAGACAGAGCCGGGGCAGGAGCTGAAGACTGCCAGTGGGGACTGGGGAGTGCCCTACACCTCTGCCGTGGGTCACTTGCTTCCATGTTCTCTTTAGCACTGGGGATCTGAGGCTTTATCTCAAGAACAACGGAAGCTGACAAAGGGTTTCAGGCAAGAAACGAATAAGTCATGTTTTAAAGTTAAGGCTTGGGATTTTGTGATTATTTGTTCCAACAGGATCAGGCTTTTATAATGCCAAGTTTAAAAGACATCCCTCTGGCTTTTTTTACTTGGGGTGATCTCTTTTTCAACCTATTCACCCATTTTTTACCACACACACACACACACACACACACACACACACACACACACACTTTCGAGACAATCAATATACAAAATAGCATTGCTGTAAGACAGTCACCAGGCCTCCGTCACTGGATATAATTTCAAGAAGTCAGGCACGCATGCTCACATCTGCCCAAGCACTGCAGCCTTATCGTGTGACAAGGAGAAGCTTTTGGTAAATCTGAAACACAAGTCCCATAAAGATTTAACCCCCCGCCCCCATGAGATTAAACCAACAAAACAAAACAGACTTGGAAAGCAGAGACTCATAATGCTACAGGCAAATGCAAGTCACTCACCTATGGTTGTGAACTGGAGGAAGCCAGGAGAAGCCAGAGGCCCCACGGTGGAGAGTCAAGGTGGCACACCTCTTCCCAGCTTCACTTTTCATCGTAATAAAGCGCTGACAGAAATCAGGCTCTTTGCAGAACACTGTCTGTTTGCTTATAGGTCAATGGCCTAAAGTCCCAATCTAGCACAGTTCAGTGACATGAGCGGAGAGGTCAAACATACTCAAAGTGGTAACCCCTAAACCAGAGTCCACCGGGAGCCCTCCAGAGGTGTCAACAAACTTTAGAAAACTTTAGAAAAATGCTGCTTTGCCTTAGAATGAGGCCTATTGGGAGAGGGCCTGGGAAGCAGGCCTGCCTGACTTCTTTTTGTAAGCCCTTGAGTTTAAAAAGTTACTTAAAAATCTAACAAACCTACCTATCTTATCTTCTTATCATCTCTCCTCGATTTGAAGTGAGGTTCAGGACCTCAGTGTTTCATGCAGAATTGATAAGATGCCTCCTGCTTAGAACTCTGAGCACACGGATGACCCTTGAATCCTGGTCTGATCGGTCAATGACCTGAAGTTCTGCCCGACGGCTGCGGCGCTGTGTAAGTAGAAACGCGTGACTTTTCAAAATTAAGTGTTTTCATTTATTCACCTTACACATCGATCATAGCCCCCTCCCTGCTGCACCCTTCTGCCCTCATCCTTCTTCCCCTCAGAAAAGGGGACCCCCCCCACACACAAAGCCATCCCAGCCCATCAATTTGAATCAGGACTTAGTACCCCCTCTCCTGTTAAGGCCAGGAAAGGCAATGCAGCTAGGGGAGAGTGATCCAAATGCAGGCAACCGAGTCCATGTCAGATATGACCCATGCTCCCCTTGTTGCTAGGGGACTCGCATGAGGACCAAGCTGCCCATCAGTTACATATGTGTGTGGGCCTAGGCCCAGTCTATGCATGAATGCATGACTTTTAAAACACAGTCCCATAAAAAAAAAAAAAAAAAAAAAAAAAAAAAAAACCTGAAGGCAAATAAGTGCTTAGAGCTGTCCGAGCTTTCTCTTCTGCCTTCTTAGCGTTAATCTCTACTTCTTTTTTAAGTGATATTTTAAACCATTTTCCTCATTAATTTGGATTACATTGTTTTATAAAAAGTAATATAGCCATATGATTCAACATGCTAGTTTCGAATTTCGTTTTCGTGTTTGGCCCTCCAAAGGGGTGGTAGGATTACTGAAATGGGGTCTGTAAGGTGATCTAATGAGTTGTTAGAGCTGAGACAAGTTCTCGCTCAAGCTGTTCTTAAAAGCTTGCCCATCACATCAGCAGACGGCTATTGAGCAAAAAGCCTGGATGTTGCAATACAGCATCATGCGTGCTTACCTAAGGAGACAGCCAAGAATGGCTTTCCGAGGAAGGAAGAGGAGCTGCAGGCAGCCTGAGGCCGGAGTGTCAGCCGAGTGGCCCAGAATAAAGGAAAAAGCTTTGGGGGGAGTCTTGCACCGACTCTAAACTCTGCTGCTTGGTTTTTAGCCCCCCGCAGATCAATATGAATTGTGAAAACTCAGCACCAGCCATACTTCAGTAGCGGTGGGAGTCACGGAAAATTAACCGGAGTTTCCTTTGCTTTTCAAGCAAGTCATGGAAGGCTGTAGTTTCTGTGGCTTCGTTCATGAAGGGGGGAAGCAAGAAGAGCTGGCTTCCTATTTAGGTCCTACCATTTACTCCTCTGAAGTTGATATGGAGGAAAGTTCTCCATATCCATCCAGGACCTGGGATGACGAGCCTACCATACCAAAGACGCGGCTCTCAAGGGCTTCTTGGATATTGACATCTAACTACCACACCAGGATAAGATATGGAGTATCTTACCTGAACAGGTTCCATGGGCCAAACCTGGGGGTGGCATTCATTTATGTTCCCATTCCACTCACAGGGACTCTGCCATATGGCTACCCCTTGCTGAAAGAGAAGCTAGGAGGTAAGGCTGAAATATGTGCCCAGAAAGTCTGGCTGTCCTCTAGCCAACCTCAAGAAATGAGGTTTGAAATCATGAAGGTTTTAGTTTATGTTACACTGCTTGTGTGACGGTTACTCCCAACACTACCAAAGTACAACCAACCACGTTGTGGTAGATGATTGGTGCCGAGTTTTTACAATTCGTATTGATCCGTAGGGCAATAATAACCAAGCAAAAGGAGTTTACAGTTGGTACAAGACTTCCTCCCTGAAGATAATCTCAAAAAGTGTCAATTTCTCCATCTGTAAAAAGGAAGTGGGAACACCAGATTTCTGCTGGGACCTCACTGTGCTGTGCCTTCTGGGTAGAGATTCTGCAGCTGTGAAGTGTGTGACTGTGGAGGCAGAGCCGGCTCTCTCTAAGCATGGATGCTAAAAACCAGTTGGCCTGCCTCCCTGCCTCCCAGGGAGCATGCTCCAAGGTTAGCAAGGGGGTGGGGGTTGAGTCAGAGATTCACGAAGAAACAGGAGGGCAACTCAGTAGAAAGAACCCCCCCCAGCTCCCCGGAAAGGGGGCTATGGCAGAAATGTCAGCCAGGTGGCCAGACCGAGAAGATGCCGTAGACCTACCCACGGCTCTACAAGGCTTCAAGTCCAGTGGCAGTGAATGAAGAGGAATTCCCCTCTGTCGTTCTCTGTGACTCATGGATCTATGGCGAGGAGCTGTTTGCGAGAGGTCTTACTGCTTAAAACTAAGATGGTCTGAGAGGCTGGTAACGGGTTATAACACGGAGACCAGCTATAACTCCAAGGTAAGAGGTAGCCGAGGGAGGCAACCAAGATGGGGAGGTGAAGGCTGGGCATCTCCATGCTAAAAGTGAAGGCAGCAGGAGGCTCAGTACAGGCAGTGAAATGTGCAAAAAACAATAGCCCCACCCTTGGTGGCTCAGAATGAAAGATAACAATAATTGAGAGTAAACCTGGAGCTTGTTAGGCCTGACTCTAGGAGAGTGGGTAGTTTGCCCTGTGCTTTGTGGTTCACTGCTGTACAGACTGAGAAATCTGACCTCCGCAGCCTCTGCCTCCCAGCAGGTGGATTCAAGCTTAGAGGGTTTTGAAAGCGTGGAGACAAGATTTGTTTACAGAGTTCTCAGGGCTGCGTTTGTTTCTCCCTTCTCTTTACATGTGGAGACGCACCCAGCTAGAACAGTGGCCACCGAGCAGTTGTAGGAAAGTGAGAGAATCCGCCTTTAAAGGTAAGATGAGACCCCCAAAAAGCCAAACCAAGCTGTTGAAAGCTTCGTGAAGCTCCCGGGGCCTCATCAAAGGAGCTTCTTTGCACACTGCATGGTGGTTAGCACAGAAACTTGGGCCTGTTCAAAGCGCAGACAATAAGACTGTGGAGTGCTTAGCCACAAATGGGACATCTCCCCGAAGGCTTAGGGACCACGTTGGGAGAAGGGATGGGAGAATTGTAAGAGCCAGAGGTTGGGAAGGACCAGAGAGAAGCAGTGTTTTCTGGGAATGCAGAACCACATCAGCTGTGGTTGGCTGCATAGGGCTTGTACAAGGCCAACCAATCAACTTTCTCACCTGAAGGAAGAGCTCCCACACGTAACTGAGGAGCCACCGTCAGCTGATGGCCTCTGGGAAAGTCAGGGTTTCTTTCTAAGGGTTGACCCTGGCAGGTCAACCCTACTCCACTGGCTGGCGTTGATAGCCATGAGCATTTAAACAGCACAAATTGGATGCGGAGGCTTATGTTTTCTTTTTTAAATACAAGGACATGAATTTGGACGTGGGGGGAGATGGGAGTTCAAGAGGTTGAGTGGCAAGTGAATATGATCAAAACACATTGTATGAAAGTCAAGAAGAATTAATAGACTTTATTTATTTATTTATTTTAGTTTTCAAGAAAGGGCTTCTCTGTGTAGCCTTGGCTGTCCTGGATTTACTTTGTAGACCAGGCTGGCCTCGAACTCACAGAGATCCATCTGCCTTTGTCTCCCAGAGTGCAGGGAATACAGGTGTGGGCCACCATGCCTGGCAGAAGCATTTTTTTTTTGCTGTTTTGTTTTTATTTTTAATTTTTTTTTAATTTTTACTTTTTTTTTAAACTAAAAACAAAATTCATACAGAAGCACAAAGGACCCTGAATAGCCAAAGTCATACTAAAGACTAAGAACCATGTTAGAGGTAACTTGATTTTAAGTTACAGTATAAGTTATAGTAACAAGACCATCATGATACTGGCACAAAAACAGGCCCTAGCAATGGACTAGAATAGAGGACTCACACAACTGTAACCACTTAATTCTTGACCAAAAATGAGAAAAACACATTCTTTTCAGAGAAAAGACAGTTTCTTCAGTGAATAGTGCTGGAAAGGCAAGTCTTCACCTGTAAGAGAGTGAAGCCAGAACTATATTTCTTGTCCTGAACAAAGATCAACTTAAACTATATTGGCGAACTTAATGTGACCAGAATCTCTAATACAGTTGAAAGGAAATGGGGAAAACACTTTACTATGTAACAAAAGCTAGGACTTTCTGAAAAAGACCCCAGTAGCATGAGGAATACTCCCAAGAAGTGACAGGTGAGATTGCCTGAAATTAAAGAGCAATGCAGTAAAGGAAACAGCAGTGTGAAGAGACAGGCTACAGAAAATCTTTGCTGGCATCCATGAAAAACTCCAGATTTTAAACAGGAAAAAAAAAAAAAAAAAAAAAAAAAGACCAATCATCAAGTCAATAAATGTGTAAATGCATAAAACAGACAGTTCTCAAAGAAGAAAGACAAGTGGACAAAATGTGTTTGGAAAGTTACTCAACATCCTTGGCCATTGAGGAACTGTAAGATAAAACCGCATGGAGAATCTATCTCACTCCAGTCAGGATGTCTCCTGACAAAAAAAAAAAAAAAAGCAAAAGAAGTTGTCCAAGAGGTGGAGAATTGAGGGACCCTTATATGCTGCCGGTGACAATAGGGACTGCAGCCACCATAGCACTCAATATGGAGGTTTTCCATAAAGCTAAAAACGGAACAACTCTGAGATACACTTGGAAGAATCTAATCGACACGTCACTGAGTTACCTGCCTGCGTGTTCCTGTTTATTGCCGAGCTGTTCACAGTGGTCATGTGAACAGCTATCATCATATCAAATAAAACCAGATATCATCATATCAAATAAAACATGCCAGACTCAGAATACACACACACACACACACACACGTCTTATATGGAAATAAAAAGGTGGTTATTAGGGAAGAGAAGGAGTGGAAAGAGAGAGAAGTAGGGAGAGGGAAAGTATCACATATTTTTCTCACTTGTGGTATCTAGGTTTACTTGTATGGGAATATACATACATATTTGTAAAATGGAATAAAAAGAGGGCTATTTGGGAGGATGAAGAAGACCATCCTTATGTGGCAAAAGTGAGGAAAGTACAGAGATATGTAGGTACGAAAATGTCATAATAAAACCAATAACTTTGGAACCATTACTTAAAAAAAAAAATAAGTGAGCATACATGTGATACTGAAGGAAAACACCCATACATAGAAAACACTAAAATCAGAGTTCAAACTTTTAAAAATAAATTAAAAATTAATGAAACGAAAAAGTAGATGAGACGCAATCTACTTGTCGCCTTTAGAATGCAGCTCTTAGACAGAACTTCCATTTTCATTTCCCTCTCTAGTAAAGAAAAAAAAAAAGGCACAAGAATGTAGACTTGATTCATGAGCAGGTCTTTTCTCCTGGACGAATGAGGCGACCTGCCGCTGTGATTCCAGCACTAAAAAGTGGGAAATAGTAAGAGCTGGAGAGGACAGGGTCTCCACAAGGAGAGCAACAGAACAAGAAAATTTGAACACAGGGAACTTCCCAGAGACTCATACTCCAACCAAGGACTATTCATGGAGATAACCTAGAACCCTGACAATGCAGCCACTTCTGATGAGAACTGATAGACTAAGATCAGAAAGAAGGAGAGGAGGACCTCCCCTATCAGTGGACTTGGGGAGGGGCATGCAAGCAGAAAGGGGGGTGAGGATGGGACCAGGAGGGGAGAAGGGAGGGGCTTATGGGGGGATATAAAATGAATAAAGTGTAATTAATAAAAGTTAAATAAAAAAATTAAAAAAAAGAAGGCTGGGGCAGAAATTTATTATAAGTTTGAGGCTAGCCTAAACTACATAGTAAGACCCTGTCAGACAAACAACAGACAAAAATACTTGACTATAATAGGTCATGTTTTTACTTTTTCTCTTGTCATGAAGTGCCATCATTGAGATTTCAAGGTAACATCAGACATTTTACAAGAGCGAGGAATAAGTAAAATAAACGAGAAAATCGGGGGGAGTCTTCCTTAGGATAAGATAAGTCATCGGTAAGTTGAATCATTACCCCTGTCACAGGGATTCTTTTGTCCTTGGAGGGGGACCCAGCCTGCCTGATGCCCTGGCTGATGGGGTTTTCGTGTCTTCTCTAGAACACTTCCCTCTTAAAGTGATGCCTCCGTCCTGGAAATGATCCTTTGCTGGTGCTTGTTCACAGGGAAGCACAGGCCGCAGGGATCTGTGCAAAGCAGTTATAAATTTGGCATGGGCGGTGTCTGCTAACCATTAGCTTGGAGCAAGATGGGTCACACAATGCAGACGGTGTCACAGAGAACAGTTTCACCAAACACGTCCTTGAAAAGCAACCCAATAAACTCCTGAGCTCCATAGCTAGCTTTCTTTAAACTTACGTAGACATTGGTAAAAAAACAAACAAACAAACAAACAAAAAAAACACTTTAGCTCTTGAAAATGAAAATAAGACTGACACATTTTTGTTGTTGTTATTCACCCAAACGGCTGTCCAGTGCCTCTCAACCCCTTCTTTTAGTAATGCTCGGTGACACCTTAGAAACCAGGAACCTTGGCCTGGGAAGCAGTGCCCACCAGCACACATACCAGCCAGGGTTCTCTTGAGGAACTGAACTGATAGCATAGATACACATAATAAAAGAAGGAATTTATTAGACTGGCATAAGAATGGGGTCCAGGTAGTCCAACAAGGTCTGGCCCGTAAGGGAAAGGCCAAGAACCTGGGAGCTGTTGAGTCCACGAGGCTGGATGTCTTTGCAGTCCTAACGCTCAACCAGCCCTGGAACGTCGCTGGCCCCCTGCTGCCTAGTCTGTATTTCCTCCAACCGAAAGCAGCGTTAAATTCCTTCAGAAATTAGTGCCACGTAGAGAACTTGGAAGACGGGGTTCCGTCTGTACCTCCCTTTAGCTTTCCCGATTGGCCTGTGGAGAATGACAGTTAACCATCACAAACTTAATCAAAGAGTGACTCCAGCTGCAGCGGCTGTACCAGACCCGGTGTCCTTTCTTGAGCAGATTAACACATCTCCTGTCACATGAAATGCAAGCTATTGATCTAGCTAATGCCTTTTTCTTAGTGCCTGTCCATAAGGACCACCGGAAGTCATTTGTTTTCAGCCGGCAGGGCCAGCAGTACACGTTTACACTTCTACCTTCAGGATATATTAACTCTCTGGCTCTTGTTTATGGCTTAGTTTGAAGGGACTCTCGATCTCTGTATCTTTTACAAAATATCACACTGGCTCACTATATTATTGATGGCATCATGCTGATTGAGCTAAAAGAGCAGGAGGTGGCAAATGCTTTGGACATGTTGATAACACATAGGCACACCAGAGGACTGGAAATAAACATGATCAAAATTCGAGAGCCTTCTACCTTAGTGAAATATCTAGGAGTCCGGTAACGTGGGACAGGCAGAGATAGTCCTTCTAAGATGAAGGATGTGCCTGCCTCCTCCTACCAGAAGAAAAAAGTACATTTTGTAGGCCTGTTTGGATTCTGGAGGCAGTACATTCCTCACTTGGGTGTGTTATTTTGGCCCGTAAACCAAGCAATTCGGTAAAGCCCTAGCTTTGAGTGGGGCCCGGGACAGAAGGAGGCTTTTCAACAGGTCCAGGCTGCTGTGCAGAATGCTGGGCCACCTGGACCACGTGGCCCAGCAGACCTGATGGTGCTTACAGTGCCAGCAGTAGAGTAGAGAGGGCTGCCAGTTGGAGCTTTCAGCAGGCTCCTGCCGTAGTCTGCTTCCTATTGCTGTGATGAAGACCATGGCCACAGGAAACTTGGGAAAAAGAAGGGGGAAAGGAGCTATTTTACTGTATAACTCTCAGGTCACAGTTTGTCACTGAGGGAAGCCAGGGCAAGAACTTGGAGGCAGGAGCTGAGGCAGAGACCATGGAAGGGTGCTGCTTACTGGCTGGCTCCTCGTGACTTGCTCCACCTGCTTTCCACTGCTCACAGTGAGCAATGTCTTTCTGCAACAGTCATTAAACAAGAAAATGCCCTACGGGCTTGCCTGCGATCCAAGGTGATGGAGGCAATTCCCTAACTGAGATTCCTTTGTCCCAGATATCTCTTAGGTTTTCATCAAGTTGAAGACAAAACAGAACAAAAAACCAGACAACGAGCAGCGAGCCACTCAGACCCAATTTACCCATTCACTACTTCCCCTGACCCTTTATAGCCACATATTTGAGGAGTTCTAGTCGAAATAGTCACTGGAAGTCATTAGCCAGCAGCTGTAATGGTTTACTTCTATGATCTCAGCATTCCGGAAGCGAAAACATGAGGACCTTCAAGATCCTGTCCTGAAACAAAACAAAACAAAAAGCCAACAACAATAAAAACAAACAAACAAACAAAAAACGAGCTGTCTATGGAGATCCTGTCTTAAACATCAGTCCTCAAACTAAGACAGAAAAAATAAAATAAAAGATCTGAAGCCAAACCCAACTCTGAGAGAACTGGTGAGATGACTTCTGTAGCCTCAAGATGCCCTCTCTGAAGTTTCCTCAGACCCCACATGAGAGTCACATTTCCTCACAGGATTCCTGATGGGCTATGGAGGAACTGCTTTCCACACTTTCAGGAATTCACTTCAGTTTCGTCCATGTTTACTTCCTTAAGTAGCTTGTGCTAAAGACAGTCACCCACTACTGTCCCTTCCCCCCTTCCTTTCCTCCCCTCCTACTCTCCTTCTTTCTCTCACCTTCCCCATTCTTCATAACTATTGTATGTGATATAGAAATAAATATATATGTCAATCAGAAGCAAAACTCGTAATGCTTTCTATTCCATCACCCCCTCTCAACACAGATCTCAAGGAATTGTATTTTCTGATTCTGTGGCAAAGAACACTTAACACACAATATCCACCAGTGATAGGATCTATAAACTAACCTCAGAGACAACTCATGCATTCCAGGCTCTAAGCTAGTGCTATATTCATGTCACTTTATCTAAATTCTCCAAGCTAATGACTCACCTTTCCAATTCACGAGAAAACTAAGACTCATAGGGGTCAAATCACTGGCTTGTCCAAAGATAGCCACGTGGATGTTTGATTTAAGTCCGAGTCTATTGTATATGAAATTCACACCCTGTCCACAAAGCCAAACTGCTCCTTTGAGACCTTTACTGTTATTTTAATTCACCTTTTCTGAAAGCCAATATTTGATTATTAATATCTTTCTACTAAAAATCTTCCAAGTTTATGTAATTCTAAGGCAAACACATTCAGGGAAAGTTGGCTGCTCCAGGACAAGCCCCAGTTCCAGCTAAACCAGAAAGGATCATTACATCCCTCTTCTGCTTTTGATGGGATAGAGTCAGGCATGTGATCCAATTTTGTGCAGTGCAAAAGATGTTTACTGGTATCACTAAGAGTTATAGCTCTGGGGGAAAGGCTTCCCCAGTGGAAGTGTCACAGCTCTGAGGGAAGAGACCTCCCCAGTGGAGTTATTACAGCTCTGAGGAAAGGTATCCCAGCAGTCAGGAGCCAAGGAATACCACAAGGTCACACCACACAACAAACCTCACACAAGAGCCTTATTGGGAAAGGCACACAGGGTGGCTGCCTCTGCTCAGGCAAGAAGGAGCAAGAAGAAGGGCAGGGGGCAGCCTTTATATAGGATTTCTTGGGGGACAGAGTTTTCAAAGATGGCTATTTCCAGGGCAGGGATTGGTGGGTTTGGTAGGTGTTCAAACCCAGAATTGGGCCACAGACCTTTTACCCTACAATATTCCTTAAGAGTGTTTACAGGAGAAATTATCCGATACTTATGTTTTGTTGTTGTTGTTTTGTTTTGTCTTGTTTCCTGTTTTCCACGTGTATCAAGGGCTGCCATGGTAGCCATGGTGTGACACACTAATGATGAAGATCCGCATGCCGAGGATGGCGGGGGTGGAGGCGTAGAAACGCCCAGATCTTGATGATAGGATTAAATCACCAAACCAACCCTGAACCCCAATATGTTCAGGTTTCATGTCATGTGAAACAGTCACCTTTGTTACTTAAGCCATTATCATTAGGATGTACCTTCCTTGACGACTGGTATCGTCAAGCGTGTATGCTGACTGACAATGCTTACATTCCCAGAGGGCTTCAGAAGGCATGTTCGGTACTTTGTAGAGGTACAGGCACAGGCATATTCGTAAACATCCACCCCTCACATGTTGATTTTTCTCAGAGATAAAATATTCTCTGAAGGGAGGTTTATGAAGGCACAAGACATTATTAAGAAAGTTAAAACGTTTCATCCCACAGGGAATCTTGCTAATCTCAGGAAGCAAATAACTCAAAAGCCTCGGAAAGTCCCTGAAACTGACTAGATTCACCAGGCCCTTCCCTCCCCGAGCTTATATAAGTAGGGGGAAAAAGAAAGTGCAGCTTCCTGAGAGAGGCAGAGACCAGCCGAACTTCCTGGAAATGACAGTACAACCTGTTGAACTGCCTGCAAGTTATGCGTTGAGCTCCGGATTTCCAATGTTTGTGTCTCCAGCTTTTAGAATGTAGGATAGGCTTTTGATGATATAGCCATCCTTGAGTCATTTTTGCACCTATAGTTTCACTCATACTCCTGTAAGGAACCCCAATGAAACTCATTGATCCTCTAGGCTGATCTTCAGTTATACCCTTACTTTGGTCTGTAGTTAGCCTAATGTCTGATATGAGTAGACATTTTTTCGTGTCTGTTCAAGAATAGTGTTATACACCATACACACACACACACACACACACACACACACACACACTCGAGCGCGTGCACATTTATATATTTTGTAGAGATTTTATCACAGGGAATTTAGAAAATGGCACAAGAAAACAAAACAAGAACAGAAGGGCAAAGCAGTCCACCTAAGAGACTCCTCAATGATACATCTCAAATCCCTCTTCCAATGACTCATTACTTTATTGACCTTTGACTTCCTTCTTCTCCCTCATGTGAGTTCCTGGTGTGTCACTGTTCACAAGCACTGTCAGAGCAGCTTTTCTGTCCTGCTCATTCCTGCTTCCTGAATGTCTTTCTCATTTTCTATTTCAGTTACGCCGGCTCAGCCAGCCATTCAGGGGTGTTCATCATGCTGAAGACATGGTACGGCTTACTCAGCTTCACTGTGATGGTGAGCTTACATTTTGGCTAAAAGTAGTAGCTAACAATTAGGATCCCTGCAATTTCCTCAAGCCCAGAAAAAAACATCACGGCCCACCCAGGGGCTCCAAACAGTTGACAATGAGCGAAGCTCTTCTGAATGCTAGAGTGTAGGGATGTTTTTTGTTGTTTTTTCTCTGTAGGATCATGCCATCTTGAAGACTAATCTTTAACACTGATAGTTCATTATTTGTTGAAGCATGTGTGATCAGACTGTTACTGACATAAAATAAGATCATGTGGGGGGGAATGCTTATATCATGTTTATAGATGGTAAGTTTGCACAACTACCATATCATTTCCAATGTTGTTTCTCGGTTCTTACCTTTAAGTCTTTAAACCCCTAAACTCCTTATAACCTCTGCCTCTGAGGAAATACAGCCCCTTTTCTTGACACTCTTACTGAATTCACTTTTAAAAACTTTCCTCCTTTCGAACAAATACAGAGACCCACAACCAAATATGCAAAGAGAGAGAGAGAGAGACAGACAGACAGACAGACAGACAGATAGACAGACATTGGAACACTGAGCTCTAAGTGGGATCATCAATTTCCTCTTCTCAAAGCTCAGGAAACCCCACAGACAAGACAGCAGAGTGTAGTAGCCAGAGGGACACAAGGAAAACACGGCCCTCTGCATCAACTGAGCAGAGCTCGTAAGAACTCACAGAGACTGGACCTGCAAGCGCAGAGCCAACTCGGGCCAGCATCACGTCTTCTGCATATATATTATGGCTTCAAGTTTAGTGTTTTTATGGGATTCCTGCATATGTGAATGAGTGGGTCTCTAATTCTGGTGCCTTATCTTGGACTCTTTTCCTTCTGTTAGTTAGCCTTGACCTACTTTGAGGTGACTATTTTATTTTATTTTATTTTGTTATGTTTTGTGTGAGAGAGTGTGTATACATGCTCTCATGCTCTCTCTCTCTCTCTCTCTCTCTCTCTCTCTGCCCTCTGCTTTTCTGTCTCTCTCTCTCTGTGGTGACTTCACTGCTCCCCCCATGAGGTCAGTGAACCCACCTAAGAGCTTCCTGCAATAAGCCTGCATTTATGTACTCTAATTTGAATTGACTCATTTCATTGGTGATGATAACCTATAACAATGTACTGGCCATGTTTAGTCTACCGCTCTCTCTCCCAGCCCTGGACTCCCTGTCCAGATGCCTCTGGCTACATTCTCTCTCTGATATCTACAATTAAATCCTTCTCCTCAGCCACATCTTGGAGCAGCCATGTCCTCATTTTCATTCAGGCAGAAGGCTGATCATGCAGACTTGTGAACATGATTTTGATTCATATGAATGAATGAATGAATGGAAGGAGAAAGAAATAAAAAGGGAAAGGAAAGGACATGACTGCTCCTAGGTATGATGGGGAAGAACATTTATTATAGATGTGGTGGAGAGTATAGGCAGAGGAAGGCAGAGTGCTCATGACCACCCTAAGCCATGTGAGGACAGGAGGAGGGGAAGGAAGAGGGGAAAGAGGAGAACCAGGTGCAGCAGCCAAGAAGGCAAAAGTGGCAGGAAGGGCAGCCCCAACTCCTGGACTGGAGAGTTAAGGGGAGGGGTATTCCAGCCAGAAGGGTCCTACAACAGGTAGGGACTGAAGGATTACAGGGAGAACCCGGTGGCCAGTGTCCACTTCGATATGGACACCCCTGCCATTTGTCCCAGGTTTGAAAACCTAACAGCAAAGAGCATGTTGTCTGACTTGAACTGTCTCTGCTTGCAGGTTAGCTTGGGTTGAGCAAGCTAAAAGCAGAGAAATAGGCAGGTCATTTGAGAGATCCAAGTAAATGTGGTCTGGCAGCTTGTCTTGTTTGCCTGGTAGTAGACCTGGCAAGAAATGGACACTTGAAAGAAGCAACTGTTGGATTATCATTTATTGGCTTCTGAAGGCAATGGGACCACACCTTTCTCTGCCGGTCTCACACTGCACTTCAAATCCTGTTACCACACAGAAGTGCCATTTCTCCAAAATGTCCTCTTCCCATGGGAGACTTTCTCTGCTGAATCTGACCCTGCTGATGATTCTCCTTTTCATGGCTTCATCCCAATGTCTCCTCAGCCTTGTTCCTCTGCTCCTCTAACTGGCTCCTCTTTCCAGCCCCTGCAGCTTGGCTCCTCACACAGCAGGAGAAGAAAGGGCACTTCCCCTCTTCCTCTCAGACCCTCACTCCCTCTTCCTGGCCTCAGTGCCCTGGGGCCTTGAAGAAGGACCAGCTAGCTGAGGAGCAACTGCAACTTTTCTCTGCAGGCTATAACAGGCTACCTGCCTGATGGGTGTGAAGTTCCTTCCCTGCCCGGTTCCTAGCTTTGATAAGACACAGATCCAGCTTCAGAGGTTACACTCAGGCTCTCTTTTTCTGTCCCCTCTGGCCCAACTCTGATGCCCTTAAACTGGTGGTAGCTCCTTGCTCCCCTAAAGGCAAGGAGGTTCCCTTCAGCTTCTCTATAGAATATCCATGTTTCTCTCTTCTCCCATTCCATTTCCCCAAGCCTGGTGCTGACCAGTCATTTCCCATCTTCCTCTGAGTGTGCTTTCTACGGGCTTAGAAGAAAGACAGAAAAATGATAACGTACTTCTACAGCATCTCCATGGATACACAGCACCAGCCACAGTTTCTTGCTGTAGAGACATGCCATCGTATCTCAATCTTCAATTTCCCTTCCTAGGCACTGTTCTTTTTCAATATATATTTTTGAGATTATAATATTATACCATTTCCTTCTGCCCTTTCTTCCCCCACTCTCCTCTCACATGTGTTGTCTATACATGTGTGTTATATATGTGTATGTATTATAAATATATAAAGGTAGCCTGTTCACTGTTTTCCTAGATATAACTTGCACACTGTGTGTACTCATAAATATATAAATATGACCCAGTCCATAGAATGTTGCTTGTATGTATGTTTTCAAGGCCTGTTTGGCACTGGAAAAAAATTGTTGCTGTCATCCCCAGGGAAGATAATGTTTCCCGTTCGCGGCATTCCTTAGTCGCCTGTAGTTCTTTGTCGAGAGTTCAAGCCTGGGAGCCTTTGCCCTTCCATGTCGTCATGTCTGCTGGTGGTGCCCTTGTTCAGCTCATGTCTAGGCAGCCATGTTGGTGAGACTTTATGGGTGTGGCTTCTCTTGTGTTTCTAGGAGACACAGTCCTACATCCAATTTCCCGTTCCTCTGGCTCTTGCAATATTTCTGCCTCCTCTTCAGCAATGATACCTGAGCCTTAGGTGTAAGGGTTGTGTTGTAGGTGAGTCAGTTGGGACTGTACTCCACAATTCGGCTTTTTGATCACTCTCAGTTTTCTGTAATGATTCTCTTCTCGCTGAATAGCGTAAGTCCAATTAGAGAGCTAGCGTTTACCTCCACGGTACAGATGTCACTACTGTACTCTTAGGGGTAGCCTGCCATTCCGGCCATTGCCTAAGCATCACAGATTGGTAGAACTATTGGTTGCTTCCCTCCTTTGGAAGCCTGTGTGATACCGTCTAGCACCATGAAGGTCATCAAGAAGGAAAATTTCAAGTCAGATCCAACTCAAGTATTCTGAGTCCTGTGTGCAAAGTACACAGTGCCTTCAGCTACAGAGGCAAAACTTACTTCTTTGGGGGTGGCGCTGGGTCAACAAAGTGCAACAGCAATTGTCTCTAATGTTTTGGAAGTGTCTTGGACAACCCTGACCAACAATTTAAAAGAGGGCTTTTCTTCTTCCCAGAGACTCATACTCCAACCAAGTACCATGCATGGAGATAACCTAGAACCCCTGCACAGATGTAGCCCATGGCAGTTGAGTGTCCAAGTGGGTTCCATAGTAATGGGAAAGGGACTGTCTCTGACATGATCTGATTGTCCTGCTCTTTGATCACCTCCCCCTGAGGGGGGAGCAGCCTTACCAGGCCACAGAAGATGACAATGCAGCCATTCCTGATGAGATCTGATAGACTAAGATCAGAAAGAAGGAGAGGAGGACCTCCCCTATCAGTGGATTTGGGGAGGGGCATGAGTGAAGAAAGGGGTGGGAGGGTAGGATTGGGAGGGGAGGAGGGAGGGGCTTATGGGGGGGATACTAAGTGACTAAAGTGTAATTAATAAAAAAAGAAAAAAAAGGGTTTTTCATGCCTGTATATATATCTACATATATATAGATATATCTACATATATATCTATATATAGATATAGATATAGATATATACCTACATATATATGTAAATATATAAGTATATATGTATGTTTTATAGCTCTTGGGGTAGCATTGTCAGCCCAGATGAGAAAATTTTCATTTAAACTATACATAGATAAGCAGGTATAGATTTACATGTATTATAGGTAATTTTAGGTACTTAATAGCATGACTCATTGTGACATTTTTAGGCGTCCTTACTGTTACTTTACCTTCCTCTCCTTCTTCTGCATTTACCTCCCTCTCCCTGCTTAATTAAAGCCCCCCCCTCGAGTTTTCCCACTTCCCTTTTCAGATCACTTGTACCAGAATAGTCCCCTTTCTATTGCTCCCTACAATGTTCCTCTTTTGTTCTCCTGGTTTCTGACATTATTCCAGATTACATACTCTCATCAAAAATTTAGAGCTATCAACCTCAAATGAGAGTTAAGATTCAACATTTGCCTTTCTGGACCTGGGAAGCCTCACTCAGTATGATCTTTTCTACTTCCATCCATTTACCTGCAGATTTTACTAGACAATAGAAAGGCAGCCCATGCTTCTGAATTGGTAAACATAATATTACAAAAATGAGCATCCTACCAAAAGCCATTTGCAGATTCTGTGTAATCCCAGTCAAAATCCTCATCTCATTCTTCACAGAAAACAAAACAAAACAAAGCAAAGCAAAACAAAACAAGACATTGTCCTAACATTCATATGGAACCACAAAAGTTCTCAGATAGCCAAAACATTTAGGGAAATACCTATATTTTAAATCCAAGTTCTTCATGCCAAAAAAGGTAACTTTTTAGTATGAAGAAAAAAATGTAGCCCGCTCTATATATAGCGACTGTGCCCAAGCAATCAGATTACTATGTTTCTATTAATGCTAAAAATGTTAAGACACAAAACAATTAAACACTGTAACTCCCTTTGTTTAATAAACAAAGTAACTTTAACTCTCTGTACTGGAGCTGGAGATGCTCAAGGATTAGTGTTAATTCTTCCTAACCAAATTATACAATAGACATTAATCTTTAATAACAGCATTCATGGTGTTTCATACCTTGAGTGCTGTTTTTCTTGAATAAATGAGTATTGAGCTTTCCCTATAATGCAATTTTCAGTATTAAAGAACAGTTAATTAAACAATATTTGTATTCTGCTAATAAAAAAAGAAATGGACAATACTACAGTGACTCCTTCCAGAGTCCATTTCCATTTCTAACCATTAAAATAAAGAATGACATTTTTTTTTGAGACAAGGTTGTTATTTGTAGTCCTGGCTAGACTTGAATTCACTGTGTAGACCAGGCTGGCTTCAAACTCACAGAGATCCTTCTATCTCAGCCTCCTGAGTGTTAGGATTAAAGGTATACACTGCACTAGGCTTCCAAACTAAATCTTGGACAATATCAGCATAATAAAAAAGATCAAGTCAGTAACCCCAGGTAAGAATCATGAAAATTTAGATATTAAATACCAATTGTTCTTAAAATTTGGAGCTAGCTGCTCCACATGCTTAGAGCTATGGGATCAAGCTAGACAAAAGAGAAAAATTTAAAGATAAGAGATTTGCCATAGATAAGATCATTCACAAAATACAAAACAACTGCAAATACAAGTAGAAACATAGTCAACATAACTTTTTATTTCATTGTGTATAATTTGGTAGCTTGAAACCTGTGTTTTCTTGATCTGCTGCCTTCACCTCATTAGGCTGATGTTCTTGATTATTTCAATTTTTTTGAATATTGCTCTTAATGTATGTCAAATACAGAGGATTAAATACTAAAAAAATTTTGATCAAGATCATAAAGGCTGATAGATTTTAATGGCGGGATCCAGGAAGCTGTCCTTTAATGGCTTCACCAGCTATTCCTGTCTTCTGAAGATTATTCTCCTGCCTACTAAGCAGGATCCTCGAAGCATTTCCTAGCAATGTGAGATGTTAGTAACATTTAGTATATAATATGTGGCCCTTGGCCACACAGACTGTGCTGACAATTGGCCAAAAACAGGAAGTATGGACTAGAGCTCCTGGGGAAAAAAATGCTTCCGCTAAGCCTTCTGCAAGGCTGATTAACTGATAAGATTGTAGGGGCTGTGGAGTTTCTAATGTTGCAGGTGAAGAGAATAGAACCACTTATCTCGGACTGCATCTATCCCCCTTAATGGCCATTCATTGCCCACCTTTACATTTGATCTGTGACTCACAAGCTAAACTTTTTAAATTGCATTGACTTAACAGACCACTGGCTTCCATCAACTAAGAGTGTCGGCAGGTACCACCTGAGGCCTGTAGCGGTGATTTTCATCTTTAACACACTTGCCTAAAGTTTCCACCAATGTTTTTGAAAAGTGTCATAACTTCTTTTTTGGTTTGTAACAACAAAAACCTCATCAAACTATTACCACACTGGAACGAGGAATTTGAAGTAACTTAAATCAGTGTTGTGGTATAAAGACCCAAAGAGCACTCAGCACGACCAAAGTTTGTATAGAGAGTCTGCACTGAGCCAGACTGCCTGGAGAGAAATATTTCTCAAGAGCAGCTTTGAATGCATATTGCAGACAAGGAATACAGAAGAGCTACATCCTTGTTGGCAGCTGTAGGGGGAAGAAAGCAAGCTGTTTAACAAGAGCCAAGAATAGGCGGTTAGCTGGGGCATTTCGACCAAGTTTCTACAACAGTGCTGGGTGCTTTCCCATGGGACCTTTCAGGAAAGCGGGTGAACACCAAAATGGCTTCAGCTGAGACAAAATGGAGAAACCTTTGCCCTGTTGCAACTGTGTTCCTAGAGTGTGCTCACTGGTATTTGGTTCACGAGAAAACCATCTCTTAATCCTTTAGAGGCGAGAGCTGCATTTTCACATTGACAGTTTAGATCAATCAGTTTAGACAGCACCCAGGTGAAAAGCCAACACTAAGTACAACCCTGTAAGGCCAGCACTGAGGAGGCCGACACAGGAGGCTTCCTGGGGCTTGCTGGTCAGCCGGTGTCGTTGAATTTATAAACCTCACATTCAGTGCGAGAGCCAGACTCAAAAATAAGGGGCAGAATGATTAAAGAAGACAATTTCAACTTCCTTCCACAAGGATATGTATCTGGACACACACGCAGGCCCACACAGCACCAAAAGAAAGCAACTGATTGCCTGCAAGATTAACAGCTGGTTTCTCAGAAGATGTCGTGGAAGCCAGAATACACAGAGATGGCATTAAAAAAAAAAAAAAAGGGAAAAAAACCCAAAAGAAAAAGGTTGAGAAACAATAGGACCTATAAAAGGAGAATGCACGTACATAATGAAAATTGTGTCTGGCATGTATCTGGAGCCTCTGGGCACAAAACCATTGACTACTCACTTCTGGGCTGTTCCTGCAGCCTGAGGTCACGGGTATAGGTGCTCAAGCTGACATTCCAGTCTGCAGCTTCAGTCAGACCTAGGTCCTAATTCTGAAATGACTTTCTGATTCTAGTGTGAAGTTTTCCAAAACCGATTTCCCTTCTGCTTCCCTTTAATTTTTCACAAATGCATAAAACGCTGAGCAGAAAGTATTCCTAAGACAAATCTGCAAGCTTATCTAATCCACAAAGGTTCTTTCAAAACTTCCTACTTCAATTGGTGTGCAGATGAGGAAAATTACCCTCCACGGTTTGACCCACAAGGTGCTCAAGAGTGAGAAAGTACTCCCTGTGCAATCAAGGACTCTCCATAGTGACCATGTAAGAAATTAAACGTCTGCTCTCCGTGCTTGGGTCACCTGGCTCTCTATAGAACTACAACTCCAAAACTTGGTATCCTAATAGTACTGATGAGTTTGCTGATATATGGGAGAAAAGATGGCATTTTTTTCCCCTCTCACCTATCACAGGATGCCTGGCTAAAACCCTTACAGCAAAAGACAGATTATCTCAAGCAAAACACAGGACATAGGAAGCTTCAGAAACGAAGAACCAAGGACCTGGGGGAACTATCTTTATGGACTGTTATATGGAGGTATGAATGGAGAATAAAAAGGCATGAACTAAGGGATTGTTTGTTCAGATTCTTCTTGGCCTTTGGGCATATGACAGGAAATCCTCTGGAATGAGGATCTTGAGACCTAGAAAGCAGCTCAAAGAAATCTTTTTCCGGTCAGCTCCAGGGGGAGGTGGGGAGGGGAAACAGGCAGGAGAGGATCAGGCTGAGACCGTCTTACACCTGTGATATCCTAAGTTTCCTTCAGATTAAAACACTCATCCAGATTAAAACACCCTGTGTTGGCTCATACTGCATTCTGAGCCCTGCCATGGGACAATTCTGTGAGTTGGAACTGAGTTAGTTTCCATGGGACTGTCCGTGGCATGACACAGGTGGCTGTGGTTGTAGGGCATCCACCCGGAGGCTGGATGGTCTGAAATGCTCGATGCTATTGTGGGGCTGGCTCCTGGCTTTGCCACAGGTCACCAGCAACCCAACCGGGAGTGTGCTGACAGCATTCTCAGCAGGAAGACAGATGTGCTCTTTTCTAGGGCTGTGCTCGCTAAAGCCTCATTGTCCAGGGTGAACCCCACAGCCAAACCCACAGACTGTGTGGGAGGAGTCTGTGGGAAGACTCCATCCAAGAGTGTGGGCATATCCAGGCTTGTACAGTTCTCAGCAACGTAGCACATACTTCAGCCATGTCAACATGCTTAAGAAAATTCCCTTAGAAATTGTTATAAAGGAATAACTGGGTGTGTATAAGAACCTTCACTCAAGGGTGTTCTTCAAAGTATTATTCATAGTAAAGAAAAATCAGAAAGTATCCAAGGATTCAATTATGGGGTTTAGCAAAGCAAGCCTGTGTGATAATATAATACAACCATTTGTTGTTGCTGTTATTGTTTGGGGGGGTTGTGTCTGTGTGTGTGTGATAGGCCTTATGACATAGCCCAGGCTTGCCTTGAATCAGCTTCTACCAGGCCAGATCTCCTTCACAGAAGCTTTTTTTCCCCTTATCTGCAACCCACCAACAATGTTGCCTGTTTCTTGGTTTCACTAACAACATTAGTATTCCAAGAATTAATGATCGTAGCTAGGATTGTGTTTGATACTGTTGGCGTGCAGGCGATTCTGCTGGCCTGCCCTCAGGGACCTAGATATTGCTTATGTCATCACCAGCCACCACCTGGTACACCAGGTGTGTGCCTAAGGGAAGGACCTGCCGTCACCACAGCTCTCTCTGCTCCTGCATTTCCTCTCTCTGTCCTAGGTGGCCCCTTTCTCTCCTCTACCCTCCTCTCTCTCTGCCCTCATGACTAACTTATTGCCTCTACCTCTTCTCCAGGCTCTCCTCTCCCATCCCCCAGTAAACCTCCCTTATTCCAGATCCGTTAGATGGCATAATTTCTCAGGGGCACACCGGGCCTGGACCCACCATGAGAACCCCATCATAACAGATGTTCCTACTTTTAAAAATAGGTTAACAAGGTTAATGTAAGTTTTATATGACATAGAAACCTTCAGAAGTGTAGACGGCCAAGAAGGCAGGGGACCTTGTGAATTTTTATGCTGGGTTGGGTGAGAAGTGGTTGCCTCGCAGGACTGTGATAGGACAAAGACACGCTCTAGGGGCAATAAAGCAAGGGGAACTCAGGAAGGGCTGGTATGTCCCCGTGTTCTCTAAAATGAAGCCCTTCCTTCCCTCCAGGATAGGATGGACTCCTCTTGGGATCCTCTCAGGTCACTGGGTCTTTGGACACTTTCCAGGACACCTTCTTACTGCGGTGGTCATACTGAAAGGAGGGGCCTGGTCCTTCCCTCCTAGGAGTCACGGTTTTTCTTATTATGTGGCTTTTTACTCACATGTCTCCCTATCACCAGGAAGCCCTGCTCTTCCTGGTCAGCCGTTACTTCCGATCTCATACCTTCTTTTCCCTGAACAATGTTTGCCCCACTTGTTCAAGCCAGGACCTCTTGTGTGTAGCTAAAAGGATATGTGCTCCTTAAATATAAAGAAAACAAAAATCTTTCTTCAAAAATATTCACCAAATGTCGCAAGGACTCAGTCCCTTTCTGTTAGTATGACTGTCTTACTCTACAGGTGAACGAAGGATTAGCCCTGCTTTATCTTACAACTGGGAGAGTCGAAGAAAAAAACAAAACAAAGGTACAAGAAAGGTCCTAGTTTGGGTCCAGCTTTGGTACTCAGGTTTCTCATAAACAAAGGTAGTGTTGGTGGGGAGGAGGCAGGCTTCCTTTGTAGAGAAGCCGTCTGTTGACAAAGGGAGGAGGAAGAATAAAATGGAAGGTCTGCTCTTACATACTGGAAATCATAAAGCCACTCAGAGCCATTCAGAGGTCAGAGAGTGGCTGGGGCCAGTACTCCCCGATCCCACCAGGAAGGAGAAGGACGACAGGCACGTCACCAACCGGTGTCCCCTGCTGGCAGACCTTAGGTGAACACCAGACATACTCAAAATCGGACCATCACAGCCTGCT
This sequence comes from Meriones unguiculatus, assembly GCF_030254825.1. Lineage (NCBI taxonomy): Eukaryota > Metazoa > Chordata > Mammalia > Rodentia > Muridae > Meriones > Meriones unguiculatus. Next base: position 122,832,291 of record NC_083356.1, on the reverse strand, counting down.
GTGGGGGTAAGTGCGTTTCTCTGCAGGCCTTCCTTCTCCAGCAGGTCAGCACGTACAAGAAGTCTGACAGATGCCTGCTGGGAGAGCTGGAGACCACCTTCCCTTTTGGGAAGAGGAGAGATAGGGAAGACACTCCTGGACAGCTATGTGGAGGACGTGCAGATTTAGAAGAAAAGGGAGAGTTGGGTGTTGAGTGTGCTGTCTACACGGGGACCTAAGCTCACTCCTATGTGGCTACAACCCAACCGGCATCATAAATTTAAATCTGAATAAATCCCACACTGTAGCCTTTTAAAAAGAAGAAATAGAACTAAAATCAGATGTCACTTTGGTGGGATACATGTAGGTCATCTTTGATGAGCAGAAGTCTGATATAGGAAGAATTCCATACAACGTGATATTCTCAAAGGTTACATTCTTCCAGTTGTGAAAGGGATGGGGCAGCGTCCTTCTTTCTATCTTTAGTGTGTGTGTGTGTGTGTGTGTCTGTCCAAATGCACACACATGACAATGCACATACAGTCCTGACTTTCAGGAGTCGGTTCTCCTTCCGTCTGGAGTTCCTGGAGAGCCAACTCAAGCTGTCACTACGTTTGACTTCATCTTTTACCCTCCCAGCCATCTCACTGGTCCTCACAACTTACGTTCTAAAAGGACAGAGTGCAAGCAAGGTAGAACTCAGCATGTGACTTCTAATGTGGCTGAGATTCCAGCCTGGAGACAGTGCTGCTAACAAATGATTCCGTTAAGGGACACCTTTGTAGACAGCCAGCTGACAAGGTGGGGCCGGGGGTGGTTTTAGCTCCTCCCCACCCCCACCCCACTCCACATGCCAGGGCACTGACACTGAACTTTTCAGTTTAATCCATCAGTACCAAGACCCACGCCAAGTAGATGGCAAGAATTCCCAACCACGGGACGCAAACCGATCTTGACATTTAATTTTGTTTTTAAGTCTATTTGGGGAGTTTTTAAAAACAGAGCTGCACTGAGGAGGATTATTGAGGAAAACTTACTAAGGTGTAACCTTTTGTTTGCCCTTTCTCTCCGGTCCTCCAGGACCACTCAGATGCTTAAGGGCCTCTCCACCTTTCGGATATAATAGCCTGCTTGTAAGGATTAATTATCTTAGCTTTCCTCGGATGGATTTCAGTCCTTGGTGTTTTCCTCTGAAGCTGGATGTGTGTGCCTTTACTCTGTCTTGTGCGTTATTAGAGGGGAAGAAGTTTATTGACATATTTGGACGCCCCAAATATTCATCTGGATAAATTTGTCTTTTGTCGTTTTGGAGGGAATATGAACCCTGCCCATTTAATTCAAAAGGCAAAAGCCTTATCTAGACTCCGTAAGAGGGTCTTTCATTCACTCACTCCAAGTGAACAGTAACTACTTTTCAAGAAGGAACAGAGCAGAGGAAGTCGGAGGAATACAGCATGAAATTAAAAGTAAAACTTCAGTGCCCTCTTGCCTGTCTGTACGACAGAGTGCAGGGAGGTTTGGCAAGCTGGAGGGAAGGTGGGCAGCATCTCATCCCCCACCCTTCGCAGCTTGGAGTGCCAGGTCTACTGGGAGCAGCTCTGGAAAAGGCCAGCTAGAGGGGGAAGGGGCGACCCTTTCCCGCTTTCACTGCCAGAGACCCTGTCAAAATGTTTTATTGTACCCTTAAGCCACAAATTAGGAACGCACAAATTATTGCCAAACCTTTCTAGCCTAACAGTTCCTCTGTTGATCTTCAAAAGTGAAATGAGGCATTCCACGCACCGGCCAGTTTACAAGATGTTCTCAAGTTGCCTGATTTGGTCAAGAAAGTGTGAGTTATTTCCCTAGCTAGCTGCATTTAGTTTATAAAAGACACCGCCGATTCCTGTGGAAACCTATGACCTACAATCTCCCCCGCCCTCCATCCACTGAGGAGAGACTTAGTCACCATTTGGTGTTGCAATGGGTGTGACTCACAGAGCGAGCAGAGAAGTCTCTGCACATGCAGGTCTCCGAGCTCCGCAGAAGCCCAGGCACCTTGAGAGGATCAGCTTGATCAGAGCGGCACTTCCTCCTCCTGGGCGCAGCACCAGGGTGACAATCAGCACAGCAAGTCACCTCCGGCTTCTGCATTGCCAGTCATCTTCAGAGAGGTAACTGATGGCTGCCTGGTCCTCTTTCCCTTCACTTACAGGCTCAGCCTAAACTGTCTTTGGTTTTCCATGCACTTCCAGAATGAATCAAGTTGTCTTTCAGCTGTAGTCAACTGTTTTTCTTTGATGTAGTATGAGAATGATGCCAGCAGAGTCCATCTCTTACAGAAATGACTTTGGTGTGACCCAAGAACCTGAATGAAACTCTCCCAGGACAAGACTTTGTAGCACCCTGTAGTCACAACTAAATACTCTCTCTGTCCTTCTCCCTTCCTTCCTTCGTCTTTCCATCCCTATTTGAAACCTTCTGTGACTCTTGGGACTTAGAAATATTCTTTCTTGGGGCTGGAAAGATGGCTTGGTGGTTAAGAACAATGGCTGCTCTTCCAGAACACCCAAGTTCAATTCCCAGCACCTACATGGCAGCAGCTCACAGCTGTCTCTAACTCCTGTTACACAGTCTTTGGAATGAGAAATTGGTGAGCACAGACATTTAAAAGTTGTGGGCATCTTAAGAGTGTCTCAGGAGTAGAACAATCAACTGCCAATGGCTGCCTGGGCTGTTTCTCTATCTGCTTTACCCAATATTGTCAGTTTCCACATGTACACGAACGCTAACTGGAAAAGAAAATAATGTCGGCAATGAAGAAAGGACACTTCCCTGTTTAAAAATTATTTGTTTTTATTTTATGTACATTTATGTTTTGCCTACATGTTCGAGGCAGTCAGATCTTCTGGAACAGGAGTTACAGACAGCTGTGAGCTGTCATGGGGTACTGGGAGTTGAACTTGGGTCCTCTGAAAGAGCAGCCATTGCTCTTAACCACTGAGCCACCTCTCCAACCTCCAAAAAAGTTATTTCTAAGGTGCACACTAGTTCCTTCAGTTCTGAGTTGTCAAAAAGAGAAAAGAAAGAAAGAAAAAAAAAAACCCTGCTCAGATAGTCACTCCACATTTTATGATAAGTGACTTGGTGTTTCATATACCAAGCCCATATACACTTGATTTTTTAGCAGATAGGGGCAATAGCTCTGCAAAGCCTCATGACACTCCCAGCCCAAAGCTAGGGACTGGGTTTTAGTTACCTTAGTGTCACTTGGCACATATTGGATGGTCTGAAATATCCTTGGCTAGAAGAGGCATGATGTGAGAATGAAAAGCTCTTAGGTCATTGTACTGTGTGTTTCCAATTTGAAAATGGTGCCCAACTTTTAGAATAAATCTCAATGTTTAAACCCATAGAAAATGTGTTGCTTCATGCATTTCAAGAGGCAAGACCCTTACAACAAATGTCATGTCCTCAGGGGACAGAAAACGCCACCGCTTTCTTCTGGAGTAAAGCTAACTGTGGTAGAAAGAAGTTTCCTGAGGATTTGAGTGTGCTCGCCGAATTGATGCACAGAAATACTCAATTCTGAACTTCCTTTGACGTTTTGTGACCCTAAGTTTTAATAACATACAACACACAGTTTCTCCACCTAACGGTTACTACCTGTGGCCACAATTAAAGAAACCGTGGTCTCAACAGTGATTCCTAATGTGCTATTACTGTCAGTAGCCACACAGGCAAAACAATAAACCTAAGAGGATTTGAGGTGATTGATATTCATTAGCGAAGATGCTCTGGTAAGTTCCTTTAAGTAAGTGTTTTCCTTAGACACGAGCGGGTTTGTACGTCTGGCGAGGCAGGGTGGCCACTGGCCTGACGCCGCAGAGGAAGACACACATGCACTTTTCCTGGCACATGCTGGGTGCGGAGCTGCGCCCACCTGCAGGGATTCTGGAAAATGTAACTAAGGAGGATTTGCTTCTTCTGCTTAGGAGAAAGAACTCGCCATTCCAGGATGCCAAATACCATCTCATCTCGGCTACGTCCTCATCAGGGTCACTCTGGTTTTCACCACGTTCTCAATGGAACAATTGCTGTTCACTGCAAGCATATTTTGTGTAGGGATCCTTGGCTCCATTTTTTTTTTTTAAGTTCATCTCAGGTTTTTCAAGTGCCCAACTTTACTCTTCCTCTTCAATCGAGGCTACTTCCTTAGCAGTCTGAACTCATTTGTATCATCAGGCTCTACTGTTCTGTTCTGCAGACCTCTGAAAGACCACCTAGATTTTTTTTGAAATTTATTTCAGTAAAAAGTAAAATAAATAAATAAATAAATAAATAATCTCTGAGTAATGACCCATATATGCAATATCTAGGTATAAGAAGCACACGTGTTCCAGGGTGGCCATTCTTAAGGACACTTGCATCCAATAAGAAACCTCAGGAAATAGCTCAGACAGCCATCATTAAATGCTTCCTATGTGATTCATCTTGGTAACAACAACGCAGTTGTTGAGCCAGGGGCCCCAACAAACTGAAGGTAAATAACAGTTTAATAAACTCCCAGTGCTTCCCGAAAGAAAAAGCTTCCGTGGAGTTACGTGAACACAAAACGAGCTGATCCGGAACCACTTAGAAAGAGCTTCACAGTCTAACAAGGACTTTGAACGTTAGTGTCCGTTTTTGCCCTGCCAACCGTTTTCTGTCAGTAGAGGAAGGCAGAAGATAGAGGCAAAATCAGAGGAGTTTATTTTTAAGTTTCTTGCTAAGAAACCTGGGGAGAGAACTCAGAAAGCAGAAGTGGGGGCTGCTGCGGGGCACAGCATTTTCTCACAGCTGCTGACAGGTGGTTCCTATTCTAACACTCTGCTTGTCAAACGCAGGCATTAATCAGCGTCCTTTCACGCTTCCTTCTGAATCTCTGTTGTACTTCCGATAAAAATGTTTTCATTTCTCCTGGTGACTGACAGCGTGTTCTTCTCCCCACAGCTCTGCTCTCTCCTCTTACACAGTTTAAGGTTCCAAGGGGAAAGGTCAGTTCTAAACGTCATTTTAACAAATGTCCTGATTTGTGGTATTCCACCCAACTCCCCAAATATCGGGATGATTAAGTGAGACACACATTATGAGATCTGTGAGTCGGGACCCTGAACTTATTCGTTATCTAAATTGGAAGTAGGAGCATTGCACTAGGGTCCTTGTCATTGTCGTCCTTTGTCCTAGAGTTCAGAGATCAGCCCAAGTACCCTCAGAATTGATGTGGTGACATAGTGGAAGTCAGCACCCCTCTCTTCCCTCTGTTCTGCCTAAGATCCAGCATCACACTCAGCCCTGAGGTGGCAGAGAAGTAGGCACGCAGCCTAGGGGCCAGCACCCAGTAGGAATGCAGACAGCCTGGGTGGGATCAGAAGGGTCTGTCCCAGAATCACAGCTTGCACCTTGAACCAATTAGCCTGTATTTCTGAATTCCCTTCTTCTATATAGAGGTTTATTTATTTATTTGAGATAAGATCTCACTATGTTGCCCAGGCTGACCTCTCCCTCCTAGCTTCACCCTCTGAGTACTGAGATTATAGACAAGAGTTACCACACCCAGCACAAAAGGAAATCATTTTGTCATGAAGTTTAAGATAAGTATTTATGGGTCCAGACAATTGCCTTAAACTTTTGGTCCCTTTGCACCCAAAAAGACAGATTTATATAGTCCCAAATATATAGATCTATAAAATGGGTATACAAAGCAAGTATTTACTGACAAATCAGGAAGAAGTTTATTTTGGAAACAATTCTCTTGGGTACATATAATTTTACCAATTATTGAAGGTGAAAGCAAATTTATATATTAATAAAATGTGCTGGGTTATTTAAATAAAAGAACTAAATATTAGGCAAATATTTGATACTGCAGGTCATGGCATCTTCAACATGTTTCAAAGTAGACTGGCATTAAGATTTTTGATTGTTAGTACTGGAAGTGTCATTTGGAATAAATATGTAGTGCAAAATTGCAAAAACTTGCTTAAGGCAATTTCGGAATTGTTGAAAATTTTGTCCTAATCCAAAGTCCAGATTCATTTAATGATTTTTTTTTTTTTAATGAAACTCAAGTCAACAACTCAAATGGTAATTTTTTTAAAAGGTTTGCTTATTTTGTTTTAACATCTTCGAGTGTTTTCCCTGAGTACATACACGAACACCCTCGGAAGCCAGAAGGTGCCAGATAATGAGGGAGTGGAGTGCCACTGTGTGGGTGCTGGGGACCAAAGCTATGTCCCCTACAAGAGCAGCAAGTGCTCTTAACTACTGAGCCGTCTCTCTGTCCCTTCAAACAGTAACTTTTATAATCAAGTGCTCTATCACAATATAATCCAAAGACTTACCGATGTGATACTCACCCGAGGAAGAAATGATCGTAAGAAAATACTAAGCCTTTGCCTTCTGCGATTAAACTGTTGCAGTCTAAAGAGCAGGAAAGCCTCCTCCAATGACTGAAAACGCTGCAAATCTTCACATTCGGCAGTCTCGAATCCCAGCCAAGGCGTTTTAGGAAGCGTTGGCGGGCACGGCATGCACAAGGCAACATGTGTGCTGTGTGCTCAGAACTGTGGCTGCAGTGAAGTCACTCTGCAAGAACAAGGCCCGCCGAGCCAAGCCATTATGTTTAGTTTTGAAATAATTTTTAGTCATTGCCCTTTCAAAAACCTCGTACGGGTGCTCTTTTTTCCTTTCTTTCTTTTTAAATCCCACATTCAGCTACATGACCATTCAAAATGCTGTGGCATTCAGTCAACCACAGCACGTATATTATTCACGTTTGTACCTGACCTTTTTTAAACCAGAAATCTGAAGACCGTGGATTCCCTAGGCACATTTGCCGAATTCAAGAGGGTCAGTTTGCAATCAAGTACAGGCTGTCATAGCCCCAACTCAAAAGACTCAGCCTGGATCAAAGCCTTACAAATGCTGTGAGTGCTAATGTGGTCATTTCTAAATCTACAGATGGTATTATTTATAGCCTGGTCTATTGGATACCTTCTAGCCTCATAATAGAAAAAAAAAAAAAAAAGCAGATATTTTTTTAAATTGAAAAAGTTAGTGCTTGCCAAAATAGCATATGAGCAATCTTATAAGCAACAAAGCCTCTCTGTCAAAGCCACAAAAAATATAAATGCTCATCAAGGAAAGATCACTAAGATGGTAATGACTGGGTTTCCAGATAGTGGTCCTGGGTACAGTGACACTCTGGACCCTCAAAAGAGGAGTCTCCGTACCAGAAGTTCTCAAGGTCAAGCAATTTTGTCTCCTAAGGGACATTTAGCAATGTCTGGAGGCGTCTTCATCAGAAGTGTTACTGACCATCTACTGAATAGAGGCCAAGGATGCTGCTAAGCATGCTGTAATACACTAGCCAGACGTCACAGTATCAGTGATGAAGCCCGAAGCATCAAAAGGACGGCAACTGGAAAGGCCATGCTTTCATCCAAGCAGCAGACAGAGCAGCCCTTGCAGGCAGGGACGGTGTAACAGGCACTAAGCCACGTTAGTTCACCAGGTTCTCTCTGACAAAAATATTCCAGCACCGTTCTACCAGGGGGAAAGGTTCAGAGAAGAGTAAATTGCTCCGAGTTCTCTGAGGTCTGAACTCCCGAACACTGCTCTAATGCCTGGAGCCAAGAGATCTGCACTCTTATTAAACAGTTTGTTGTGAGATAAATTGGAAGATAGCCGACAAACAACTAAAGCAACTGAGGCCAGTGCCCTCCTGCTAACTCGCTGGCATCAGGGAACTGCGGCTAAGCGACCAGAGTTCATGGAAGAATGGTTGAGGCCATCCCGTTAGTGGTGGTTATTCATTTATTTCTCAGGTGAGCTGACTGACTGACTGTCAAGTCCTTTCTGTATTCAGGTCATGGTCCATGAAATCCCTGACCTAGGACTGTTGTTCACAGATGTTTCTTGGCTAAAGTACTACTAGAGGTCAAAGGTACATGTTGGTTTGTATCTGACCTAGTCCAATGACCTAGACAAATGCAAAATGCAGAGACTAAAGAACTAACGTTTATAGACAATAACAAGGACAGGATTCACAAATCAGTGATCCTCAAGGACAGGGTTAGAAGGATTCAAGCAACTGGCTGGGACACCAACCTCTGTGATGACCATCAGTCAGAAGGGTGCATATACAATACACTGCACAATACAATACAATACACAATACAATACAATACAATACACAATACAATACAATACAATACACAATACAATACAATACAATACACAATACAATACAATACAATACAATACACAATACAATACAATACACAATACAATACACTACAATACACAATACAATACAATACAATACACAATACAATACAATACACAATACAATACAATACAATACACAATACAATACAATACACAATACAATACACTGCATTCTTAATGACTACACAGTTCCTCCCTGTGTCTTCACCAGAGAAAACCGTGTTTGTTTAGGGAGGAGGCTATGTAAGAAGTGGAAAAGATGAGGCAGAGAGAGAGCTGCTTAGGTTGAGTTTTTGTTTCCTCCAGAGGTTGTAAAGATAGACTTTGCAGATGACAGAAGTGGGGGAAACCCAGGATCCCAGGAGACTCCCAAATCCAGGCATTACGTTTTATACATAGAACCCAAAGCAGTTCAAAGAAATCTGTAGGGGGAGAGGGAGGAGCTTCATTTTTTTCACTCCCAGATTTTTATTTTGTTGTTCCTCAGTGTAGTCATTCATCAGTCATTCTTATGGGGAGCCTGACTCTGGGGCCTTCTCGCACATGGGCCTCCGAATCTGTGGGTTCTCAGTGTGCCTGCATAGGACCCGTGCGCCTTTGTGTAGTCATCAAATCACCTCCAGATCATTTGAAATACCTAATGTGAACACTGTGTAAATAGTTAAACTGTTGTTCAGGGGAGAAGATCAACAGAAACATCTGTGTGTGCTCAGAGGAGATTCAGTTTGTGAAACCACTCAGACCTGCAGTTGGTTGAATCTGTGGGTAGAATTTCACACAGAAAAGTTAAAAGAATGATACAATCTAGAGTCTCCAAACATTAGCATTTTTACTGTATTTTTATTCACATTCTTTTTATATAGACATATGAGTTTTTGTTTATTTATATATATATATTATTTTCTAAACTTTCTTTTTGTTTTGTGTTGGATTTTTGTTTGTTTTGTTTTGTTCTTGAGACCAGGTCTTACTCTGTAGCTCTAGATGGCCTAGAATTTACTATGTAAACAAGGCTGGCTTTAACCTCACAGAGATCTGCCTTTATCTGCCTCCTGAGCACTGGGATTAAAGACCTGTGCCCCCACACCCTGCCTGAACAATTTGAAAGCAGGTTGAAGACATCATGCACCTTAACCTTTGAATACTTCAATATAAATTATTAAAAAATTAAATAAAATATAATTTAAAATTATAAAATAAAATAAAATAAAAATTTAAAATATAATTTTTAAAGTAAAATTCATCAAATGTACAGACTTTTTTACTTTCAAATTTCACGAGGTGATGTAAAATGTTATTTCTGAGAAAAGGAAACATGTTTACCAGCTTTCATTTATTTGTCTTGTCTCTTTATCATCTTTGGTTTTTTTGTTGTTGTTGTTGTTGTTTGTTCATGACTGGTGTTTTTGAACAGCATGGGGCACACATTCTGTAGAACTGGAAGCTGTTTCTCCGTGCATGATTTGCTAGGATTTGATTAGCTAGGATTTGAGCAGAGGGTGCTGCTCTGTCCTTTCCGGTGTGTCTACTAAGAGGCACATGATGCTGGCTTGCTTCCTGACTAAGAATACCAACTTAGATCACTTTGTTAAAGTGACCTCTCAGATGTCTCACTGTGAAATCACTATTGTTTGCTTTTTAGTTAATAATCATTTGGGGGGACATCCTTTGAGAATCCATAGTGTCCTAGCATCTGTTGATAATTCTTGCCTGAAACAAGACTGCCATGACTTCCTTTTCCCTGTATAGTTGCTCATTGACGTTCAAAATGACTATGTTCATATCAGAGTCAATGACTTAAGGATCCATTATGATCATTACTTGCTTTTATGTTCAAATTGTGTCATACTGGGTGAGCGAAGACCCTTCCAATTGACTCTCACGTGTTTTTGATGGGTGCCCAACATTCTTTGAGACCCTTCTTTCTTTGTAGCATTGGATGCTCCAGGATTCTTTATATTTCCCCAGACTAATTTAATCCTCCATTTAGCTTCTCCAAAGGTTATAATACTGAGAAAATGGGCTCTGGGGCCTTGGTCTGTTCATTGTTCTTAGGTTTATACTTTATCGGGTAGATCTAAGTAGATAGCTGTTTATTTATTGACATATCTACTTACACATCTTCAAAACCATCAGTTGATGCTGTATCTTCTCTCTCATCCAGCTCCTCAGGGCCCATGCCCGCATCCCTTCCCTTTTGCAGCTCTTCTCTTTGACACTGTAAAACCTGACATCTGTCAGCCATATGTAGTTAACTCATTTCCTCAGTCAGGTAATTTAAGGTTTGAGGATTGTCTGTTGTCTAACTATGGTGAGGACATGTATTTTCGAGTAATTTTACTTGTTGCTGAAATATGTGTATTTGGGGAAAAACTATTCTAGGAAATTTGATTTATATGACTGTCATAACCATGGTCTATAAGAGTAAGTACTTTTCAATGCGTGAATTAAAATACGTAGACCTTTAAAGGAAGCCTGCCGTGATGAGATTCACCAAAGGTATTTAAAGCGTTGTCTTTCATCAACACATTAATAGTGCCATGGTAGCAAGAATGATAATCATGTCTTTAATTCTCCTCATTAGGGAGGCAAAGGTGGGCCTTTGTGAGTTCAAGGCCAGCCTGGCCTGTGTAGCAAGTTTCAGCATCCAGAGCTATATCATGGGACCCTGTAACTGCAAAAAGAGAGGAAGGGGAAACACACCATATTTTATAATAAATAACACGAACAATATAACATAAAAACACTGTGGCTGTAATTGATAACAAAGTCTCATATACTACAAATAGTGCTGAAGTGTGTTGCTAGTTTCATAACTGAAAGACGTGTTAAGTTTCAGTAACAGATTAGAAAAGATTCTCTAGATATCTAGATTCTCTTCCCTGTCTTAATGGATCTTTCCTTGACCATCTCCAAGCTCTATAGAAAGCTGGAAGGCCTTACACTGACATCCACCCTAATTCAAGCCTCTTGTGTCTGGTAACTCACATCATCACAGGAATAGCACCTCTTTTCTCATGTCCCTCCAACCTCCCAGTTCCCCTAGGGACCTACCAGTCTTTTATTTGAACAGAGGAGAGCATGAGGGAAGATGATGAAAGGAATAACTGCGTTGGATGTCAGAGGTTGTTTTGGTCCAAAAACTTCTAGCCTCACCTCTTAGCAGCCTTGGCAAAGTACCTGTGTTGACACTAATAGCTCAGCCTGGACACTGCTCAGCCCAGCCACCAGAGAGTTCAGGGTTTCCAGTTCTCGCACGAAGGCATAGTGCCCTAGGATGCAACGACCTTGGCAAAGCACCTTATATCTTTGAATCTGTTTCATTTTTCTAAAAGCTTTCCACAAGGCTAGAGAGAAAACCAAATGGGACTATGTGAAAATCTCCAGTGGAGAAGCCTTTGCCAAGGTAGGCAACAGTCTCACAATTTGCTCCTCTCAATTCTGCCCCTGGCAAAGCTGAAGACAGGAGAAGTTGCGTCCTCTGTTGTGGAGACATTAAAATCCACAGTTTTCCTTTCTTCAGATAATTTCTTTAGAAATTTTATTTATGATGAAATTAGACATTTCAGTATTAAATAACTATCAATGGCAGACTTAAACAAAGCGCTGTAACTAATTGGATTTACAAATATGAAATGTCATTAAAAGTTCTAAATATGTAATTTCATGAGTGCTTTTCTGCTTGTCCCCATAGTTACACGTTTTAAATTATTATGTATTTGAGAAGTAAAAGCCCTGCTACATGGACATTTATACGCCACAAATCAATTTCTACACAAAAAAAGGTTTGGGGAAGCTAAACCAAATTACTAAGTAATTTAGAAACCTGTTTTCAAATATACCTATAACTGTACCATAAGTCAGCTGCATCCTCATGCTTCCTGCATTTTCATATTTTCACTGGTTTAATATCTATTATTGGATTTTTTATTTATTTTTATAAGTCTTTTAGGAAAAAAAGAGATAAAAACAGGACTCATTTTTCCTTAAAAAATAAAGATACATTGAATTATTTTTATCTTAAGTATACTGTTGCTTTCACTGTTGCAGAAATTAAGTATGTGGACGTATTTGAAATACTATCCATGCCTTTGTTTATAGACATATCTATTTAACAAAACACTGGGTCAAATTTAATAAACATTACTTTAAGAGGGGGGTTAAAGACAAAAAAGAAAAGAAAAAAATGTCTTAGTATCCATGAATTGGCATGATTCTGGGACCATCCACATGTCTGCACCTCAGTCGCTGCCCATTGGCTTTCTTCTGTGAAGTGTTCCAGGCCTGTGGGATTCTACAAGAGAATGCCTCGAGGACAAAGATTCTGGAGGCTGGAGAGATGGCTCAGCTGTTAAGAGCATGTATTGCTCTTGCAGAGGACCTGAGTTCTGTTTCCAGCACCCACATTAGGCTGCTGGCAACCGCCTATAACTGCAGCTTCAGAGGATCCTATGATCGCTCCTGGCCTCTGAAGGCACCTTCACTCCAGCACTCCTGCATGCGTGCACACACACCTACATACACACCTATACATAACTTTTAAAAATAAAAAAAAAAAATCTTTAAAAAAGAAAAGGAACTGTACTGTGTGGATATGGCAGGGAACACTCTAGGCTTCAAGGCTGTGGGAAAGAAAGAGGGCTCTTTGCAAAGGTGATGCTCTCTCTGGCCCCCCTTTCCTCCACTGACTCATGAGCACATGCACTGTTCCTGTGTGGAGAGGGAGCTGACTTCTTCTCCACCTGCTTCCCCTCGCCAGAAGTTGGAAGGGCTGAGCCTCCCTGACCTAAGGCAGCCTAAGGACAGCAGCCTGCCCTCTGACTCTTGTTGACTTCCTCCGACTGGGTGGAGTGCCATTTACAGATGCCAATGCCCACAGCAAGCGTGGCATGCTGAGAGGACACAGGGGCAGGTCCCTGAGGACGAGTACAGGAAGCCCTCCTCCTGCTTATGTGAGGTCCCGGCCTATCCCCTACTCCCAGAAAAATTAATATTCCAGTTGTGTCTCCCTTGTAGGTGGTGTGGTCAAAGCCTCAACTTCAGTACAAATTTACTTCATTTTATCCTGTTTATATGTGACTTTTTTTTTTTTCTCGCAAGAGATTAGTGTTGAAGACAGAATTTAAAGATTTGAGATATTGGACGTTTATCTCCCCTCCTCCTAAACTTCCTGGGACATTTCACTTCATTCATGCCTGAAGAGAGCAGCAAGGGTAGCTCTAACTCATTTACAATAAGAAAATAGAAACCATATTGGGAATGTTTTCTTAGTGACGACAGCACTAATGCTCTCCTCTCCTGGATTCTGAAAATAACCAGGAGTCTGGCAGGGCCAGGAGACTGATCTCCTCTAGGACAGTGGCTTCCAGCTTGTGGGCTGTGACCCCTTTGGGATTGAATGACTCTATCACAGGGGTTGCCTGAGACCATCAGAAATCACGGATATTTATAATACAGCTTATGACGGTAGCAAAATTACAGATCTGAAGTAGCAACAAAAGGAAATGTTTGACTGGGGGGAGGGGTCGCCACAACCTGAGGAACTGCGTTAAAGGGGCGCAGCACTAGGGGGCTTGAGAACCACCGCTCTAGATTTTTGATGCTGTTTTGCTCTCAAATGTCACTGATAGGATGTAACATTTTACCGTGAGACTCTGTCTCTCGGAAGGATCACGTTGATGTCACTACGTGACTCTGGTGGCTCCTTTCACCCGGTGGCCTCCACTCTGCTCCTTTCCACGTGTATTTTTCTGAATTCTGCTTGGTCAGTTTGGGCATTGCCTTCAAGAAGCAGTGTGTGATTTCAATGACTTGTCGTTCCGACAAGCAATTCATTTTAAGAGCTGTTTGTCTACTGGAATTCCTTTAACTAGCTCACACCCCTCAACATGCGATTTTTCTGATTCTACTTTTCTTTCTAGTTTTGAGCATCCGGGACATCATCTTGTTCTCTGCACGAAGGAAGTGTCCCTGCGGCGTGCAGGAAGAAGAAGATGTTGTTGTGGGTGCTGGCCCTCCTACTCCTCTGTGCTTTTCTGTGGAAGTACAAAGGGCAACTGAAAATAGCAGACATCGCCGACAAGTACATTTTCATCACTGGCTGTGACACAGGCTTTGGAAACTTAGCAGCCAGAACTTTTGATAAGAAAGGCTTCCGCGTCATCGCTGCCTGCCTGACTGAGGCAGGAGCAACTGCTCTGAAGGCGAAAACCTCGGAGAGGCTTCACACGGTGCTGCTGGATGTCACCGACCCAGAGAATGTCAAGAAGACTGCCCAGTGGGTGAAGATCCATGTGGGAGAAAAAGGTAAGAGATGAGAGATGTGGGGGTAGGGAGGTTGGGAGACCGGGAATTGACTAAAGCAGTATAACACGTGTTCACATGTGTTCACATCTTAAATGGCTTCTCAAGAAAATGTCTTCTAAGTCCCGGCAGCACGTTTATTGCTCTGCAGAGCTTCTGAGTAATTCCAGTGTATGTGAGCTGTACCCCAGATAGACTGCCTCGAGTCCCAGCAGGCAAATCTAGAACAGACGCGAAGGTCCTAACTTTCTCTGACCTTCTTCAACATCACAGCAAAGAGAGTTGAGGTTCAAGTTTATCAAAGAACATGGAAACAGCCTCCGGATCACCACCTCATTACCTGGGACCTGCATCTCACCAGCTGGGTTCCAGAGTTCATACAACTTTAGTGGTCTACAGAGCAGGCCTTAGGGATGTGTGCATAAGGGTCCTTCAGGAGTACAAGTTGTCTATTGAGTATCACACGTTCCCTCTGCTGCGGATTGTGTTAGATAGGTGCACGCTGGACTGGGAATGTTTTGCTTTGAATATTGAAATACGCTGATAGAAGAAGTCAGGGTCCATAAAGAAAGCAAACGCCTGTGCTTCAATAACGCCGTTAGCACTAAGATTCTGAACCTCAAACGCCCTGAGTTAGTAAAGCCTCCAGACAAACTTTGGTACCTGAATTCTAACGCCTTTAGCAACATTATGTATTTCCAGTCAAGAAACAGCCAAGCGGATGACTTATTTTTCTAGAAAAATTCAGTATAAAGTAAATGCATATCACTTCTCTACCCGTTCAGAATACTTTATAAATATACTCTGGCTGCACCATCTTGCAAGGCAGGAAAGTGAACCAATTTGTTCTATATCTGAGTTGAGAAACCAGAAAGTCTGCCTCAAAAAACATAAAAAAAAAAAAAATACGATACTTGGAACCAGGAATAGACTAACAGTGAGACTGAATTCCAGCAACTAAACACCAACAATTTCAACTTAGCCTCCCACTCTGTGGGCTATCACTTCCCCAAAATGCAAAAACATTTCAAAGCAGGAATAACTACAAAGAGGAAATGGCCCCACTGTATAAAGAAAGAACTGCATTTCCATCAGAGGTGCCCATAGGAACAGCATTTTCTGCCATGCCTCCTTCTCTCCCTCTCTGCTCCAGGTCTCTGGGGTCTGATCAATAATGCTGGTGTCCTTGGGGTGCTGGCTCCCACCGACTGGCTGACTGTGGATGACTACAGAGAACCCATTGAAGTGAACCTGTTTGGACTCATCAACGTGACACTGAATATGCTTCCACTGCTCAAAAAAGCTCGAGGGCGTGTTATTAACGTCTCCAGCGTTGGAGGCCGGCTTGCTTTCGGTGGAGGGGGCTATACGCCATCCAAATACGCAGTGGAAGGTTTCAATGACAGCTTAAGGTAAGCTGAAGTAACTGACTTAGAGGATAATGGCTGCTAACACAGATACTTAGTATGTAGGAGGTACGCTTTTTAGCACTTTTAAATATTCCCGCTTGCCCAGGGTTACACCGCTGATAAGGGGTAGAGCTGAGATTTGAACCCAAGTCTATGTTGACTCTAACTCTATTTTGCTTTTGTGTTGGCATATGATACCTACCGCAGGGTGAATTTACAGTCGCCAGGTCAATGTGATGAATAGACTCATCAGATAGGGTTGGCTCTCTATGGTTATTCCCAGCAGTTGCTAACAGAACAGTGCCGATTAATTTAAGCCTCCAGCAGAAAAGCATCAGGTCTCAATGGCTGCCCCACACACGCCAGCTGGGTTTGGCAGTTGTAGCCATTAAGGGAGGCAGTGAGGGAATGGTTGATTCATCTCATCTGGAACCAGAATTTGTGACTCAAAGCCCATAAGTGCTTTTTCAGTCAAGGTTCTGAAAAGAAATGGCAAAACATTAAAATTGTATTAAGAGACTAGAGTTTACTTCAAGGGCCATTTTCTAATATGTGGGAGGTATGGAGAGAAATCCCAAAGGATGAGAACAAGGACTACCAGCAAAGGGCATTGCTATCCAAGCACCAAGGGATGAAGAGGCAGGGAAGTTTCTAGACCCCGGAGACGCAGAGGCCGACAGCTCCAACTAGAGCATGGAAGAACCAGTGTTGACACCACATGAGGAATGTCTAGTCCCACTTCCTGTACTCCTGCTCCTGATTCTAATAGACTGTGCCCGCCAGATACTGGGATACACTTAATGCAGGAGAGCCTTCTGGGATAGAGTGCAAGCA
Organism: Meriones unguiculatus; assembly: GCF_030254825.1. Taxonomy (NCBI): domain Eukaryota; kingdom Metazoa; phylum Chordata; class Mammalia; order Rodentia; family Muridae; genus Meriones; species Meriones unguiculatus. The sequence goes on along the minus strand of NC_083356.1, from coordinate 122,815,516 downwards.
GAAAAGACTGCAGGAGTAAAAGGAAGTTATGAAGGTAGAGTCATGCCGAGACAAGCAAGAGAAAAAAACACGGTTGACATTGGCTTGCCTTTAATCCGCCCACTTATTTATTCAGTTACTATTTACTAAAGGCCTATGTTGGAGTTGACATCCGTACCACAGACCTAGAAGCAGCCTACCAATAAAAAGGACAGATGATCACACTAAGGTTAATAAAGGCTGATAGATAACTCCATTCTACCATGTGATCTAATTGCCAAGTTGTAGTCTCCTAAGAAATAAGCACAACAGAATCCTTCCAAAATGTTAAGGTGATGTTGAATAGCGGGTTGGACTTGATGAAGATGCATATTTGAATGGGCGTGGCTGTAGGATGTGACCCGAGAGCCTGCTTTTCTACAGAGTGAGCAGATGCTGCCAAAGGCTCGGGGATCATCACACTTGCAGTAGCGCTGTCCTGACATCTCCCTCAGCGTCAGCTGACCTTCCCTTCCATTTTCCAAGCAGCGGTATCACAATGAAATGCTAGTAGTTGAAAAGATATTTCGACCGGAGTTTTGCAGAATCCACTGGGCAGCTGTCTGAAAGGAATTCACAGAAAGTGTTTGTGTCTTTCTGGACAGCAGAACTTGTATTTGACATGGAATTATGCATTCAACCTAGCCCAGTGGCTTTTGCAAAATGTCTATGTATAGAGAAAAGGAATGAGGGACAGCAGTCCAACAGAGAAAGGATTGGGGCTCTAAAGCTGTATTAGCTCAGCACGTGTATTGGTTTTATGCTTCCCTCATAATCTTAGCTGCCTCCTGTCTCCTGTCCCTATGCCATTTTTGCTAGCACATAAGGAAAGAGGTCTTCTCAGATACCTCCTTGAAACTGCTCTCTCTCACACCCAACAGACATCAGTTAACAGATGAATAAAATACAATTAGGTTGAAAAATAACATTTAAGATTTTGATGTAATATTCCTTTCAAAATCTCTCAGGGTCAAGCTAATTTAGATTGTCACTAAAATATATTTCAAATTGTGTAATAGTGTTGTTGCTAGAAAGCAAAATCTAAAAATAATCGAACTACATTTTAAGATTACAACTAGAGCTTATTTTAAAAATACCATTTAGTGAGGACCAGGGTGTAGCTTAGTGGCAGAGTTCTCACCCAGCACTCCAACGTTCTGGCTTCAAGCCTCAGTATGGTTAAGATAGAATGAGAAATTTCCTCTTAATACATTCCGAGTAGAACTCTACCTTAAATTTAGGAAACGATTATTCGTGAGCTGCTGTGCAATACCTTGTTTGGTTGGTTGGCAGAAAGGAAGCACCAACATCTCAGACCTGCGGCTCAGTAAATATGTGGACTTGAGGTTGTCTGTAGTGATGTGAAGGGAAACTTGCTCAACACCTCAGGGGTCAGGGTGACCCACCAGGGATCGTGATGCTAGGCCCTTTAGCATCCCCAGTCATGCTACCATTCCACATTCCAACACTCAAGGTGGACTTGGTCACCCAGCCAGTCACCATCCACTTCACCGCCGGGTTCTCTGAACATGGAGAAGAAATGGCCGTAACCCAAATGCTCATTACTTTAACAAGAAGAATGTGGCTTAAGGAGACAAACACTGAATGAGTGCGGGGCTATTCAAAGGGTTGGTCCTCCTGCAGCCATTTCCTGTTCTACCATTCAGCCTCACTCGACCACCTTGAACTCCAGTTTCTTCATCTTCAAAGCAGCAGAGTAGAGCAACGTGTTTGTTGCCAGTGTGGCCACTCTGTGATTCTCTGAAAAGATTTATGAGAAACTAGTTAAAGAGTAGTAAATAAATTTGAGTGAAACAAAAATAGTAATAGAAATGTGAAAGACTGAGGAGGAGACTTCAGAATGCTTGTCTAGCACAAACGAAGCCCTAGACTGGACCCACAGCTCAATGAAAGCGTGATTTTTAATATAAAAGTATCCTCCAATTGTTCTCACAGGAGGGACATGAAAGCTTTTGGCGTGCACGTCTCATGCATTGAACCAGGGCTGTTCAAGACAGAACTGGCAGATCCAATAAAGACAACTGAAAAAAAGCGTGCTATTTGGAAACATCTGTCTCCAGACATCAAAGAACAATACGGAGAAGGCTACATTGAAAAAAGTGAGTTGGGTGCGGGGGGGGGGGGGGGGGGGAGGATGCAGTGTGTTCTGGGATTCACTGGCCTGGTCGGCATGAAGGGAATCTTTTATATAGGGACTAAATCCATAGCCACCTCTGGTTTCTCCGAGTGATTGTGAGCGCTTACTAAGAAACTAACACACACCAAGTTTGATGCCAAGCATTTCTGAATTGTGTCATTTGTACCTCAAAAGATTGTAAACAGAGCAGTGAACAGAGGCCTTGCAGGGTAAAATGCCCTTTCCAGGGTGGCCAGCATGGTCATGCCAGGGTCTGAAGCCACCAGCTGGAGGCTCTATATTCACTTCACCTTATTAGTAAACACAAGTCATGCATTCAGCATTGCTCAAGGATCAGTGGAGGCGACAAATGATGGGGACAACTCAGACCGTGACCCTTGTACTTTACTATAGCTGACAACGAAAGAGTAACCACGTAAGACTGTGAAACAATGAGACTATTCAGCATCAAGCAAACAGATCTTTAGGGCAGCCGGGAGAGCCCCGAAGTGATGTCGTGCGTCTCTGATTGCCTGGGGAACACAGAGCAGGCAAGGGGCCCAGCCCATACAGGTTTGATAAGGCTTTAAAATGCAGGAAAGGATTGTTTGGGTGGAGAAAACTACCAGGGGCAGGAACGCATGGAAAGGGAAGTGGAAGAAGAGGTAAAATGAGTCAGAAGACTGAGTCAAGGGGAGAGAATAACACTAAAGATTACGCAGAGATGACTAATTCCGAGAACATGTACAGCGTGCCTTTCGTTGTTCTGGGTGCCTCACACACCCGCTGTCATGTACAGTCCCCAAGCTCTAGGGAGCAGCTGCTATTATCTCCAACATTTTACAGAAACAGAGACATGAAACCGTACAGACAGCCGTGAACCCAGCACAGCCGTGACGTGCATTCTTGGGCACTCTGAAGAAGCAATGCCGTCAACACTTGGGTCAAAGTTCCTGTCAAGGGACTTCCCTCCCACCTACAGCTTTTCGAACCTGCAATGTTTACTTGATGTTACTCAAACACCCAGCCCTTGCCTTCAGAGGTGAACTATGATAAGGTCCAAGATCAGCAGTTAGGATTGAGACCCAAGACTCATATCAGAAACACTTGTGGAGGTTTTCAAAATGATAGAGATTCTCAACCACCACCACCACCTCAATACGAAGCATGCACAAGCGAAGGGCTCCTGAGGATTTTAACTAAAATGCCTGATGGACAAACTTTCCAATGAGTGTCTCGCTGTAAGCATAGAGTCATCACCATTAGAAGCTTATTTCTGACCCTAAAGGTTTTGTGTAGGTCAAGGGTAAAAGACTGACCTTAACCCTGTTAGACTTATTACTTCAGTGACAAAAGTCCTTCATGTAAAAGAGATTTCCATATTAGATAATGAAGTTGATGGTGATAGCACCTATGACTATATTACAAAATTCCATCCAAATTTTTTTTTCTGTTTTGGCACGTAACAATTGTGCATATTTATGACACATAGCGTGATGTGAACACTGACTGTAGCAAACAAATCAAAGCGGCTGGCATATTGATTGCTTCAAACACTCACCATTTCTTTGTGATGAGGACATTCAAAATTTTCATGAGCACTGATTCCAGTTTCATAGTGACTTATCATATTAAATATTAAATAAACATTTCCAAGTCAGAATTTAGGGATGAGCCAGACTTACAGTCCCAAAGCAGGCCATAAATTTAAGGTCGCCTTTCTTCATTTTCCAGGCTGAACAATAACTTAATCTAGTCATTAGCACTTACTACGTTCTTTGGACAGCCTGTGGCTACGTAACAAATACCACTATTGCTTATTAGGTTCCTTAAACAATTAGGAGCCTGAGATCTAACATGGCAGATTTTTGCCTGAGAAGACGCGGCTCAGGCATGTTTGAAAGCACTATCAGATGGTAGTTCTACTTTGCATTTTTCAAGGAAGCCTCATACCATTTTCTATAGTTGCCGTTTTGGTTTATGTTTTCGGCAACTGCCTGCACACGGTCTCTTTCCTCAGCATCCCAGTCAACACTTCTTATCCTTTGTCTCATCACTACTCTAATGGTCCAGTGTTATATTGTGCAGTGGTTAAATTAGAGCACTGTTTATTCACTATGACTAACACACCCACATACACACTCACTGGCCCTGTTCATGGCCCCTTGAGAAAAATCTGTCTGGGTCCTCTCTGTGTCTTAGAAATCAGATTGTTCATTCTTCTATCAAGTTGTTGATGCTCCCTTTATATTTCTTTGTGGATATTAACCCCTTACCAACGTATGGAAGGCAAATAATTTTTTCTGCTCTATAGGTTGTCTCTTTGCTCTTTTAACTGCTTCCTTTGATGTGCAGGAGATTGTTAGTCTGATGCAGTCCTATCCATCTATTCTGGCTTTTGTGGTCTATGCTGTATGGATCATCTTCAAAATTTATTGCTTGGTCCAATTTCATAAAGCTTTTACACTGTGTTTTATAGTGTTAGGTTCAGGCTGGAGAGACGGCTCAGCCATTAAAGGCTAGGCTCACAACCAGGAATATAGTGTCAGGTTCTACTTTCAAGTCTTTGATCTGTTCTGAGTTGACTTTTATATTCAGGATGAGATAAGGTTCCAATTTCATTCTCCTGCCTGTGGATGGCTAGTTTTTCCAACATTTTTTTATTATTATTATTAAAGAATCCAGGGCTTCACATTCTTTCTAATCCCATGTGAAATTTGCCTCTCTGATGGGATCTTAGGTTGTGACTCAAACACTTCACTTACCCAACAACTGGGAGATATTTAACTTCTGATTCAGGACAAAATCATAGAGATGTGAGGCATGCATGCACACTTCCACACGAGAAAACATACATAGTCATATTTCCTATAATGCAGTACTCTCCAGGGTAGATTAGGAACCAAACTCATGACTTCCTGGAAGCAAGGCACTCATGGGCTCTATACAATATCCTTTCCCTACTGCCTTTAAAGAAACAGTCCTCAAAATCCTCAGACCAGTGGCATCACTTGAAAACTTGTGATAAATAAAAATGCTAAGACTTCACATCATACCTACAGGCTCAGGAATTCTGTACATAGAACCCAGAAGTCTTTTAGTAGGTGCTGTGGGAGATTCTGATACCCACCCAAGTTTGAGATGAGGCCAACTGGCCTCATCAATGGCCTAAAGAAGGCATTGCAGCATCATTTTCTGGAGAATGGAAAACCTTTCCGGTGAGCCTCAATGATAATGGCAAATTCAAAATAAAGTGCTTGTCATGTGTCCTCCTGTTTACACCTTAGTCTCCCATTCTGCTTCTCCTTTTCTGCCCAAAGAGTAATGCGTAATTTTGTCTCTTTTTATAGGTCTACATAAACTGAAACACAGTACATCCTTTGTGAACTTGGACCTCTCTCTGGTGGTAGAGTGCATGGACCATGCCCTAACAAGTGTCTTCCCCAAAACTCGATATACTGCTGGAAAGGATGCCAAGACATTTTGGATACCTCTGTCTCACATGCCAGCAGCTCTACAAGACTTCCTGTTGCTGAAACAGAAAGTAGAGCTGGCAAATCCCAAAGCCGTGTGACTCAACTGACCGAAAATCCCTGCCCCAACCTTGAGGTTGGCTGATTTCAGAGACTTTATCATCTCAATCTTGTTCTTTACCAGAACCAACTTGGACTCAGTTAAACAGTGTTTCTGTTTCCAAAAGAGGGAACAGAGAAGGCCTATTACGTAAGCCAGTCTTGCCTGATACTGAAGCCTTGCCTGATTGGTAAGGTAAAAGAGAAAAGATGTGTGCTGCTACCTACCCCTGGCTGGATCAGGAATTCAGAACATTAGGCATTGTCTCTTATCAAAACATTAAGTGATAAGAAGGTCTTTCATAAGTGGCTCTGATGGCTCTGTTACCTCACTGAGAAGACTCAGGAGCTCACTAGGTTCCGATAAGCTTTGGTAGGAACAAGAAAGTGATAAAAACTTGCTGTTCCGCAGAGCACTGGCATGAACTGAGAGGCAGCAAGGAGTGAGGAATGCAAACAGGAGGGCAGAAAAAGACCAGGAATGAAAGGCAGGGAGACCCCCAACACAAGCCTCACACTCCAGAGGGACACAGAAGACACACTACCGTCGCTACTGTAAAGTCACCGCATCTGGTCCTAGCCCCAGAGGAATGTCACCTCTGGCTTCATCTAGTGCCACACCACAGCAGAAGCACACCAGTTCTGTTGGCTACAGCTGCTCCTCATTTCGAGGGCCAGGTTCTTGGCTCCGTTTCATGGCTCCAGACCCTGTGGCTTGCTACCCTTTGAGTCCCAAGGCTGCTCAGGTGTGCAGAATCCGAAGGCAATGTCTTCATTTGTCTTCCCACCAGCTGCACTTCTGTTAAGCTTTTGAGTACTTCCTTCTCAGCTCTATTCCTGCCATCAGCCTAACCTAAGAAATGGCTCGGTGGACCACAGCAGTTCCTCATCACCTGCTGGTCCAGAGATCCTGTGAAGGAGCTGCTGCCATAACAAGCCAGGGGTCACCAGACAAACCGAGTGTCAAGGACTAATTTCTGTGGCTGAAAGTGGGGCCTGTGTAAACCGTTCAGGCTCAACGTAAAATATCTCCCAAAACCCTAAGACATCTATGGGCTAGCTCAGCCTAGTATATAATGGGAAACATTCCCAGGAAGCTTCTAAGAAAAAAAAATGTTTGATAGTTCTCAGGGGTCATAAGACATCACAGACTCATTTACTGATATCAAGGAAATAGCTAAACATTCTCAAAAAGGAAAACTCTGCTATCTAAGTAATTTATATAAATTTTCATCCAAGTGACTGTCTCCTGAATTCTTGCATGGCAAACAAGACAATTCTTAAAGCTATACTTTTCCTTAACTCTGTGGTTCCTTCCTCCTTCTTTTTGTAACTGGGCTCAACTCCACAATCTCATGCATGACTCCATCATACTGTACCACTGAGCTACACCACACTGCAGTCTGGGATTTATTTATTAAAGGGAAAATGTTTATAGTTTCCATCTTAATTCACTAAGCATTGCACAAGGCAGAGCACTGCTACGATCTGTAGTTTGACAATGTTCAAGCTCTTCTGTCTGGGATACCTACCTGAGAAAGGTCCAGATCCTACTCGGTGCCTGGAAATATGCTCTAGCCTGCACTAGCTCAATCAAGGACAACACAACCTTCTGTCATTTTCTGCTCTACCCAATTCCTCTGCTAGAGAAGTTGGACACAGAAAGGATCCCACTATGGATATACAGCCAAAATGATGGACAACAGCTATCTAGTCAAACATGGCAAGAAGTTTACTCTCAGTCTTCAGCTTGGTTTTCCTCCTCTGTGTCAGCCATCACTTGAGTATATGTGAACCAAAATGGTGGGACCTGGCCTATGAGGCAGACAATGCAAAAGAGAGCTTTCCCACTGGGGTAATAGGGAAGGCCCAGCTGGTGGCTTAGTGGATGCTCTATGCATGTCGGGTCTGAGAACAGTTGCTGTGTGTTACATGAACAGTTTCATCCAACCCTCACCACATCTCAGCTGTGCTTTTTAGACATGGGAAAATGAAATCACAGCCAAGCGGGTAATTTTCTGTCATTTAGAGTACTAGTGATCTTGGGCCAGGATTCACCCAGGCAGCCTCATTCCAGAGCCCATGCTCAGAACACTGCTATATGATAACGAATCCAAGGCTTGCAGAATCTTCCTAAACACTGATTCTGGTTGTACAAAAGCAAAATAATCTTTAAGTCAGACATCAGTCTTGCCTACTCAGTAATGGTCGTAAGTACGAGTGATGAGTAATTTTGAAAAACGTGTAAAGATATTGTCATTTTTATTTCTGTAAATTCTACTTTTATTTCTACTCACTTATGATAAAATAATACCAGCATTTTTACACAATGTTTCAGATCTTGGAAGATATAAACTACGTTTCTGAATTTCCTTTCCCATTTTCTCTTTTCTTCTTTGTTGTTGTCGATTTTGTTTACTTATTGTTACTAGCTTGAGGAATTTGTTTGTGATTACTTTTTGCTAATTGCCTCTCCTCACTGAAGGCCAAGAGTTAAAATATTTTAGCTTTTAAGATCAAACATGGATGGATCTGGAAAAGAAAATCCTGAGTGAGGTAATCTAGACCCCAGAAAGACACATATAATATATACCCACTTATAAGTAGATATTAGCCATACAGTACAGGATGAACATACTATAATCCACAGACCTAAAAAAGCTAAGTAACAAGGAGGATCCTGGGAGGATGCTTAATTCTCATTCAGAAGGGCAAACAGGATAGACACTGGAAGCAGTTGAAAAGAGGGAACAGGACAGGAAACTTCCATAGATGTCCTCTGAAATGCTCTACCCAGCAAGGGATCAAAGTAGCTGCTGATACACACAGCCAAACTTTGGGCTAGGGAATTCATGGAAGAGTGAAGGGATAGGAGGATGTGGAGAGGATAGGTGCTCCACAAGAAGACCAACAGAGCCAACAAATCTGGGTCCAGGGTGGGGGAAGGGGAGGGCTGCAGAGACTGATGCACCAATCAATGACCATGTATGGAGAGGACCTATACCCCCTGCTCAGAAGTAGCTGATAGGCAGCCCAGGCTCCATGTGGGTCACCTAATAAGGGGACTAGGGGCTGTCTCTGACATGAACTCTTCTGCCTGCTCTTCAATCACTTCCCCCAGGAAGGGTGGACTTGCCACAGAGGAAGAGGATGCAGGCAGTCCTGAAGAGACCTGATAGTCTGGGGTCAGTTGGCAAGGGAGGAGGGCTCCCCCTTTCTGAGGAAGACAGGGATGGGGGGGAAGAGAAAGGAAGGGTGGGACAGGGAGGAGATGAGGAAGGGGGCTATGATCTGGATGTAAAATGAATAAATTATTATACATATATATATATATATTGAGCACTAAAATTAAAAAAAGAAAAAGATCAAACAAAAACATCAAAGAAAGATTAGGGTGATACAAATGCCAAGTCTCTTATTGTTGTTTTGTTTTGCTTTGATTTTGATTTTTGTTTTGAGTAATAAAACTTAGCAGGATGTTCTGGTCCCTTTGGCTAGGGCTAACCTAAAAACTCTAAGAACAGAAATATGCGGGATGAGTTCAGGGCCTCCAGCACTACAGCACTGTCATCTAAGAGACCTGCAGGAAGTTGCTGAACCTTATAATTTGTCAGGAAGAGATCAAATAACCCACAGTCTGTCTCAGGGACATTTCACAGAGAACAGCCATGATATCATGCGATTCTACTGAGGAATGGAAGGTCACTATTGATTTGCCTTGCCAAGTAGCTGCAGTTAGGGGGAGATTTTTTATTATTTTTGAGTCAAGTCTTTTGGGGGAGGGGGAAAAAAGGGCACCCACTCCTGCTTCCACCATCACCATGAGAGTCTCACTCATTGAACTTTCCAAACTTAGCCACCCTCCCTCCCCTCCACCCCCAGAGTGTCATCCATGCATTTGCTATGAAGCCTTCATGGCCTTTACACAGAATACACATTTACTGTTCTCTTTTACAAATAAAAAAAAATTAAAACCCCAATATCCAAATTCTTCCATCTGCTATAATCTGAGATTCCTAAATTCCCTATCCTTGAAGTCTAAGGAAAAAGGACGAAAAGGGGGGGGAGAGGAGAGAGAAGAGCTGCATACACACAATAAAGTTTAAGCACACAGGTGCTTCCTTTGAACTCTTTCTAGCGCACAGGAGTCAGCGTAGATTAGCAATTTGCAAACTCTGAGTACTGAAAATAATAGAAGACAAGATTCTTGGCTAGTGATTCCAAACACAGTTCCAGAGTCATTCCCTGGAACTCTTCTTTTTTTTTTTCACACTTAGAGTGTGTGTGTGTGTGTGTGTGTGTGTGTGTGTGTGTGTGTGTAGAGGGTTGAGTATACCACTGCATACATGTGGAGATCAGAAGACAACTTGTGGGAGTCAGTTTTCTCCTTCCACTATGTGAGTTCAAAAGTTCTATGTACTGTGTGGAAATCAGGTCCTGAAGCTTAGCAGGAGTTGCCGTTAGCCGCTGGGCCATCCGGCAGGCCCCGTGCCCTGGATCTCTAAGGGGATGGTAGAGAAAGGTAAGCAAGTGCTTCTCCCATTTCCTGATCTCCATCCCCTACTGCAAGAATCTGTCGGAGAAACTCTGCTTCTCTCTTCATGAGCATCAGTCCAAACTGGTCTTTTCATGGCTCACAAATTGCTTTCAGAACAAAATAACTAAAAGTTTTCTGGCTAGATCCTTGTCCTGCAAGCCCTCCACTCTTCTTCAGACCTTGCCTCTCCTCCCTTCAGGCTACTCCTTCATCTTCAAACTGGAAAGGGATAGGGTCTGAGGCAAACATTCCATCCATTGGTCCCATTAGAGACACAGAGATGGTATGTTGACACAGCAGGGGATATGAGGTGAGATCACCCAGGTGAAAATACTTCTGTATGGGGGCTGCAGAGATGGCTCAGAGGTTAAGATCTTTGGCTGCTCTTCCAAAGGTCCTGAGTTCAATTCCCAGAAACCACATGGTGGCTCACAACCATCTATGATGAGATCTGGTACCCTCTTCTGGCCTGCAGATACACATACAGGCAGAATGCTGTATAAATAATAACTAAATAAATCTTAAAAAAAAAATACTTCCATAAGTCCAAACCATGGGCTAACACAGTAAAGAAGCAGGGCTTGTTTGTGTCAGAGGCCCGTTGCAGACGGGCGTTTTGAGCAAGAGGCAGTTCAAAATGAGTCAATAGAGTGATGTAACAGTGTGGTGTAACCATCCCTCTACCGCCATAAAGAAACACACACACACACACACACACACTAACGAAAAATGCCCTGACCTTGGCCTTTGCTTACCATTCCATCTTGTATATTCATCCTATGTGGTACTATTTATATAAAGACAATTTCATGAAAGTATGTAGTGTGCACTGAGCATGCTCCCTCACACACTCTTTCTCATCCTCCCTGACTCCTGTTGTTCCCCTCTGTTCCCAGAGATAGTTTCAAGCCCCCTCTTGGGTCATTTATACAGATATACTTTTATGTAATTGTGCAAAATCCAGGACTCAAATGAAAAATAAAACAGATATTTGTCTTTTTTGAAACTGGCCTAATCAGATAAGTATAATTATCTCTAGTTACATTCACTTTCCTGAAAATCGTGTTCTTTTTTCTCCTTCACGGCTGAGAAGCAATTCCCTTGTTTACATATGCCATATATCCTTTATCTGTTTATCTTTGTTTGCTGGACACGTGGGTTGGTTCCATGACTGAGTTACTGTGTCCAGTGCCACGAGAGACAGTATCCCTGTGTATCTCTGTGACATGTTGACTTGAAGTCCTTTGGGGAAAAAAAATACCCACAAGGGATATCGTAAGGTCACATGGCAGATCCATTTTCAGTTTTTTTTGTTTTTTTTTTTTAAATAAAATGGACTAGTTTATAGCACCAGCATAGAAGATAAGAATTCGCTTGGTCCACATTTTCACCACATTTTCTCTTAACGTCTGCCTGGCCTAAACTAAATGAACAGCATACAGAAGGTTAATGAAGACTACATCCACTCTCATTTCTCATTGGATCAGAGTTATCGGGAGCCCTGCTCATAAATAACTGTATGCATTCTATGCAAGACAGCAAGGTTAGTTGAAGAAGAGCCGAAGAATCTGGGGTGGTTGCCTTGGGAGGAAAAGAGAGGGGAGGCAGAATAGCCCACTGGAAGGAGGATGGACAATAGAACAAGGGCTATGGGTGTAATTTCCACGTTGTTCGGGTTCAACCTTGTATATGGGGAAATTCTGTACCAGTGGGTTGACAGAGGTCAGCTACTGTGGGTGGGCATAGACTGGAAGGCTACCCTGTGGCACAAGGAAGCTGAAGAACATGCTCAAGAAATCTGGGTGGAGCTTTCCGTGTCTGTTGAAATTTGCAGATTCTTAACCCTCAGATTCTACCATCTCAGGAGGGGCTTTTCTCAGACATGGCACACGCCTAAAAAATTTAGAATTTCTAGATGCTACAGCCTAAGGGGACAACGATCCAGATATCTCTTCTTCCTGTTGTTACAAGATGTGAAATTTTATTTCCTCAAGCCTTGGCCTCCAATAGAAGAAAAGCATGTAGTGCTAAAAGGGGAGGGAACCAAAATCTACCAAAGGTTAAGCTAACTTGTGACCTACTCTAGGGGAAGCCCCAAGGTTAGCACAGGAAAAGAAAACTGGAAGTATGCTTGGAGCAGCTCACAGCCTGAGGGGCATGTTAGTTCAGTTGTGTGCATAATTTGATAAGGCAGCTCCTTTTTCTACCCATGGGACCTTCAACAAGGGAGCCAGCCACTCACAGGTTGACAAGAACTTTTGGAAAATGCATCTGTATTGTGTATGTACAGGATCTTTCTTGTTATTAATAGTGGAATCATCTATGCATTAGCAAATGGTATTCAGGGTAAGATGTACCTTGGTTTGAATCCAGTTAATTATTTTAGGCATCCATTTAGAAAATGCCACATTGCCCTGAAGGGCTGTCTAGTTTCTGAAGACTGATATACTGGGAAGCAGGTCCATGACAGAGGCAGTCATGGCTTCAAAATGTTAGATCCTGGAGCTAGTGAGGTGGCTCACCAGGAACTCACCTATTTGCCACCAAGCCTGGTGGCATGAGTTCGATCACCAGAATCCACGTGGTGGAAGGAGAGAAGTGACCCCTGAAAGTTGCCCTCTGACCTCGGACACTGAAACCCCTCTTGTAGTTTTCTCTTCTTAAGCCCATCCTTTCTGTTTTCTATGCAAATATGCAGAGGTCAGCTCATTTGACTCTGAGCTCAAAGCACCACCAAACAAAGCTGGTCTGCTATATGTTATCTGATTCTAAAAGCTCAACGTTTTAGCCAGTTGTTGAGATGCACCCTTTTAGTCTCAGAACTCAGGAGGTAGAGGCAGGTTGGTTTCTGAGTTCAGGGCCAGCCTGGTCTACAGAGCGAGTTGCAGGGCAAAACAGCCACGGCCTCACAAAGAAACCCTGTCTCAAAAAATCAGCAAAAAAAAAAAAAAAAAAAAAAAAAAAAAAAGTTCAGCTCATTTTTCAACAGTACTCTATTAACAAATCATTTCCCTACTGTGATGAAATGGAGCCATCATGCTGATTATTACCTGGAAATGACAGGTGGAAGCTGTATGGGTTGAAATATGTACCCACTAAACAATATGCTAGAGTTCTAAAACCCTAGTAGTTCAGAATCTGACCTTACCTGAATACAAGTCCTTGAAGGAATAATCAAGTTAAAATGAAGTCTTAGAGCTGGTCATGGTGACGCACACCTTTGATCCCAGCACCAGGGAGGCAAAGGCAGGCAGAGCTCTGTGAATTCCAGGCCAGACTGGTCTACATAGTGAGTAGGGGCAGACAAGGCTATGTAGACAGACTCTGTCCCAAACAAACAAAACCTAAAAATGAAGTCTTAGAGTAGGCTTTAATCCAATAGGACAGTGTGCTCCTAGGAAAGCGATATTTAGACATAAAGCATAAAGATTGGCATACTTAGAGGGAGGAAGAGACTATAAATTAACAGACACCAAGCAAGTGGTTATCTACCAGACACGGGGAAAGACCTGAACAAACATTTTCACACAGCCTCTTAGGAAACTATCCTGCCGCCATCTTGACTTTACATGCATGAATTCATGAGTCATGAGAAACTTGATTATAGGCTGGATGTCAGTTGGTAAGGGCTTATTGCTCACTTTGCTATGAATGTTAATGTGATTTTGTTTAAAACAGAAACTATCTATGTCCTTTGGAGGCACCTAATGAAGATGTAAATGAGGTGATGGATGGAATAAGTAAGGAGGAAGAAAAAAAAACATTAAGAAGAAAATAAAACATTAGGATTTATTTTGCTTCAAAAAAAATTCTTCAGAAGCATGACAATAAATTTCTTGTGTTTAACACACTAGTGAAATAAAGTATTCTTATCTTCTTGACTCCAAGGATCTCTCTCAACAGTTTCCTTAAAAATCCCTCAGAGGGTCTGGATAGATGGCACAGTGGTTAAGAGCACGCACTGCTCTTGGAAAGGACCTGAGTTCAGTTCCCGCATACATTGAGTGGCTCAAAACCACCTAGAACTCCGGTAACAGGGGATTAAATGCTCTTTCCTGGCCTCCATGGGTGCTTACACACCCACACACATACATGTAACTTCAAAATGTGGGTGCCCTAGCAATGGGAGTAGGGGCTGGCTCTGGCTCTGTTGCCTGCCTTTGGATCCCTTTCGCCTAGCTGGGCTGCCTCAGTGGGAGAGAGGAGGGGGGATATGTTTAGTCCCGCTTCAACTCGAGATGCCTGGGTAGGGTGAGCTGGTAGCCCGGGGTGGGGTGGGGGGGCTCTCCTTCTCTGAGAGGAAGGGTGGGAATGGGGCATGAGGGTGGGACTGGGAGGAGAGGAGGGAGGGGGCTTTGGGGATCAGGCTGTAAAGTGACTAAATAAATAAATAAATAAATAGTGGAAAAACAAAAAAATAATAAAAAATAATTCTTTATTTTTAAAAATTGAGGCCTCTGTGGGAGCACTTCACACGGGTCACGGTCGTAGGTGAAATACCCTTAGTGAGAGACCAGCTCTGCCTTCACACTGACTTGAACCTTGGCTGGAAAATGGGAACAAGAAAAGCAACTACCTCAGTCTTAAAAATTGAACAGTGACGTTTGCCAACTCTTAGCATACCGGTAAGGAATGTCAGGTGTTCTTTGTACTATTAAACTTAGGCTCATGTCAGAACTCATCTGTTGAATAGACTGGCCAAAGACAGTACAACAAGAGATGTATTTCTATGTTTGTCCCTCTCAATTTTGCAAGTGTGACACAACGGGCCAACAGAATGATGAAAAAAAGGGTCAAGATGTGTCAGCTAAAACATGGACATTTTCTCGGGTCTTCTCTGCAGAGAGCTACCTGTGAGACTGTGATGATAGGGAAGTAGAGTCAGAGGCTGGAAGACTGGCCTCAGAGGATGCTGTTGCAGAACTGTGAGGCCTTTGAATCCCTCACTCACCTCATGATTTCAAAGAAATTTGTACCAGGTAATTTCAAAGAAAAGGGAAGAGTGTACCGGAAAGGTAGGGAGACTAGAAACATATTCTTTGCTAGATTCAGGGCAGAGTCCGATTTGGGCAGGAAGAGATGGGTTTCTTCTGTCTGTGGAAAGACAGGAGGGTTCTATTGCATAGTAAGAAAACTGACCTCAGAGAGTGACCAGAACAGAGAAGTACGCCCAGCACCTCCTCCCCAAACACTTGTACAAACAAGATGATGATGGTACTGATAATGATGATGGCTGATACCCAATTTTGTTGAGCAACTGTTATGTAACAAGATTCTGGGTAGGATAATTGGTAATAATTAATTAAATTGTGTTAATTGCATGCATGGTTATCTCATTTCATCTTTGTACAACAACAATGGAGAAAAGCAGAGCCTGGATGGGTTTCACAATTTGCCCTACAGCTTAGGCCCGCAGTAGCGGGTTGGAACTATCAGTCTCTGCGTTCAACATTCTCCTAGAAGGAGCTCTAGTCTTTCCCACAGGGTGAGAAGTTTTGTCTTTTAACTTTGAGGTCAATTCAAAGAGGGTTTGAATTCTAAATAGCATCACTATCAAAAGTTAATAGCCATAACCATCTTGTTGAAGGAATGGGTTTTCATACAAAGTCTCCAGTGGCTTTTGGTCTCCCGTTGCTTGGCGCTGTAGTACTGTGAATCGTACTGCTTTCTTTCAGGTAATGATTCAGCAAAATTGTCCCCTTGCACTTTTCTAGCTTAGTGTAATGAAAGTGAAAACCACAAGAAATGGTGTGGGCAGAGTGGTGGGTTGGGGTTTGTTTGTGTACTTTTTCTTTTCTTTCTTTTTTTTTTTTTTTTTTTTTTAGACAAAGTCTTATGATGTAGCCCAGGCCAGCCTCAAACCCCAAACAAGATTTCTTCCATCTTAGTCTCCTGATTGCTGAGGTTATAAGTGTACCCCACCATATCCAGTTTAGGGCCAGCTCCTGAACTTAAGTTTTCACTCTCAACCTGAACATTGTGACAAAGGTACCATGATGAAGAAGAAGAAGAAGAAGAAGAAGAAGAAGAAGAAGAAGAAGAAGAAGAAGAAGAAGAAGAAGAAGAAGAAGAGAAAAAAAAAAAAAAGAAACAAACTGGGAAGAGCCTGTTAAGTAACAAAGTAGCCCAGTGACAAGAGAACCTTTATGAAAATGACTTCAAGTCAGATCTGGTAGCACACTCTTGTAATCTCAATTTTTGGGAAGTTGAGGCAGGAGGATAGCTGTAAGATCAAGGCTGTACAGTGAGTTCCAGAGCAACGTGGGCTACAAAATAGGGAGGAGAGATAGAGAGGTGGCTCAGTGGTTAAGAGTTTTTGTTGCCCTTAAGGAGAGCATGAATCCGTTCCCATCTCCCGCATCGGGCAGCTCAGAGCCTCCTATAACTCCAGCTCCAAGGGGATGTGATGCCTCTACCCGCCACCACGGACACTGGCACACACGTGCACATGCCCCCCTACACACATGTAACTTAAAATAAATCTTTTAAAAAGTTAGAGGGAAAGAAGGGAAAGAAAAACAAAACTGGCTGCAGAATCTGACTCAGGACATTTTGTTACGGCCACACCTTCACAGAAACCGGGACGAGAAGCAAGCAGAGATGGCTCCCTGCAGAACATAATGGTCTCTGCAGCACATCCCCATATGGTTAAAGGCACAGCTGCATTTCTGCTTCAGCAGGAAGTGAAGTAAGATCACCCGGGCTTCTGAAAAATGTCAAGGAAGCTTACACAAGCTGCCGTATGAACCCAAAATAAGTCAGAAAGGGTGAGCGGATAATAGAGAAAAGAGATCATCACTACACACATTTTATGTGGATATGTGTTACAAACATTACCTGACAGATTTTCTCAACAATTTTATGAATTAAGTGACACCTTGAAGCCTCATTTTACATGTAAGAAAGCTAGATTAGGAGAAGACTGAGCATTGTGCTCAAAGACACGCACACACACACACACACACACACTAATTAATAAAAATTGTTTAACCTTCAAAGTGTGGTGGTCCATTCCTGTAATCCTAGTTAGCACTTGGAAGACAGGAGGATAATAAGTTCAAGACCAGCCTGGGCTACACACCGAGATGCTGTCCCAGAAAACAAAACCAAAAATCAATCAAAACAGGAAACAACTGAAAAACTCTTTTACTAAATTTAGTGAATATAAAAATAGCCTATTCATAAATATAATCCACAGAAGGTGTTTCAAATTTAGATGAGGAAATCTAAGAGGGACGGGTGATTGGAACTGGCAAAGTGGTGCTTCACACGTCTCTCATTCTCCCTGGATGCTCCCAAGGACCCTGAAACACACTTATTCCGGTCACCATTTTGAACATTGCCCTCAGATTAAATGCTTCAAGGGCACGCTTCTGCCTGGTAGACATGGTGAGTGCTGAACTCTAGTCTCTGGCTCTCAAATCTAACTTCAATTGCTGGTGAGCCTGGTCTCCTAATGCCCCACAAGGAAATCCTGTCACCAACTTCGTTCCAAGGCATTGTGATTTGAGTGCAAGGCTGCAGTTTCCAAGATGGAAGCAACCTCGCTCTTAAGCCAGCCCATCACGCAGGAGCCCAGAGTCTGACTGGAAATCAAGTGACCCTACTCCCACATCTTGGTCCACCTCTTATATAGTACTATCAAGTGGATACTAGGAGGTGGCTGCCACTCATTTAAAAAAGAAAAAAGATTTCCTCAGCAAGAGCCCTTCATCTTCTGCCTCAGCTGAAACTCTGGGAAGCACCTGTTCCTTCTTCTGCCCCTAAGATTCACCCAGAAATGGAGTACAGATTCACCCGGAAATGGAGTAAAGCCAACGTAGCAGGCGCCCTGTTGAGTGCTGTGAGAACACAGCCAGTCAACAGCCCCCATGGTCTCAAGAAAAATCAGGGGCCAGAGCAGCTCTTGCCAGCCCTTGTGATAATCCAGAACAGTCCAGAAGACACACAATCAATGATAAATGTAATGTTTTAAGGAATCAGAAGGTATTAAAGAATGTCATCTCTGCCTGCCGAGGCCTGCCCACCTTGGGGTCCCCACAGCTTGAGGGAGCCAGGTGGCTACACGGAGAAGCTGTTGCTCCATGTGCAACATGAAATGTGGGCACAGTGGGGGTTTTTCTCGCTTTGCAAAGCTGCTGCATGTGGCCTGTCAAAGCTGAGCGCTTGGCAACAACCTTCAAAATAACTAGACGGGAGTTAGTCATATAGGCTTTGCATTAACAATCAAATAAGAATGCCTGAGTCCCCACCACTACACACAGACTTCATGCTTTGGGGTCTTCTTTTAAATCTAGTCATTAATCTTGAATGTTAAAGAGAAAGAAAAAAATGGAGGGACCTTTGCTTAGTTTTTCTCATTAACCCTCTATTCTAGAGCCAAGGCACTTTTGAGTGAAACCAGAGAGAGAGGGAGAGAGAGAAGGCTGAAACTCTTAAAGCTAAAGACATTTCACCTACTCGCTCATACAAAAACCTCGCCTTGCCTAAATAGCCACTCCTCCACTCTGTCAATCAAATGAAATAGCTCTATTTTCACTGCCGCCACCATGTATAAAAAGCTAAAGTTTGTTACAAAGACCCCCGCCATGTATTCAGGGAAATCACAGGGAGGCTGAACCCTGTCACGTCTGCAAACCTGCTAGTCTGCTAACTGTGAGAATCAACTCCTCACAGTGGCTCCCTCCTGCCTCTCAGGCCTGAATAATCTTGGGCTTCCATACCCCTGAATCCGTGGAGAGAGACCTTGTGGGGAGGGACCTCAGAGACAAGCACATCGTTATAAAACATGTGACAAAACGTTTGAGAAATTTGTTAACTGAACATAAGAATTTTGCATCATCAGCTGGGCCTCTCTGAGACAGGAGCATGAATGGAAGGCATTCTCGTTCCTGTAACTGTGAGGGCAAGGGAAAGAGCACCGAGCAGTTACTGACTGACCAGCCCAAAGGCAAATTCAACCTGCCTGAATTTCTTTCCTATGCTTCTTTCTTCAGCTTTCTTCCTCAGAAAGACAGTGGGTAGAAACAGCACTTTTAGGGTACTGCTTTAGAACATGACACTGAACTCGGCTAACTTGTGGATCTGTGCACACTCTCCTCAAGGTGCTCTCCTGCTGGGACACTGTCCGGAATGTTACAGAGAAAAGATATATTTGGCCTCCATTTTTCTCTCTCTGATATGTTGAAAAATTTTCAGCACCTACCCCAGACACGCCTAGAGGTATCCTTCCCTCTCCCTCAGGGGCCAGGAGGCTCTTGTTATGAAAACAGCACTCTCAAGATGCCATCTCCAGAAAGTGAAGTCTGACCTGATTTGTCTACGGATCACAGAACGGGCTTACTATGACACCTCCACCATTAATCACTGTTTCAAATTGGGAAAGGATTTCTAACGGTGCGTGTACTGGTGATTCAGGTCCAGCTCCAGCCAACAAGAACACACTGACTCCATACAGTGGCTAATCCCATCCATAACATCCATGTGGCATGGTTCTCCTTTGGCATTAGACGGTCCCATGATCAGGAGAATGCAGTAGAAGGAAAGAGAAATGGTCCTTCTCTTCCTGTCTGAGGCTAGTCCTGGGAAAGTTCCTGAAACAAACCAAGCCCTTTGCATGGGTCTTTGACTCCCTGCCAGCTCCCTCCCCCACCTGCCACACCCTCTCCCTCAACCCCAATGAACCCCTTCACCCTTCACCAGCACCCATCAGCCTCTAGGACTCTTGCCCTGTGAAGCCTCACAGGCTTCCCACTAATCAATCCCGGCCCACCCCCTCTGCAGTCTGCCGGAGCCACTAAGTCACTTCCTGAGCTGCCCAGAGCTTCGCAAAAGGGCTCCAGACAGGGCATCAGCTGAGGCAAGGCGTAAGGACACCACCATGGCCTAATCATACCAGAGGCCTGGCACTGAGACCCGGAGCCTGGCTGTGCTCCTCCCCTTGCTAAGTGTGTAGTTAAGTTATTTATTCGATAGTTATCTGGGTATCAAAAACAGTGGTGTAGTCAGCAGGGTTCCCACAGGAGCAAATGTCCCTGCCTTCTCAGTGCTTAATTCTGACCCACTAACTCATAATAACCCAGGCAGCTGCTGCTGTCATATCCCTGCTTCTCTCAGTAAATATCTCAGATACTTGCCCAGCACCAGCTAAATCATGAGATTGGGTCTCCGAACTGGGTTTTCAGTAGCTTAGGCAAAGGCCTCATCTTCTGAGGACCCCTGTGTCTTTCTTTTTTTTCTTTCTTTCCTGCTTTGTTTTAGTGTTTTCAAGATAGGGTTTCTCTGTGTAACCCTGGCTGTCCTGGAATAGCTTAGTAGACCAGGCTGGCCTCAAACTCAAAGAGATCTACTTGCTTCTGCCTCTGCTTCTGCCTCTGCCTCCCAAGTTCTGAGACTGAAGATATGTGACACCATGCCCAACTGGGAGCAGTGTTTCTTACCTCCCAGGCCCCACCCCAAATGGGGTCAAACTCATGGGCTCACTGGGCCCACGTTGTTCCTGGCTTTCTCAACTTCTTCTTTCCCTTGTTTTCTGGGTCTATGGATACTCCAGGAATGTTCCACACTCCATAAGATAGAAAGCAAGAAGACACAGACCAAGTATAAACCGGGGGGTGGGGAGTGCCTCTGTGACCAGCCCTGTAAATCTAAGTAAAGACTTGCATGACCTATACCAAAGCCTCAAGAAAGGGTTTTACAAAGAAGGGAGTCACTATACAGACAATGCTACGGTAAAATAAAAACGCTCAGAACAATACGCTTCTTCATTGGTTTTTACTTGTAGTCTAAGTGGCAGGCTTATTTTATATCCACAAAAGGCAATGCTCACAGGTCAATGCACTAAAGAAGCAAGTGATGCCCTTGCAAAAGAGGCCAAGCTCCCCAGAAGATCTGAAAAGCAAGCTCAGTAAAAAAAAAATTAAAAAAAAAAATGCAAAACAGGGACCGGAGAGATGGCCCAGGACTCTGGATGCTGCTCTTACAGAGGACCTTGGTTCAAATCCCAGAACCCACATGGTGGCTCACAAGCAACTCTGGGGACCTAACGATCTCTTCTGATTTCCACAGGCACCAGGCATGAAAGCAGAAAGATGTGAACAAGGTTTCCAGGGCTAGGTTGTAGCTCAGTTGGTAGAATGCATGCTTAATATGCATGAAGCCATGAGCTTGATCTTTAGCACTACATGAACTTGGACATGGTAATACACACCCATAATTCCAAGTAGAGGCAGAAAGAGCAGAAGTTTAAGACCATCCTCAGCTATATAATAGGTTCAAGTCCAATCTGGGCTACCTGAGACCCTTCCTGACTTTGAAGAGAAAAAAAAAAGAATTACTTTTTTCTAAGCATCATCTCAAAACTGACAATAATATCAGAGTCCGGTTAGCCCTACGCTGCATCGTCTTTCGTAATTTTCTCAGTGCCTGTCTCTTGGTGCTTCCAAGCTTACCTCCAGTGTAGTATGTCAAAGGAATGTGAGAGGTGATGAGGGATGGACCAAAAAGCTCGCTGGGATGACAGTAAAGAGGAGGCTGCAACATTTAATCCCGAAAATGACCAGTGGCGCTGGTCAGAACAGAGCTGGTGAGAACTGTGAAGAGGACCCCACTCTGGCATTTGAGATCAGGCTAGCCAGGAACCCAGAGATGGGCTGGGGGCATTTCTCAATGCTGTTGACATCTCTCTAAAACTCACCCAATGCTACGCCGCCTCCACACAAGGCTCACATTTACAATGAGGAACAACCCTGGGCAGGAACTAACAGCAGACTTTTCCCTAGGATGACACTGGACCAGGCACGTTACACTGCAATCTGAGGTCAACAGAGCCCCTCTCCGTGTCTCCTGGCTGTAGCATCATGAGGATAATACTTCCTTTGTTAAGTTTCCTTCCATTTAAATGGGACGCTTTACATGGAGTTCAGCAAGCTGCCTGCTGCTGTTTGATAAGTTTATTCAGCAAACGCCATCCTCCCTAGGGTGTGCTGTGTTTGTCTGTTTTGCTTATTTGTGTTTGTTTTGGATAAGGATGGTGCCATTGGTGCCAGGATCTTTATATATATATATCGACATATATATATGTCGATTAACTGAAAATAAGAAAGACTCAATAGCTTAACCAAAGTCAGGCAACAAGAGTTATTGCCCCCATTTCTCACCTCACCAATCCTGGGTGTGGCGGCCACGGCTTCAGTCACTGACATAAGTGGATCATACTCTGAACGCCATAACCATGGCCCACACAGGACACTGAAATTCTGCTGCACGAGGCTAGAGCTAACTTCCCGCTGTCCCTTCATGGGCCCTAATGCAGTCAGAATCTTAGAATACCACACCTGGGTGACTTTGCAAGCCTTTACAAGCAACCTTCCAAAAGCATCTTGAACAACAAATAAAAATAGATATGGATAAAGATTCAGTCTTAGCTTGGCAGTCTTACCAGAATCATGAGTTTGCAGCTAGCCTGGGCTGTGTGGCAGAGACTCAAAAATAAAAACAAAAAAACAGCATTGGAGAGATAGCTCAGCACCACATTTGCTGTGCAAACCAGACACCCTGAGTTCTATCACTGCATCTATGGTGGAAGGAGAGAACAGACCCCAACATTGTTCTCTGGTCCCATACGCACGCCATGGCACATGCCACACACACACACACACTTAAAAGTATAAAATTTCTTATCATGAATTTACCGTGACTAAAAGTAAAAAACAAAAATTAAGTTTAACTTCTAAAGAACGAAGCCTGTTTTCGTTTCTGTGACCTTTAATCTAAAACCCATTTAACAACTTGTCAACCCTCCAGAAGTCATTAGAATGCCACTGGCTCTGCCAGCCTTGCTTCCTGTTAGGGCTTTCTCTGCACCCTAGAAACCCCCATGTGGGAGGCCCACATTGCCTCCTGGGCTTTGGCTCTCTTAAGACATTTGCAGATTTGCAGACTCTTGCAAAGAGTGGCCAAATACTTAAAAAAAAAATCCCTGAAGCACAGCATATTGACAGCTCTTCCAGAGAGAGGCAACATTTGAAGATAAAGTCAACATAAATATCTTTCTTTGAAGTTCCTATAACAAACTTGGGACTAACTGCAACAGCCTCAGTGAATCTGAATGAACTAAGTTCCAGATGAAGATTAAAGATGAATTACTAAACCACTGCGCTCGAAAAACCTTCTGGACAGCACAGCCAACCCTTCCATCTGCTTGTGAAGTGGCAGATCTGTAGGGAGGTGAGACTTCAGTTAGCCAGAATTCACTGGCTACAGGAAGAATACTGCTTGCCCAGGACTGGAGCCTGTCTTCACCACTGAACAAGAACAGTCATGGATTTCCTTGTCCAAGCCTAGCAACTATCACCATAATCTACACAGCTACATGTATGCGGTTATAGTGGTGTGTGTTATTAAATTTTTATTTTTATATTAATTAGTTTACTCACTTTGTATCCCAGCTGTAGTCCCCTTCTTCTTCCCCTCCCAATCTCACCCTCCCTCCCTTATCTCCTCCTATGCCCCTCCCTAAGTCCACTGATGGGGGGGGTCCTCCTCTCCTTCCATCTGACCCTAGCTTATCCAGTCTCATCAGAACTGGCTGCATTGTCCTCCTCTGTGGCCTGGCAAGGCTGCTCCTCCCTCAGGGGGAGGTGATCAAAGAGCCAGCCACTGAGTTCATGTCAGAGACAGTCCCTGTTCCCCTTACTAGGGAACCCACTTGGATACTGAGCTGCCATGGGCTACATCAGTGCAGGAGTCCTAGCTTATATCCATGAATGGTCCTTGGTTGGAGCATCAGTCTCAGAAAAGACCCCTGTGCCCAGATATTTTGGTTCTGTTACTATCCAGAGGACAGGAGCTCCACAAGGATAGCAACAGAACCAAGAATGTTCTTAGAAGCATCTGAAAAAAATGTTTCATCCATGGTTCTGTTCTCCATGCTGTGACATTTCGAACACAAAGGACAATAAAACACAACCCTTTTCTCATGCCATTTCAGCTTCAGATGAGGTATGCACATCCTTCCAAGGGTCTGGCTAAAATCTGAAATCTGGATCATCTCCATAACAGTCACCATTCAAAAAGTGCACTGAGTGGTGGGAGAAGAAGCAAGAAAGTGACAGAGCAACCATGCACAGCTCAAGTGAATTCTCACCAAGGCCCAAGGAAGACACAGAGGCACGGAAGACGTCTGATAAAATACACATTTATTAGAAATTTTCAGCAGCATAATTTCCAGTTGCTTTTTTTTCTAATCAAAGTAATTATAAACAGTACTCAAAATATGAGCAACGAAATATTTTGAGAACTCGAGCATAAAATAATCAGTAGTACATTTCATTCATTCATTCTCCCACCCTTCCATTCACTCCTGTGCAATATTAGCACAGAGAACCAGGGCTGCTACTCACTATAGAAAATGGATATTCATGCCATGGTTCCTGTCATAGAGAATACACCAACCGCTCAGAAGAGCTGGGATGTACAGTACCTCCGGACGCAAAATGTACAGATTTAGGCAAAGACCTGAAAAAGGCTCAGTAAGAATGTTTTCCCTTTCTATTTGTTGTCAACTGAGGAAATAAATAGGCAATATAATAATATTTTGCACACAGGGGCAAAAAAAAAAATAAAATAAAACTCAGCTGAGGCTTCACTTAACTTGTATCTGTTTGGCACCCTGCTTTTTGGAGACATGGGTTTGGTGTTAGTAAGTCAGCTCCAGAATTCCAGCCACTAAGATAGGTGACACCTGAGATGCCAGCCAAGGGCGTAAGTTGATTTAAGGTCCGTCAAGCAAAAGAGCTCATTCAAATAAGATACAAACTCATTGTGGGACGGGACATGGCAGTACAACTGTTGACTTGGCAACTAGGGGCACAGAACATTCAGAACGCAGCTGGGGTCAGAAGACAGGCATGCAGAAGGGCCCCACTGAATTGTTTTGCTGTACCTTCCGTGTCGTCTGACGAATCTACAGTCTACAAAGCCAACGCTAGCCCCAATCAGTACACTTACTCATCAAGTCGACATGTAATGTTGAACAGTGATTACTAATTAGGTGCTGAGGAGTGAAAATGAGCCCACAAATAAAGCTAGGATGCCTGTCCTAGATTGTTTGAAAGAAAATCTGAGTGGTATCTCTCCTTTAGATGTCTCCACGGCCTTACTTAATAAGCCAACTCCTTTCCTCACCAGATCATTTATTCTTCAGCTCACCAACCCATCCAACAGGCACTTTCATCAGCAAATGCAGAGATGTGATAATCCTTCCCAAATTTACAGAAGTACAGTATATTCACAGCATCACCTCCAGACAACATCAGTGCAAGATATACACAGTACCTCGTGATAATTGTGTAAAAATATGAAATGGCATGAGTAAAAAAAAAAGAAAAGAAAAGACACACAACACACTTTCGACTATAGGCAAACAGAGAAAAATATATTTTTTATAAAGTATTGAATGTTAACTCTTTTTTTCATTTGTCTGTAAAAAATACATGTGCAAAAGTGAGTGTCAAAATCATTCCCTAGAGAGCTGGCCTGGCTATACATCAGAATCTTCTTTAACAAGATTTGCAGTGTCTTTAAAGGTATCTTCTGTGGCCGTGTAGCCTGGAGTCGTATTTCTTTTTGAAGTTTTAGCAGGGAGGGAAGGAGACGGAGGGGGGGCTGCGGCCACACCTTCCTTTTGCTCATTGTCCATCTACAACCACAACAAGACATGAGTCAGAAATGCTTCCCAGCATGACCAGAAACAGTTCTCTATGAGGAGTAACCTTTGTCAGCGTGCCCAGGGTAATCTCAGTGTGTGCCCAGTCTAGCCAAACAGTGAGTGTCTGAACAGGGATTAAAAGTTACCTCGGCATAGATTGGATTTTCAAAGTTCGTGGTCTGTTTGGGTTTTCGTTTGAAGATGCTCCATTTTGAACCCTAAATAAAAAGGGGAGATGGAAGGCTTTCAGTAATCAAATTTTCTGTTTTGTTTCCTCTGTAGGTGTCTTTTCCTAGGTTTTTAAATTCTTATGGAAAACAAATTAACTTGGGATGTGGCTTAAGTAGTATATTGTTCAATTCCTCTTTTGGTTCCTGAACAGTAACTAACCCTCTCTAAGGTGTCTTTATGTAACAATTTCAAAATTCTTCCTCAACGCGAATTGTACACCTCGAGAATCTGGACCCAGGTCATCGAGAAGATTTCCCAGGCAGCTAGTCAAGTACAGAGTACGTAAGACACTGAAACACACAGAGGTTTCTGGAGTAGACTAGAAGCTCAAGAAAAAACCAAATTGCATCTCTTATTTCCAAAACTATGCAGCCACTCTCACTTCATCACCATCATCACCACCACCAACTGACATTTCCTGAGTGCTGGCTGCGTATCAGGAATTGCTTTAAGAGTTTTTAGGAGGTTTACATCTCAGCAATCCTTTGAGGCAGGTTTTTCTGTTTCCCCTGTTTGACACATACTGAGTCACAGCAGGACAAATAAGCTAAGCAGTGGTAGACAAGCAGAGAGGCCTACGGTCCTAAAGAACCCAGAGAAACCCCAGTCACACACAACACTAGGTTGGCCCGGGCCTGCTGAGAAGATGGTTGTGGTACTGGCCACCTCTTAGACAGGCTCTCCCCACCTCCACAGGCAGCTCAAGCAACGCACGTGTTTTACAGGCAGAACCAATAGCATAGGGCCGTTCACTCAACCCACACATCCGCTCTGTGTGTCTTTAAACAAGGGAGGATGTGACAGTCAGAGCCCAGAAATGTGGGCCTGAGTGGAGAAAGCTAATATTCCGAACAGTCACTTGGGAGATCTCATGTGCGTCCATGCAACTTGTAGGAAATGAGGGGATTCCGCAATGGGGTCTGATTCTGAGCCTTTTCAGCATCTTTGCTAAGAGAGCGGAACCTGTGAGACCCCTTGGTGTGTCACATCCTCTGTGAACTAAGCAAGCGCCTGTTGAGCGTCCAGAGGTCAGAACTCCGGGATCTCTGGACAGATGGTAGTAAACTGAGCTTAGAGGGCCTCAGCGTGCACTGTCTTTACAAGGCAAGTGCAAGTGGGCTGCGCGGATGGTGATGTGGGGCCGTGCTGCCATTGGCAAAGGTTGGCGCTCATTCCCTGTAATCGCCCCAGATCCGTTCTGTTTCTGGGGCCTGGGGTGCAGGAGAAGGCACAGCTTCTTGCCACGTTACCTCCACTTACAGGCCGAACTAATCCTGACTAAAAAAGATCGCTGGGACTTGGAATGGGCTGGAAAGGAAATGTTAAGAATCAAAAAATAAACCCAGCCCTGCCTTGGAGTACAGCCAGGCCTAGGGACTGAACCTCTGACATTCAAGTATTCTGGTGGCTGTGGAAAACAAATCTTCAATGTCCACTTTTAAACGTAGCTTAAAGAGAAAAAAAGTTCCTTGGGAGGGGCACCGCTAAGGACTACAGTTCTGAGCTAAAAATGAGTGTCTAGAATCAAGCACGCTGATCTGGGGTAGCGGCATGCGTGTGCATTAAAGTTAGTAGCACACCATCCATTTAATACACTCCAACTATCTGATGAAATGCAAAAGAATAACATATACGGGGAAAATAAAGCACCACGCAGTGTTTTTGCCTCCTGCACTAGATAGTTTGCCCGGCACACCAAAGGCAGTAACGCTTGTGGCGTGATTGGGGTGGACAATCAGGCCCCGCTAGACGCAAAGAACGAGGTAAAGTAGTGCCCCCTGGTGGCCGATATTGGTAATAGTAGTAACGCCCTAAGAGCAGCTTGGAAACAATGCCTTCTCCAAGGGAAGGATCTTTCACGCATTCATCACTATGCATGCGGTGTCCAATCTAACGTCCCTTTTCTGAAAACAAACTAGAGCCAGAATTCTGTGTTCCGCTCTTTGTATACAGGGTCTTCTGTAGACTAATATCAGCCTAGAAATTTCTAAGCTCTTTGCAAATTGCTTTTCTGGGGTACACTATCATTACCTGACTTTCATCAGCTCTGGGGGAGGCTGGCTTTGGCTCTGGAGCTATCTCAGAAGGATCCACGGGACTTCCATAGTTCTGGTTTTCCACATTTTCTGATACAGTCACCTGTGAACATACTGACAGGCCCTGTGCAGTTTTGAAAGTTTTATTAATAAGTAAACAGATATTGGATTCTGCTCCCCACCTCATTTTCCACAGACTTGGCCAGGTACTTTTTTTTTTTTTTTTTAATCAGATAAGTGACACTGGCAGCTATAAACTAAATACCACTCCCCCTTCCCTCAAATAAGAGCAGCAAGCACTAAGTCACCTGAAATGTCAACCCCGGCAGGCCAAGTACGTCCCTCACTGCCGTGTTCTCATTTAACATAATTCCTGCTGCGCTGCTTAGAATCCCCATTCCCACTGTTGACTGTGACTTAGGAGAAAAGGTGTCCCGGTCGCTTACTGGCAACCAAGCATTAAGTAACAGCATTAACAGTCACACAAACACAGTGAACGGATTCCTCTTTGAATATTGAGAATAAAATGAGGATGGCCAGCTGTGGTAGGGTAAGCCATCAATCCCAGCAGAAGCAGGCAAATCTCTGCGGGTCTGAGGCCAGCCAGGGCTCCAGGGAGAGACTGTGTCTCAAAAGATAAATAGAAAATAAATAAAAGAATAAAATGGGTAAACTGGGGACTGCCTTAAAGAAGATGAATTTTTTTAAAACAATAAGCAAATGGGGTTAATAATACATTTCTATTTTTGTAAAATCTGCATAATTCCAGGACTATTCCCGTAAACCCCTATCACGCTAACTATATATATATCACAGGGAAGACAATTTGCTCCTTTTCTTATATTTTACAGTCACCATTTTGTTTCCTTTTAAACCTAGATTGTATTTGTATACACAGCCTCATTTTATTTCATGTGAAAACACCAGACGAGATGTCATCTCTATTCCATAATGCATCATCAAGGAGCAGGCAAAATCCTTTCAAGAGTCAAATATTTTTGCTCCTAAGAAAGCTATTTTTGAAAGAAACATTTCTAACACCTCATATTAAAATACACCATATGCTGAATCCAAGAGGAATCTGGTCCCTAGCAAACACTGTAGCTGCATAGATCAGGAAGGTACAGGTCAAAGGCTGACGGGTCTGGAGGTGGCACTGGGCCATTAGCCCAGACTAATGGGAAGCACTTTCCCAGACTAACGGGAAGCACTGTGTCTAAACACCTGTCTCTCCTCCCAGCTTCTCTTAAAGGTACAGAGTAATAAGCCTTCTATGCAAACCTTAATTTCAGATTTCTGTCCTTTTCAGAACAGTCACCCCTCTCCTTAGCCCCCAGTGACCCTTATCTCCCACTTACCCATTTCTGACACAACCCCCTATTTCTGTCATAGGGCCCGTATTCCCTGGATCTCTAATACACTCATACCCTTTGCTCTGGCTCAGAATGACTGAGAACAGTGAGTGTCCCCAGCATGGCCACTAAGCCTCACATCTCTACCACGACCCAGGGCTCTGGCTATTTGCTGGGCTGTATCCTGGGCAGGTTTGTGACTGTGGATGGCGGAGCTGAGATGCAGGCCACTTGTGCTTCCTCCCCTAGGAGGGCAGGCTAGCAGCCTCGTGGGACATTCTGCAACACAGAAAGTTCAACCACTGAAAGCCTTATCATGTGGCATCTCACCTGAGCTGCCGGGGTCACTTTAGAAGTACTGTCCTTGGCTGCGTACATGGGGTTTTCAAAGATCACAGGCTGCTTGCCCACCTCCATGACGAAGTGCTCGTTCTGGGTGGAGAGGAGAGAGAGAGAGAGAGAGAGAGAAAGAGAGAGGTCACGCCCACTGATTGGCTTCAGACAGAAAGGTGTCTCCCTCATACCTAGATGTACACCAGACACTTTCATAGTGCCACCCAAAACAGGAAGTCTTAGAGAAGGTAGGGGACAGAAAATGCTTCTAAGTGACAGATCATTATTTCAACTAATGAAAATGAACTCAGCCACCTGTTGCAGAAAGCACAAATGCTCCTCCTAAAGCTGGATTTTTTAAGGCACTTGGCTCACTTGGACTGTGACATTGGGTTAGAAGGTGGGTAGCAGAAGGAAATCAAGGAAAAGAAGGTGACATGAAGAACACTCTTCTTTCAGGAGGAGGAGGGGGTAGGAGGCCGGAGGTGGAGCCTAAACCCTGGAAGTGGGTGTCCAATGACAGAAAGCCCCCCCCCGGGCCAAGGCTGTGCTAGACTCATCTCGGGAGTGTGCTGCCTGGTTCTCACACAAGGCGGGCACAACTCTATTCTACACATGGGGCCAGAAAGAGTGAGAAAAGATTAGCTCCCTGCCTATCAGCGAATACTTAGAAGACGGTAGAGAGCCAGTTTCCATCAACTCCGTGGCCTACAGAGCACAGACGTGTTCGTTTAGTATCCCTCAAGATTAGTTTTATTCTTCATACGATGAGTTTCTCCCATCAATCGGTGTAAATGAAAACCTTCAAATAATCCCACGGAAGCCCCACTCACCATTGCCATGGATCTGTCAATAACTGTCTCGGGGCCAAAAGGAGACACACCAATGTCCATGTTAACATCAGCCCCCGATCTGAAAGTCACCCCATTTCCATTTTCAGAGGGTTTGGCCAGGCTGCTTAAGCTGGAATGAAGCAAAGCAATGTGTTGTGTTGTGGTTATTATTATTATTTTTTTAATTTTGTAATGACCACTTTCCTTCCATCTTACTGAATCTCCAGCGTACTATTCTCCCCCCAGTGCACATGTCAAATACAATAGCAAGGTCCCTCATCTAACTGAACACAGGAAAGCACCTTCCCAAACAGAAGACGGAACAAGAAATAGTAGTCACTAGCAGAAAGCCAAGCCAACACACAGCCAGCTCTGCTCTAGCCTGCCCTACATGATAAAATACAGTCTGTTACACGAGCTTCAGGAGGAAACGCCATGAAGAAGTTGTGATTGACAGCAACTGCTTTCAGTCCTCACAACTGGGGGACATGGTGGCTCATCCTTGTGGTCCTATAGCAAGGTGGAGGCCAACCTGAGCTTCACGGAAAGAAAAATTCTGCCTCATAAAACAAACAGATACTACCTGAGTTCACAGAAATAAGTGAACTATTGTTCTTTTAAAATATTAATTGAACACGTGGTCATGTTCAAACAAGTTTGTTACAAGCCTCCCAGTGGCACTGACCTTGGCAGCTTAGGCAGGGTGGGTAAAAGGGAGCCAGTTTTCCTGTAGTGGAAAAATCCAACGAGGACCAGAGCTCCAATGATGATGACCATCAGGAAAGTCAAGAGCACAGCCATTGCTGCACAGAGAGAAGAAGAAAGAGGGTCAGCATCAGGACCATGGCAAGGAAGGGCTGAAGGGTCTAGAGCCGCTGGCTCTTCTAAGACTGGGTTAAAAGGAAGATGGAGGGCTGGGGCTGCTGCAGGTCATAATCCCGTTACTTACTCGTCCCCGGAGGGATGCCTCTCGAGAGCCCAACCTCACAGTATTCTCCGTTGTAGCCACTAGAACACCTGGAAGCAAAAGAAGACTCAGTCGCCTTCTGAGGCTAGATACTGCGGGCACCGAGGCAGGGAGAGTTCTGGTCCAGCGAGGATGTAAGCAGTGCAGCCTACACCACAGCTGCTTACTCTGCCAGGCTAAGAGCACACTGATGCCAGAAGTTCACTAGTGGTGGAGGAGCACCCTAGCGGTCTCATGAGTTTTCTCTGCGTTTCTTCTTTAGAGAGGGCGTACAGACACTATGAGTTCCACACTCCAACAGCTTTCAAGAAAGACACAGTTGATCTTGCCCCGCAATCTAAGTTTCCAGCAGGCTTCTTCACTCCAGACTATGGCTAGTCTGCTTGTTATAACCCTTGTATTAAAGCATCTCCTCTGTAAGTTACTCTCCCATATCTGGAAGCCATCTTGCCAGGTGAGATGGGAGGTGGTGTGGGGAGACATTCTGTGGTCTACACAGCACAGACCATGTTCTTTTAGTATCCCTCAAGAGCCCTTCTCTCGCTCCTCGCTCTTCTTCACCGAGCCCGTGGCATTCCCAAGAGTCGTTAGAAAGGCAGTGTCCCCGGGAATGCACCTAGGCACCTGAGCCAGATCTTCAGGCGAGGCTTAGGCCAGTTATGGTTTGGGAGGTCCCACCTCACCTCCAGCAGCAGACCACCCCCCAGAAACGAAAAGCTGGTGAGGTGTGAAAATGGTAAATTGGGCACACTTCTTGGACTTGTCTTCCCAGCTATATTAGGAGCTCAGCTTCCCTACACGAGTCAAGGCCTGGAGCTGGGACCTCCAGAGTCAGACTTACTTGCATTTGGGGAGGTCATTCTCATCAAAATAGCAAGTTCCTCCGTGCATGCACCTGCATGGGGGGGGCATGGTGATGGGAAGTTCGCTGGCTGCAGAAAGGAAAAGCCATGCATGCGTTAGTCAGCCACGAGGCAGCAGAGCACAGCATCATGCAAAACCTTCCCGGGACTGAGGTGGGGGATGGGGAGGGTCAGGCCAGCTGACAAGTCTCCCTGCCAGGCTATCTAACCTGTCCCCTAAGGGCGAGTGAACTTCCTAAACAGTGCTAGGATCTTGGGGAATGATATACAGTTGTAGCACTTTCACCCTGTAAACAGGAGGAGATGCTAAATCCAGAGCATATACTATGTCACCTGAAATCCCCTGAGTTCTCTTCTGGGAACCATGAAAACCAAGAGTTTAATCTAGACACAGCTTTGAAACTGCAACACAAGACTCCGGAGCATCAGCATACGATAAGGCAAGAGTCAGACACACAGACACAGACAGACAGACAGACACACATGCGCCCGAGGGACAGCTAATGAGATGGGACTCCACCTCTGGCTACTGCTCCTGGCTCAGCCATAGTGTGCTCCCTGGATAAGCCTTTATCATGTGTGCATTTTGTTTGAGGAGTCTGTCTACTCTCTGGGCCCTGTAGGTCTCTAGTCAGTGTTCTCTTCATCAGTCAGAGAGAGTGGCCAAGCCAACCAGGCCGGCCCTGTGCCTCTCACCACCCTATTCCACTTTTCCCCATTATACTTTAGCCACCTGCTCTGTTGTTAGTTTTCATAGGTTCCTTGGTTTCTTGGCCTACTAGCAAGTAAGCTCAATGCAAGAAGAGATTCGTCTGCTTAACTCTCATCTAGTATCACTTTCAATCATACCTAATACAAGGGTGGACATTTAACAAAGACCACTGAACTAACTGATAAGTTAATTAACAATATCCACATCAAAGCCCTGTATACCGCATACTGTCATCTTTAATGAGCTTACTTCGGATACAGTTCTTTTAAGTGAGAATCCTACAAGGTGCTTGTGTTTGCCTGCATGTCTGTCTGTGTGCCACGTGGATGTAGGATCCTCCGAAGCCAGAAGTTGTCGGATCCCCTGGAACTGGAGTCACTGTGTGGGACCTGAGAACAAGCAGCCAGTTCCCTGAACCACTAAGCCAGCTCTCCAGCCTCAAAAGGTCAGAATTTTGTCAACCATTCCTCCAGAAGCTCTGGGATGAGTACATGGGGTAGAAGAAGGGAGGAAAAGAAGAGCAGAGCAGTATTTCCACCCTGGGCACTCTCTCCCCATGAGGTGAATCCTTGCTTGGTTGCTTCCCCAGTATTCAGAAACTGTCGGGGTAAACTACTGGGTGACTTTCTTATTGTTTACTAAACAGGATGTTAGTTAGGGACAGTAGTTATACCCATGCCTTAGAAGCTATTTAGGAGAATTACTGGAGAAAAGAAAAAAAAAAAAAGGTCTTTCAGAGAAGAGGTTGATCATAGCACTGCGAGAGAACCAAATCACCTCACCCTTATTCTGGACTTCAATTTTCAGCAACATGGCCAGCTTTCAAAATACAGCCCTTTGACAGTTAAAATTCTAAAATGGGCAGGTGAGAAGAAAAAAAAAAAAAAAACCCAGGAGGGTCCTCAAGCCCCTTCCTGCTCTATGCAAGCTCCTCCCTCGTCAGGAAATGGTTCTCCACCTTGAGTGAATTCTGGGTAAGGGGAAGGTAGGGAGGAGGAAGAGCCTTAGAGAAAACCCATTCTTCAAAATGTCTTGATAACATAAATGGCAATATGACTGGCCCCCCGAATCTCACCCGGCTCTTCTCATGTTTCCCTCATCCCTTTTTCTAGCTACTCCCAACAAAGGTCACAATATATAGGATCTTGAGAGTTACTGAAGGATGCGAGGCTTCCCGGACTTAGCCTCCTCACCTGCATCACACTGAACGGTGCTGCCAGTTAAGAAGCTGGAGCCCTGGGGGCAGGCACAGCTGTATCCTCCTGGCCTCAGCAGGCAGAGGTGGCTGCAGACCTGCTTGCAAGGGTTGGGCACTGAGAAATGGAGGAGAACAGAGTTAGGGCCTGACAGGAGACCGAGCACCCGAATCAAAGTGTGCCTACTTGCTGGTGTGGCTCTGCCCGGCATTGGCAAAGCCCAGGCAGCATCCAGTACCTCCAGGCCACATGCTCTCTGGAAACCCACATCCATCCACACTATCGTCTGTGCAACCCCACCAAAGTGTCCCAGCCATCTGATTCCGGTACTCTTCAGTCTCTGTTACCGCCACTATTCTCTGCCCTTGGAATGTGCGAATCTGCTTGGTTCACACGTAAGCTTTGTTGGCATTCAGGCATTTCTAGTAGTAGAGACCCAGCAACTGCTTCGGTCATGATCTGCAGCTGTCAGGACCTGAGCCACCTGTCACCCCAGCTCTCTCCCCCTCTCTGAATTTGCCACCTCTCTGCCCACCCACCCTCCAGCCCTCCTGGTTTTCTCGAAGCCTCTGTTCTTTCTCCATATCTCCACTCCTCTCCCCTCCCCCAATAAACCTCTTTTACGACAGATCTGTAGCATCTCAAGGGCCACCCCTTGCCTTGGGCTGCCAAAGGCAGTTCCCCCTTGCTGCACTATATTTCATAACAATCTTATCATCAGTTGGTGCTAAGCAATTTTAAATAGCTCAAAAGACCAATGGATCCCAAGTCTGGTCATTGCCCAAATCTGGGTAGGTCATTACATGCCGAGACAGGATCTAGAACACAGGTAACCTAGGAAGCAGGAATGAATGACATGGAAATAACATTTTACCCAGGGTTCACAAGATTAAGTATCTGTTTTTGCCATTTTAAGAATGGACACAATTACTGACATTCATGTCAACTTAGATTCTGTGGCCTAAAAGACTATCTCCCTAATGCCAAACAAAGACTGAAACATTTTTTTTTCTCTTCATGATTTATATAATTTCATTCGGCCTACAATGTTCTTATTCTACATTCAAGGTGTTCAAAGCGCCCACCCATATCCACTCCCCCATCATGGCCACTGTCATCCACTAACACTACCGCCATCGTTTCAAAGAGGGTGTCAGGTTCACAGGAGCATCTCACCCCGAGGTGGCTTCTTACCTGACTTATTGTATCTCAGTTGATGAAAGATGCGAACTTGAGTGAGCCATGGGTTCACCACCAGCACTTTCTCCTTGTTCTCTTTCCCAAACTTATTTTGTCTCCACACTTCTCCCTTTTCCTTAGCCACCCAGTAGAGCTGGTCTTCAAAGATGTCCAGACTGAACGGCTTCATTGCTGCGAGGCAACAGTGGAGAAACAAAACAGTGGTGATGAGACCCAACACGCACCACTACCGTGTCTGTTGTTGTTTGGCTCAAAGTAATAGCTGGCCTGTTTGGGTAGACCTTCTAAAAGTGCTATCCTGGATCAGTTTAAATGGTCTGACTTTAAAGTTGCTGACTTCGTTCCACGTTTTAAAACAATGTGCTGAAATAAGACCCTCCCTATCTCCCTCTTTGAATGTAAGACCGGACCAGATGGTTAGGATAAATGTGGTATACGCTGGATTGTTAGAGTTCTGTTTTAGATTTCTGGATAATGAAACAAAATACTCCCTTCCTTCTACGTGTTTGTGGTTGAACATAAGAACAGGCTGGCACACGGAAAATGGAAGTCTACAAGCAGTTAGATGTATCAGTAAGAACATGCATGACTTAACAAATGGAAGATACAGTCTCAGAGGGGCCGAACAGAAATCTCAGCTCTTTCATTGTCTGAATCTTAAAATACAAAAAGGATTATTGTTGTGAATTAGTCTGAATTTAATATAGCAGCTGGGCATTGATGGGAACAAATCTGAGGAATTACATAAACCATATCAGAAGGCACACTGAAAATACATTAGACAATTATTAATATATAAATTCTAACTCATTCCTAACCTTCATTTATGATGAGCCTCCTGTCAGTCCCATCATATTTTATGGTTTCAATAACATCTTCTTTGGAGTCACTCCAATAGATCCGGTCATCATTCAGATAATCTATGGAAAGACCGTTTGGCCAGCCAAGGTCCTCAGAAACCAGAACACTGCGATGTTCCCCGGTCATCCAGGCAGACTCGATTTTAGGCTGCCTTCCCTGGTCAGTCCAGAACATAAGCCTGTAACAGGAAATTTCCTGGTTGAAGCATCTCATCCAGTGGTGCTTCCCTGGTACTGTGGCACAGGAAACATCACCAATGGTGCAAACAACAATTCGCCTGAGTGTGAGAAGTACTCTTTCTATAAGGACGCCTCTTTACTTCCAACGTATGTTAAACAGAAGAAGCATAGTTTGATGCTAAGATCAAGTACACATTAGGAATCAGATCTTCACAGGGAATCATATTTTAAGCATCACTGCTGAGTGTCTAAGGGCCATGATTTCACATATGTAAGAGAGCAGAATGAAAGAATGGCAACTCATAGTGTTTCAAAAACAAACACTGACCAAGTAGAAAAAGCACTTGGGTCTACTCAAGATAAGGATGAATTTAGAAATCACTACACAAAAGCTAAATACCCCTACCTCAATGTCAAAATCAAGAGGAAAAGACCACATTAGTTCTCACAGTGGGGTCAACTACCAATTGCAGTATAAATATAAATGAGCAATGTATATGTATGAACATGCCTTTTATGTATTTTTCATACTTTGGAGATAATTTTTTAAAGATTTATTTATTTATTATGTATATAATATTCTGCCTGCATGTAATGCCTACAGGTCAGAAGAGGGCATCAGATCCCATTATAGATGATTGTGAGCCACCATGTGGTTGATGAGAATTGAACTCAGGACCTCTCTCTGGAAGAGCAACCATTGAGCCATCTCTCCAGCCCTGGATTCATGTAAACATATGGATTCTCATGTATATCCCAAAGTGGAATTTCTCCATTAGAGACTACATTTTGACTAGAGCACCCTTTCAAATACCTACCCTAGCTTAGGATTCACAACAATGGCAGCTGGCTGATCCAGCTCGGTGGTAATGAGCCACTTTCGGTACCTTCCATCAAGTGTCGCCAACTCAATCCGTTGGTTCTTGGCATCTGACCAGTAAATATGCCTGAATGTAGAGGGACATAGTTAAACAATAGAAAAGGCTGGAGCAATCATTTAAAAAGAAATGTGATTATAAGAAAATTTAGTTTGTAAGTTCTGGCCAGAGCACCAAAAACTCAGATGTCTCTAAAATACACAAATGCTCTATCTACACTTGCAATGAATACAGCAGGGGGAACGGCCTCATACCTCAAGTTTTTTTTGAGTCACATGTTTCCCCAGGCATATTAAGGCAGGTGGTATAGAGGAATGTTAATTCAGAACATGGCTGTTCTAGCAAGAGCGTACATCTAAGAGATCACCTTCTAGGTATGTGTGATCCAGCTGGAATACAAACATGCCTTAAATCCAGGAGTCAGAGACAAGCAGATCTCAGTTCAAGGCCAGCCTACTATAGAGCAGGTTTCAGGTCCAGGCTTAGGTCCAGGAGTGGTGGTACATGCCCTTAACCCCAAACACTGAAGATAAAGATAGTTTGAGAAGGAAACATCCATGTTTGAAAGTGATGTCTAACTGAGTGGGAGAAACAGTGACAGAAACAGTCAGAGAAAGACTTGACAGAATAGAATATGCTCAACAGTCATGAGAAGAGAGAGGAAAGGGAAGCTTCTTGAGGGGCAATGAAAGAAAGAGAGGAGGCACTGAGACAGTAATAGAGAGACGAATTGCAGAGAGAGAGAGAACTTAGGTGAAGACTGAATGAGCCAGAATGAGGAAGAACCAGATTAGAGCAGATTGCTGGATTTAGTTTGAGGCCAAACATAGCAATTCAGGAGCTAAGAGAAAAGCAAGACTGAATACGTGAGCTGGGAAAGGAGTTTGAGCCAGAACAAGCTGAGTTGAACCAGTCAGCCCAGAGCTCAGTAAGAACAAGAAAAGATGAGCTTATTCATCAGTAAATCTCAGAGGCTAAAAACATTCTAGGCCTAGGTTAGATTATATGGAGGTTAGAAGCTTCTAGGACTAGGCCTAGGCTAGCAGAAAGAGGCAGTTAGCTTCCAGAGTGACAACTGAAAAGTTTCTTTCACAATGTGGCTTTCCCCTTGAGTCTCTTCCTCCTTGGCAAAGAACCCAGCAGCAATCAAGAAGAAATGGGCATTAGCCCCAAAGGTAAGAGGAAATAGTAATTCAAAATAAAAACTCAGGGAGGCGAGGCTTTCCCTCTTTCCATGTCTAAGGCCGCAAACTCATGCTCTACCAAGCAGAAAGAACTCCTGCAGTTTCTTAGTTCCTTCATCCGTTAAGGTTCAGAAAGAGGTAAAGCTTCAGAAGAAGGGAAAGCTACCAACGCCTTGCAGAGGTGAGTTAACATCTAGGTTTCTGTAGTGATTCTCTAAGGCCCTGCTTCTCCACACAACATGCTGAGGTTG
Organism: Meriones unguiculatus; assembly: GCF_030254825.1. Classification (NCBI taxonomy): domain Eukaryota; kingdom Metazoa; phylum Chordata; class Mammalia; order Rodentia; family Muridae; genus Meriones; species Meriones unguiculatus. The sequence continues at coordinate 122,776,467 of NC_083356.1, read as the reverse complement.
AGTCTCCTGTGGGCCTGCAAGTACACTGGGGACCCAGCTAACTTCTTCAGAGAAGCGCGAGTCTTCCATGACAGAACTGTTAGAGTCAAAAGACTCTCCGTTCTCCAGGTGGGTAGGAAGCCACTGAGGTCTCCCACTCTTACTTCATTTTCAAGGTCAAGACACTCTCTCACCAATGTCTAGCCAGTGAGTAACACTTGCATACCAGGCTGCATATCAGGCATATGTGTGAGCAAGATTCTACAGAGGGTTCTAAGCTAGAGCCAGGACACTATAGACAGTCTAACAGAAGAAAACAGGGATAAAAAGTTGGATAGACTTTCCAGTTGGTACCAACTAGCTTGGATACAAAAACAAACAAACAAACAAAAAACAACAACCAAAAAACTGTAAGTTGTTCTTTTTCCCAAGTAAATACCAGAGAGAGAGATGTTTAATCTCAAGTGATACAATTAGAGAACAACATTGACATACTTAGGCCTACTTAGTCTTGGGACACAGAACTCTTCTATCTAGCATGGAATCTTGACCTGGGTGCTTTCCCAAACCCTTTTGTGGCACACACTGAATACAGAAAGGGACAATGTTTATTTTGCACACAAAGGCAAGCAAGGGTGATTGCTTTGGCCAGAGCAGGCCTGGGCATGGTTGAACGGTGCTAGCAGCTGAGTTCACCAATATAATGCACGCAGCGTGGTGAAGCAGCACTCCTTCATGAAAATGAAATTGGCAAAAGAGGTGACTGACTCATTTACCTTCCAACCCAGTCCACTGCTAATCCATCCGGCTGCATTATGTATTTCAGGCCCAGGTCAACTTCACGTATGGGATTATTGCTACCAGATTCAAAGTCGGGAATGTAGGCACGCTTGATAGCACCAAATTCAGAGCCCTGTCCCAGCACAGTGTAATACACAACACCTACAGAGGAATGCACAGTAAGAATGGGTCTTGGGTTTAATAGAATCATTACTCATCTTACATCAAACCTCAATACACAGAATACTTGAACTAGAAAGGCTCAACTTAGTGATATTTTCTTAATCATCTCTACCAGAGGATAATTATTTAAGACAGCTTAGCTAAGAGTCTAGTTTCCAAAATAGAATATATAGAGAAATTAAAATCATACTCATTGTGGTCATTAAAAAGGTCACATGGGTGAAAAGTCCTCGTCTCTGATATATAAAAGTTATTCTGCACCTGACCTTAACCAAAAGGCTGAGAAGTTGTTCAGTGGGTACTTATCTAACATACAAAGATTGTGGCTCTTCTCCCCTCCAAGACTGGGTCCTGCTAGGTAGTAGTTCGGAGGCTTTTAACTTGTAATTCTCTTGCCCACACACACTGAGCACTGAGACTAAACTGATCACACAAATATTAAGACTGAACTTTAGACATATTGGGCACACATCTGTTTCCTAATCAGATATCATCCTTGAAATAAACTTATACCTGAGAAAAAATATTGCATAGTATAAATGTGAAAATACTGTAATAAATTACATATTAGCATCATTGTTAGTAGGTCATAAACATTTCACACATGTGTTGACACATTCACCCTTCAGAAAACCTCTCAGGTAGATAAAAACAAGATGATTACTAACACTTTACAGTTGGAAAATAAGATCTAAAGAATTTTAACAATTGCTTGACATCATAAATCTAGAAAATGGGGAAAAAGGATAGAAGATGAATGTGTAGGCACAGAAGACCATGCTCAATGATAGGCATTGTTCACTTTTTCCATCACTCAACTAAGATCCTTTAGTGTCCACCACATGTACTGTCTGTGGTGGACCTCAGGTCAGGAGCTGGGAACATGGAGATGAATTAGGTTCAACTCCAAGGGCACACAATTAGAAGGCAGAAAAAAAGTCATGTGAATGACTGGCTGTAAAAGGTAATGCAGCACGTTTCTAGAAGCACGTATAAAATGCTATTGCCTCATGGTGGGCATCTGTGGGACTCTGCCAGGGTGTCACAGAGGCGACACTGGTGCTTAGAAATTTGCCACAATTCTATGGTAGAAAGGAAGGGTAGCTGTGTGGGCAGATACAAGGAGATGTGAGGAGAAGTTTCAGTGGGAAGTCAGGAAAAGCCAGCAGGGACCCAAGTCTACAAGGAAAACCCAGGGACCTGCTGGATGGGAGAATCCACCCAGGCAACAAAAATCTGCTCAGCACAAAAAGGAAAGTTCCAAAACTTCACCATCCAAAACTCAAGAAAAGCCACGCAACGAGCACTGTGCGAGTTTTATACTCACTGAGGCCCAGGCCCTCGGGATCCCAGTCATAGTCAATAGTCTGGATATGCTCCTCCTCTTCCAGATACTCTGAGAACTTCTCAGAGGAGACATTGTACTTCCGGATTCGGACATTCTCAGGCAGGAGCAACAGCGGAGGGCTTCCTGTAAGCAAATAAAAGGCTGCTCTGTCTGTCCAGATTCCACTTGAATGTATAAGAGGTAAAGAAGGTACTAAATGAACTGCAGGAATTTCCCTTTGGGGCACAGAAGAGAGAAACAGAGAGAGACAGAGACAAAGAAGGAGGGAGGAGTTTGTTTTAGCATTTTCTGACCATCAAAGCTGAATACCCTGCAAGTCAAATCCATGGCTGTGAACATTGGTTCTGGTTTTTTTTAATTAATTAATTCATATATTTACTTATTTATTTGTCCTTAGTGGCAGTTTAGACAAGATTGAGATCACTACAAAGAGGGCCTATTTTTTTTCCTCATCCACTGACAAGAATGTAGACATCAAGTCTCACAGAAGAAACACACATTTTTACAGCCTTCGCTGAAAGCCTCCTAAGGAGCTATCAGCCCTCACTCTTGACTGACAGGTTTTGTGATTGCCTTAACAGATAATCACCTCCACAGCCCAATTTAACTGCTAGCTAATGAAAAGCAAGCCAGCTTGTTCTTGAATTTTTAGGGTTTTTTTTTAACCTAAAGTAGATCTTTTGATGGTGACTCATCCCAAAACACTTCCCTAGAATTTTAAAATTTTGATTTACTCACAAAATGTCAATCAAATGTAATTTAAGTGACTTTTAAAAGTTCATTTTCTTATTTCATCAGCCTTGACATTATGTTTTATATGAATATTCTAATTTATTTCAGCTACCCCCTTAGTTGAAAGATTTAAACGTTCTTAAATTTCCTGCTTAACTGCAGGACCAGCTGCTCAGATGCCTTCACTCTAGTTTCTACTCACTCTCAAACTGTTTGGAGGATAAAATACTTAGGTATGCTAGTCAAGCATGGACCTTAAACACTCGACCTATACTATGCATTGGACAGACCTTTTTGCACTCTGACATACTGTTCTCTCAGTAAGTTTCTTAAACCGATTTCAAATCCTAATTAAAGCCATATACCCCTTTACTAGGAAATGTTGGTTTACAGCAGATCTGAGATTTGCAACATTGTGCTTCTAATTTAAATTCTCTCTCTTTCTCTCTCTCTCTCTCATTTCCATCTAGTATCTACACTGCTTTTTATTTAGCTGGATTCTTAGATCTAGGCATTAGCCTAAAATGCAAAGCTAATGATTGATGTCCTGAAGGTACCAGCTTTTCCATCTCTGAAATTATGAAATTATTTCCATCTCTGAACCAGCAGTTCATAACAATTACATAGAAGTACTTCTGGATTTGCCCCAGTTATATGCATTTTGGCTCACCTTGCATTACATGGGTTCAAGCCTTGGGTCCCACTGGGCTGGGAGCTAAGGCCTCATCAATTTTTTATATCCTGCTATAAGCTATGTATGTCTGCTTATGTTTCCTAACATCTATCCCCTTTCAGAAGTCTTATCCAGGTACAGAAGGAGCTAAATTTGGATAATAACTAATATCTGGCTTTTAATTTTACACATTTGCTAGGTGGTTATAGCTACAGTTTTAAGCTGGCAGAGGAAAAGAAGAGTAGGCATTAAAGAAGTAGCTGAGGCTACAAAAAGTGGAAGATCATTTCCTGGTATATCATACTCTTCAGTATTTATGTCCCCAGAGGTGACTTATTCCAAATATGAACCCAACGTACCATCAGCTGCACAGCGTTCTCCGTAATGGGAACTCATAGACTTGAAGCCATCAGCACAGAAACATTCATAACTTCCTTTGCTGTTTCGACATCTCTGGGGGCAGATGCCAAACTGCTCACATTCATTGATGTCTGCAGGCAAAATAAAAACCAAGCGTGGAACACATAGTTTCACCCGTTTGGAATTAGAATTCACAAGCAGTGCGGACTAAGCAGAGCGCACATGAACACATTAGCAATGAGACCTAAATATGCTGAAGAGGTGTTCTGCAATAAAAAGAAAACGTTAGTGGACAATTACTGAACCTAAAAGCCCCCGTGCTGGTCAACAATGGACAGAGGGTTGCTAAAAACATCTGGTTGATTTTTGGCATTACTTCCCAGATAGGACGGAACAACCGATTTGCTGTAGTAACTGAAAGGATTCTTTAAACCATCTCTGAGGGGCTGGGGCTATAGCTTTGTGGTAGATTGTCCCTAGGTTCAGGCCTGAGTACTGCCAAAATATTTAGTAGAGCATGGCATATAAATTAGACAGTAATAAACATGATAAAAGGTACCTAAAATCACAGTCATCTCTGGTGGCCTTGACAAGCTACATCCTGAGCCCAAGCCACAGGACTCAGTTATGCCTTGCCTAATAAATATGTGGGTTTTGGCATTGTGGTTTCCGGTGGTTTTATTTCACAGACTGGTATAATAAGCAACCATTACCACCAAGACCTTCATTATTTGACCTTGTGTACCTGAGCGACAGCACCAGGAGGTCAACCCATCAAGGAAATGACACAGCGGTTTAATAAAAAGGCAATAGGTGGAGAACCTTAAAAAAAAAAAAAAAAAGGAATGTTCTCTAAATAACAACGGAAGGAAAAAATATTCTACCTTGACAGGAATTTTTATCCAAAGTACTAGGTTTGAACCCAGGTCTGCAAGAGCAGATAAATCCTCCATCGCTTAACTGGGTACAGTTCTGTTCACATAGGTTCTCAGCGCATGTTCTGTTCTCTCCCAGATCTGAAAACAAAATCTCAGCGTTATACATGAAGGGAACAAGCCACAAACACACAGACACATAACCAACACCGCACCCTCAGGTGCCCTTTTTCCAGAAGCCCTAAAATTATCTGGATGATATGTACACAAACGTCCTTGTGCAACGGTCCTTGAGGCCATTTCCCAACACAGATAGCAGCACCAGGCTCAAACTCAGAGTGTCCAACTCCAGACTCAGACTATGAACCTGGGGATCCACAGTTCCCACTGTATGTTCTTCCTCATTATCTTACATTAGTAGGTAGATAGATGGTAGGTGGATCACTCACACACACATACACACATACACTTGCGCACACGCACAGGCAAACACTGATACAGGTTAGAACAAAATTACAGTTATAAGACTCTATTCTCCCCAAGTATTAACCAGTTAATTGAAAGGGTGTTCATCAAGACATAGTAAGGCGCTCAGTCTTATTACACACTTTATACACACAAAATGCGTATAATAAAGACTGAATCTGAGCTTTCAACAACTACACATTTCTGAATACGTTGGTTCAGGTTTCTTTTTCTATTTTTTTTTTTTTTGCGACAGTGTTTGTGTCTGTCTAGGAATGTGTCTAGTTCATATATAGAGCTTTAGAATAGTATACATAATAGACATTTGTATGTATCTTAAACTACTTTAACAATATCCCTGCTTGGCTGCCATTGTAGCTTAGTGATAGAGAATGTTCCTAGTGTGCACAAGGCCCTGGGCTCCATTACCAGCAACACAGAAAATAATCAATAAAGATAACATCTTCATATCTTTTTACTCAGTTACTCTGTTAATGAATTTCCCCTGGGAAGGGATAAAAATATGCACTAAGATTTGTGTTTAAGGATTATAACACCGATAGGTTAAAACTTTTGAATATAATTATATATATTATATTTTCAGCAATAAGGAAGATATACTGTATTGTCTTAAATCTCTAGGTTGCCACTGACACACCATTAATGATATAGAAAATAATAACCTGTACTATGACATGTTATAATTTCTAAGATGCACTTCATTTTGAGACACATTAAAATACAAAGAGGAGCATATATCTCAGAAGTGATGAGTTTTGATTATTTACATTATGGGTTGTTATTAATATTCAAGGCTTTAGATGATACTTTGCTATGGGAAGTATCTAAAAATAAGTGGAGGAGAGATTGTAACATTGTTTAAAATATTTTATTAAATGTAGATATTAATGTACAAAAAAGAGTAAGCCTTTCTTGGTTATGAGATTCAGATAATTTCTTTTCTTCTGATGTTGGGGAGTGAACCTTGAGCCTTTGCACTTGCAAAACATGATTGCAACTCTACAACAAAAACACTGAGCTATAGCCCAGCCTCTACTTACTAATAAATCCCTAGATTTTATAGCTTTGAAATAAAGCAAAAGATGGCCAATTGTTTGTGTTGTGTCCAGCTAAATGGCTATTCTGTTTTCCTAATTTTCTAGGGTCTAGATTCTCCAGGATAGATCCACAACTTGGATTTTGTCCAACTACTTCTTTGTTCATCCTTGCCTGGCAATCTTGTCCCTGTCAATCTCTGAAAGCCACCTGGCTTTCATTCTCATCATTCTTCTCAGCTTGCTTCTTTCATCTACTCCCAGACTTGGGTCTTGAAGAGAAACTGAAAAGCTGAGGCTAGAAGAGGGAGTGCTGAGTGGTGTTTGTCTCGGGAGTCAAGCCTCATTTACCTTTCCAATGAAATGTGTTTTAGCCACCACAGGCTTCTAAGTATTTCAGCTAAAGAAACTGTGGAATCTCCTGGTTCAAATCAAAGTAGACTTCTTAGAAGACAGTCATGCTAGACTCCTGTCTGCAAGCATAGCAGATTGTCATTAAGAGTGTCGAGGGTTGGTTCGCTCCCATGGGGTGGGGTCTCAAGTTGGGCCAGGCATTGCTTGGACATTCCTTCAATCTCGGCTTCATCTTCATCCCTACACTTCTTGTAGACAAGACAAATTTGGGGTCGAAGGTTTTATGGGTGGGTTAGTGTCCCTGTCCCTTCACGGGGAGTCCCCCTGGCTACAGGAGGCGGTGACTTCAGGCTAGGAGTCTCAGCTAGGGTCATCCCCAGAGGTTCCCAGGAGCCTCATCCAGCAGCTGATGGAAACAGACGCAAAGACCCACAACCATGCACGAGCTATGTAGAAGAATGGAAGGGAACGATTGATGGAACCAGAGGGTCAGGGACACTACAGGAAAACCTAAAGAGTGAACTAGCCTGGGCCCATGGGGGCTCACAGAGACTGAACGACCAGCTAAAGAGCATGCATGGGCTGAACCTAGGCCCCCTACACATGTGTAACAGATGTGTAGTTTGGTCACCGTATGGGTCCCCTAACAATGGGAGTAGAGGCTCTCTGTTGCCTCACTTTGGACCTCTTTCCCCTCGCTGGGCTGCCTTGTCTGGCCTCAGTGAGAGCGGATGTGCTTAGCCCTGCTGTGACTTGGTGTGCCCAAGTGTGATGGTGCCCATGAGGGGCTTCCCCTTCTCTGAAAAGAGGGGAAGGAGGGAAGGAAGGAGGGGACGTGAGGGTGGGACTGGGAGGACAGGAGGGTGGGAGGGAAATTCGATCAGGCTGTAAAGTGATTACATAAATAAGTAAACAGGGGCAGAGGGAAGTAGTCTATTTTTTTCCTCCCTAACCACATCACAGGATCTCTTTTGGCATAATGAAGGTATTCATTTACATATTTAGGATAGACTAACACCATTGTGTTTTAAGAATAGAAGAATCAATAACTATATATTCCTAAATAAACCTTTCCAGGTTTTCTAGTTCTTGTTGAGATTGTTTCAGGGTTTCAGTATGCCCAGGAATGGGCATGCTCATAGTAATTCTCTCATCTCTCTAATGCCAGTCTCTCTACAAGGAACTGTCCTCATAACTGTGTCACTGGACTTGGTGATCCTCTCTCAGTCCATCTGTAATTAAGAGGTCCAGAATGCAGAAAGATCTCCCTTTATTGCATCATGTTCCTCAAAGTAAGCGACCTCAACAGGAGCAGAACTGTCACAGCATTTGGAATGGAAGGTGTTCATATAACATCTAGCCATCACCTTGATCCATGGAACAGTGGTACTGGGGCTGGGCCTTCAGCTGAGTGCCAGAGCAGTTGCCTAGCAACGAGCTTCTACAAACATAAGCATATGGATCTCTGTTTACAGTCTCTCTAGTTTCCAGTTTATAAAAATATCACAGAAATAGCAAGTCACTACATTTACAATCACAGAAATTTTATCTGCTGCGTGACATCGGCTTATTTCCTTTGTAATTGAATGAGGTTAGGGAAATGTCCAAGGCTTCCCCTGTCTACATTTTGGTTTTGGGTGCTCTGAATACACCCACACTCGGGTGACATGTGTGCTAAGCCATGACTCTGTGTTTCAAAGCGTCATGATATGCACATCCTAAGTTTTTAAAAATCGTACCTTGACTAAAACAATTCTACGGAATGTGAAGGAGGGAAGCGATGAGGAAATAGTGAGGGAACAATAGGAAAGAAGACAAAAGAGAAGATAAAACTAAAAGGTAATAGACCTGAAGGACCCGAGAACTGCCATTATAAATAATTCTGTACCTAGTGGCACATGCCTTTAATCCCAGCACTTAGGGAGTGGCACAGTAGGTTCAAAGACACTCTGGTCTACATAGGGCACCCAGGGCTACATAGTGAGGCCCTATTTTAGAATAAAGCCCAAAGAAGGAAGGAAGGAAGGAAGGAAGGAAGGAAGGAAGGAAGGAAGGAAGGAAGGAAGGAAGGAAGGAAGGAAGGAAGGAAGGGAGAGAGAGAGAAAAAGAAAGAAAGAAAGAAAGAAAGAAAGAAAGAAAGAAAGAAAGAAAGAAAGAAAGAAAGGAAGGAAGGAAGGAAGGAAGGAAGGAAGGAAGGAAGGAAGGAGAAAGAAAGAAGAAAAGAAAGGAAGGAAGGAAGGAGAAAGAAAGAAGAAAAGGAAGGAAGGAAGGAAGGAAGGAAGGAAGGAAGGAAGGAAGGAAGGAAGAGAAAGAAGGGAGGGAGGGAGAGAGAGAAAGAGAAAGAAAGAAAGAAAGAAAGAAAGAAAGAAAGAAAGAAAGAAAGAAAGAAAGAGAAAGAAAGACAGAAAAGGGGGGGTGGAAAGAACCCTATATCAGTGTCAAATGAATATCCATATTTGAATTCTGTATTACATCTACTCATCTAAAAAAGAAGTTGTTAAAAAAAAAAAGTACTGTCCTAAACACAGGCACAGGCAACGAGAGGAAGCCACGGCTAGCCCAAGTCAAACTTGGAAATTTGCTAGCTCCTGAAGCTGTTTACATATTAGTGTCAAGCCCAAATCTGCCACCTGGCTTCTCAAATTCTAGAACAATTTACTCAAGTCACTTCATTTCTGTCAAGCATTCCGAATCCCTCTGAAAGGGTATGTGAGGTAAATGGCAAGCCAACTCAGTGTAGCCAGCTAGTAATTATCAAAAAGCCTTCTGTATGCCTCGGGGAGGGGAAAACATCATGTTTTTCCTGTATGCCCAGGAAACTGAAAACACACGGCCCTACTAACATGCCGAGTCTCAGGCTCTCGGTGCTTACAGAGAGCTTCCTCAGAGGCTGCTGGCATGACCCAGAGGGCAAAGTGAAAGCCTAGTGGCCTGGAATCTGTGGAAAGGTGAAGGAAGTGAACCATACCACATAATTGCACTCTGACCTACACTTGACACACACACATACACACACACAATGGCTAGCTGACTGACAATTAATTAATTAGTTAATTAGGTAAGTAAAGACACCAAGGCTTAAAGAGTTCAGACTGTGTCAAAGTCTCACAGCAGGTGTCCGAGGGGACCAGAGGCCTCTCTCCTTGCCTGGCGTTTCATGGATGCTTAATTTCTGCTTCTGTTACTCTGTTTGCTCCTCAGCAAACGACTTAAACGTCTTGAGCATCAGTATGGAGGCAGACAGTGACCGCTGCCGAGTGAAGCAGTAACGAGCGTGTGTGTGTGTGTGTGTGTGTGTGTGTGTGTGTGTGTGTGTGTGAGCAAGAAAGGATGCTGACAGTATGAACTACTTATGGCCTCTCAACCATTCCAAACGGGCCACATCCACCCCTTGATTCCCTGACTACACAGTGTGTCTGATGCCCATCTAAGCCATTTGACAGTCTGTCTGGCTATTTTACTATAATGAAATACAAAATAGTTACTTACTGCATCCAGTTTCGTCAGAAAGGTCACCACAGTCATTAACATTGTCACACACATAGTGCTGCGAAATGCAGTTTCCGTTGCTACACTTATATTCAGTGTCCGTGCAGGGTTTATGGGTTGGTTTTATGCCTGCAATTTAAGAACAGGTTAAAGTCAAAACTTTATTTCATTGAAACAGAATGCTTCCCTGGCCCACCCACGTTTCCCTACTTTTCCCAGGCTCCCTTGCGGCTGGATTGAAACCAAAAGACTGGTTCTAGTCCATGGGCTGTGAACTGGAAGCAACATCTGTCGCCCTTGGACTAAAGCAGTTCCAAGCCCGTATGCCTTCACACTGTCCATGCTGGGGCTCTAACCTCAGCAGTCAAGTATGCCAAGCGGCTAGCTCCAAGATGGACGCTGTGCAAGCCGCACTGTCCTTTACACAAATGAGAAAGAAATCTTTGTTGTGTGGAGGCTCGGGGCTTTTGTTGGTTGCAGCAATATCAATTACTCTGAGTAATACAGAGTAATGAGTGAAGTGGAATCTTTCCCACCAAACCTGAAAATATTTGGTATCAGCTAAACAGTCAAGAGGTCCAGGTTATACAATGGTAAAGCAATTGGTGAAGCAAATGTAAAGCAGATCGTGTGCTTATGGGAGTTGATATTCTATTAAAAGAGGTTAGAGGAAAAGAAAAGTGTGTTAGTGTGCCCAGCCTGTCCTTACAGGTGTCTAAGAAAGAGAGAAGATCAGGTATATAAATATAAACACAAGAAAAAAAAGGCAAAAAAAATTTTTTTTTGCACTGTGGGAAAAGCTGACTGCATCTAAGCCTGAAATAGGAAGAATTTGTAGGTTAAAAGGCTCTAAGTTGCAAAGGCCAAGTGAAAGCCTGGTTGGACAAATGTCCTTTTTTCCTAATGGTGTAAGTGGCAGAGAGCTGTGTGAGAGAACAAGAAATAAGGCAGATAAAAGAGCTTTCTCAGAAGGAACATTCGATGAGGTGATTTACTTTAGAACTGGAAAGAAGCAAACAGTTCAAATGCCTGCCAGGGTCCTGAGAGAAATGAGTGGCCGAATATGCCAAAACACAGAAACTATGCATTTCATCATGGATTTTAAGTGTGATTCAGGAAGATTATAACCTATGTATGATTTTCTCTGTGTATTTTTATAGTGAGAAGAATAGATCCAGAACAACGTCATCAAATAGACCAGGAAAGAAATTCTAGAACTGACATCTTAACAATAATAATGATGTTTAGAGATAATCAGGTTGGTGAATGAAGGAAGCTAATTCATAATGCTTCAAAAAGAGGCTATCTTTATCAGTTCATCAATGTATAGCTAGGAATGTAAACATCTTTCCAAAGCACACTCATAAAAGTGGATATATTCTACCTGTAGAATTCCTTTAGCCCATTATAACTTTAGTATCAGCATAATACTAAAAAACTAGATTCATAAGCACAGTTCTCTTTAACGTAACGATCTCCATGCATTCGTGGTTCACAGCCGTTAAGATGTAATACATCACATCTTACTATGCATCACTAATCAAAAATCTTTTCTTTCTTGAAAAAAGTCTTGGGCTCCAACCGACTGCAAATGAGAGACATCAGACAGCTACACATCCCCTAAGGAGAGCACGGGCCACACACAGCACGTCTTAGGAAAAGGAAAACAGACAAGGAAACAACTGCCAAAGAGGAGGGCCAGATACTGGAAAGGAAACGAGGCACCGATGCACCTCTCAGAAAGGTATCTGGACCTAAGCAAAGCCCTTCTGATCCACATGGGACCTTCCCTACAGCTGCATGGCCTGAACATCCTGTTTATCATCTGGCATCTCCACGCCTTAGGGAGTGACGAGGTATGCTGTTAAGTACTGATTCCAGCAAAAATCAGGATTTTCTTATGTCAGCATATGTCATCCTAGCCCAGCAGTATTTCAGAGCTGTTACTGGTGATTGCAAACAGTGCAATTCATTCATTCCAAGTAGAATTAGATAAAATCTTTACTTCTATCATGCTTTTATTGAGAATGGGAAACAAATATAACTAGGCACTCGTTTTCGTTTTCAATTTTCTCAGTGGTTTCTTTTGAAGCAAACTAAATTTCCCAGGAAACTGATCAACTCTCTCTCAATAGATAGATTTTTTTTTTCAATGCAGTTTATTCAGGAACATTGAACAATCCTCGGACCCCGGGGAAAGCCAGCCCACAGCTTAAATAGCCTTTTTTTAAAAAAAAAAAAAAAAACAAAAGTACAACCACTTGCAATACAAAGTTTTGTATTTGTATAAAATATAAAATTCGCCCACTGTTATGTTTATCTTTAAACTAATCTGATGGGGATGAAGAGATTGCTCTCCTTGAGAACCTGGATTTGATTCTCAGCACCCATCAACTCAGCTCCCAACGATCTATAATGCCAGTACTAAGTGATCTCACAACAACATCTTCTGGCCTTCTTGAGTTAGGGACCAAGCGCACACAAGGTGCACACATACCTGCAGCCATGACACCCAAACACATAAAATAGTAAAACAGTACACTTTTAAAAGACAATCCATCAATTTTCGCCTCCGGAAAATGGATTTCCATATTCAGGAAAAATACTAGGTTTGCCTAGTGGTGCCTTATTTAACATGATCTTTTCAGCTGAGCGTGAGGAGGAATGCATATTCACATTCTAGATTAGCAAACTAACAACCATAGGCTGTGGAGTCCTCATCCTTGACAACAAATAATCTATTAACTTGTGGAGTGTGACTCGACCAGTATTTGGTCTTTTCTCTCATTTTCTTACCAAAAAAAAAAAAAACAAAAAAAAAACAAAACAAAAAAACAATGTGAAATCAGCTTATTTAAATGCTTAAACAAAGACTGGAGCTCAAGGGTCCTGTTCAGATGAGATAGGAAGGAGGTGGCAGGTTGGTTATCTGAGCCAAGTGAGCGTTTGTATTGTCTGCAGTATACCACCATGGGTACAAAGCAAGCCCCTACAGCCCAACTGAAGACCCCAGAGGGACGCCTTACAAACAGCTAAGAACCCGGTTTCTGCTTCCTCGTTTCCCCAGCTTGCTTACAGTGTTCTTCCTTCTCATCCGTCCCATCTCCGCAGTCATCCACACCATTGCACAGCTGGTGGCCATAAACACAGCGACTGTTGTCACACCGGAAACGGTGCGGTGATTCACACGGAATGTTGACTGGAGGGTGAAAAACGAGACTGCCAGTTAAAAGTAGAAGTGGCCGTGCCTAAAACCTCGGGCTATCCAGTGGCAGGCTCACGCCATTCATTCGCCAGCCATTCATTCATTCGCTTGCTCGTTTGGTTAATTAATCAACAAGCACATCTTGAGTCTCAGGCACATGCCACAACACTCCTGCAAGGTGCTGGATATGCCCTAGATATGAAAAGGGGCAAGAAAGACACAGTCTTTATTCTCCTGGAACTTGATTCTAACAAGAACAGACTTTATATACACAAGGAGCCCCTCATATAATTTATATATGCATATAATCTATATATAAATGATAGATAGATAGATAGATAGATAGATAGATAGATAGATAGATCATAGGGAGGCAGGCTAAAAAAGGATTACAAGAGGAATAGATGAACCAGGAAAGAACACGTATGTTTGAAACCTCTAGAAAGATCTCTGCAGCTAGGCATGGAACAAGGAGAACATGTGTCATAAAGCTGGAGAAGCCATCAGGATCATAGGTGGGTCCTTATACTAGCATTCAGGAGCTCACGCTTCTGATGATTGTGGTCACTGACTCTCTACAGCATTAAGTCCTGTGGTGCGTATTTCCTTGCTGGAACCCCCAGCCTCTTACATTTAAAGTTGATATCTCAAACTGTGAGACATCTAGCAGCTACTTATGTACCTGGGAGAACAGAAGGGTCACACACGGGCCCAGAAAAGCCACCTCTCCATGTGCAGGTGAACTCCATCGTGATGGTCAGTGTTAATGTATCAGCTAGACAGCAGATAAATCACTTGGGAGATGGGCCTCTAAGCATGACTGTAGAGGGTTATCTCGATTAGAATAATGGATATGGCGTGACCCATGACTGCAGGAAGAACCCTCGTGCAGGCAGGAAGGGTATGGCTTAAAAGTGCTATGCTGTACACGTGAGCCTGCCTTGTATGAAAGTGGCAAAGTGAGCCAGGCACTGACACGCACACATTCGTTGCTTTCTTCTTACGGCTCCCGGTGTAATGCAAGCAACTGCTTCAAGCTCTTGCTGCTGTGACCCCCTGCCACGACGGACTGGAACCTGAGACTTTCTCCTTAAGTTGCTTTTCATTCACAGCAACAAATAAAAAGGAACTAAGACACCCATACACATCACTCAGGGAACGCCATGTATATCTATCTGGATCGCTCTTCCAAGCGGAAGCCTTGCTCTATTCAATCTACTCTGACTTCACGCCGCAGATAGAGATCGAAGGATGACACCTGGAATGAGGCTCCTTTAGGGGAAGGGAGGAGTCAAACCCCAGGGCCCACTCTTGAAAGTAGTTAGTGGAACTACTACTTGAATTATCCGCCGTGAATGGCCTGAATGGCCAGCACAGACATTAGGAAAAGAATGTTGAAAGTTTGTATGAGCATGGGGAATGATGTGTATATGAGGAATGGCGTGTGTGTGTGTGTGTGTGTGTGTGTGTGTGTGTGTGTGTCCTCGCCTCTCCAAAAGGTAATTTTATTAGCTAGGACTATTTCGTCTTACAGAAAGAAACAACTTCCTAAGGGCTTCTCTGAAATTTCAAGTTAAAAACAAATAAGAAGCAGAACTAATTGCTAACAGCTAAGGTGATGCCAGTCAGTGCTGGGAAGGCCATTGTGAAAACACAACAATCCTTGAAGGAAATGCTTGGCTATCATTCCCAGCAACCAAATCTCTGCACTGAAAATGAGGAGGAAGGTGAACAAAAGAGAATGAGAGATGATGTAACTTTGGAGGCATTATTGACTTATAGCTATATTATTTCCTTCCTGTAAAGGAGCCTCATTACAATCAGAAGGTTTAGGGCAGCAATATTTCTGAAACTCGCCTCTGACTCACTTGGAAAATTTCTTCCTGACTAGATTCCTGGGCCTCCTGAACCTTGCAAAGCCCGTGACTGTGTGTTTCCCGGAGTGATACCACCATTCCCAGCCTTAGGGAGACGCTGTGAGGATTAATACACTAGCTTCTCACCACCAACCTGAAACAACTGTAATTGCATTCACTTTATGAAAATCAATAGTTCTCAACCAGGGACCAATCCAAAAAGCTCTGGGGCTTTTAAAAAGTAGTGGTGGTGACTGGAGAGGCGGCTCAGAGATTAAGAGCTCTGGCTGCTCTTCCAGAGGACTCAGGTTCCAATCCCAGCACCTATATGGAAGCTCACAACCATCTGTAACTCCACTTCCGGTTCTCCTGCCCTCTTCTGGCCTCAGTCAGCACTAGGGGGTGTGTTACACAGACATACTTGCAGACAAAACACACATACACACATTTTTTAAAAAAAAAATCTTTTAAAGTGGCCTGATCTTTACAGATCCGCCTCAGTAGGCTTAAACCAAGCCAGAACATATAGCGTAATTCTGGCCTGTCCACACACAAATGAATCCTCTCATTAAAAAAAAAAAAAAAAAAAGTACATATATGATGGCATTGAATTATTATATAAAGGAAAGTGGTTTCAAGGAGTGGGTCTTCAGGTTTTCTACAAATGCTCCAAGAGGACAAGGGGAAAGAGGTACTTCAAAGATGGAGCAGGTGAGCTACAATTTACCCTTCCTCCTCAGGCTCCAACCTCAAGGGACCTGTCCTGTACGTGTGTGTTTCCATCCGTATTCGCTATACCCTAAGTCTTTAAAATCTTGGATGTCAACCTACCTTCCTCAAGCTCTAGCTGGGGAACGGAAGCAAGAAGACCAAGTGAAATCCCCAGTAGTGACTGTGTACCCGTGTGGCCTAAGAATTACACAACTGCCCTCCAAGCCCACACACAAGCCACACACTGCCCACTCTAAGGAGCCCTGAGATGTTTCCAGACAGAGACAACGTCTGCTCAGCCCATCCCGGCCCCTCTTACAGCACAGGTGAATCTCCTCATCAGAACCGTCGACACAGTCATTTTCCCCATCACAGATCCAAAACGACTGGATACACACATGGTTTTTACACTCGAACAGGGCAGCTGGGCAGTAGGTACCATTGGGAAAGCGAGTAGCTGTTGATAAGAAGTGGACACAAACCAAAAAAAAAAAAAAATTATGAGATAAACATACCCTTCCCGGTAGGTCGCCCTCAACTCTTGCTGTTGTGTCTCTTTATTCTTTTTTTTTCTAACTCAATTTTTTTTATTATTATTAATTACACTTTATTCATTTTGTATCCCCCCATAAGCCCCTCCCTCCTCCCCTCCTGATCTCACCCTTCCTCCCCTTTCTGCATGCATGCCCCTCCCCAAGTCCACTGATAGGGGCATTCCTCTCCTTCTTTCTGATCTAAGACAATCAGTTCTCATCAGAAGTGGCTGCATTGTCATTTTCTGTGGCCTGGTAAGGCTGCTCCCCCCTCAGGGGGAGGTGATCAAAGAGCAGGCCAATCAGATTATGTCAGAGGCAGTCCCTCTTCCCATTACTATGTAACCCACTTGGACACTGAATTGCCATGGGCTATTACCCTGTTGCTGTGTCTTATCTAGAGATTAAATAAGGGATATGTCTTTGGCCAGGTGTGGTGGCACACACCTTTAATCCCAGCACTAGGAAGGCAGAGGTGGGCAGATCTCTGTGAGCTGAAGGCCAGTCTGGTCTAAGAGTTCCAGGACAGCCAGGGTTACAAAGAAAAACCCTGTCTTGAAACGAAACAAAAAAAGGCGGAGGAGGGGCTACGTCTTGAGGACAGTTTTCCGAGCCCAGTTTTCAGTGATGCAACTCATTTCAGAGGGAATACCATGCCCAGCCACTTCCCACCTGTCTTTCCCCATCACTTTTTAGTATCTTTTTGAACTTTAGGAAGTGGCAATTGTATCAGCAGTCTATTGTAAACAACTATTGACAGTTAAATATTTAAGTGATACAAAAGTCTAAAATGGGAGGGGTTTTATTTGTTTCACATTTCTGATGAGTCTTATACAACATCATGCAACTCAGAACAGTTTAATGCTGCAGAACAGTTTAATGCTGCAGACTTCCAATCCACGTTCTTTCTATGTGTTCGCTCATGGCTTGAGCTTTCGTCACCTGAAGCCCTTTTGTCCAATCAGTGACTTTCGTCACCTGAAGCCCTTTTGTCCAATCAGTGACTTGTATAATAGTGACTAACACATAGTTTGTTAGCACACTCTCTACTTAAAATATTGCTAAATAATTTGCATTTGAATGGCCACTGCAAACAACTAGGGATCCTGAGTCCATTGGGAAATAATGACTCAGGCAGACCAAAAAGTATCAGAAGGCCAAACAGAATATGCTTATGCTTTTAGACTAACAAGTGGCTCGTGCCTAAATGGACATTCCCGTTTACTCGGGCACACAGACCGGCCGGTGGGCAGACACTTACGACAAGTGGATTCATCCGAAGCATCCAGACAGTCTGCTCGGCCATCACACGCCAGTGCCTTGGGCACACAGTGTCCACTCGTACACTGAAAATGTTCAGGACTGCAGGTCTTCATCTCTGAAGAGAAAAGATCATGATTCCCAGAGGACCTCATGGTATTAGGAGCATGGAGGACGCAGAGGCTATCATTCTCTCTCTACCCACACCCTGTGCCTGACTCCTAGCAAACCCACACTACCATCAATAAAGCAGACAAACTCAGAATTGAGTTTCTCCATTCAGCATATAAAGATGAACACTCCTATCGGCCTGTTAGCTAATCTCAGCTCTGAATTTCTTCCTCACATACAAACAATAGTTCTTGAATTTTCAAAGCTACATGACCTCCCCCACACCTAGCCTTTAATCAATACTTAGAGTGTCTATTCCAATGCTCTGTCCTCTACCCCAGGGTCACCTTCTGTGGAAAACTAGGGAGACTAATGTATTGATCTGGAAGCACATGAAAATGAGAGTCTGCTTCAAGGTAACGTCCAGATTAAAATGAGATTTAAAGACATCACTCCTTGCTTATCCTGTCACTGTGATCAGAGCATCATAAGTTAAACATGGAGAACAGAAAACGCAGAAGATATCATGTTAGGTGGAACTTTAATACTATAAAATTTGCCTATGTCATCACACACTAAGGACCTTATAGACAATGTAAGATTCTGCATGCCCGATAGTTACCGCAATCCCGTTCGTCCGAGTTGTCTCCACAGTCATTTTCTTGGTCACAGACCCACCGAGAGGGGATACATTGATGATTGACACATCGAAACTCGCTCTCGGTGCACTCCCGAGGCACTGAAAGGGAAGGCACCTGGCCATCAATGTGCACTGAGAATCCCACTCAGGAGGCAGGCTAGGGAGCTGGCCTGGCTGGGATCCAGTCACCTTCTAAAACAAAATCCAATGCCTGGCTGATCGTGGTGACATAGCCTTTATTCCCAGAGGCCAGCCTGGTCTACATACTGAGGTCTAGGACAGCCAGAGCTATATAGTGAGACCTTGTCTCAAAAAAGAAAGAAGAAAGAGAGAGAGAGAGAAAGAGAGAGAAAAAGGAAGAAAAGAAAGAAAGAGAGAGAAAAGAAAAGAAAGAAAAAGAAAGAGAGAAAGAAGGAAAGAAAGAAAGAAAGAAAGAAAGAAAGAAAGAAAGAAAGAAAGAAAGAAAGAAAGAAAGAAAGAAAAACAAAAATAGAGCAAAGAAACCATCCTCTGCCTCAGTTTCAAGTCTATCAAGAATGGCCTTAAAGAGGCTCATTTAAATGTGCTTTAATTGTAAAACTCTAGCTAACCAATTACACTATTCAGCAGAAACTTTCCTTATTACCTTTTTGTTCATGTAAGAGTAGTAGAATCTAGGGCATCATCCATGAAGGACAAGTGTTTTGCCACTGAGCTACATATTATATATATGGTCTCACCAAGTTGCCCAGGCTGGCCTTGAACTAACTCCACAGTATCACCCAAGCAGATTTTGCACTTGTGGCCTTGTTCCTTCTGACTCCCACGGGCTGGGCAGGACCACCTGGACCACCATTTTGTATACTAAATCTTTGCCGGTGTAATCAATACCCTAATTCTCCCAGTTGCCTCTGGCCAAGGCTAAGGACTTCTTCTAAAAGGTAACTAAATCTGAAAAAGATATAATTGAACAATAACTTGAAATTAAAGCTATATCTTGAGCCAATGATAAACGCCCAGGTGGGGCTTATTCCCCAAACACAGCATCATTCAAAACTGAGTTTGGCATGTTCTGGGCTGATAGCTTCCTTCCTCAGGCTCAGGTCACGTGGCTAACAGTCATTACACCTTCCACTGAAAGAACCACCTACTCCAGGAAGGATAACCACGCAAAGGCAGAAATACTCCTTCTGCTATCGGACCATGTTGAAGAAAAAGCTTTCGATGCAGGTCCTTTGCATCAGCACCTTTCCTTACTTTATTTCTTTTGGCTTTATTCATCTTCTCTTAGTCATCCTTTGTCAGAAATCATCTCATTTGTTTTAGAAAATGAAAGAAAAAGGAAAACAAGTTGAGAAAATAAACACAACAGACCAAAAGTAGACTTGATCAAATACGCCTTCACAGATGCTTTCTCCCAAAGCTTGACTTACTAGCATTTCAGAAGGAAAATATATACTTCCATAGCCCCCAGGAAACGGCTCAAGGAACTGACATCCCAGTCCTGGCGGCTCTCGGGGTCATCCTAAACACTCACCACAGTTTTCCTCATCTGAGTTATCTCCACAGTCGTTATAGCCATCACACTTCCAGCGGAGAGGGATGCACTGGTGATTTCTACACCGGAAGTCCCCTGTAGGTTCACACGGCACGGCTTCTACAAAGCACAATCATTTTCAAGACTTTGTTAGCCAAGGTCCCGGCTTCCTTGTGACACAGTCTGAGAATTATGTTGCTGCGTTCTTGAAGCGGCCAGACACAGGGATGCCCTCTGTTAGCTAACTCTATCCCTATCTTGAAAATAAATCTATTACCTTTGGGAGGAGGGTTGACACAGGGTATCTCTGTGTAGCCTTGGCTGCCTCATTACCTTTTGTAGAAACTATTTTAAAAGTAAAAGATGCCATCAAGTTTGTAATTGGGAACAAGAGGCTAAAACGTTGTTTGTTAGAGGCTTAAAACAGAGCCAATAGAACATTCTATTACATTGTCCTTAGTGTTTTAGACCCAGCATTATTAAAATAACCCATTATAGCCATGGTGGTGCACACCTTTAATCCCATCCCTTGGGAGGAAGTGACAGGCAGATCGCTGTGAGCTAGAGGCCAGCATGGTCTACAGAGAGCTCCAGGACAGCCACGGCTCTTATACAGAGAAACCTTGTCTTGAAAAACCAAAAAGGAATGTGTGTGTGTGTGTGTGTGTGTGTCTGTGTGTGTGTGTATTCTCATTATCTTTTTTTCTTTTCTAAACATTCAGATACTTTGGTTTCAACAGACAGTATATACCTATTTCAACAATTTCAATTAACTTGTCTGGCCTTTTGTCCATAATTTTTTTTCATGTTGCCAAAGTGACTATTGCTGCCCAATAAATGATTGCAAAAGTCACAACGATGGACGTGAAATAATACATCCAGCTTTGAAAACATCTCTTGAGGCATATTGCGCCTTCTGCCATCTGTGAGGTCAGACAAGCTATTTAGACCTGCCGTGTGAACAAGGGTTGTACATCTGGGAGAAATGAAACATGTGCCTAAGATCAGAATGATATCTTCTTTAACAAATCACATGCTTTGGGACCAGATGTCACTTGAGGTAACATGAATTAAGCTCCCCCAATGACTCTAGACGCCTTTTTTAAGAGGTAAAAGACACGGGACACCCATCCGGATGAGAGCGGGGCCTGACGTGGACATTCTCTTGGCCTCCCCCTGCCTCCGGTGCCCTTCCTACCACAGCCTTGCTCATCACTGTTGTCCCTGCAGTCATCAAAGCCGTCGCACACCGCCCACTGTGGGATGCAGCGGTAGTTGGTCTTGCAGCTGAATTCCGTGTGGTTGTCGCAGTTGTAGGCAGCAGTCACTGGAGACGAAGACAGCAAGACGTGAGGACGGAAGTGCCAGTCTTGCCGGAAAAGGCGATCGACAATTACAGACCCTGGCAGTGGGCATCTTTGGTAGGTGTGATCTGTCCATTAGTGTTGCAGTGCAGCTTGGAGTGCGAGGGGTGTGTGGTGGTTTGAACAACAGTGCCTCCCTTAGGCCCATAAAGAGTGGCACTATAAGGAGGTGTGACCCTGTGGAAGTTGGCGTGGCCTTGTTGGAGGAAGTGTGTCATGGAGATGGGCTTTGAGGTGTCAGATGCTCAAGCCAGGCCCAGCATCACTCTCCCTGCTGCCTGAAGATCCAGATGTAAAACTCAAGCACCTGCATGCTACCATCTTCATGCCATGGTGATGATGGACTAAACCTCTGAGCTGTAGGTCAGCCCCTTCCCCCATTAAATGTTTTCCTTTATAAAAGTGGCTGTGGTCATAAACTCCTAACTAAGTCAGGGCATGCACCTGGTTTGAAGTAAGATCCCTGTGGCAATAGGACCATTCATTTAATGTGAGTCTCACTTTATTTACCTATAAAATGCCTCACCTGCCTAATCTCAGTGCTTCTCACACATGGCATGGCTGGACAACTCGATGCCACGCAGGGGAGGTACGGCTAGGGTCTGGTTTCAAATATCAGCCACTCAACTACGCTCATCTGGCATAAAGTCATGGAGTTCACAGGGCAAGCCAAGAAAGGGTATTCCCTTCTCTTGGGATGAAGCAGAGGGACGTGTCCCCGCCTGCCCGTCCACTTGCCTCGGTTTTGCACGGCCCGCCCCAGGGAACTCACTGCATTCATGGATGGGCTCATCCGAGTAATCTCCGCAGTCATTGTCTACGTCACACTTCCAGCTCTGCGGGATACAGCGACCGTTGTCACACCGGAACTGGCCGGGCTTGCAGGTCCTGCTGGCACAGTGGGAGCTGTCTTCATCCGAGCTGTCCAAGCAGTCGTCCACTGAGTCGCACTGCCAGGCCTCCGAGATGCACCGCTTGTTCGCACACTGCCATTCGTTGGCTTCACACCGGTGATGCTCTGCAAACAGGGCCACTTGGTTACCAGGCAAGAAGCTGCCAGGAATGGGAGCGGAGCACCCAAAGCGAGAGAATTCCAGCGCAACTTCCTCTCACCGGGTTTATATGCTAGCGTATTTCTTGCTAACAATGGTGACTACGTGGAGGGTTGTTCTCATTAGAATAACTAATGGGCTCTTATTAGACTCTGAGTTCTTACACATCTTTTTCTTCACACAGAATGGGGGAGCAGATGCTAAACACACCTTCCCCTGACTCTGCTCTTCTATCATTTACTGCTCTTCAAAGTTTCTGATTATTGCTCCTCTTGATGCTCTATTTTTGGTTTGTAGTTGGGGGACCTTTTTAATAAAAAGAAAAAGGCTATCCTCATTTAAAATGGCGAGAAGGATTCCTTATTTCTTTACAAACGTCTGCTCAAGGAGGATTCTGCACATGGTGGAAAACTGTCTAGACAACTTGCTATTGACCTTAGAAGTTCACATTCTAAACCTCTATTAGAGGGCCCTAACTTTTCTCCAAAATTTTCGAACCTGATTTGGGGTTGATTCTGTAGAATCCATTTACAGAAATGGGCAAAGATCACAGAAAGGAATCCAACGTACCACAGAGAGCCTGTTCTTCATCGGACCCATCGGCGCAATCCTGGCGAGCATTGCACAAAGTCTGGGGGCTTGTGCAGTTTCCATCCCGGCACTGGAACTGTCCCAGGCGGCAGAAGCGGTGTGGGCACAGGTCTGGTTCATCAGAACCATCAGCGCAGTCTTTCTGCCCATCACATTTCCACCATATGGGGATACACCTGCATGGAGAAAGTAAGGCCTGTAGAGACGCACTGAGTCTGTAGGCTGTCGTTTTGATAACAGTGTCCTTAGCTTTACAGAACTTTTCAGTTTCACGAGGTCCCATTTGTCAATTGTTGATCTTAGAGCCTGAGCTGTTGGTGTTCTGTTCAGGAAACTATCTCCTGTGCCTATGTGTTCACTGGTGATGTAGCCTTGCCAGGCCACAGAGGAAGAGGATCCAGGCAGTCCTGATGAGATCTAACAAGCTATGGGCAGATGGCAATAGTGGAGAATTCCTTCTTTCTATGGACTAGGGGAAGGAGATAGAGGAAAGAGGAAGGGAGGGTGGGACTGGGGGGTTGGAGGTGAGGGAGAGAGCTTCAATTGGGATACATTATGAACAAATTGTGAAGAAAAAAATAAAAACTTAAAAATAAAAGAAACACATCAAGAGCCATTGACTGAGCAATGAATTAGATACTGAACCCTAAGTGATGGTGAGGAGGGGAGGAATAGAATTTTGAGCTGTGCTTTCAGAAGCAAATGATTGTCTACCTAAATGAAGGGTGACATTTGAGTATTTCTTGGAAAGTTGGTAGGCTCTAAGGATTATTGGGTGCTTATGTCATGACAGATAAATGTTAAAGTCACATAGAGCCTTCTCCAAAATTTTTTACATTATGGACCACAAACCAAGCTTTAACAAATAGAAAAAAAATGGGACAATTTCTTCTTTAGACAGTCCACAGAATGAGAAAAGTCTGTATCCGCTTCACTTCGGATGTTGGTCTAATATCCACAATTTACAACAAACTGCAACACCCAAAGAGCAAAAATGACAATCAACAAGTGGGCTAAAAAAAGAAAAAATGAACAGACATTTCATATGGCTAATAAGCAACATCCCTTGGATTTGCTTGGGGGAATGCAAATTAAAACTACCTTGAGATACCATAAAACCCCAGTCAGAATGGCTAGCATTAAGAAACCAGTCAACAATACTGGCAAGGATGGAGATGAGAAGAGCGCCAATTCACTGCTGCTGGCCCAAGATGGTAGTTTCTAAAATTAAAAATAGAATTCATCTAGACCACTCCTCTCCTATACCCAGAAGCCTCCATATCCTGCCACAGAGATACTTGAACATCTATTTATTGCTGCTCTGTCTACAAAGGCAAGACAGTGAAACCAGTTATTGAGAACTAAAGATGGCACACGTAAACAGGGTTTATTCAGATCTAAAGAAAAATAAAATTTGTAGGAAGCAGATAGATCTAAAAGCATTAATACTACTTCCCACCCAACTCTGGATTGAATTCCCCCCGAGGCTGACACAACAGATGGACCCCTTGGCAATGGTAACTAAGGAGCAAAATGTTTAGAGGCACTCTGAGCCTAATCCTCAGGAAATTCATTAGAAATCAGAAATAGCTTTCGTCTTAGTAAGCACTGTCTCGTTTGTTATAGGCATTATCTCTTTGGTTAACACGGTCCTTTTTACTCAAAGATCTTATCTAGACAGAAAGTTTGGTGACACCACCAATGAGCCTAACAACTCCGTCAAAAGCTCAGTTGATGGAAACCTACACCCCCAGCACTCAGAAAGCTGAAAGGGAAGGACCCAGTGTGGGCCACATAATGAGTTCTAGGCCAGTATGAACTACGCAGCAAGAATCCATCTCAAAAATCAGAAAAGAACCACCCCCCAATCCTTCCCTGCTCTCTGGAGTCTCCAAGGTCAATGTGTGCCCACGGGGGGTGGGGCGAGGAGAGGCGAAATAGGGAACAGGTGCCTCACTTTTCATTGTTGCCACACAGGAACTGTGTGCTGGAGCACATTGGCATACAGAGCGTCCTGTCTCTCAGATGCACAGTCTGGAAGTCATCCGGGCATGCGCAGGTGAATCCTCCCCCTCCTGCTTTGATGAGGCACAGGTGAGAACACCCACCATTGTTGGTACCACAGGGATTGCTCACTACAGAAGGGAAAAAGAAACGTGGGCTCGTGGTCAGGTGCTTTGAGTGTCAAATACCAATTAGCTCCACACAGAGCTGGACATGGGATTTGCCAGCTCTTAACTAAAAGAAAGCTACAAGTTTTATCATTTTCCATATGCGTTTAAATAACATAGAGAGTGGTTTTGATGTTCCTCAAAGTCCTGGAAAAGTAAGCAAGAACACAGCTTGCATGCATGTGCCAAATTTCAACTATGAGTTGTAATTCCCAGCAGACACTGTCATATCCATTCTTCCTCATCTTAATGACTTAGGCAACTAAAGTCTGGATGCCAGGACTATGTGTGAAGAGCCCGTGTGGTGTCTTAAGTTTCTCAGTCTCCACTTAGAGGCAAAGATAAACTTAACTTCCAGTAAGACCATATAAAAAATATTAACATTCAGAGAGAAATATTGAATACCATTATGGTGATAATTCTCATTTTTCCTTACTTCTAAGTTTGAAAGGTGTTTTTAGCAAGACAACACAACAAAGAAGACCCAGAAAAGCCAATTTTCCCTCCCCAAAAAGTATACTCCAACTCTCTTCCACATTATTTCTAAAGGAGTAATTAACTTTACTTGCATGAAGCGGAATAAAAGTTCACAAAGAAAAAAAGAAGTGTGCTCTTCCAGCACCATTATTTTTTAGAAGATTAGAATAATAATGTTTTGTGACTCAAAAAAAAGCTGTCATATGCAGACATTTAATAAATATTTCATAATGACTACAGTCTTCTTCTAAATTTTATTTTGTTATTAAGGGGTAACTGTTAAAAGTGGCTACAATTGCATACTGGCAGAGATACAGAATGTCCTTATTTTTCAAATTATTTAGGGATGAAATTGGTTGCTGTTTAACTAGGGAAACACCTGCCATTGGCCTAGGATGCAGGGTCAGGTGAATTGCCAGTTTAAGGCCAGCCTGAGCTTGCAGTCCGAAAGCTACGAGCTTAAAATGTTAGCTCACGGTGGAGTGCTCATCTATCCTGTGCAAGGCCCTGGCTTCTATCCCAACACTGCAAAACGTAAATTTGATTCGTAAGCAGGGAAATGAACTCTTCATTATTAAAAAGGGGTTTCAAAGAAAACACGAGCAAGTATCGGTGAGATCCCCGAAAATCCTGTTCCCCAAAGCAATCGCACCCGAGTCCATCATCGCCTACTCACCCATCGGCTGCCTGTACGGATGGTACACGTGGATGTCAAAAGGCCTGTGCGTTGTGTTCGCCAACACTACCCTGTCTGACCCATCATACTTGTGTCCCTTCTCAACCGTCCTGGTATTCCAGTCTGTCCAAAACACAGTGTCCTCAAAAATGGTCATAGCGTAAGGGTGAGGCAGCGTTCCGTCATACACCGTGTGCCGGTGGCGACCCTCCAAATCAGAGAATCTGGGGGCAGGAAGAAGAGCGCGTAAGTAAGCCCTCTCCTCCAGTGTCCTCCAGCATCTGTGAGTGAACCCGTCAGCTAAGAACATTCTACCCCTCGGAGTCTCTAGTGAAAGAAACACCTAAACTTCAATGACAAGTGACATAAAAGCTTAAAGGCTGTACTTGAAAACTGGACTAGCCACAGATACTGACTGACTCACCACTTCCACCAGCTGTGGTATGGGTATTATGGGTTAATAGTGTGTGTGTGTGTGTGTGTGTGTGTGTGTGTGCGCACGCGCATGCACACAGATGTCTTCAGAGGCCAGAGGCATCCGATCCCTTGGAGATAGAGTTACAGGGTATTGTGAGCCATTCCACTTGGGCACTAGAAAGAAACAAACTGGGGTCCTCTACAGAAGAGAACACCCTCTTAATTGCTGAGTCAATTCACTAGCCTCCTGTTATCCTGTCTTCCCCATCTAGACAGACAATAGCCATAAACTCTCATCAGCCTCTTTTCTGCTCGTTTCTGTACAGCTCCATGCACTCATCTGTAGGTAATGTGAGTTCAGACTGAGGATTTAGTCATCCTTGGTGGCACAGAAAGCTTGAGGCTGATCTGGTATATGTGAAACCCCATCTTACAAAAGAGAAGAGATCTCAGAAGAGATCTCTGAGTGCTTGGACAAGTTGGACACAGCCCTGCTGCTTTATAATTAGTAACTTAGTTCAATTTTGTTTTGAGGTACATACTCAATGTAGCCCAGGTGAGCATCCGCCCAGTACAAGAGATCATTGGTGTAGTCGATGGTGATGGCATTCGGCCATTCGATCTTGGTGGAGATAATCACAGACTTATTGGTTCCATCCATGCCAACCCTCCCAATGAATGCTTGATAACCCCAATCTGCCCAGTAGACATGCCTGTGGGAGCAAACACAGAGGGTTCAGGCCCTGATGCCAAAAGATACAGCTGTCCTCCACTTAAAGAATGAAGAGCTCTCTCAGAAAGGAAAGGGAACTGGCAAAAAAAAAATAATAATAATAATAATTTTATATATATATATATATATCCAAAACAGTAAGGCTGGTGTACAAGTGGTCTTTAAAATGAACCATTGTGAATTTTAGTGGCTTTGCTATAGAGTCCGCTAAAGAAATCACAATCTTTCACGATGCATACAACTCAAACTATGACTCAAAAGGTGAATAGTCTGAACTGATAGACTAAGATCAGAAAGGAGAGGAGAACCTTCCCTATCAGTGGTCTTGGGAGTGGCATGCATGCAGAAAGGGGAGGAGGGAGGGCCTTATGGGGGGATACAAAATGAACAAAGTGTAATTAATAAAAAAATAAAAAATAAAAAGGTGAATAGTCAAAGTATCATTTGAATGAACTGTGCTACTCATTGCACTAACCCAAACTATTCATCACGCAGGAAAACAGAAGACACATTCCAGCAAGATATTGGTCCATAAATAACTACTGAATGGCTGGAAAAGGTGCACAGTTATGGGGGGAGAGGCAGCGGGGGGCCATACCCATTTTTAGGATGAAGGACAATCCCCCGGGGATTTGAAAAGCAAAAGGTATTGTTGGCATCCACACAGTGCTGAGCCAGCATTCTGCGGTGTCGGCCTTCAAGGTCAGAGACAAACAGGCAATCCAGGAAGGCATCCAACCAATAGAGTTTTCTGCAATGGAAAGACGGGGGTGGAGGTAGTGTTACCACTTCGTTTATACACCCAGTTTCCTGTCTGAGCCTCCCTGAGAGGCACACATACAGCTGTCACATGACACTTTCATCAAATAAAAGAGGGCACAGGGAAACAGAAAAGGCTGTTAAAATCTTTCCACATACCCAAGTTGGAAGGGCCAATTCCCTATTTCCATGAAAAAGAAAATCGGAATTTTTAACGTTTTCAGAAATCGCGTGGTTGGAGAGACATCTCGAGGCCAGACAGCCCGGCACGTGGTGGCCAACAACAAAGCAACCTTTCCCAAAACAGAACAGCAGGCAAGCACCTGAGCCTGAGGTGGTGCTCTTACCTGCTGACCCAGTCCACGGCCAGACTTTCCGCACCGTTCAGCCTGTGGTTTATGATCGTCTCCCGGTTTGTCTTATTCAGAAACATCCTCTCAATGATTTTCTTCTGTGCATCGATCCAGTACAGCCTCTTCTCCACTCTGTCAAAGTCCAGGGCCACGACATTCCCCAGTCCTTGCAAAATCAGGGAGTAGGACGCGCCGTCTGTAGTCAGGTTCCTTAGGTAGTACCGGTTGCCGAAGATGAGGTAGGGCTCGATGTTGCTGTTCTGCCGGCAGGACTTCCCATCCGGCTCTCGGATGTAGCCGGGGGCACACTTGCAAATGTAGGAGCCCACGGTGTTCTCGCACCTCTGGCTACAGAGCTGCGGTGACTCCTTGCATTCGTCCAGATCTACGCAGGTCCGTTTGTCAGACATGAGCTTGTACCCGGGGAGACAGGAACAGTAGAAGCTGGTGATGGTGTCTGTGCAGTTGTGGTCGCAGTGACTGATGGAGGGATCCTGGCACTCATTAATGCCTGCAGGCAAAAAGACAGTCACTGGAGAACCTAAACGGCACCCGTAGGCCCACAATTATACTCAAGGTCAATAGACTACTAGATAGTGCCAATCCTTAGCAAACCATAACAAAAGAACACAGGCTACTGGGATTTTCAAAGAGACCAAGTGACTTGTTCAAAGGTCAGTAACTTTTCAATGTCTTCCCCGGCTTAGTAATTTTTCTCCTCTTATTTAGAGAACGCCTTATTAGGTTTCTATAATCAAACCCCCTTAAAGAAGACATCAACATTTAAAACTGTATAAACATATTTCAAACTGGAGGAAAACTAAGTTTAAAGTTTCTCATCTCATAAGGCTGTGAATTTCTGTGCAACAGAGTAAATGCTCTTTTCAAAGTTTACAGCACAACTGACATTTTTAGGTATTCAAGTTGTGTATACACGTCTGTATATGTGAGTATTCACGGTGTGCTATGCATTAATGGCGACCACTCCGCGTTATTCAGTCATCTGCACAAAATTATACAGATATGCGAGCACTCTCTATGCAGCTTTGCCCTTCACCGCAGATTTTAATAATTAATACGTTAGTACTTTCCAGCTGACAGAGTTTTGAACCCTAAGCTAAAGTTCTCATCTTGCATTAGTCCCCCAAGTAGCTGAGACACTGGTCACACACCACTGTGCCCGTTTCTCAGGAAGCATGAAAACATAATGGCCAGAGAAGAACAGAAGACAAGAGAGGGCCCTGTGTGCTCACTTGTAACATCTTCCGTCTCAGGGGTGTGATACTCGTACCCTGCCGAATCTCAAGCTACCGGTGTGATATATACCTTTGCCTTATGGGGTGGGATGAGCTCACGGTTAGGTACATCATGGCACTGATACTGTAACAGGTGGCCAAGCCCACCCTGAAACCAGAAGGACACATACTTATTCACGAATGACAGATGCAAAACCCATGATCAGTCAAGCCTACTCCTATCACAAGTCAAGTTTACCACATAGCCAGAAAAATTTCGTTTTCTAGCCAGATGCTAGTTTTATTGTGTGCAAAAGGAATAATGGATACTCCGGAAGCCTGCTGGCTATGAGCCTGGATGTGTAGGAGGCTTGTAAGAGATAATTCCCTTTTCAAACTGAGCGCTACAATTGAGATATGCACCACAGAAGATTTGGTCCCTACAAAGCACCAGGCATGGCACTGTGAGCCTGTAATCCCAGCATTTCACAGCCTGAGGGAAGAGCATTACCTGAGCCACACAGTAAGATCCAGCCTCAGGAAAAACCAGCGCATGCTGATGTCTGTCCTAAATCCCAGCACTTGGGGCAGAGCATTCTCTGTGAATGCTAGGAGAGCCTGGTCTACATAGTGAGTTCTACGCCAGCCAGAGCTACAAAGTGAGGCCCAGTCTCAACATAACAAAATAAAACAAACAAATGAGATTAAAAAAAAAAAAAACAAAACAATATAATGCATGAAACTCAATGGAACTTTATCTCTGTTGAAATTAAATATTAGAAACTCATAATACTATATGCACGTGTGTTATCTAAGTAAAACATGCCATATTTAAATTTAATATATTTAAAATATTGACAACTTAAGAAAATTTTTGTATACTTCAGCAAATACCTATTATAAATGAATATTATAATTCCCCAAGTATTCATGGCATTTTCATTCTGGATCTCTCTGGGCATGCACACACATACACCCATTTGCTTTGAGTCAAGTTGGCAAATGTATTTAATGAGAATGGTCAATGAGCGATGGAGAAAGAAAAACAAAATCACACATTCTCTGCTTTTAAACCATTTAAATGTTTGCCACTGGAATGCCACCATGCAGAAAAGGACAACCAAGAATAAACACCACAAAAAGAGTATGAACCATGGGGAGTATGAAGCGCAAACACTCAAAATTCATTTAGCTGGCTTCCTTATATTTGGTTGTCCGCGTGAAAGGGATGAAAACGAAGAGAAAGCAAGAACTCACTCTGGGAACCGCCATGGTCTTTTCCTTCCGTATGCCTTACTGAGGAATCCTCTTAAAGGACAGCCTGAACGTTGTTCAACATCAGATACCAGGAGTCCTTAGAGACCTTAAAGGCATGAGAGGCGACACAGTCCCCCTCTCCTGCCTGCAC
The DNA here is from genome assembly GCF_030254825.1 of Meriones unguiculatus. Classification (NCBI taxonomy): domain Eukaryota; kingdom Metazoa; phylum Chordata; class Mammalia; order Rodentia; family Muridae; genus Meriones; species Meriones unguiculatus. The sequence goes on along the minus strand of NC_083356.1, from coordinate 122,745,106 downwards.
TCACCACAGCCTTTCTCGTCGCTGTTGTCCGAGCAGTCATCCACGTGGTTACAGACTTTCCCCAGGTCGATGCAGTGCCCGTTGTCACACCGGAACTGGTGAGGGGGGCACGTGGGCTCCGGGGTGTTGCACAGATGCTCCTGCTCATCTGACCCGTCTCCGCAGTCATTGTCCTCATCGCAGACGAACAGCCTGGAGATGCATCGCCCGTTCTGACAGGTAAACTGATCCGCACGGCAGGGTGGGTACGAGCAGCCCCTCTCGTCGCTGTAGTCCCCACAGTCATTGCGCCGGTCACACCTGCGTTAGGACGAGAGGGACCACGCTGACCACCTTAACAATGCCTCTGCCCTCTATCATCAAAGCATCCACCAACCCCACCAATCTCCAACACCGGAACAATCCATGACTTAGCAGTCTACACCGCTTCCCCTGGTGCTGGTGGCTACATAACAAATGTGGCTACAGATTTGTTCAACCACTCTTCCATAGGGCAAATGGACAAGATTCATATATTTGTAACCCTGGGATAACTATACAGACACTGGAACCATCCCAGATGGACACATTGTATCAGAAGTCCTTAGCATGAGTTCTGGGTCCTATAGAATTGTTGCTGGATGTGTCTTTTCAGAACACCTGTCTTCCCACTGGGGTAATGTTTACGTTGGCAGACCCCTTCATAGAATTCCACTGGTGACTTTCATGTTGTGTGAGTTAGTTGTGGTACTGGGAAGGAGATTAAAAGTGGTAGATTAGCAAGACATATTGGCAAAGGAAGTGTGCATTCTGTAGTCCTAGTTCCAGTACCTAACATTCCCAGCTTGCTAAGGATGACACAGTTACCTGAGCTACTACGGGTCACACCAGCGTGTATTCTCTAGATAGTCTAAGATCCCATAAAAGGCCACACTTACGCAACAGGGTCATGGTAACAGTTCATCATATGTATAACGGGATTTAGGATATAGACATTGCTAATATTTGATAATTCATTAAACAGTAGAAGGAGAGCCAGGAGCTAGGGGCAGAGTGTCATGAGATATTAAGGCACCGAAGACGAACTCAGTCGATTTTACAACTGTGCACTGACCACGTCTGTGAACTAGAGCTGCCATCCACACGCCCAGGGTAGCGACAATACACTTTGAACCTAAAACATATGCCTACATGTATGAAGAAAGCCTTGGTCAAAGCAAAATGGCTTAGCCCACTTGACTCTCCAGAAATTCGGTTAATTCTCAAATGATCACTAATGTTTTCCCTTATCTAGCTTACTTCGTACTCAGGAGGGACATGGAACAGAGGCAAATCCAGGCACATTTGCATTATTCCAGCAAGTATTCCTGCCACAACTCAGTCTCACTGAGCACCACTGCAATGTACCAAGAAGAAAACTATCCCATGTTCCACAGTGCCAGATGGGGACCACACACTCTGCCAAGCAAGGGGATGCACGCTCGCTTCTGATGTCATGTAGATAGACAGGATTTGGGCTCTATATCCCAGGTTTCCAGAGAACAGTCATTTATTTTGTTTTCGCCTTATCTTCTTATCTGGCCATAGTACTGCCAAAACTAATTCAGAAAGAAAAATAAATAAATCCTAGAGAGAAAGGAATAAGAAAATGCAAGGATAACAGGGGGGGAAAGGGAGGAAAGAAAAGAAAAAGAGGAAAGATGATCAACGTCAGTGAGAAACCTGGACAGCCAGGGGTACAGGGACAGTGAGATGCTAGAAAGGGAGGCAGAGGCAACCCAGGGTGTAGTCAGAACAAAGTCTTCAGAGCGTATTCTCACCTAAGAGTGGCAGTATGGACCCCTTCCTGAATACTAGAACAGAATTCTTAACCGGACAAGGAGATGCCTCACTTTCACTGCCCAATGACCCACAGATACCTGTTCTTCATGACTGTCACTCACTGGTCAGTACGCTAAGACCCCACTGGTAATTTTTTCAACCTTCGTAGCATATGAGTTAATCATTTTTTTCCTCTTCAAGATACCATCATATATAAATCTTGGCCACCCTGTATTCCAGACATTTCACAGGATCTATTAACAGGCATCTGCCACTGACACAAATAGCCCCAGGCCTCTGCTACTCTGACCTTCCAATCTCCTTCCTAGCCATGGTAGTCTGATGGTTCCTGGTATTCTCAGTGGCCCCTTGTGCTTTTTAATCCTTGACTGGGTCCAATATCTCTGTTTCTGTTTCACGTATCCAAATGCCTAATACCAACATTCATCCAGGAAAGTTCTACAACATCACATACCTTCCCCCATCAGCAAACACTTTTCAAGGATGCTTTATTTTGACTGAGGCTTCTATTGGTCTCTTTATCCCTCTATAGCCAAAGACTTACTACATAGGGTAGTAAGAGGCTGGGCACTATAAGAACAAAAGTCATTTCTAAGAGACCCATTTAGAGAAAGTGTTAAGAAACCACATCACTGGAAATTACAGAATTCTCCAAAGCAGCGAACTGTGGGCTGAATCTATTTGAGACACACAGTATTTAGAATTTTAAATGTCCTACATGAGAATCTGTATTTCCAGCTTAACAAAGAAAACAAAAGGTTCCCAGAAGCTTTGGCTTTCCCACCTGACATCCAACAACATTCGCTGCCTTGACCTCCAGCACACTTGCTGGAGCTGTTGTTTTTCTTACAGCAAAGAGCAAAGAGAGAAGCAGTTCTCATGGCCATGCCTGCCCCCGAGTGGAAAAGGAGGTGGTGCACCAACTAATGTCAAGTTACCTCCATTCATTTCTCTGTCCCTCCATGGAATGCAACATGTGGCTTTCATGAATTCTAGGTCCAATATTTTTGGACCGTGACATCCATAAAAACATAAATAACCACATCGATAAAAGACGTGCATTAATATGTTACATATTAAAACAGCTTTCTGACCTGGGTTTCAAAGGAATCCGAACATTTCCTTGGATAGCCAAGAGCATCGTGGGTGCTAGGTCCTGTGACTACTGTGCTAATGTGTAAGTCAGCCCTGCCCCCCATGAATATTCAGGGTGCAGACGGACGTGTCTGAATCACAATTCACCTGAAGGACTGCATGATACACCGTCCGTTTGCACAGCTGAATTCTCCTGCAGCGCAGGTCCTCGTGGGGCAGTTCTGCAGCTCGTCCAGGGCATCTTCACAGTCCGCGTCGCCATCACAGATCCAGCTTTGTGGAATACACCTCCTGCTCGGAGGTCTGTTATTTACACAGGTAAACTGAGAGCTGGAGCAGTTCTTGAGCTCTGAAAGCAAAGCAGACAAGACTCTCTGAGGGCTCGGAAATGCTCTTGTTTTATGATCTTGAGCACTCTGACAAATCATATGGGCAAGGCAATGTTATAAATACCTCCTAAAAGTTCTATCTAAATTGTTTTAGTCTGGGTTTTTCAAAAGCAAAAACATAAACATTAAAAAAAAAAAAACACCACTTAATTTTACCATAAGATTTACATAAAAACATATTTTTCCATAAGGCTACGGAAAAAGACTTCCAGTTTAAAAATGTGAACAAATATATATTTTTTAAATTTATTCTCTCATGTATCATATTCCGGCCACAGTTTCCCCTCCCTCCTCTCTTCCCAGTCTTCCTTTTCCTCTCCTCTCCTCCCTCCCCTCTCCCCCCTCTCAGTCTGCTCCACCTCCGTTTCCCTTCAGAAAAGGGCAGGCCTCCCAGGAACATCAACCAAACATGGCATGTCAAGTGGCAGTAAAACTAGGCACCTTCCTCATATTAAGTCTGGACAAGGCAACCCACTGGGAGAAAAAGAATCTCAAAAGCAGGTAAAAGAGTCAGAAACAGCCTCTGCTTCCACCGTTAGGAATCCCACAAGAACAAGCTACACAGCTGTAACAAATGAGCAGAGGGCCTAGGTTAGAACCACGCAGGCTCCTTGGTTGTCAGTTCATTCTCAATGAGCCTATGGGTACAGGTTTGTTGGTTCTGCGGGCTTTCTGGTGGCGTCCTTGACCCTTCTTGCTTCCCCAGTCCTTCCTTCCCCTCCTTCAGCAGGATTCACCTGAGTTGAATATCTTATATTTTTAACCACATGCTTCATTTTCCATGTGTACCCATGCAAGCACAAAAGGAGATTTCTCTTTTGGTGCCAGTCTGATGGTGTGAGAAAACTGAAGTTCAAAATGGTCAATCAGGCATCTGAAAGTCAGACAGCCAGAGGGATGAAGAGAACCCTTTCTGCTCTCAAGTTGAGGCTTTTGAATACGTATAAGCCAGCGCTCTCCCCCAAAACAAAGAGGAGAGTTAAGAAAGGTCAGAGTTGTCAGAAAGTATGGCACTGAGAGAAAGAGGTGAGACGCTGATTCAGAATCATTTAAGTCTCATTCAATCCCATCACAAGTTTATGTTTTCTCTTTCTCACAAACAAAATGACAAGAAACAAAATTATAAAGAGTCAAAAAATAGACAAAAGACCAAGACCAAAAAAAAAAAAATTTCCAACAAAGCAAAAATGAAACAAAAGCCCGCAAAGATTCCACTGAGTTTATTTGTGTTGGCCAACTATTCCTGGCCATGTAGCCTGCCAGGAGGAGTGTGGATATACCCACTCACAAACCAGTAGAGCATTGGTGGCAGGTAGCATCTTGGTTAAGGGGGGGTAGGAATGGGAAAAATCTGGGAGGGGCTGGAGGGGAAAGGATATGAATCTGTATACCTGAAACTGTCTATGAAGCCAAGAACCTAAGACTAGATAAGTCATGGGCCCTGGAGAAAAAAACCACAATTAATATTCTGCTGAATAAATAAATAAATAGAGCAATAGAAGACTCCTAATGGCATACTGCTACACCCTTGGATCATCACAGTCTTCAACCCCTAAACCTTATAAAGAAGCTTCTTCTTGCAGAATTAACAGAGACCTGTCACTGAGAAATGCGCAGCGAGTGGGAGACGGCAGCACTCAGCCCCGAGGAGGATGTCTAAATCAAGAATCTGTGTGGAAGAGGAGGCAGAAGAGAGCCAGGCGGTGAATGACTTAAAGAAAGCAGCATTTTCTACACACACAGCCATGAGGCAGACATAAGCTCTTCCCGATGAAAGGGGAAGAATCAGCTCTCTGCAATGGAGCGACTCTGGGTGTGTCAGCCACATTCCAGGGCCGTCCTCACACCAACACAAAATGGACAATATGGTTGGGGGGGGGTGTTGTGTGTTTTGGCTTGGTTTGGCTTTTAAGAGAGAGACAGAAGATGAAGTTGGAGTGGAAGAAGGAGGATCTGAGAGAAATTGGTGGAAGGGAAAGAATATGATCAAAATACATTGTATAAATTAAAAAAAAAAAAAAAAGAAAACAATACTTGGTAATCCACTGATAACTACAACAATGTCCCAAATCCCATAGCTCATAGGGTGATTAGCTGTCACACCGTTATGGGGAATGTCCAACTGATTCCCCTTCGCCTACTCTAGAAAGGTAAAACAGAATTTCCATTAGACAGATGTGAATGAAAATGAACACCAAGTCACTTTGCCCCACTGTGAAACGTGGAAGTGGTGTGCAATGAACGGCAGAAAGTAAAGCTCGCCTTCTGTCCGTGTGCGTTCCGTTACAAAGGAAGCTTCTGACAACCGGGCCCTCCAGTCATGAAAACCAGCTCTGAGCTTCCTCGGAAAGTGAAGCCATAGAGGAATTAACTGCCTTCACTTACCACAGTGGTGTCGCTGGTCCTCATCACTCATGTCCCCGCAGTCATTATCAGCGTCACAGATCCAGCTACTGGAGATGCACCTGCCATTGTCACACTGGAACTCGCTAGCTGAACAGGTGCTCACTTGAGGCCCTGAAAAGGGAGAAACTCTGAATGAAAAGATGGGGATGCCTACATGGGGGCCTCTATCAAGGTCATTCACACGCCGTTGGCGTTGCTGAGAAGCTCCCTCATGTGTACGTCAGGAATACATGAAATGCTACAGGTGTCAGAACCCTTGAAACAATTCTACAAATGATTTCATAAACAGTGGGAAAACACGAGAGGTTTACAGGGCAGCAATATACTGTGGAGGTCAACACTGTCAGAGACACAGAGAAAGTTCCCAGTGAGAGGCGTATCACAACCCAAAGATTCGGGGGAAACTGCGAAGCAGAACACATATGGGCCCTCTTCTTTGGGTAACTACAGTGCGGAGACGCAGTACACAACTTCTACACTCAGTATTAATTCCCACCGCTGTGACCGGTGTGAAAATACATATTTATATATTTAAACAGTAAGCATGCATTAGAATTAACTTCAAATGTATATACTCACCTAACAGTTATTATTTCCTCTCTCTACAGACCCTCAAAATTTGATCTGCCTTTTACTTTTTTCAGTGTTGAGGTGAGGACACAAAAGCAAAAGACAAAAAAAAAACAAAACAAACAAACAAACAAAAAACCTGGCAGAGAACTGCTAGCAATCAGCCATAGATTAAAACTTCCCAGCACTCAATGGAAACCAGCATGAATTTAAAACTATGTTAATGATACCACAGACAAAGGGCTTTACGTATGATAGTGCAATGATAGAAGAAGAAAAAATAAATAAGTTAAATGCTTAACAATATACCGCTGGAATACTATATATCACTAAAGAGGAGTATGAAAATTATTCATAAGGGTAACGAGACTTGTTTCCCAACTCGACAGTAAATATTGAGGTGGCTCTGGGGCTCTGGGCTCTGTCACACCCACTTGGGATTGGCATTACAGCAGGAAGCAGGAAAGTAGCCAGAGATGGGAAACGAGAAAGTAGCCATAGTCACTGGTCTGCGGCCATACTTTCCTAGCTCCTACATAGCAATGATTTTTTCTGACACATTAAAGAAGCAATACAGGAATTAGATCCTTGAATGCTTACAGTGACTTATAATGAATATGTTTGGATGTGTACTAGATTCTGTGACAGTTAACAGCAGGCTCTGAATACACATAACAACACCCCATGTAGAGGACCAGTCCACCTCACTCCCCAAACTGACATAGGAAGGGGGGAAAAAAAGTGTGCCTGCTTTGAGCCCTTCCCCCGGTGTATGTGAAGAACCCAGTCACTTTTAGACCCTCCTACAGTCTTAAATTCAAAAACTCCAACTAAAACTGAACTCTGCAAGCCGGACAACATCCTGGCTGCCTCAATGGGCAGCTATCATATTCCCAGCAGCTCCCCACTCCCCACAGTGCCCACACTAGCCGCTCTACCAAATAGTTCTGGCATCCCTTCTGGGAGCCAGGAGCAGGGAGAGCGAGCCAGCACCACCACCAACGGAAGCATGACTCCTGACTCTTACCACAAGTGGCAGGTTCGTCAGAGCTATCGGAGCAGTCGGCTTCACCGTCACAGTACCAGTAGTCGGGGATACAGCGCTGGGGGGAAACGCACTGGAACTCATTGCTGCGGCATGTGTGTGAGGCTGGAGGACAGGCGCAAGATTAAAACCCAAGCAGGCTCCCATCTGCTGCCCATCTGCCCGAATCTCTGGACTGGTTAACTGCTGCCGGAAAAGGAAGGCTGGGGCTTGGGGAAGGGTCTTTTCTATGAGCTTCTATGGGAGTGGAGGAGCATAAGATACAAGAGGAAAATCATTCCCAGGTTCCCTGAATTTTTGTTCAAGACTCCATAAAACAAGATAGAAATCCTCTTTGCTAGAAAATACCAAAGAGGACCCAGCTCAGCTATTCACAAGACAGAGGAGGATCCCTGAACACTGAGTTCAAGGACAACCTAAGCAAAAGAGTGAGATCCTGTCCCAATAATATATTGAGTGTGATTAGATAATAAAATATTTTAAATACCAAAGAATTGTCGTTGTAATGTAAAACACTGTAAAATAAGTCTTGATTCTTTTCTTGTTTTTTTTTGGTTTATTTATCATTTATTATTTGTTTGTTTGTTTCTTTGTGTAGCCCTAGCTATCCTGGAACTTGCTCTGTAGCCCGGGCTGGCCTCGAACTCTGAGATCTTCCTGCCTCTGCCTCCCACGGGCTGGGATTAAAGGCTTGTTCCCCCATGCCCAGCTTGATTTTTTTGATTAAGTGAATTAAATATTATACCATTACTCTCAAGTCTGTCCCTCACCACATTTTAATCATAATTCTCAAAAGTTAGCAAAATTCTCACCTACTCACTCTAACTCAGAATTCTTAGGGTGGATGAGAGAGTCTTCGACCTTTGAACCTTACATAGTTGTGACCATGTTGGCATCTAATGTGTGGGTACAAATACTAGAGTGAAATTTTTATCATGAATAAAGTCTTTTCCTTCTACTCTACAAGGTTCCCCCTTGCCTGGGCCACAATAGCTGATGGATTGGCCAGTGAACAGTTGTTAGGAAAGCAGCAACTCCAATCTGCCCAACCCTTTGAGATGCTACAGGCTGAATTATTTCTTTCTGCTGCTGTTGTACATGATTACTGCTCTGGCAAATTTTTGTGATGGCCTGTGGTTTCCTCACAGTGAGATCAGAAATTCAACTACAAGGAATTGATAAATTCTTAAAAGATACTTCTGGTCAGTCACACTATTGTTCTCCAAGTTACTAAGCTTAAGAAAGACCTTTTCACCTCCACTGTTTATTAGAGGAAATTGTTAAACTACAAAGTAAATTCCTCGAGATCACTACCACAATATTCAGAAGTAATAACTTCTGTCAGCACAGATATAAGTTCTGTGTATAAGTTTTGCAGATAAAGGGCCTTGAGTAATAACAGGTTTCCAGAAAAATATGAGACATGAGGCGTCTCACATGGCTCCACTAATATCTTAAAGCCACTGCCTTCCACACCTACTTCCAAACACAGCTTTCACAATTAAAGGACGTTCTTACGATGCCTGGTCGCCCCTCTGGACTCACAGAGAGGCAGTTTTATCATACTCACCACAGTAAATGGGGTTTTCATCACTCATATCTCCACAGTCATTGTCTCCATCACACAAGAAAGCTCGGAGAACACAAATATTTGTGGTCTGGCATTTTGTGAATCCAGGCTGGCAGGTGCGGGGAGCTTTAAAAAAATAAATAAATAAAATAAAAAACAGATACACATTTGGAACAGGTCTGCCAAATATATCATGAATAACATTGCTGTTGACAGACCCAGAGCCGGGTTCAAACCCCAGGGAGGCACATTCAAAGAAAGCAGAAAGGTTACAGCTCATCTTAATAGTGGCAAAGAGAGGCCCAAGTTGGTTGTGTGGCAGTAGAGAGACCTGTTCATAAGGTGAGTTTTTAATCTAGCAGCTATATACAGATCCATAAGTTAAGCCAACAATTCAAGATTAGGTAGTTGTATTTTAAAAATCATTTGGTTGACTATAACAACTAAATGACTTTCTTTTCAGAAGGCGACAGTTTTGATGGGAAAACTTCACCTCCTGCATCCTAAAGCGGGACCGCAGACCCCGAAGGCCCGAGTTAAGCTATGCTTACGGCAGTTTCTCTCATCCGAGGTGTCGTTATCACGGCAGTTGTTTATGCCGTTGCAGACGTAACTGAGGGGTATGCACCGCCCGTTGCTGCAGCTGAACTCCGTGGTGCTGTTGCAGTTCCTGAAGAGGCAGCCTGCCTCGTCGCTGTTGTCGCCACAGTCGTCATAGTGATCGCAGCGGTAGCGATACGGGACACACCGCCCGTTGGCACAGGTGAAGGCGGTTGACCGGCACGTGTGAAAGGCTGGTGGGGGTTGGGGGGAGACAAGGCAGTGAAAGGAGGCATCTACACCTTGTCTCCCTTCTGAGACAGGGATGCCTGAAGATCAGACCGGGTGCAAAGTACTTTCAGATTTGAAAAGCGAAAAGCGAGAAATGAAAAAGTCACTCCGTTCGCACATCATCTCACTTCTAAAGTTTATCTCAGAAACTGGAAGAGCAAGCAAAAGGACACTGCTGAGGAAGGTACCCAACTTCAAAACCCATGGAAAACCCACTGTGTCTTGCTCCAGTGACATGAAGACTGAGGATGGGCAGTGAGGAACAATGGGGCTGGCGGGGGCCACAGCTTCTTATAAGATCTCTGGCAACTACTCGCTTTTATAGGTTTCATACTACCTGCATCTAGGAAATATTTCCAGCCTGCCCAGAGACTATAAATGTTCACACCAGGATTTCAATCTAATGACTTTACTCACATACGCAGAGGTGGCTAAAGAGAAATGCAGCCTGGGCTATCAGAGTGGATGTTTTTGGCCCTACTGGAAAAACCATCCATACACATCAGGATTCTGTGCCAAACAGCCAGACAGTGACAAAACAAACAAACAAACAAACCACCGAGTCCAGCTTACCACAGATGGTGGGGAGCTCATCACTGCCATCACCGCAGTCATTGTCATTGTCACATTTCCAGTCCTCCGTGATGCAGCGCCCGTTGAGGCAGGTGAACTGGAGCTGACTACACCGGGTACCTGTGTCCGCAACGCAGTACTTGTTATCATTGGCCAGGTACCAGTTACCCTCATGTGGACACTGACACTCAGCTCCATTCGGACCTGGGGCGGAGAGAAACAAAGCGTGAGCACAGGGACCTTCCTTAGACTCCTCCAGAACAGCGCTTACAACGTCTTAGAGATAGATGAACTACATCTACCCTCCAGCTGCCTTCTGAGCTTCTTCCACTAAAACAACTACTGCCCATCGACAGCACAACGACTCGCGGAAAAATCCACAAAGACACAACTATCAGGAAGTACACGTTCCTATGAAACTGTCCTCAAGGGGACTTGTATTTCACCCTACAAGATCAAACTAGAAACGACAGCTCCTGAACAGAAAGACTGCGTTAACACAACTCCTCTTTCAGTCGGAAAGCCAAACCCTCTGTCTCGCTCTCTCCCTCCAGCAAGCTTCCGCTTACACTGCCTTCGCAAAACCAGTCCGTGTACAACGGAACAGAAGCCCACACTACAGCTCTCTCAAAACATAACCCTCGGGCTCCATTTGATACATAAGCCGAAATCAAGAAATTCTTGTTTTCCTCCTGCTCAACCCCTCACCTGGTGCACAGATGTGGCTGCATCCTCCGTTAAACTGATCACAAGGATTGCTACAGTGCTGCTGCTGGTTTTTCAGAACCGTGGAAATGCCCCTAGGCTGGACGGGCAAGCGAGTGGTCATCGCGATGAGGTCTGACCCGTCGTACTTGTTAGCACGGTAGATTTTTTTGGTGAAGACGTCTGTCCAGTAAATGTACTGGCCGTAGACAGTCAAGCCAAAGGAATGAAAGGCAGTGCTGACCACGACTTCTCGGTTCGTGCCCGTGAGAGCACAGCGCTCTATTTTCTGCCTGAAACGAAGAGAAGAAAAAGCAGTTTGTTAAACTGGAGAAAGAAGCGTAATGGCTAGACCTGCCTCCAAGGGTTACTCATACGCGGTGCAAGACATGTGTTTCTTGGTGATGGTTAAGTCTTAGCTGCTAACCCAGTGACAGCCTACATAAATCATTATTAAGAGCCAGGCTAACATTAGAAGCAGGAGCAATCCACAAAAAAACTCATGTGACACATGGGGCCTGGTATGAAACCCAGCAATGAAATAGAAAGAATTTATTTCCTTTACTGATATTGATTACTCTGAGGAATTTACTTAGGATGACACACAAGACATCGCTGCTGTGGTTCAAATGAGAGAATGAAGGGAAAAAAACTCAGAACTGTCTCATCCCAAGACCAAACTCTGCAAGGAAATAAGCATGTGTAGACAAACAACTGTAATGAGCAAAATCATTCTGTCCCCTGAACTCTTCCTTCGGGATGACTATAATGTGCCTACTTGGAGATATCCCATAATTATGTTACAAGCACTTGAAAGGAAGTTTTTGAGTAACATTTTCTGAGAAGCATATCAGAGAAAAAGGACTGATTTGAAAAGGGGGCCAAAACCCTTATTCAAATCTGAGGCCTGTAGTCAGAAACTGAGTGGTTCCGTTATAATTATAGGTACATGTAGTAATGCAGATTTAGATGTCTTAGGATGCAGACAAATTTCCAGCCACCAAGCTAGAACATAAAATAGTCCCGAAAACTTTAATTCTACATTGAGACAACATCTCTCTGGCTTATCAAATTTTCATCACATTAAGCAAGTCCCTCTATGTTTCAACGTCCACATAATTCAGAGACACCTACAGGCTAGCATCTGCCCAGTAGAGAAGGTCGGTCTCGAGGTCCAAAGTGAGCCCATTGGGCCAGACCAGGCTGGTGTTCACAATGGGTACCCGGAAGTTTCCTCCCAGTGTGGCTCTCTCGATTTTGGCATTGGTGCCCCAGTCAGTCCAATACATGTACCTAGTTATCAAACAGAAGTCATAATTAAGTCACAACAAGGAAGCTTCTAAAGACCTTTCCACTTTTCACAGTGGAAACAACCTCTAATTGCAAATAACCATCAACATATAGGTAAGCAAAGAAGAGCTCCATTCCTTTCCATGCTCCATTGCCAAAATGGATGTACTAAGTCGGACCAGGTAAAAGTCACCGAAAGCTCGGCTTTTGTGCAAGTTCATAACATTACTACTATTCTCGATGCACATAGAGTAATTTCTAGCCCCCACTCCCATCCTCAAATAAGCAGACGAATCAAGAAGACCTTGGCATACCCTCGGCAAGGATCTAACACAATCGCTCTCGGTTTGGACACACGGGCTAGCACAGCTCGCTTAGATCCATCTTCGGCCACGGAATTTATCGTCTGATTTGAAAAGTCACTGTAATAAATTCTTCTATTTATCCAGTCAAAGGCAATGCCATCAGTAATCCCTATATCTAGATACACAGAAGTAGAGAGACACATGCTCATGTGAGGGTGTTAGAATCGCAAGGTGCAAGAAGAATATTCAGTATGCCGCCCTCCAGCGTTTACTGCCAAGGTAATCTCCACCTGGCGCGCACTTACTTGAAAGCAGGACAGCTGGGGAGGTGGATCCTGAATACAGGCTGACATGGGAAATCTGGCCATGGGTAGAGTTTAACTTTTGGGTGAAGAAGATTCTATTGTTTCTGTGGTCATAATCCAGGGCGACAGCAGTTCCTTCCACATTTATTTCTTGGAAAGGCAGGCTATGGTCCGCAGGGTCGAAGTGTAAACTTCTCAAGGAACTATTCAAGGCATAGATGAGGAAATCTTCTCTCGAGGTAGCGCAGCTCTTGCCATCATTTTCCAGTGCCCCAAAGGCACACCCGCATTTGGGGGTAGGCAGGTCAGGTAGAGCAAAGCAGAAGTGGGAACACCCACCATTACTTTGCAAACAAGGGTTGTTGTTAAGCTCTGCTGGTGAGAGGGGCTGGGCTTGCTCATCAAAGATGGTCACATCACGTAGGAGGTTGATATTGTCCCTTATCACTGTTGGCCGATCTGTGTTCCCCGGTTCTTTGCTAGCCTGGAAGACCTTTTTCAAATTCCTATCCACCCATATGATAGACTCTCCAAACACAGTGATGCCGTAAGGCGTTGGATAACGACTACCATAACGAACCACTTGAGACTCTCCCCCATCGAGATGAACCCTGGCGATTATGTCTAGGGAGTCATCGACCCAATAAATATAGCCAGTGTTGCGGTCCACTGCCAAGCCCCGAGGTGTGACGATCCCTTCAGAAACCAGTACAGTCCGGTTGGTACAGTCGAGAAAAGAGCGTTCGATCTTCGGTCTCTGCCCATAGTCGGCCCAGAAGAGATATCTGTTCTTGGGGTCCACAACAATATGCCGAGGCATATCCACCGAGACTTTGAGGAGAACACGTCGGTACGTGGTATTGATCCGTACCACTTCTATCAGTGTCTCATAAACAAAGGCATTGGTAAAATAAAGATTTCCTACAGGGAAAAAGAGGGAGAGAGAGAGAGAGAGAATGCTGGTAAATAGGGGAGAAAGGGAGGGTGGGGCATACCATTTCAAAATAAAACATGTAAGGTTGAGGTGGGATCAGTATAGGTTGTCTTTCCAAGACAATAAATCTCAATGTAAGCTTATAAAAAAATTATGCTTGGGAATATTTATTTTCATTTTCTCAAAAAACTTCAGCTTCCTTTTAACTCATATTAGATTCACAGCCAGTATCACAGCATTCCAACTCACTTCTTACTAAGAGGTGCATTTCTTTCTTCTACTTAAAGCGTGAATCTTTACCATTCATAGCAAATAGTCTAAATACACTTTACCATGGCATAAAGTGTACTCCAGCCTGAAAAAGGCAGAAAGGACACCCATAAGCACCTCAGATTGCTATACATGTCATCAAATGTTCTTTGTATGTAAGATTAACATGGTCTTTTCTAAATCTTCCTAACTAGTGTAGATGTTTTAGCCATTGACTTTCTAAAACCCACCAAACCCAAAATCCACTTCCCTTTTGTGTTAAAGTAAAATGTAAATGTTAAAACCACATACTAATCATGTGAAATCAGTATGAAATGAATGCAGGTTGCTGAGCAGAGAACGCTGGACTCTGAATGACAGATTCCATGTAAAGTCAGTTACTGAACCCTCAATACTATGTACATATTCTTTCCCGATCTGCCTCCACACATCCAGAGAAATTAGTCCAATACGTAACTGATACTGTTTTTTGTGTGTTATTTCTCTTCCTGAGACGGGGTGTTGCCGGTGATATATCCTGTACTCATCTCCTTTAATCCAAGGTTGTCAAATAGTGCCAGGCAGTATTTTAGGCTCGTGGGGTATATAGGTTGGTTGGTTGGTTGGTTGGTTGGTTGGTTGGTTGGTGAAATGGGGTTTCCTGTATGCCAGGCTTGCCTGGAGCTCACTACATAAGTGAGGATGCCTTTAATTCTTTCTTAATACTCCTGCCTTCTCTCCCCGGTACTGGGACTACAGGCATAGGCCAACATACCCAGCCAAATTATATGATTTCTCTCACCAGTATTCAACTCTGCCATTGTGACATGACAGCAGCCACTGACAACCCCAAATGAATGGCCATGGTATGTACAAAAGCAGAAAATGAGCTACATTTGTTTTACTGGCTGTACTTTGCTAGCCCCATTGATCCACACCACCAAAACCAGTACTCTTTAATGGGGAACTGGAATTAAGAAGCCATTTAGAGCTTGGTTAGCAAGGCTACTTACTATATTTACTAAGCAATGTCTCCTTACCAAGCTCAGTAATATACAATGATATCCATTTTATTAAAAATATCTTCCCAAAATTTGTAGTGAAATATTTCTCAGAGGACTGTTAAGAATGAAGATATTTCAAACCTGAGTAAGTCAATGAAACATTGAGCTAGGCACATCAATAAGAGAAACACACCTGATGATGTTTTATCCACTAACAAGGAAGCAATTAAGAATCTGCAACTAAAATTGCCTTTCCTCTTCATAATTTTAGATCTTTCTAATCTAGAAATTTGCTGTCAACCTTAGGACAAAAACTACAAATCCACAGTTTAATATTTTTCCTGCTTGACTGAATAAAAATAGAAGAAAATGAAATGATTCTTCATAATTAATCTGTCAACTAAAACCCTTCATCTTTTTATTTAGTAAGTGCATCGCCTAGTCTTAAATGATCTTATAGATTGTCTAGAAAAACCAGTTCCGACTACCGCGATGAAAGCATCAAGCTTCAGATCACGCACCTGCTACCCAATCCACTGCCACTCCCCGGATTCCATTCGCTCCTATGCCATAGGTGACGATGTTGGTGAAATTAGAGCCATCGGGTTTGATTCTACGAATTCCGTTAGAGGAGCTCACGGAGCTGCTAAAGTCACACCAGTAAATGAAGCCGGAGGCAACATCCACATCCGTGTGCAGAACATTTCGCCCTAGAACATTTGAGAGAAATCAGCCAACCTGAGCTGTCACTTTCAAAATCTCCTTTCCCCCATTTTTTTGAACATTCGTTAATTATACAAACTAAAACTTTTAATCCCCTGTTTTCATATCCAGCTCCTCTCTACTGTTCCCTTCCCTCTGCTTCTTAATCCTCGTTCTACTCATCTATTCATCTATTCCTCTGAATCATTTTTATTATTATTACTATATGTATACAAACATGTAAATATGTAACTTTGAGCTGCTGAGTCTGTTGGGTGTTGCTCATATGCACTGACCACATAGTGTTATTCAGTGGCCAGTTGGGGGAGGCTCATCCCTGGGAAGACTGATTCTCACCACTCACCTGCTCTCCCTCTGAAATCCAACTCCCTGGCCCACAGCCCCACCCATTATAAGTTCCAGGTTCATCCATAGATGCTGCCTCAATAAATACAGGGTACAGTGATCAAAGTCACTCTCTGTACTCCACATGCATGAGCATACACACACTTGTACACACACACACACACACACACACACACACACACACACACAAACCAAACAACCTGAGTCCAAGTGTTGGAGCTTCCTGTTAGGGAAGGATATTGCCAACAAATGTGAAAGAATGACAGAACCAGAACATCACCATGGAAGAGCATTGCAGTCGGGATCACCAGCGGCTGCTGAAGCCAACGGTAAAAGCTGCTCAGGGAACAAGCAAGTTCTTGATGGAGCCCAGGTCAAACATAATAGATAATCAAGGGGGTAGAGAATTGCCTCTTTACAAAGCAATGGCTCAGGGTAAACACCTTAGCTCAATTATTGACAATGCACTCTGAGAAGATGCCAGGTCGAGGACACAACACCACCTTGTAAAGTGTTATGCCCTCTGAGTTTGGTTCCTTTCTGTGGTTGGTTTGGTTTGTTTTGGCAATGCTGGGGAGCAAATTCATGGCCCTTAACGCTACCACTGAGCAAGGAAGCACTATTCCACTGAGCAAAACCACCAACCCTTGGCTTTCTGAAACAAGCACCCTTGCAAGAATATTCTTGCATACTCCTTATGGTGCTAGAAAACCCTTGGTTCTTCATGTTCTCATTAACTGCCACACACCTGGCTTAATCCAAAAGGTACTGTTTATATATTCACAGTACAAAACCATAAAGTGCAGTTAAAAATATGATTATTAAGAGCCAGGTGTGGCGACACATACCTCTAATTCCAGCACTTGGGAGGCAGAGACAGGTAGAACTCTGAGTTCAAGGCTAACCTGGTCTACATAATGGGTTTCAGGCCAACCAGGGCTACATAATGAGACTTTAACCTCAAAAAAAAAATATTGTGGATTCTGACATTATTATGTTAAACAATAGGTTACCTTCAGCCTATACCCCGTTAACAGGAGTACAGAACAGTTTTCCTAAACAACCATTCTGTACCACTTCATGAAAACCTTGCTATGCTTTAATATCCCTTTAATCCTGTGATTCTCATGAAGCAGCAAAATCTGGCCCCATTAGAATGCAGATTCTCTAGCCACAACCCAGAATTCTAAGTGAGCAAACTCCAGGGATAGGACTGGGCTCATCTCTTAGCTTGATAGCCCTCCAGAAGATTCTGATGAACTGAGGTTTCTCAGCCACACTGAAGCTATCACCAGATGGAAGCAAGCTTTACTAATTTAGGAGTTCCCATACCTTGGCCAGTCACTGGCACCATGGCCTCGGAGTGATCAGACAACACCAAGCTGAAGCCTCTGATTGCAGGCAGCAGGGAAACGACGATGAAAGAGCTATATGCAGAACAGGAGCGACCATCGGGGTTGAGCTTAAACCCACTGGCACAGGCACAAGAGAACATTCCGCCTGGTACGGGCAGGCAGATCTGTTGGCAAGCATTTGGGTTGTTGCTACAGCCATTGGGGGAGTCAGCAGCATCTAAAAAAATAATCCAAAATCAGTCTGTGACCTTATGTGCTTGGCCATCCAGCTCATTTTTTTTTAAATTGAGTCAATCAATTTATTATAAAAACAATAAATACATAATAACTAGATAAGCAGGTTAAAACCAATGCTGAAAGATAGGAATTTATTTAAGCCCCTAAATAGCACTGGAAGGAAGGACTACAGAGCAGATAGAAAATGGAGCATTGCTGCTTTTTATTTTGTTTCCTTCGCTAAAAAGCATGCAAAGATTAAAGATGAAAGAAATATACATAGTGGCTTTTTGGCCCCTTGCCTTTCAACCTATGAGATAACAATACTTAAAAGACGTTTTTAACCAAATGCAAGCAATTAAGAAACAGAATAGTTGGTTCCCTTTGGTTAGATATTAAAAACTATAAACTGTCGAAAGTGAAAAAGAAACTCAGTTTTATCAAGCTAATAAAATCCTGGAAGTCAGAGTTCAAAGTCTTACTCATAGTAAGACCCTGTATCTTACTATGATATCTTACTGTCTTACAGGTGGACTAAAAATTAAGACTAAAAATTCTGTGATAAAACTCAGCAACAACTACTTTTCTTTTTCTTAGGCATAGAGCAATAAACAAAACAAAAGAAGCAATTGCCCTTCACAGAGGCTCTATTACAAAAAAGAAACATGGACAATGAAAAAACAGATGAATATGCTGATGAATGCTAAAAAGTAAAAGCAGACTCAGTATGAAACCTTAGAAGAGCTGGGCTGTGGTGGCACACGCCTTTAATCCAAGCACTGGGAAGGCAGAGACAGGCGGGATCTCACAGGCTAGCCTGATCTACATATTGTGTTCCAGGACAACCAGGGCTACACAGAGAAACCAAGTCTCAGAAGAAAAATAAAAATTAAAAAAAAAAATCTCATGTGTTCAAATAGATGGGAGCCTACTATAGAGGGTTCTCTGAAAGGCTCCACCCAACAGGGGATTGAAGCAGAGGCTGAGACTCACAGCTAAACTGGGTAGAGTGCAGAGAGTCTTACAGAAGAAGGGTGGATAGAAGGACACGGAGGGGACAAGAGACCAACAAAACTAAAAAATCTGAGCCCAAGAGGTCCTGCAGAGACTGATGCATCAACCAATGACCATGCTTGGACAGGACCTAGACCCTCTGCTCAGATGTAGCCAATTGGTAGCTCAGTCTCCATGTAGGTCACCTAATAAGGGGAGCAGAGGCTGTCACTGACATGAACTCAGTTGTCTGCTCTTTGATTACTTGCCCCTGGTGATGTGGCCTTGCAAGGCCACACAGGAAGAGGATCCAGGCAGTCCTGATAAGACATGAGATGGCAGAGGAGGAGAATTCCCCCATTCAGTGGACTAGGGGAAGGGGACAGCATGGGGGGGGGGACTGGGAGAGTTGAAGGAGGGGCTTCAACTGGGATATATAATGAATAAATTGTGTAAAAAAAAATAAAATAAAATAAAAGTACGAGAAAAGAATGGAAATTCTGGCCTTTGAGATGCCAGGTTAGTCACTGACACTTAACTGTCAAATACTCCAAGTAATTCTGCATACTTGTGTATGTACCAGGAAAGGGGCTTCTGAATGTGAGTGTGCAGGCGTGTAAACACACATCACACAGGACAAGCACTCACTTCGTCGGTGGTAAACCCGAAGGCCCCTCAGTTTCGGGATGTTGTCTCTCAAGACGACTTTGTTGCCCCCGGAGGACTTGTCGACTCTTTCAATGACCTCATACTGCTCATCAGAGTAGTAAAGGAAGGAGCCGTGGACCGCAAGACCCCACGGGTGGGCGAGGTGGTGGACCAGGATCGTCCGCTCTGTGCCGTCCACATTTCCTCTTTCGATCTGCAAGACCAGAACGCTCATTGTTTCACCGAGCCACAGGGAATGAAGTAAGAACATGTTTAAATGAACGTTCTCTTGCCCGTCTGTGCACTCGACCCTTCCTTCAGATTTCTCACGCCTGTTATGGAACTGGGCGGAGTACGCTTGCCTTTGACTGACTTGCTCACCAATCCACAGCACGCTTAAGGATGTAGAGACACGTCTGAGCACACACCACCATGCAGCAGCTGACAGACATTGGCTGTAACATCTTTACCCACAATTTCTTTAATCAGGATTAGGAGTTGTGTCCCCCCAGAATTACAGGACAGCCCTACTGGCTGGGAGCCAAGCATGGCACTATGGTGTGAAGCCAAAATGGCATTTGTCCGCCGAGAAACAATCAAGTAGATTGCTTGGCAGGGAGAGAGGGTACAGGGGGGTCGTAAGGTTTAACCTGGGTCCAAAGCCTGTCACTTTGCACTTTCTTTGCACTAGCAGCCCAGCTGGGCACTGCTGACGGAGAGGTCTGGGTAATTCACTGCCTCACAGACAAGGGAACGCAGAAGGTTATATGCCAGAAATGACAGAAATTCTAAAAGTCTAGAATAAAGAAAAAAAAAATCATGAACCTCCAGGCTGCCAGTGACTAGAGCAGAGAAGCGCTGAGGCAGCTTCTCCAGGCCAGCTGCTCTCAACTGGACGAAAATCAAACCTGGTAACTGTGGTTTCACAAAGACAGTCGTTTTAGAAAAACATGAAGAACTCATGTTTCTAGTGGGATGATAGCCAACAACTCCACTCACAGCCAGAGGGCTCAGAATCGTGGCGGCGGCAGCAGAAGTGTGGACTTCGGGCAGATTAATGATGAAAAAGCATGGACCTTTGATGATTAAATAAGGAGAAGTATTTTTTTAAGAGGGAGGGTATAAAGCTCACAGGTTCAGGAGGACAGAGTGGGCACAGTCCAGGGAGGGGAGGGAGCTGATGAGTCCTGTCTGACCATACTAACTTGTATGCAGAGACTACACCATGGGACAAGACCTTTGCTTACATACGTGTTGCTAGCTTTACATGTTTTTATTGTGTTTGGGTAGGGGTATATGTACCACCCATATGCATATATGAAGGTCAGAGCACCCAATACTCTCTTTTTAGCCAGTGGGTCTCAGGGATCAAACTTGGGTCATTAGATTTGGCCAAGTACCTTTACCCCCTGAGCCATCTCACTGGCCCAACTCCTTCTTTTAAATCTTCTAAGTGTATCATCACTGTAAGTAATAGGAGAGCAAAAGTGTTAGGTAGAGTTGGCAAGTGCCCTAGGTTTGATACCCAGAACTCATGATATTATTACTAAAAACAGTAACAATAATGCCTTCTGGAAAATGAAGCTGGTATCTGGTGATATTGCATGATCGTTAGGGTTAAATCAGTGTCAGTGATCTAAAGTCCAGTGTCAGTGATCTAAAGTCCAGAATATGTTTAACATATAGTCTGGTCCATCACTATTACTGAGCACTTCCTTTGCCAAGATTACTGACATAGCGGCAAAGGCCAAGTCTCAAGTGGAACCTTACAGTGCACTTATGGCAGAATAAAGGCGCTCCCTCTTGGAGTTTAAGATCATCAGTAGAGGAAATCTCACGTGTGTATTGACCATGTCTTTAGCTGCTGAGCTAGGACAAGTAAGAAATGACAAGCGGTGACAACTTATCCCAAATGAAACCGAAGGGTTTCACAGGAGAAACATAAACATCATTCTGTATGGAGTGCTGAACATGCTGGAAACAAATGCAGGCCAAGACTCAAGCAAGCAGAGGAAGGGCAGTAATAAGACCCTGGCTCGAGCCACACGTCCATAAACACACAGCGGTTCACACTTCCAGTAGTGAAGAGCTAGAGCCACATACCACGCCTGTGCTGGTGACTGCCCAGTAGAGCTTCTGCTCCTGAATGTCCAAGGTGACCACCTCCAGGTGCTGCATGTTCCCAGTGAAGAGAATTTTCAAAGATGTTCCGTCCATGTTCGCACTCGCAATCTTGGCAGGAACCCCGCCGTTTGTCCCTTGGTCTGACCAATACAGTTTCCTAGAACCATGAAAAAAAAAAAGATCAAAAACGTGAGGGCTTCCTGAAACAGGAAACATAGGAGGGCCATGCCACGGAGAAGAGCGTTTAACCAGTGCTCTGCCGGTGTCTCTACAATTCTGTTATCTGGGGGCTACATGTCATGGATACTGAAGACGGGATGGTAACGTTGCCCATCTACTCAGGCTTTAAGGACTGTTAAGTCAGAATGTACTGTTCCATCTTGTATTGTTTAAATCCTGAAATTCCTGCCTGTGGAGCATTACACGTCCTTTGCTTGAACTTGAAGATACAGATTGCTTCCTTCACATTCAACACAATCCAGAGTTACTGCTCTTCCTCACGGGGGCCTACACCGTTCAAATGTCACATACCCTATGGTTTGAAATGTTAACAGGGCACTTCCATCAGACTGGGTCATGACACATACTGCCACTGGGTTTATCACTCACCCACGTGCAGGATCAACAGCTATGCCAATCGGGAAACCAGCGCCAAGAGGGGTGCCATCATCGGTAATGAGCGTTTTTCCATACCTCACATCTCCCTGGAGTGTCAACACCTACGGTCCAAAATCACGTATTAGAGCTTATATTTCTTTCATGGAAGCAAAGACAGATGAGCCACAGAACTAAAGCTAAGGCATGGCCAGGAATGATGCCCCTAATCTCTAGTTGTGCTTCTGTCTGTTCCCACTTCCTCTTTCCTGTCTGGCGCTGGGAGGAACAACCTCAGCAGAAATCAGGGCTGGAGAGATGGCTTAGTGTTAAGAGCACTGGCTGCTCTTCCAGGGGACCCTGGTCTAAATTCTCAACACCCACATTCTGGCTCACAACTGCCTGTAACTCCAGTTCCAGGGGATCTGACGTTCCCTTACTGCCTCTATGACACTTCTCAACCAATGAATAAACATACAAAAAACATATAAAGCACTACCTGCTGCTTTACATTTAATGTCTTTTTCTGTAAAATTGCTATTGGGTGCAAATAGATTACTTATGTCTGAGTTTTACCTTTCTCTTTCCCTCTATCAATAACAAACATACACACATATACACGCACACATGCACACGCACACACGCACCTGCTATCTTTCTCTCTTACTCTGCCCCCTGTCTGGCATCTCTAATTCCTGCTTGAACTACAATAATTTTTCTCATTTCAAGTTGCCTCTTTCTGTTACCATCTCCTACCTTTTCTGGGCCTAGCAATCTTCTTGGGTCACATTAAGTCTCTTCTCCTTGACTTCTATTCTACCTCAAGATCTCTCACACAGCCACTCATAGGCTGCATTTTTAAGCTGCACATTTTTTCAATGACTAGGCATGCAGCTACCCCTAGTGGAAAGCAGGCTCTTCCGCAGCCACTCCTACTTTCAACATGGAATAAAGTGTGATCCACCCATGCTGGAACACCACAGATGAGCAAGCATCATACCTCCTTTCTTCACATTCATCAGGAAGAACTGTAAATTACTTAAGAAACTAACCAATACAAACCCTTGGTTGACTAACCTCCCATTTTTTAATACAGTGCTAATTTGTACCCTGTTGCATAAGGTAACTCGGTACCGTGAAACATTTTTACTTAATGAACGATGGGGTTTAACAAGGTCAAGCCATTTGTCCAAGGTCAAACAGGTCATGTGTTTTGTTTAGTTTTGCTTTGGTTTATATTTCAGGGTTTTTGTCCCTCTGCCTTTTCCATACTTCCTTTTCCATACTTTTTTTTCTACAAATAGCTATTGGTCATCCTTCCAGGTGAGTTCAAATAACCACTGACAAGCTTTGCACTGACTGACCCTCCCACCCCCCAAACAGCACTTTGTATTTGTCATGATGGAGCAAAATTATTGATTTGAGTGTGGACTACTTAAAAGGAAAAACAACGTTTTGCTCATCTTTGGATTTCCAGGACCAACCAGGCTACTGATCGATACATTTAAAAACAAAAAAAATTTTACTAATATCTGTTGAATGAAAAAAATACACAAGTAAAGTAGCCCCAAGGCCAGGCTGAATTGGATGCTGAACTGGACCCTTCCCACTTTATCACCCTGCACTGGAGGCTCAATTACAAACCAGGTTTCTGCAGTTCAAGTGGCCTTGACACTTGATACACACACAGGCCCGCTCAATGGTTCCCCAACCGGCTGTTCGTTTTACCTGTTGCTGCTGGGGACCTACTCGAAGCCTTTGGACAACTGAAAGCAATCAACCAAGTCACAGGAAGAGAGTGTGCTCAATCACCGCTTTCCCCTGAGGGCCTCGGGCTTGGCAGGGAGATTCTCAGCAGCACACCATGTTTTGATGAACTCCAGATTATAAGAAGTGCCTCCTGACACTGTCAAAGGCCTAGGTTTCTGCACTCATTCCTGGCACTGAAGCCAACCGCTTCTGCCATTTCCTGATTTCTGTGGTTGCTTGCATAAAAAGGCTTCACCAGATGGGTCCTCGGGATCCCGTCATACTATTTGCCTTGAGACATTCCACTGACTGGCATTTGCGCACATTGCAAAATTCTCACTCACCGTGAATCCCTAGACGTCAGATCATTGCGAACTTGTAAACCATAAAGAACTGTCCCACTGTGGCCTCTAGCAAGCTTCTGTCCACCTTTCTCATCACCAATGTGACTCTCACCAAACAAACCAAAGAGCCATCGACTGACCAGCTATGTGTCAACTCTCAGGTCTGCTGACTAATCCTCTCATAAGCCCTTCTTTCCCCCTAGGAACTCACTTTCAAAACTAGCATGAATTCATATTCCTCCACATGCTTATAGTTGTCCCAAAGTGGAGAAAGCCAAAACCGGAGACATGGGCTTACTTCATGTGATTTCAATCCTACCCTTCGTCTAGAATGTCTTGTGGGAACTGAGATACAAAGAGCACTTATCTCAAAGAAGAGAGGCATTAGAATTGAGTTTCTGTTTTGTCTTTCACTGTTATAAAAACTACCCTGAAGCCATAGTGTGATTTTTATCTGAGAACAGAGGTAGCTATAAAGTTGGCTGATAACTGATACAGTATTTCTTCTATGGTTTTAATTGGCATATGATATAAATTAACCAATATCCTTTATAGGAGCACAGGAGAATTGAAAATTTGTAGGAAAAACACAGAATAATAGAATGTTCTATTAATTTCTTTTTGTAAGGTGGTTTTTCTTTCCCTTGGAGTTGCTGGTATATTTGTTGTTGTTATTTGTTGTTGTAGGTGGTTTTGGTTTTGCTATTTGGGGGAGGGGCTTGCAATAAGATCTCATTCTGACATCCAAGCCAGCCTTGAAATCATTGCAGTCCTCCTGCCTAAGCCTCCCAGCACTGGAATTAGAGGTGTGAGCCACCTTCCCTAAGAATATATTCTACATGAATCTAAAAGCAATGTTTGCACCTGCGTAATAATGGAAGCCTTACCTCGATGGACCTGCTTCCAGGAGTGGTATAATAAATGTTTCTTGATACCCAGTCTACGGCCAGGCCCAAAGAAGACCCCAGCAGAGACAGAGAAGCAAATACTGTCCTGTTGCTGCCGTCAGTTTTCACTCTGTGAATTTCACCCTGGGAAGAAAGACAAAGGAGGTGAGCTGGGCTGGACAGGCCCTGTACAGACGCCCTCTTCTCTCACTACAGCCGTTCCCAGCTGCCAGTGTTTCCTCGATACTCCTCACTCGCTGGAAAAAGCAAAGCTGAGTACCTGACCTTTCAGGAGACAAGTTCACTGTACAAAGCCTTAACAAATAAAGATTAAAAGCACATTTTAAAGTGTCTCACAAGTCACCACACAAGGCAGACAGCATCAAACACAAAGATGGTTTCCTTGCTTCTCTCTTTCTCCTGGCTCTCTTTCCATTCTGACAGATCGCTTCCATGAAAACAAGAAAAAGAAGAGTCTCAAGCAGAAGGGTGCTGGAGAAAGATTTGCACCAGAAGCAAGGGATTCTAACCCAAGGCCCCAGGAGCTCCACCAAGGGCCTTTCTGGAATTGCCTGAAAGAATGAATGCTGCCTTAAGTAATGACCATATACGCTGAATGTATCCAAAACTTACCGGATTCTCAACCCAATAGATGAACTGCTCTGAGTCATCAAACTCAACATCATAACCATAATGCACCCCTGGTATGGGAATCATGGCGTCGTTGCTCTTCTCCTCGGGATCAAGGGAGATTCCAAAGATGATACTGTCCCTCACAGAGAGCAAGAAAGGCTGGTCTCCTGCAACGACAACAGTCTCGTTACGTCCTTACCCACGGCGACAAACTACCAGGGTTTGAGTCAGAGAGCGCTTCTCTCTCCGCAGACAACCTTAGCAACAAACAACTCTGGGTCCATCCTCAGGGAAGGTGGAGGGGTGAACCATAACGGGGTGAGAGGCACCTTGTCTCCTGCCTCTCCGGTAGCATTTAGTTAATATATCATCCAGTTAACCCTTACTGGATTCTAATTCACAAAGGAGCACAATTACTATTGTGCTCAGTTTTATCACTGTTGCATATCTAGAACTTGACAGAAACCTTGGAATAAAAGAGCTGCCCCAAAAAATACCTGCGGTTCTGAGGATGGAGAAGTAGCTAGGTCGGAGAGTGCTTGCCTTGCATGCAGAAGACCATGGGTTCAATCCGTGTGTGTGTGTGTGTGTGTGTCTGTGTATTTGTATGTGTGTCAATGTGTGCCTGTATGTGTATGTGTCTCTGTGTGTCTGTGTGTCTGTGTGTCTGTGTGCATCTATGTATGTGTGTGAAGTCAATAATAACCACATAATTGAATGGATAGAATTCACACAATGGAATATAAAGTATCTTCAAAGGTTCCCCAAATATCTAGTGATGACATAAAGACCCAGATTGCATTTACCATTCCTGAGTGAGTATTTGGGTGTGTAGCTACACTTTATCTACTTGGTTAGGTCATCATGGGAAGTATATTTCTTACATAAGTGTAAGAAAGTTCTCATTCTAATTTTTAAAAAATAAAATTAGGAAAAGTGAGTACAGAGAGATGGCTCAGTGGGTGAAAGTGCTTGTCACACAAGCCTGACTACCTGAGTTAGAACTCTAAAACCCACAGTGAAAGAGACAACTCACCCTTTTAGGTGGGGCCCTGACATCCACACACAATGGCATGTGCATGCTCCCGTGTGCACAGGCACACAGTCACATATACACACAAACAGACAATAATAATAATTAATAATAAAAGTAAATATATATATATATATAATTGCAGAAAAGAACCAGGAAATCCCATAATTCCCTCTATCAATAACTGCTATTGGTTTACAGATGCTTGCTTTGTGTTTTTTTCCAGATTTTTTTTAAATTGTTGGTTTGGTTCTCTAGACCCATTTCCAGCACTTGAAACAGCTATCCCAAGGTTTGTGTTGGACAATCAAGGTGTTTTCTTTCATGTCCAGTGTTAGGCAAGCACTGCTGTTCCAGTAGTTTAGCAAACACCACTGAAGGCAAAGGAGCAACTAACCAAGTGAAATGTTTATCTACCTGTTAGTAATTCGTTTAAACTTATTGAGGAAAATATGCAACTTTTCTTAATAAACATATATTGGTAGTCAAGCCAATTAGGGAAACCAGCTAGGGAATACTAAAGACCACATCCAAAGGCAACACTGAGAAAATCACAAGTAGAATGACAAGTGATGCTATTTAGAATCACTGTAAGAGCCTGGTAGTGATGGTGCATGCCTTTAATCCCCACATTTGGTAGGCAAAGGCAGGTAGATCTCTGTGAGTTGGAGTTCAAGGACAGCCTGGTCTAGAGAGTGAGTTCCAAGCCAGAGAACCACCCCCCAAAAAAGTAGAATCACCCTCAGATAGTACTGTGGATAATACCAACGGTACCAGCCCCCAGTGAATAGCTGACAATCTTTGGTGAAAGAATTCTTTGTATTTAAAATATGTTTGCCCAGATGAATCTCCTCTGAAAGACTCAAGGACACACTAAATTAAGCAATGTCAACGAGGATTAGTAATGTAATAAATCTCTGAAGAAAAGCAGCCAATGTCCATCGTCATTTGTTGTAAACATTACCAATAATTAAAACCTTTCATCACAAAAGTATGATGGCACAATGTCACATATGTGGATGTGGACATGGCTTCATCTTCGGGAACCTCGACTGTATAACCTAGAAACACTATACATGTCCTGAATCCATTATCTGCTTTCTATGCGAAAAACTTACTTTCCCCGTAGATTTGGAGATGTTATAATTAACCATTTAGTTTCAACTTATCTCTAGCAACTAAAACAGTTTCAAAATACATTCACTCCTCCTCCACGAGAAAGAGGCTGAGTAACTTTTTAAATTTCTAATCAATAAAGGATAAATATACATTCTTGAAGAAATCATTTCTCTTTCTCTTTGTAATCTCCACAGCACTTGACATAATACTCCACATACCCTTCAATCAACCCGCTAAGATAACTAAGATTAAGTTGCTCAAATAGCCACTTGTAATAATTCTCACAGAGACAGCACTTACTACTAAGGTATCAGATAATAATAATAGTAACAATACTGAAGTTGGAGTCATAAGATCCAGGACAGATCACGTCACTGACTGTTTATTATAAGAATTTTTAAAAATGAAGCAATGGACCTGAAAAAAACAATGGCTGGGCACAACAGTCAAGAATGTTTACCTTCTAAATGCAGAATTTGAAAGTCACTCATCAGAAAAGTTAGCTATGAGAAAATACAAGGTTAAAAATTGTTTAACCACATGTAACATTAGCTCCACAGAACCTACTTCACAACTGAGACGTTCAACTGAATCACCCCACAGAAGGTACCCACAGAGCATAATGGGAAATGCCATGCTCAGTTTCACCTACACGTGGGTTGAGGGTTTCCACAGCCTCGCACCAACTATAACAGGTGATCGAGAGAACACGCTTACCTCTCACACAGTTGACAGAATCGTCAGAGAGGTTCCATCCTGAAGGACAAGCACAAGAGTAATGTCTAGGCGGCTGTGCAGAAAGCAGGCAGAGATGGCTGCAGGAGGCAGAGGCGCATGGATTTGGGGCTGTGGGAGAAAGAAAGGAATGCATGCTTCAATGCAAAATTGCCTACACAACAGAGCACAGGGTCATGGTCCTACCCAGAGCTCCCAGCGTTGCAAAGGGGAATGCTTGCAGTCACCTTTGTTAAGAGGCACAAGGGAGAAGGATGACTGTCGCCCAGTCTATAACCAGATTATAACGTCACTGAATTATCTAGAACTCATGCCATAAATACAATGTCTCCCTGTTGGACCTAAAAGCTATCTTGTTGCATGAAATGAAAGCAGGTTCTATGTCTGCTGTGTGACCTTGATGTCTACCCGGTGATATTCTTGCTTTGCTTAGAGAGCAATCTTCCATTTTCCCACATCTTTGCACGTGCCAGGCCTTAAAAAGAGGAGTCTGTGTACCATCTATGCTCACAGGATGTTTCTAGATCCTGTTTCATCTACATATGGCATACTAGATAATCCATTCTTTTTCTCTCTCTCAGACATACACGAATATATATATATACATATATATATATATATATATATATCATATATATGATGTATATATAATCTTCCAGGTACCAAACAACATTCTAAACAGTGAAGATAACACATAGAGTACGCACTGTAGAAAGGAAATAGAACCAAATTCATGTTGGAGATGGCAATTTCAGAATGTGAGGGACAGTGTGAGAGGAGCGCGATCTCAGGTAGGGTGATGAGAAGTAGCTTCTCTGAGAAAGTGGCATTTGAGCAGAACTCCAACTGACACAAGGCAGCGATTCTGACGGAGACGGAAGACAGATGCTCAGGACAGGGCGAAGAAAGTAAAAGGTCAAAGCTGAGGACTCGACTGGTGTGTCACTGGACCCTGATGTAGTCCAGCGTGGTGAATGTAAGCCACAGAAGAGACAGGGCCAGACTCTGAGTGTGAGACACGACTGGAGAGATTCGAGGAGAGAAGATTATAGGAAGGTTAAGTGTTCTCCCTCCCGACAAACAGGAAGATCGCCACCACGACCAAACCTTTACATCACCTGTCCACCCACACCCCATGCATAAAGGCAACAAGGCAGTGGGAGCATCATGAGTCGCAACAATTAGCAGCTTAAAAAGGTCATAGAGGTAATAGCTAATTGCTGAAAGAAATGATGTGATGAGGACATGCTATCACCACCTACAAGGGACTACTTCCCTTGTCATAAATAAGAGCAACAGCAATGCAGGGGCCGGGAGGAGCGTGTAGCACTGTGCTTGGTGAAAAGAAAATGTATGCCCTTAGCATGTCCAGAAGAAGCAGTGACCATGCTCTTCCCAGGAAGGCTGTTTCTATCACTTACAAGATGGTTGCCTTGAAGGATGGATGGCAACAATCCCGAGAGGCTGGCGAACGCTGTACATGACAACAGACTGGTTTCCCCCATGCCACTTGTTGGCCTGCATAACCTGCCAAGTGCCACGGTCAGTCCAGTACACAGAGTCTTCAAACAGAGTCAGAGCGTATGGGTGGTGGAGAACCTGGGGAGGAGAATCAGGCAGTGAGACCTCACCCAGAAATGGAGGAGATTTTTCTCAGCACTTAAATACTCAAGATGCTGGGAAGCAGCTAATGCAAGTGTCTACTTTGGGAATGACACTGAGTGGCAATTTTTTAAATGAAAACTGTTTCAGGGCTATTTTTGCCATGTGATCTGTTATATTGAAGGCATATGTTACCCAAAGACAGGAAGCCTCCTCTTGGGACTCCTTCCAGTCACAGGAACTAAGCTGTGAGAGCTCTTTGGTAAACTCCATATTTTTCTGCATTGGCCAATTTGTAAAACTTAAACAGAATTCATTGAATTAAACAATATCAAACATAATACGCTCCAGTTTCCTTGAGAAATATGAGTCTAGTTTATTCACTTTTTAAGCCCTAATTTTAAAGCTATACAAGCATCCACAGATCACGTAAGGCACATTGGCTATTAAAGGACATGGTACAATTTGACTATGACTGAAATAAACATGCTAGCTTTCTTGTTAGTAACGGAAGGTGGATAATACCCCGCTGTTGTTAAATCTGAACTTGACTGCAGACTTACCAAATCACTGGCAATGACCTGCCTTCGATTGTGTCCATCATAATCACAGAATTCAAGGTAGTCGAGATAGGCATCCATGAAGTAGATGAGTCGGTTGGGGTAGTCAATACTTAGGCCGCAGGGCCAGTAGATCTTGTCCTGGACAATGACTGTGCGCATGGTACCATCCATGCTGGCTCGCTCGATGCGTGGGTGATGGCCCCAGTCAGACCAGAACATTAGATTGTCACTGTGAAAAGAGGGAACATATATAGGAAAGGTAACTCCCGCTTAACACAATTCAACACACGGTCATTCCTTTCTCTGTGATCAGAGTGCAACCACAAGCCATCTGGATGTCTTTAAAATTTTCATAAAATAGGCATTGCATTATGACGTGGAAATGCCCCAATGCCAACAATCCACAGATAAATTTTTGCCCTTGCCTGTTTACCCTACAAGTTTTAAGTAGTGAATTGCTTTCTCTGTCTTCAGGGATTCGTTATAAATATCACTGGTGTGTAATAACTCACTCTCTGGAGATTTAGCACCGTGTTGAATGTGAACTGTCTAATTCACGATTCAGTAGAAAACAATGTAACTTAAAGAATCTACATAAAATCTAGGAAAGATTTTTCAAAGGTTCTGAAGTACACGAAAGAATTTCTTTCTTCCCCTTACACCTTTCAGGCAAAGGTCTCCTCCTTATAAGGCTTAAAAGAAATCTCTAGGAAATAACATGAACTGAAACAGAAACAGCCATTTGGTTGTCTCAAAATCACAGCTAAGAGGCCCACCTATGGGACGGTATTATTACATGCCTTACTTAGGAACCTAGCACCCATTCAATACTTCAATGGCTAAAGTAGTAAATGTCTTTTCTTACCCCATTCTGGGATCCAATGCTAGTCCCCTAGGTTTTGTGACATTTTTGCTAATTAGCACTGTCCTGTGGCTTCCATCAATTTTAGAAACTTCAATTGTTTCAAGAGCATAGTCCGTCCAGTAAAGGTTGCGACCTATCCAATCTACTGCAATCATTTCCGTCACAGAGAGACCACTGTCATGTACCTACAAACGAAAAGATAAGAGGTAAATAATTAGAAAGAATAAATGGGAGTAAACATGGAAATTAAATGCAAGTCTAGAATAAGAAATCTAATA
Organism: Meriones unguiculatus; assembly: GCF_030254825.1. Lineage (NCBI taxonomy): Eukaryota > Metazoa > Chordata > Mammalia > Rodentia > Muridae > Meriones > Meriones unguiculatus. The sequence continues at coordinate 122,713,208 of NC_083356.1, read as the reverse complement.
TGCTGGGTTTGGAACAATTTGTCTCCCAATGTAGGTAACCAGTTAGCCAATTTAGGGGTAAAAATAGAATGGTATATTTAATATACCATTAAATGATATGAGATAGCTGTATTCACGGGCGGTTTCATTTTGATTTTAAAGCATCTGTACTTGCTAATGGCTCTACCCATTCGTAACAACTTACAGTGTTCACTAAAGAAATTGTGACTACTAGGGATTAAGAAACCAACTCAGGGGGCTGGAGAGATGAGATGGCTTAGTGATTAGAGGCACTTGTTGCTCTCGCAGAGAACATAAGTTTGTTTCCCAGCACCCACACGGCAGCTCATGACTGGGGATCAGAGAGCATCTTCTGGCCTCTACTGGAAACCACACACACGTGTGACTTACACTTGGACACATAAAATGGTTAATCAAACGAACTCAGGGAGATGGGCTGAAAAGCGTAAGTCAATGAAAGCTCAGTGAAGCAACTCCTTGACTCTCTAGCACTTTCCTCTGCTCTGATCTGTGAAAGATTCACAAAGTATCTGCGTCACATGGCATGGACTTCAGCCACATGGAGAGCCCTGGAGAGCACATCCACAGGACTGAAGTCAGGAGTATCCAGACTTCTTGAATATGATGCGAAACCCCGCACGAAGAAGGGCAGGACCTTCTCTTGGTGAGGAACAATAAATATAGAAGGGCTATAAAAGAGCACCTACCACTCTCTTGTCTGTTCCATTTTGAAAAACACTCCAGGTTTTCCCCTGCCGTATGTCAGACCAAAAGATGCGACCGGTGACCGAATCAAAATCAAGAGCAACCACGAAAGAAACATCCTGGACCAATGAATAGATGTTGTGCACATGGGCAGTGATATTGTCTACGATGATTTTGTCCTGACTTGCTACAACTAACAACTGACTTTCAGATGCTGGAAATCAGGGAGGAAAAAAGAAAAAGAAGCTGTCAATGAATCTGAAAGAAAGAAGAAGAAGAAAAACATTTAAAGGGTCTCTTCAACATGTGTGTGATACCAAACTAAAGAAATAGGGGGGTGGGAAGGGTAGGACCACAAGAATCAATCACTTCATCCTTAACCCTGTCGGTTGTCTAAGCCCTTCCATCCTGACACCCCTCAGCTCATCAGAAGCTAAGCAGGGTCGGGGGACCCTTATTCATTGATGTTCATTGGCATGTAAAATAGTTGTTTTCTGAGAAAAAAAAAAAAGCCTTCTTTCTTGGATTATTGCAGCGAGCAGCTAAGTACCAGCCTGGAATGAGCTATCCTTACATCCATCCTTGTGCTGTTTTCATCATAATTTGCTATCTACCTTAGCAGACTGTAGGCTTAATTCTTGGCAGGATTCAAGTATTTTTTTTCCCCTAAAAGCATTAGTTGTAGCAGAGAGTTCTGTCTGCTAATATTCCTTTCCCTCTTTTCTTTTTAGTAATAAGTCACATTTAGGTTGGCCTCAGGCTACTCAGATAGAGTCATGTGTCTGCCTCCACTGCAGCTGCAGTAACCAAATGACTAATAGTGTATCGGTAACAAGGATATATCCACTTCCAGATTACATCCTTAAAAGGATGTTTCTTTTCCTAGCCTGCTTTCTAAGAGAAAGAAAAGACTGCAGAAAACTTGATGGATCTTGGCTGGAAACCTCATGATAATATGAATCAGTCTGTCCCTTAGACTGCTGTCATCCAACCTACTTGAAAAGGAAGGAGCTGGGTAATCGTGGTACACACCTTAATCCCAGCACTCAGGAGGCAGAGGTAAGTGGATCTTTGTGAGTTTGAGGCCACCGTGGTCTACACAGTGAGCTCCAGGACAGCTAAGGCTACGCAGAGAAACCCTATCTTGAAAAAAAAAAGAAAAGAAAGTCTTCTTTTTTTACATTGGTATTTTTGAAGCAAAGCCTTATGTAGCCCAAAGCCCAGGATGACCTAATCCTACCTCCCAACTGCTGGGCATTTGCCTTTGTCCTACAATAAAGGAACTTTTAAATCCTCCTCTGTTGAATCACTTTGAAAACAGCTGGATCAATATTCTAACATCTTATATATTCACTTTCATATAAGTCAAAAGGCATTGAATAACCTGACTGGGGGACGAGTCAGGCTTCCACCCTGAAGAGGCTATATATTACATGTCCTGGTGTTAGTTCCCTCGTAAGCGTAATAATTACCTGCGGCTTTGCAAGTCCGCCCATCACTTTCCAGTAAGTATTCTGCATCACAAGCACACCGGAAGGAGCCTCTCATGTTGATACAGTGCTGGCTGCAGAAGCCTGGAAGTTCACACTCGTTTATATCTTCACAGGTCTTAGTATCGTTGGCAAGTTGGTACCCTGGCGGACATATGCACGTGGCTCCAAAGGGCCCCTGGACACACTGGTGGGTGCAACCACCATTAAAATGTAAACAGCTGTCCTGGTCTAGAAGAGAGTCATAGGGCGAGAAGTCAGACGTGCCTGCTTTTTTTTTTTTTTTTTTTTAACTCACTCCAGCATAGTGGAGTTAACCTGAGTTAACTGAGAGCCACAAGCTCTCTGATGATCTGTTTAGTATCTTCTCTGAATTGCCTGCAGATATAGCATCCATTGGAGCACCACCACCCCCACCCCCCCAAGTCTAACTCCATTTACTACAGTGAAAGGACCCTGACAGAATACTTCTGGTATCACGAAACCGAGCTGCCATTGATGAAGCAGAGAAATCTAACTTGCTCCTTCTGGAATTCTCCAACCTAACTAGAACCAGAACTATAGGTCTTAAATGTTTCACAGGAAATAAGCTGGAAGTGATCTAGTGGGGAGGACTCAGACTTCCTGACACACCGTCATCACCATGCCTTACTCGTAGGGCCCATGGGGCAGCGGCTGCTGCAGCTCAAAGCCAGGTCGCATGCCAGGGTATGGAAACGCCCCCTACTGCCATGAGCACCAGGACTTACGGGTAAAGAGTCAGAACACGGGACATGCACTAGGAGGAGAGGTCACAGGGATTAGTACGAAGTCAGCATACACATGGCACGCGTGAGCTCAGAAAAATCTAGAACAGTTCACAGTCATACCTTGCTGGGGTTCATCTGAGAGTGAGCGTTAATCAAAGAGGGAGGCGACAAGGGACAGTAATTAGGATCACATGCCAATCAGAGCATTTTAATCACCGCAAAAACAAAACAACCCCCTCCCCAGATTTAGTTTGTTTGATGACAAGTTCAGATTAAAATTAGAAAAATCTTTAAGTTAGAGAAGTTTATGAACACATTACTAAGAGAGCTACATTTAATTTGATGATGTGATGTCCTAGACAATGACATACGAAGAAGGGAAAACACAGACACCAGTGCAAAGGAACGAATGAGAAGTTATTATGCAGTCATGGTTTATTAGAATTTATCTTTGTTCCTATGGGGATATATAAACTCACAAAGGAACTACACTCCCCTCCCAAAACACTAGACGGGACTGAGACAGTGCTGGGGTTCAGCAATCTGCCGTTCAGAACGAATGTGTGGCCAGTGAACCATGATCATAGAACTTACTGCAAAGTGGGGACTCATCAGTCCCATTCGGGCAGTCAAAGTTGCCATCGCAGAGGGCACTCAGGTTGATACAGGTGCTGTAGCCGGGGCACTGCCACTGCCAACTGGGACACTGAAAAGGCTGGGTGGGGCAGTCCTTCTCATCACTCATATCCCTGCAGTCATTGTCCCCGTCACAGATCCATGATTTGTAGACGCAATTCCCATTGTCACAGAGAAAATAGATCGAAGCGCAGGTCTTAGGGACACAGCCGTTGTGCTCATCAGATCCGTCGATGCAGTCTGGGTGTCTGTCACACTCCCAGGTGTTAGGGATGCAGGTACCATCTCCTTGGCACTGAAACTCGTCTGGATGGCACATGCCAGGAGGCCTGGTTGCTAGAGAGAGCAAAGGCATATGCGTATTGCTCTTGTAATTGCCAGTTCTGATCCCTTTCGCGATACAGATTCAGAGGAGGTTGTTCTGGACTAACAGTGGGTTTATAATAACGATGAAGACAGAACCAATACGAAAGGTCAAACGCTCTTGCACATTGCGGTACATGGAAATATTTATGTGTGGCAGATTAGTGGATCCAGTAACAAACTATGCACAGGGTATACTCTTCCATCAAAGTACAAATCAGAAAAAACTTCCTGGGTTTTTTTGTTTTCCTTCTATTGATGAATTTATATACTTCCTTTCTGATTCCCTGGGATTGTCTAAATGGCAAGTGTTTAAGCAAATGTTCAGATTTTTTTTTTTTTACAGATAAAATAAATGCATCTCACACAGACAATAGACAAAAAGAAAAATCATGCTATCATGGGTCCCTAATCTGTGAATATAACAGAATGGGGTCACATCAGACTTACACGGAGTCGCCCTTAAATCCTGAAGGATTTTAGAAGGAGTTTACCTGCTTTCTAACTAAGCCATTTCTAAGGCCATCTGCAAGGGTAATTACCTTGCCCCTTTCTTATGGACAAGCAACAAGTTGCATGAATGAGGCAATCCCACTCAAGGCATATAGCATTTTCTATTCCATAGCTTCACTTCCTAATTGAGATGTCAATGGAACTGCATTCAGAGGGGGCTAGCAGAACAGCTAAAGCCTAAAGAGTCACATAGTAACAAAGGAGTCCTGGAGCCCGCAGACTGTCCTCTGACATCCCCTATATACTTGGCATGTGTATGCAACCATGTCTGTGTACATGTCCTTGGAATGTGAAAACTAAGAAAAATGTTGAAGGAATTAAAATTTGAAATGTTCATTTATATAACATGTAAGTCATTATGTGGTAATATCACAGCATGTCAATATCTCATTCTCTTAAGAACATGTTGAGTTATGTCTTTCCCCAGCTTGTCCGAATTTGAAAATAAAAGAACTATACAGTAATACCCAATCGTAACGTAAGGATGCTTCTGTCTGAAATACACTGTCTATGCGGTACTTACGACAGCCTGCCTCGTCAGAGTTGTCCTTGCAGTCATAAACCCCGTCACAGCGGTATCTGACGTTAATGCAAGAACTCCCATCAGCGCATCTGAACTGCGAACTCGTGCAGTTTAACACTGAAAACGGAAGAGAAAAGCATTTGAAATTAAATCCAAGGTAAACGGAGCACACGGCGAGGAGAAGGTGAAGCCGTCCACTCACCACAGCCTGCCTCATCAGACCCATCAACACAGTCCTTGTCCCCATCGCAGACATACAACGGGCTGATACATCGGTGGTCAGGGCAACGGAACTGTGTAGGTTGGCAGGTCGCCGAAGCTTCTGGTGACATACAAAAGCAAAGCCAAGTTTATATTCTGTTCAAAAACTTATCTCAGTTCTGTGTGGTCAGACTCCTTCAGACCAGCAGCAATATTAAAGCTAAGAATTTTCAAGTTTAAAAAACTCGAATAAAAAGACTCCAGGCAGAGTCAATCTTGGGAAACAGAAGACATTCATCAAGGAATAGCCTGGTGCCGTTTCTCATGAGTCCGTGACTCTCCCAAATCTGAGTAGCAGGGTCAGCTCCCCACGAGAAGCAACAGTGCTGGAGCAAGGTACGCATGCCGCCCACCCACCCCACCAAGTGAATGAAAAACATGCGCTCCTGGAATGCAAAAATTATAAGGGCACAACTCTTCCGGGAGGAAAGTGAATTTCCTAGTTCTGTAACTGGTACAAGAATTTAGTCCTGACAACCCAGCTCCATCTTAAACTATTGTTTAACAACAAATGGACAGCTAAAGAATGAGTTAAATGACAGTTAAAGAATGAGAACCAGTGAAATGAGGGAGGAAGAGAGAGAGAGAGACTGACTGTATCTTTATTCTGTATTAATTAAAAAGAAAAACAGCCACTTGCATGGATGCTTACAAGGTGCTGGGTAAACTGATTTTTGTTAAAAATATACGTGTGTGATGTGGGATGTGTGTGTGCATGATCATATATACATGTTAGAAGGCATGCGCACTTGTGTATGTGCGCGTCTGCTCATGCGTGTGTACTCATGCTTGCGATGGCCAAAGGTTCGTGTCATCCTCCATCGAGTGTCAGACCTCTTTGCTCCACCATTTACTGATTGCAGCAGTTAGCTGAGTCTATGGATGTGCACCACCACATCCAGGTCTCTTGTTTGTTTGTTTGTTTATAGTTTCTATCTGGATGCCTCGCATCTGTGTTCTGCTTTGATAAGGCTCAGTACATCCAACATGGATGAGGCTACTGATATCTAGAGATTGACAAGAAGAAGACAACGGTAGGAGTCTCAGAGGCAAGAACTCAAAGCCTGTAGATTTTTCGGGTCTACATTTGGGGTGACCAACCCAGGGACCTCATCAGCTCAAAACTCACGGCAGTTCTTTTCATCTGATCCATCCGAACAATCATTGTCTGTGTCACAGAGCCATTCTCTTGGGATACACATGTAATTGTCGCAGGTGAAGGAGGTGGATGGGCAGGTTGAAATCATACTAGTGGGGCAGTTTTCCTCGTCACTGCCATCTAAACAGTCATTCTGTTTGTCACAGCGCCACTGGCCAGGGATGCACTGCCCGCCGCGGACACAGGTGAAAGCCGAAGACGAACAGGAATTATCTAGAAACAGTCACAGAGTGCTCATGAAAAGGTTTGCTTAGTCACACTCTCATGAGGTTGCTCCTGGAGAGACCAAGTTCTTCTCACTTTTCAATACAGCTTCACACAAAATAGGGAGCAATGGGAGAGTGGTTTAGGTTTGATAAATACAAAGCATGATAGAGGCACATACCATGTAATGCATACATACACATATGTACTCTCTCAGCCATCAAATATCTATAAATATCTATCTCCCTACCTACCTATCAATCTATCCATCTTAAACTGGACTTTGAGAAATATAGGAATCTTCCCGACACTACAGCTTGAGTTGGTACAATCCTTGTCTCATCTCTACCTTCCTCCTGCAACAATTTCAGGAAAATGTACAACTTTTCAAACAACCCTTCATTCTCTCTACAGGCACGGGTTATCACTGCTGCTGGCCTCATTTTTAAATAGATGTTTCTAAGGATCTCAATTGTCTTCAATTTTTTTTTTTTTAAGTGGGATCCTTGGGCCTTCTGCAGTGGTAACTGTTAGAACTGAAACCGCATGGGTGAGAATACCATCAAAAGAGTGGAGAGATAGAGACCCATTCCACTCCAGGTCATTGCCCTCCAGAGGGGGATTAAAACATACTCAGGACATGATGTTTTCAAAGGCTACAGCTACAAGTACCTATTCTGTGATACGGCTCCCTACGCTGTAGAGCAGTATCTCTACGAGTGAGCCCCATCCTAAGCCCTGATTTGACTTTTTGAAGAGCTTACCCAAATGAACAGAACTGCATGGGGTAATGTCACAAGAATTTTATTGATAACAGTCTAATCTAGGACATTACTAATGAATCATGTAATGCTTTACTTTTAATGTACTTTGAAGTACATGTTAACGAATCTTATATTCTGAGTAATACCTCGGTGATATTTTCCCATGCACATAGCCCGTGCTTTTACCATTGCTTACGACCACTCCTCTGTCCCGGTCACCTCCGCAAACGCTCCAGCACGAAGATACTCACTGAAGGCGCCACAGTGAAGCTCGTCGCTGTTGTCATGACAATCATCCACTCCGTCGCAGCGGAATACACTGGGCACACACTTGCCATTGTTGCAGGCAAACGAGAGGGAGCCGCACTGCGGCGTGGGCGGCTCGCGGGCTGGGTCGCCCTCACACGTCATCTGATCCCTCTGAAGCCTCATGCCGTAGGGGCAGCCACACACCCGCTGGAAGTTTGGTACTGGGAAGCAGAAGTGGCTGCAGTCGCCGTTGGGATGGGTGGGCTGACTGCAGTAGTTGGACCCTGGAAACGCAAAAACAACCGGGTCCAAACTTTGATTTGTGCAGGAAAACAAATAAAGAAAAGAAAGAAAGAAAGAAACCATTCCAGACCCAACAGTAGTACAAATTTGGGAACCAGCCCACCAAAGGCAATATTCCGTTTAAACACAGAAAAGTGCTAAGATATGTATTTCCAAGAAACCCAAGTCTTGCCATGTCAACTATGTGGCTGACAGAAATACAGCACTGTTGGGAATTATGCTGAAGAAATAGTTAAAGAGAAAAGAGCCGCCGCGTCAGATAATTATGTCCAAATAGAGACGATGTGGCAGTGCGTCTCACCCGTCTGGAGGTCAGCGTCGTAGGTTTTCACATGCATTATGCTGCTGATGCCACTCCGGATAACTGTCCTATCACCACCATCAGATTTCCTGACGCGAAGGATTGCCCCCAGTCTCCAGTCTGTCAAAAACACGTTATCTACGGAGGAAAAAAGAGTAGCAATTAGCATTTCAGATACATAATGGTATCTGGTAGTAATGAGGTTTAAATATCCACAGATAAAAATAAACATAAAAAAGAATCTTAAAGTTGAGTTCCTATCCCCAGGCAAAACGCTTAACTGTGAAAAGGAAAGAAAGAACATCATCTCTAGGCTGATTCCAAGTGCAAAGTCCTGTACCCTACTGTAAGAATGCCCACTGTTTTTCAGGCTCAATCTTAATAAGAAGCTTTACCAAGTGGTGGTGGCACACACCTTTAATCCTAGCACTCAGGAGGCAGAGGCAGACAGATCTCTGAGTTTGAGGCCAGCCTGTTCTACAGAATGACTTCCAGGACAGGCAGTGCTACACACAGAAACCTGTCTCAAAAAAAGGAGGAGGAGGAGGAAGAAGAAGAAAAAAAGGAGTAAAAGTACAGATCTCCTTCCTGCAGGAGGAAAAGTACAGATCTCGTCCCCAAAAAAGTGTGTTTGAGTAAAAATACCAACAATTGTGTAAGCATCTACATACAATCTTTAATAGTTTAGATTTCAGCGGTGAATTCTGTGTAACACAAGACCATAACTAACTTAGAATGTCACACGTTATAAAATTAATTTTCCTCATCTGTGGTCCATACTCGTAGGTCATTGAAGCCACTAAATCTTATCTCCCTTTAATGCCATTTTCAGTTCCACCATTCAGAGGAGTATCTCATGACATTTAAAGAGATGAGAAGTTCAATCAAACTCCTAGTCCTATTCAGTGTACAGTCAAGAAAATCTAACCAGTCTTTGAGCAAAAAGTAATGGTTTGCATAGGTTTGTGAACTAAGAGACCATACCATACCGATATAATGAAGCCAGGCATGGTGGCATTCACATATTTCTGAGACTGAGGAAGAAAGATCAAGGGTTTGAGTGAGCCTGGGCTATATAGGGAGACCCTGTCTTCAAAGAAAAAGAAGGGAAAAAGAAGAAATTCATAACTAAAGTCAGAATTGACTGAAACTAACTAATACTATTTGGGGGACATAGCATTGTTCTCATGGGTATTCACTCAATATTTTTCACACTGATAAAACCAAAAGAAATTCAAACATCTCAGCATAGACCAGAGAAAAGTAAACATTTAAAAAATGTTCCTATGTACTAGCAAATAGCATGTGTCTGACAATATTTAAAAGAGGGAGTAAATACGGGAGAGGTGACTGTTTATAACTGACTCATCTCATCAAAAATCTCAGAGCATTTTTAAAATATTTTTTAAATACCACACACTCCACAGATAGATAGAAAGATGGAATATTCAGTATGACTAGCCACTCTAGTTGCTTACAGCACTATGCCAAGTATTCAAGTAGGGGTTTCTTTCAAAAGAAGTTATACACTGTTTCAACTAGTTTATACACGGGGCTTTTGATAGCTCTATTCAAAGCGTCACCCCTCAAACTGGACAAATATCAGTTGTCACGAATAGCCAGGATGAACTGCAGTCTCTCCTCATTCACTTGGCCTCACACTTTGTTTGTTCATTTGTTTGAACAGGGTCTCACTATTTAATTTATTCACTTGACGTTGGTTGTGAACTTGCTTTGCAGCCCAGGCTGGCCTCGTGATTCTCCTGCCTCAGCCTTCTAAGAGCTGGGATGACAGAAACACACCACCAAAAGCTTTACGTGAGCACTGTGTGCAATGCACGAGCTACACAGAGCCCTGTTTCAGGAAGCCACCTGTTTTACTCTGCACAGTCTTGCTATGCAGGCAAGCCATGGCTTGACTATGTGGCCCAGGCCAATATCATGGTGATTTTCTTGCTTCAGCTTCCAAAGTGAGTATGTACCACCAAGACTGGATCACCAGATTATATTCTTATTCTCAGTGACTCAAGTCACAGAATCAAGTCTCCACTGAAGAAGGCAGTTGAGAGTAGGAGGCCAAAGTCTGGCTACCATCATGGCCTCTATTGTCCCCCACAATTCCATGATGCTCAGAAATCTTTGTTAGCAACATGAAAATATCAATGGAAAAACGATCATGTCTTTCTGTTCTTCATGAGTCATATTTTGGGATGGAGATAGAGTTTTGTGGCAAAACATTTTCCTAGCATGTATGAGACTTGGATTCAGCCCCCAGGTCTGGGGAGAAATAAAGCTATGCTTTACCGTTTCTGTGAAACAAAGAGGACGTTACCTATTTTCTGACAAAACGCCTCCAAGACATTCAATGAATGTACAGTGATGAATACATCTACTTGCCCTTCCACAAGGACTCTGATGAGGCTTTAGCCAGAGCACAGTGGCTACTGTATACACAGCTCTTGCCATTTTATTCTCAAAAATGATAAAGGGAGTAATTTAACTGTTCCCTCACGTGATACTATCTAAGCACATACTCAGGAATTATACAGCAAGTACTACAAACTGTTAATATTATGAAGATGTGTCCAGAACACTCTAAAGATGAAAATTTTCTGTTAGGCCACAGAGGAGGGCTTTGCAGCCAGTCCTGAAGATACCTGATAAAACAGGATCAGATGAATGGGGAGGAGGTCCCCCCTATCAGTGGACTTGGAAAGGGGCATGGTGGAGATGAGGGAGGGAGGGAGGGAGGGACTGGGAGGGAATGAGGGATCGGGACACGGCTGGGATACAGAGTTAATAAAATGTAACTGATAAAAAAAAATAAAAAAATAAAAAAAAATAAAGAGAACCACTCTTAGATTAACAATGGTAAAAAAAAAAGATGAAAATTTCCACCACCAAGCCAAATTTTTTCTACATATAAATAATAGCCTAATTTTAAACTTAATTTACAATACAGCACACACTTGTTATCGCATTAAAACACACCTTTAAAAATGGTGAGTCCAAAAGGATGCGTCATCTGGTCGATTCGGCCCAATCTTTTTCTATCTAAACCGTCAAAGGTACTGTGCTCAATTTTATCAAAAAAGGCATCTACCCAGTACAGTCGTGAAGCACTGAAAAAAAGAGGGGGGGAAAGTTATCTAATACCAAGAAATGAGTGTCTTGAGCCCTGAGGACATTTAGCAGTTATCTTTCCTACAAGAGTCAAATGTCTCTATTAAAAATGTTGTATGCCTCTCACAAATACAGGAAAGTTGAAACTTGAAACCTGTTTCCTTGAGAAATAAACAAAAATATTGATGATGTTAATGTTTAAAAGACTTAACACCCTTCTGCCATTTTCTCCACAATCTACATTAATAAACATATTTAATAAATACTGAATTTAATAATATATTTAATAAATAAATACACTATAAGCTCATTGGTCTTATTCCTAGATAAAATCAACTCTTGGAAACCCCAAAAGCATGTCAACACTAGTTTATTGATTCAATATGCATTAATTCACTTAAGATGTCTCTACAAGAAATTAAACACAAGCTTAACTCTCTATCCAGCTTCTAAGATGGGACTCATCTGCCATGTCCCCATCATTCCGCTGTTTCTAGAAAGAGTAGTGTCTGAATTTTGTATCATTCGGCATCCATCGCTCATCACCTGGTAGTGATCAAAAGGTCTCAGAAGGGCACGCAGTACTCCTTGTCTTACTCCACAATGTGTCCAGGATACTGGATCCAGTGTCCAGCATGCCTCCACCACGCTCTACAGTGATGAAACTTCAGATGGCATCTACTCACCTCCAGTCGATGGCCAAGCCATTGGGCCACCCCAGAGTAGTGTTGACTATAGTCGTTAGGTGAGACCCATCGCTCCACGCTCTCATAATTTTAGCAGGACGGAACCAGTCACTCATGAATATATACCTAGAAAAAGTGAGAACAGATCAAGGAGGACAACACTACAACAAACTGATAACTTAAAAAGAGTTACAGTTGAGTTTCCTCTGCATACACGCTCTCAAGTTTGGCATATTTAATTCTAAGCTACCGTTTAAGTTATAAATATATAACCGCAGTCACAGTTATAAATGATATTAAAATGGGCATCCAGGACAGAGAATGACCAGACTATAGGTCGTAAAACTTCAGTCATCCAACACATTGGCGCCTTTAATCCCTTTAATCCCAACACTCAGGAGACAGAGGTCAGCCCGGTGTACATAGTGAATTCCAAGACAGCCAGAGCTACTGGGAGTTCAAGGCAAGTCTGGTGTACATAGTGAGTTCTACAACAGCCAGAGCTACACAGTGAGAGACCCTGTTGTGTTTTTTGTCCTTAAACCACCTACATACCCAGGCAGTTAGCCAACTTGTGATCCCTTTCCCTCTGCCAACACCACCATACCAGGAATGCTAGAATAATAGTTATGTGACATCTTTCACATATAACCCTTCTTCAGATTATATAGTAAAGGCTTCATGAGTGAGAAATCAAATTCTATTTTCTTTTTATTTTGGGATTAAAAACATTCAGAACCCATCAGATCATTCTCTATTCATTCTTCTGTAAGGAATTTATAAATTTGCAAAACATTTCTCTCTAAGGTAGCAGAGAGATGGTTCAGGGATTTAAAAACACTTGCTCCTAAGATCAGTAGTTCAAATCCCAGACACCCTCTTCTGGCCTCTGACTCATTCACAGGCATTCTCAACCTGCACATTCCTGTGCGCATACACTTAAAACAGACACATACAACATAAAAACACACACAGTACTCTAACTCCATACATGTATGTGTGTATGCGTGTGCCCCCCAGGTGAGGAAACCCAGCTGGATGAGTCACAAGCTTTGTCCTTATCATTCCAATCAGACACACCCGAGTGTCTCAGGCTCGTTCTGAAAAAGCTACTGAACATATTCAAGTAAGAACAGAACAGAAAGAGAACCCTGTAGGCTAGTCGGTCTCCTCCTGTCTGACCCAGTGCTAATGGCAGCACATGAAATAGGGATTAGAAAGTTCTCAGCCACCCCCAACCCAAGCTTCATATCAATAAACTGAAGCCAAGGCAAGAATTGGATCCTTTCTTGATAGCTCTGTTACATTTTTCCTCCCTGCGGTAACTTTAGAAAAACCAGACTTCAGAGAAAAGGTAAAACTTAAAAGAAAGAGTTTTGTTTTGTTTGTTTGTTTGTTTACACTTTTGAAGGTGATATCTGATGATCACCTAAGTTTATGGCAAAGAGATGAGATTGCAGGGTCCTTACGCAGTCCGGGCCCCAGGGCAGTGCACTGAAAGGCATTCAGCAGCGGCAAGCACTCACATACCCAGCAGCAGGGTGGACCACAATGGAGCGGGGGTGGTTTAAGTTGCTGATTATCTGCCGTCGGGACTTATCAGCCAGCTTCATGACGCTGACACTCTTTAGCCCTCCATCTGTCCAGTAGAGATTCCTTGAAATCCAGTCAAAAGTCAGACACTCCACACTTTGCAACCTGTTTGCTGTGAGGACTTCTTTTCCTAGAAGTGAAAGTGTGGTTATGCTATTTAAAACAAATTTCCCAACTGCTGCACAGTTAAAGGTTGGATGAAAGGACATATTTTAAAAACACGTGCAGAATTCTTCAAAGAAAAAAAAAAAAGAAGAAGAAGATTCTGCAAACTGCTGAGCAACAATGAGATAAACCTAAAATCTATCCCATGCCCACAGTTTGGATCTCAAAGAGGAGATACGGTAGTGATAAGCAGACCTGGGTCTGGATTCACTCCCTTGTGTAACCTTCCAGAACATGTGAGGAAGAGATACCTGAACTCACCTACCACCCAGAGACGGCGCTGAGCTGACACTGCCAGGTACAGTCCGGGGCAGCCCACAAACACCACGGCCCAGCCCTCCCGAGACTCTCAGCAGGCCACAGGGGGCCAAGATTGCAAAGGAACCAGAAGAGCCGGTTACAAGAGAAAAAGACCACAATTCCTCTGCACATCCTTTCCTGTGAAAACCTTGTGGCTTCCTTCTCTCCAGCTCATTGAGAATAAGCAACCACATTGCTCCATTTTGCAGTGTGTTTTAATAAAAAGAAAAAGCAGCCACGCATGGCTGCTTTAATCCCAGAGGCAGGTGGATTTGTCGGAGTTCCAAGGCCAGCATGGTCTACAAAGAGTTCTAGGAGAGCCAGGGCTGCCTGGAGAAAAGAAAGAAAAAGAGAGAGAGAGAGAGAGAGAGAGAAAGAAAGAAAGAAAGAAAGAAAGAAAGAAAGAAAAGAAGGAGGAGGAGGGAGGGAGGGAGGGAGGAAGGAAAGAAGGAAGGAAGGAAGGAAGGAAGGAAGGAAGGAAGGAAGGAGAAAGAAAGAAGGAAGGAAGGAGAAAGAAAGAAGGAAGGAGGAAGGAAGGAAGAAGGAAGCAAGAAGGAAGGAAGGAAGGAAGAAAAAAGGAAGAAACGAAGAAAGAAAGAAAGAAAGAAAGAAAGAAAGAAAGAAAGAAAAAAGAAAGAAAAGGATAAATAAAGAAAAACAAAAGGCTGTCTTCTGTGTTTATAATAAAAATGTATGCCAGGTGCTTTAAATGAATCCATGACTGAATATCATATGAGTAGGGATTTTGCCTCTTTTATGGATGAAGAAGCTGGGAGAGATGGGAAATGAAGCATTGCATATAAGAAACATAAAAGAGGAGCTGGGAACAGTGGTGCATGCCTGTAATCCCAGCACTTTGGGAGGCATAAGCTGGAGGATCTCTGTGAGTTCAAGGTGAGCCTGGTCTACAAAGCAAGTCCAGGACAGCCAGGACTACACAGAGAAAAAAAAACCTGTCTCAAAAAAACAAAAATAAAAAAAGAAGCAGAGAGACAGGAGGAAGCAATGGGAGTCTCCTATGCATACAAGATTGATAGTGCCTGCAGGTTCCCAATAGAAGCAGAAGGGGGAGAAAATTTCCCATGTTCTTGAAGCTTAGCTAGGGACTAGTGAGTTAGTGACAGAGACTGAAGGATGAAGAAGTCAAAGGACCACCAGATTTTGGCTCCAAGAACTTTAAGTCTCATTTGTCAATATTGAAATGCATGTCCTTAAATAAACAGCCTGAGCCGAGGTGGTGGCCCAGAGCCTACAGCCCCAGACTAGGCTACATAACTCAGGTTAAGACCAACTGGTGCTTCATAGTAAGACCCTGACTCCAACACACTTACAAGTAAATAAATACAATCTTGATTATAACTTGTTTTGAAAATAAAGGAGAGGTGTCAGGGAACAGAGGTGGCTTGTATCTAGTAACACAGAACTCTAGAATGCTGAGACAGGGGGATTCCTGCAAGTTCCAAGCCAGTGTGGGCTACAGCAAAGGAGAGGGGCGAAAAAGGGCAGTGAGTGTGTGTGCGCTTGTGTGTGTGTGTGCGTGTGTGCGTGTGTGTGTGTGTGTGTGTGTGTGTGTGTGTGTGTGTGCAATTGGTAGTATCAGAGAAAGCAAGTGAAATATGTCAACATACACATTTTCTCACCTGTGCCATCGATTTTTTGTTTATAAATTATGTCTTTTGATAAATCTGAGAAGAAGATGGTGCTGTGTTGGGCATCAAAATCAATTCCAACAAAGTAGGAAGAACCTCCTGTGACAGGAACCATGACATCTTCCTGGGTAGAAAGCGTGAATGGGATCCCACGCACGGCCATTTTCGATGAGAAGAGCAAGAAGCTCTTAACGGCTGTAGAAGAGGAAAGAAACAGGGGTCAGCCGACAGTGCAGACCCTGCCCCATTTCTGAGACACTGCTTCTTAGTTCACCAAGTACACTAGATAGTCACAAAATGTAATTCTGAGAGGAACAGCTAAGTATAGTAAGTATAACTGGAAACCATAGTCTAGAAGAAAAGCCTTGTCCTTGGGCTGTTGCATTTTTATACACAAGTATCACATATGTTCACACCATTTCCCTTTGTGTTTGAGGGGTGTGGGTGTCCTCCTGAGAGGGCAAAGGCCAGAGGAAGGTGCTCTAACCGCTATCCCAGAGATGGTGTCTCTCACTGAACCTGCAGCTAACTTGGTTACAGAGGGGGGGGGAAGAGAGAGAGAGAGAGAGAGAGAGAGAGAGAGCACAACAATGAGATAGATTATCCAAAAAGAAATACGGAAGTGAAAAAAAAAAGAAAAGAAATACGGGAGTGAAAGAAGAAAGACTGAAGAAATGAAAGAAAGAAAGGAAGAAAGAAAGAAAGGAAGGAAGAAAGAAAGAAAGAAAGAAAGAAAGAAAGAAAGAAAGAAAGAAAGAAAGAAAGAAAGAAAGATGCTGTCTAAAAGCAAAGAAAACCATGGCAGCATGTTAGAAAATTCAAAGAGGTACATCCAAAATATAAAGGCAAGAACTAAAGAAATTTAAAATCAAATCATTAGACAAGGTTCTATTTTTTAAAAAATAGATTGTTAAGTTAACAAATTTGTCTGAACTAAAATAAGAGATCACATATACTACACAGAGGCAGAGATATCCAGAGAGCAAGAATATTTCAAGAGGATGGAAAGAGTCATGATCAGCCTGAATAGATGTGCTGATAACCCAAGAAAAAGGGCAGCCTCCAAGAGAGGCAGCAAGAAGAGAGGAAGGAAAGAAACAAGGCCAGGTGATCCAGAAGTCATCCACCGGAATGGGCAACTTCGCATCCCATCAAAATCAGGGCTGGCACCTAAAGTGGAAACAGCAAGGCCACACGCAGGGCACAAGACCCTGGCATTCCAAGCCCAGCACTGGGAAGAAGTGTGTAGAACACTGAATGGTGGCCAACACACCTATGACCCACGAGTTCTAGGCCAGCATGAACTACAAGGTGGAAAAAAAAAAAAAAAAAAAAAAAAACGAAAAACAAAGAAGTAGAAACAGAAAATAACTCAAACCCAATCGCACAGAACTTAAAGGCTATAACTAGAAAAATGATAATAAAAAGAGAACAACGGTTTCTTTGGTTTCGGTTTCAAATGGTTCTGTGTACAGAGAAGAAAGAAAGGTTCTTCTTACAGGGAAGACTTCAGACAGCGGAGCTAGCCTGTGCAGAGCTGAGGCTACCCGGGCAAAGCACGCGAACCGTGTGACGCCTGCCGGGAAGACAGTTAAGGCAGGTTTCTTACCAACACAGTGGCGCTCATCAGTGTCCAGTTCAAAGCCAAATTCACACTTGCAGCGGTAGCCCAGGCCACTGTTATCCGTCCTGTGACTGAGGACACAGACCTGTTCACAGCCCCCGTTGTTACTGCCACACGGATTGCTGGCTGCAGGAAGCACGTGGATTAAGATGTGTTGAGAAAAAGCAGTAACACGGAACATACGGGCGCCTCCAGTGGCTACAACTTCAGGGCCATTACTCCTCCTTCCCACTGGTCTCCAGTCTGGTCTCCCTCAACCTTCCACTCTTAAACTCGTAGTGGCAAAACCAGGGCTCCTCAGAATCTTCTGTGAGATTCTTTTTTTTCTGAAATAATTATGTCACCGTGTGCTAGCCTTAGCCTGTATTACATAACTGAAGATACCCAAATGATTTATTCCTTTGATATAAATTTTCCTATATATGTGTATTTTTTTCTACTATTTAGTGAGTATATATTTTTCAAGTAACTTAGTGTACCACTAATAGCTCTGAAAAGTTGCCAAGACCTGAGTGCTTGGCTAAAATAGATCTGGTTCCAAACCCTACACATCTGTCACCCAAGCTAGTTTGTCTTCACATAGCTCACTGTGGCCTGTGCTCAAGGCTGTCAACACTGAGTTACTCTGTCTGCTTTACAAAGATTTTGCTTGCTTGTTTGCTTGCTTGCTTTGCGCATATGAGTGTTTGCCTGCATTAATGTCTGTGCACCATGAGTGCAGTGCCCAAGGAGGCCAGAAGAGGGAATCAGGTCCCCTAGGATGGCATTCAACTCCCATGAGTCAGCGCGTGGGAGTTAGTGTGAGTCTCTTCCTGGCTGAGCCCCTCATCTGCTTTTCAAATTGTCTTCAGAACCTTTGATTTATACATGTAAAACTCCTCCCTCTGCAAATGTGTTGATATGAGGAAATAATAAACAGACATCGTTCAGAGCCAAATAATGGAATGAATATGGACGGCTAAATAGAATGCAGTAGCTTTGAACTCAGGAGCTCATCAATAGAGTCTGAAAAACCGTTCCAACTATTTCCAGAATATTTTCAGACCAAGCATGTGTTTTTTTTTTTCAAGTGTGTCACATTAAATGCTATCCATCTAAATATATCTAGTGTGTGATTTTGTTCTGGTATTTTTTTTTAACTTTATAGCTTTTCTTCACAGTCAACATGAGAATTCTAAAACAAGTATCTTTCTCTAAGTTGTGATTTATCAAATCTTTCTACCAACATTGCTTTCAGTATTTATTTTCTTCAATCCAAAATACAGGAAATAGCCATACAACTCTGCAGATATGTCAAAGTTAAATTTAAAACCCTCAAACACGCGTAAACCCTACTCTAAAATAGCAGTATCTGAATCGAGATTCCTTCTTGCAGTTTTGTGTTGTTTTTTTAACCAGTACTATCCAGTTTCTGTTACTATGGCTTTATAGGATAATTCAAATTCAAAGAACTACCTGCCTGTGCTGGGATTGAAGGCATTGGCAACCAAAGATTTAAATTAGGGACCAGGCAAACATACTAAACATGTTTGTTCCGTGACAGCTGTAATGCAAACCAAAGAACTTGTTTGGCGCATCCACCAAACAAGTAGAAAAAAACTTGACACAGGACCCCAGTGTCCTCAAAAGTAGTCATAGGTTTGCAATAGATTTCTCCCAGTAGAAATCAAGTGGTTACAATAGTTCATTTGCTGCTAGAACCCAAGCACCTGGGCAGGTTTCGGGATACACTACAGGAGCCAAGAAACTTCCGTTCAAGGAATCTCCTCTACATCCATGATTGTAGCTCTAAAATGAGTGGCATCGATTTCTCCAAATGCTCAAGATCTTGAGACGGTTTAGCGCTCTAGACGACCTTAAATATCTTCGAACAGCACCCAAACCTCCACACAGTACATCAGCATGAGTTCCCATAATTACAAGAAACTGTTTCCTGTACCAAGTAAGGTGATCATTGTCCAGAGACTTACCATGGGGCTGCCTGAGGGCATGGTAAACTGCCACCCCATTAGGCCTCAGGGAAGACTGGTGATACACCTGAGGGTGGGTTTCTGTGAACTTGTTTGCTTTCATCACGGCCAGCTTCGTCCAATCAGTAAAGAACACATGTTCCTCAAACAAGCTTATTCCAAAGGGATGAGGGATAAGGGAGCCTCCGTGAACTACTGTCTTCCTGTTACAAAAGACACATGCATGTGTCATAACACTGTGGTGCTTGTTTTTATTTTAGTGAAGGGGTAGTTTGTTCCAAGGAATGTCTAAAAGCCTGTAACAGGACAAACTGAGACAAGACGCATTCTGGGACGCTTTTGAAATCCCTCCTGTTGTGGAAGTTTGGGTTTATGATAAGTGAAAAGCCGACAAGTGGCACCCAACATGGGGCTTGGCATAGTGGGTTTCAAATGCCGTAGAGGAGACAGCAGGGTACAGAGAAAGGCATATACTGTTTCAGAAGATGAGCAAAAGGTTTACTGCGGCTCTTGCCTCTGGGTCCTCTCATGCTCTGCTCCCAGAAAAGGCTGTATTCTGTTTCAGAAAAGGTTGGGAGAATTATTGAACAAGTAGAAAAGTTGCCAGTAGATATGGAGGAATATGAGAACCGAAAAATGGGTGAAATAAGAAAATCACAAGTGTCACTCAGATTGAAGAGTTGACTGTACAACTAGAGAGTTTGTGGTTAGAGATGGAACCATGGGAAGCAAATACCTGGAAAATGGTTCAGACCTGGTAACCAAGAGTTTCCCCAAATTGCCACCTTGCTCTGCTACATGCGCTTTTGGTCTCAAGTCCTCAAAGGCCCTGGGAAGGCTGAGGACCCAGAAGGAACAGAAGGACATACAGGCCTTGAGCAAACTGAGCTGCCAGAGGAGGAGCCTCGGGTTATAAGCACCATTCATTAACTTTCCCAGTAGCCACCAGAGTTTTGGATATGAAAATGCTATGAGCTTCAAATGCAGTGAATTGGGTCATTTGAAAAGAAATTGTGACCAAGCCACCAAACACAGAGCTCAAAATGGCCAGTGCATTAAATCTGAGAAATACGGTACGTTCCACCAGAGAAGGTAGCACTCAGTTCTCAGCAAGAGCCAGAGTTTGTAGATGCTGTGATAAAGGGGTCATCTGACTATTGAATGCATGTGCAAGAGAGACATAGAAGGTAACTTCTTGCCATTAGGAAACAGCTTTGGAGGCCTAGCTCGAGGCTCTCAACAGCAAAAAGTTTGAGCCTTTCCATGCAAGAGCAGTTACCAGGTTATAGAAGAAACTATTGATTCAAAAAGCATTTGGTTCCTCCATCATCATTTTTTAAGAATGCAACCGGAGGTCTCATTCATATTAAAATAAAAGCCATTTTTTAAACAGAAAAGGGGGAAATGTTGTGGAAGTTTTGGTTTATGACCTGTAAACATGGTTCTACTTTAATCCCAGGTGTGGGACATGGAACTGATTCAAACTGTCCACAACAGTAAACTCTCTGCCTAGTGAGGGTTTGGGGAGAAGCTCTTTGCCAGCTGCAGATAGTTTAAATCTGAGGACTCTGGAGAGGGAATAAATGGCAGAGCCCAGAGAGTGCTGGGGTTGGGGGAGGGGGGCTCCAGGAAAGGGGAATGCTGCTGGTGCTTCCCCCGTTGCTGCTCCTGGTCGATGTTGATGCAGTATGGTGAGAAGTTAGAGATGCGCTGAAATGGAAGATTGGACTTGTCCTAAGGACCACCATAAACAAGGGGAGGCAGCTAAGAAAAACTAAGCCCCTTCTCCTGACTAACTTTCCTTCTCTCCTACCTGGTGTTGGGGTGATGAAAGGGATTGGGGTGGAGAAGGGAAAAAGATATAAGAAACCAAAATAAAACAGATTTTAAAAGTATGCCAACACCCTCTCATTACATAGATTTCTCTCCCCCCACCCCCCTTTAGGGAAGACTGCTGAGACTTAACTCTGAGGCTAGGGTTGTAGCTGATAGGTAGCATGCTTCCCGCCAAAGCAAAGGAAAGAGGAGGGGGGAAAAAGGATGAGGATGACAGCAAAATAGAAATCAACCCTCCGGCTTGCTCTACATTTGAGGGAGAAATTACTGCTTCTCACTTGTCCTTCACACTTTTAAGGCTGCCTCACATATAAAAGGCCAAGGTGTGAGATACATGAATGCAGTCAGGATCAGTAATCTGCTGAGCAGTTCTCCAACAATCATTTCCCACCACACCACAGACCATTCTAGGAGAGCGAACACCCGGCAAACACCCAGTGCTACCACTCCTAGGCACTAGATAAAACCATCCGAGGACCAGAATTGTGCAAGGGCACAGTGAGCAAAACTGCTTCAGTCGGAAGAAAACAAGACAGGAGGTCCTGAGGAAAGGAAAGGAAGAGACGGCGAGCACCACAACAACCACCTGATCAGACACAAGAGAGGAGGGAAGTGGAGCGTGATTCTGAAGGAGAAACTATTATCCAGGCCCTAAGAAGAGTACAACAAAAAAATGAAAACACACACAATACAAATATAATAATAATAATAATAATAATGAAGAGAAGAAGAAGTAGGTAATTTTTTTTTTTTTTTTTGTAGTTTTGTTTGTTTTAAGACAGGTTTATCTGTCACCGGCTGTACAGGAATTCGCTCTGTAGACCAGCCTGGTCTCTAACTCACAGAGATCCACCTGCCTCTGCCTCCTGAGTGCTGGTCACTGGGAACACAAGTCAACACGAAGATCAAACAAGCTCTCATTTCACAGAGGAGTTCTTTCATTCTGGCCCTTCGCATTTATACAATTTCCCCCAACTTCATAAAGCCATTTAAAAAACAGAAACCAAAACGCCTCACCTTTGAATCCCATCGTATGTCACAGTTTCGATATAGTCATAACGAGAGTCCACCCAGTACACTCGCTTGGTCACCAGATCCAGAGTGATGCCAGCGGGCCAGCCCACTTTCGTCTTGACCAGGTCTTTCCGATTGCTGCCGTCCATGAAGGCTCTCTCCAGCTTGGGCTCCCCAGAGAGGCTTCCCCAGTCTGAGAAAAACAAATAGCTACAAAAGAAGAGCAGAAAGTGAAAGAGTCCATATTGTAAGTGTAACTTAGCCTGCTAAAGCTCAGATGAGGAGGGCTACAGCATCTGTACCTAACCCTTACAGGGAGTGGGCATTTGGTGTGTTGTGTTGGTTCTCACTACGATCGGCTTGAGACCTACACCCTGAGCAGAACAAGTACTAAACAGAGTACTTACATGAAAGACCCCGTCGGCCAGGTCACACTCAAGTGAATCCCCTTCATGTGGGTGGAGCATGCTAAACGCTGTATTATAATAATTAAGCTGAAACAGAGCCCACAGCCATGCCAATGTGGCTACATGAGAAGACAGGTCACACCAACTGATCAGGTGTTTCCAGGGCACCAATAGGTGAGCTTGGATTGCAAATCCTCATCTGGACCTGTATTTAGTGAACTCTGTTAAAGCCTCCATACCTAGGAACCTACTAAACACAGTTTCTAGGGTACAAAACTTAAAAAGAGCTCAGAATTAACTGCCTCTGAATCCGCGGGCGTTAGAGCTCTGTGGCGAGGAATGGCTATTCTCTTGAGACCACTTACCCCACAGTTGGGTCTAGGGCAATTCCTCTAGGATGCCCCAAGTTTTCGGTTATGAGAGTAATACGCTGACTTCCATCCAAGTTGACCACATCAATGCGGTTGACCTTTGTCTCTACCAGATAAAGCTTATCATTAATCCAGTCCACAGCCACATTCTCTGGAGCATCCACAGAAACGTTAAGAATTTCTTGGGTATTTAAGCCGTTAATGTCGGTGGAAAAAACCTGAAAGAAATACCACAATCAGTTACCTCAACCTTACAAACAGCTTGCTGTTATATTTTACATTGTGGGTTACCAGGAGAAAAGGTATTTTGTTCAGAGTACATATAGGGTAAATACATGGTTGGATTTTTATAGGGTTTTTGTTTTGTTTTGTTTTTAAACCTACATTTCTCATCCCTGGTGTAGTTTGGTTTTATTTTTGGGTAAAGATGATGGTAGTTTGCTTTGATTTTTAATTTATGCGAATCAGAATTGCTATTGATCAAAATTCAACTTTTTATTCTAATTATCCCTTAATTAGAATCTTACAAAGGCATATTTGGTTTCATATTAAAAGAAATGCAACAAGAATAAATGAAATTCTATAACTCTTTAGGAGTTTCTGAAATATATGTTTTAAGAACCTGTATTATATTCAAAATTCTAACAAAAGAAATCAATCTTACTCTCTAAGTAAAACAATGTATTGAAATTTTGGCCATAACATTAAAAACTGCCAGCATTTTTTTTTTTTTTTTTTTTTTTGCCCAACCCTCAGTTACAACTCCATGTACAGATGACGGTTAAAAATATATATATCTGATGTTTATCATGCAAGTAAGCAGAGTATTTTTATATTTTAAATGATTGAGTTTCAGAAATGTCCACTAAATATCTATCTGGTTTCGAAAGGTCTATGATTTCTTTTAATTAGGCTTTTGGACTCCTTTACGAATAAAATTAAAAGTTGCTCAAGGCTAATCGAAATAATAGCTGTCTTTGTCTCACGGGTCACATGTAACAGTATAGCGTGGAAAAGACGCTGACTAACATAAAATATCTCAAGGGCTGTTTTTGTCAGAAAACAAAGGAACTTTCCCCTCTGCTCCCCCCCAAAACGAAAAGCTATCAACACTTTGTGCTTTAGGCTCCATCCAGCTCGCAAGCTATGCCCTTGAATTTCCTACTTACCTTGTCTTGCATGGGGTCTGTCCAGAAGACTCTGCGCTTCTGATAGTGGAAATCCACGCCCATAGCCACTCCGCGGTTTCTAGACTCCACGAGAACCCGGAAGATGCTCCCGTGAAGATTCCCAACTAGCAAATCCCGACCATTGGAGAAGATGATGGAGGCTGCACCGACTGCAAGCGAGAAGGAAGAGAGCAAAACCGGTGAAGAGCGAACGGTGTCGGACGCGGACACGTCTTCCCGCGAGGCAAGCAGACGGCAGCCATTCTGCCGATCCTGCAGGAGGTTATGCTTAACAAGGAAGTCCACAGTCACTGAGGTGTGTTCTCGCTGCTGGTCCAATGCAGTTAGGGAAAGAATACAGCAAGTCCCCTGACTTGGACACCTTTTACTCACCTGTACATTCACGTCATTTAAAGACTCCAGGAATGTCTGGGTCTAGTGTAGCCAAATCTACACTACAGATTCCCAGCTATGCAAAAATAACATGATGAAATCGCTCGCTGAGTCTTAGTAGTAGTGGCTGAGAAATATGGTTGACTGGTTTTAAAAATCATGTGTGGGGCTGGAGGGACGGCTCAGTGGTTAAAAGCCACAGGACCCCTCATAACCTTCTATAACTCCAGGTCCATAACTATAACTTTAACTATAACTCGTCCTCAGGTACCAGATGCACAACTGTTGCGTAGACACGTGCAGGCAGAACACCCAGACACATAAAGAAAATAATAATTCTTTTTAACAGGTATGTGTATTCAAAGCTGGCGTGCTATGCCATAATATAAAATAAGAACTGAACGGGGGCGGGGGGAGGGTTTGCATTCCTGTAACTGCACTCAGGAAGCTGCTGAGGCAGGGGGACTGTCCAGAGTTTGAAGCCAGCATAAGCTACACAGTGAGTCCCGGGACAGTATGAGCTACAATGTGAGAAACTGTCTCTTAAATTTCCATTAAAAAAATAATAATAAACAAGCAAAGGTTGACATAGAACACTCTTAAAAATACACGACATTAGCGGATATTCGTATTTACTGGTGCATGTCAAAATGGAATTAAACACAATTGTTGTACTTTTGTTTTTACATTTTTTTTTAATTTCCTAAAATTGAAATGAAGCAAGGACGGTTACTTGTGGGAAAGGAAATATAAAATTTGGGAGAAGAAATCAAGGACAGAAGAACATATTTATATATGCACTAAACATGAATATACTTAAAAATTTTTAACGTGGAACTACTTTTATTTTGTTGTCTGAGACAGAACCCCACGTAGTCCAGGTTGGCTCAGACTTACTAAGGAGCTGAGGATGACCTTGAACTCCCAGCACCCACATGCTAGGATTATGACCACGCACCATCACTCCAGGCTGATTGTGAGCAGACTGCACACTCAGAAGTGAATAAAAGTAGCTGCCAAAACATCTAAAAGATTGGCACATTAATAAAAAAAATGTGCAAAAATTAGAAGAAAAATGCCTCTCATCTGGGCCACAGGAACATTACAGTTTCAGAAGGCACCAGAGGCATTAAATAGCCAAGTGTGAAGTGATAATTGAGACCAAAAAGAGCTAAGAGCTAGCCCTGTACCTTACTGGGAGTAACGAAGGAAAGAGTAAGGGGGGAAAGGAGTTAAAATCAACCCCCAGAAATCCCTCATTTTTCACAAAATACCTAGAATTCAATGTTCAAAAAAAATTAGCATGTCCCTTTTGAAACTTTGTAAAATATTTCTAGAGATAATTTTCACACATTTGTAATAGGTAACAGCCATAAATCTTAATCACAATAAAATCAATTGAGTGATACAACAGCCTAGGCGAGTAAAGAAGCCACTAAAAATAACTGAAACTCGGGCTAAGCAGTGGTGTCCCACGCCTTTACTCCCAGCGCTCCGGAGGTGGCGGCAGGTGGAACTTTGAAGTCCAGCCTGGTCTACAGAGTGAATTCCAAGACAGCCAGGGCTACAAAGAAAAGCCCTGTCTCAAAACAAACAAAAGACAGAAGAGTACATGCTTAAGGCCTTAGGTTCAATACCTAGTACTGAAGAGGGAAATACAGGAGAAAAGAGGAAAATATTAGGGATGTTCACCATTAACTCAAAAATTGGTCCTTAATAATGACATACAATTATCTTTGCTCCCAGGCCACAGGGCTCCCTCTGCTCTGTGCTTCGCCACAGAGGACAGCTGCTCAGAGAGCAAGAGCCAGGTACTCACAGGAATCGTTGGATTTGCAATGCTGCCCGCGCTCCAAGATATAGCCTTCCTCACAGAGGCACTGGTGACGGCCTTGTTGGTTTTCACACTTCTGGTCACAAATTCCCCATATCTGGCAGTCATCAAAATCTGCCATGTGAGAGAAACACATGCATAATCATGTCCATCAGCATTTCTTGGGGATTCCCAGAAGGAAATTCTGGATTCTCTACGTCCAGGAATATTGTTACATCTTGGTCCGGAGAAGTACACAAAACCAAAAGGAGAAACTTAAAACCGGCATTTTTCATCCAGAGGAGAATCCACATTGTCTACAGGAAGGCTCACAGAGGGCTGACGGCACTGTACCCAGAGTTATATTGTTATGTCTCATTGTTGGTATTAATTAATATTGGCTTACAAGATTCATGCGGTTTGGCAAAAATGCTTGCTTTTCCAACAATAGCCATTTGTCCCCTAGCTACCTAAACAGTAAGTTGTCTGCCACATTTGAAGTCCTCAAAGGCTACATATAACACTGATTACAAGAAGAGGGAAGATACAGGAATAGTTACAGTTGCCAGAAAGTTGTGTTGGACAAAAACATTATTTTTGAATGTGTAAGGCGACCCCTCATAAAAAATGCTCTGTGGCAGTGTATTTGAAACCTTCTGTTTACCCAAATGCCTTTGCTTTGACCTCGAAGTCATAAGCAACCTAAAATTATCCTGTTTATTCCTTAGCTATTCGTACATTTTAAAAAGTGTTTGTTGAATGCCCCTCACATAAAAAAGATACAGATGTCTCACACACACAAAGAACAAAGACTTCTGATGTAAATGACATATATAACAGCATTATCGGAGACTTTCTTCAAGACTGTGAGGATTGAGGGATGCACCAATTGTTCTATTCTTGACAGACTGGTACATTTAAATACCCATCACAACTATGACCACTCCCTGTCTGTGAGCAGCTTCCTCATGTCCTCTGGCATTGCAAAAGCATAATAATTATAGTTACTTATTTGATTGCTTATTTAATTTGTTTGGGGTTTTTTTGTTTTGTTTTGTTTTGTTTTTTTAGACAAAATCTCTATGTAGCCCTGGCTGTCCTGGTCTTGCACTGCCTCTGCTGGCGTTAAAGGATGTCACTATGGCCCAGCTGCCACCTAATTTTTTTAAATTAGGGGTGTGTGTGTGTGTGTGTGTGTGTGTGTGTGTACATGCATTCCCTCGGATGTATATGAAAGCCAAGTGTAGATTGGTTCTTTCATTCCACCGTGTAAGTCCTTGGGCTCGAACTCAGGTCATCACCCCCGAAGCGATCACCTTTACCCACTGAGCTGTCTCACAGGCCCACCATCTAATTTTGATTGCAAAAGTAACA
The DNA here is from genome assembly GCF_030254825.1 of Meriones unguiculatus. Classification (NCBI taxonomy): domain Eukaryota; kingdom Metazoa; phylum Chordata; class Mammalia; order Rodentia; family Muridae; genus Meriones; species Meriones unguiculatus. The sequence continues at coordinate 122,685,501 of NC_083356.1, read as the reverse complement.
CTCAGAGAACAGCAAGAGTATGGATGCCAAAAGAAGGAAACTAGAACTGGACATGAGGCCCAAATACCCTTCCTGTCACCTTGCTCTGAGTGCATTTCAGAGTTGAATAATTGTGTCAGATTACTACCATTTTCAATAACTGGAGAGCATATCCTTTTCCATGCACCAGTGCCAGCCAAGATAGGACGACATGGTAAGACCATGATTCAAAAGAAACTACAACAAAAAAAGATTGTACTGTTTAGACCCCTATTGTGAAAAATGAAGGCTAATTAAACATCTATCATCAGTCAAGTAAGATAAGAAAATGAAAGTAGAATGGAGGACCTGGAAACTACCTGAAATGAAACACGGCCTATGCATGTACCCTTCACATTTATCTATTTCTCTTCCTTTCTTATTCTTGACCCCTCCCCCACCCCCCACTTCTACCAACAAATTCTGCTTTGGCAAAATTCAAAAACTGCTTTTGGGCTTAGAGCGCCTCTTAGATACTTCTGTCTGGCTGTGTGAAATCCCCGCATGCAGAATGACCTCCGTGCCCTGACCCTGCAGCACAATGTCATTCTGTCAACAAACAGCGTGTCTTGTCAATCAGAAACAATGAGCCCAGTAAACTGTTCCTGCATGCCACAGAAACTCCACTGCAGGGTCAAGACTAGCAGAGGCCAATGAGTGGTAGAAAGACAGCAGATTGCATGTCAAGATTACTCCATTTTATTCTTGATTTACCCCCGAGGCATTCAATGGAGAGACATGTTGAAGAAGAAGGCACCCAACTCCTGAAGTCTCTGCGGTGTAATGAATCAGCCACGCAAAGGGTGAAAAACGCCATGCAGAGGATTTACAGACTAAAACAATTCCCCCGAAATCTCAACTCAGCTTAAACAAGCAGATATCTGGTTTCATAATGCCCAGTATTTAAACCAGAGTTCTCTTCACAAAGAAAAAAAAAAAAAAAAACACAGTCATCTTGGAAACGAATATGAAAGAGTTTAGCCAGCCTCAAGACTCAGGGGTAACTCATGCATTCTTGAATTCTCGACAGGGAAGGTCACAGAAAAGGCCTCTGCAGGTGGCCGGGGGTCTTCCAGTCACAAAGGGCCCTAAATGTAGACTTTTGAGCTTATCTTTAAATGAGGTTGTCTGTATGAATGTCCCAGAAAGAGAGTGAGGGGAGGGAGGGGAGGGATGGGGACTGAAGGATGTCCGCTGGAATTTAAAACTGGTCCGTCACTGTTCAACCATGCTGCTTCTATTGTGCCGAAGGCTGAATGTGTTTGGTAAACCCTAAAAACAACTGCCAGCACAAGGGGGCTGTTTTTCTGCATCCCCTTGTCAGCAGGCTCTGTGGAAAACTGTGTAACTCAAAAAGACTTCTCCGCCCATAATAAAAATGAGACTCTCTAACAGCTACAAGCCCTTGTCCAGAGCTGCATTCTGGGGGAGAATGTGCTGTGTGGGAGAAGGAGGGGAAAAAGCCCAAAAACAGGTTGCGGGCAGCACGGGACAGGGCACACTGTAAAAGCAAGTCACTCTTGCTGAAAAGACTTCATGCCTTATCAAGTTTCCACAGCAAGGCAGGTGACACAGCGCCCTCACACCCCACCCCCACCCCCACCGCTCGCTTTGGGGTTTCTGAAAGGGAAGAAAAAAAAAAGGAAGGCTGATGTAATAGTGAGAATGCGGCTTCTGGTATTTCTCTTGGAATTCCTTTTCTACTGAGAGAAAGGGGAAATGCCTGGAGAAGGAAAAAGCCTGGAAATGGGATTGGCAGCATGCTGGCAGCCAATGGAACAGAGCTGCCGGGCACTTGCCAAAGACAAAGGGGCAGTCTCACCCCACAAGTGAACACTGCCACAGGGAAACGGAATGCCACTCGCAGAGGGATGCCAGCAGGGAATGGGCAAGGCTTCCAGAGTTAGGTGGAGCAGTTTGCCGCCAGATGAGGATGGCCCTGTTTAATCCTTGACTGCATCCCAGTGCAATGAAAATAAACACGGGAGAACATGTCCGTTTCAGGGAGCATGTTATCTACAAAATGGCTTGAAATTATTAGAAACCTGGATGGATGTTTACAATAATCTAGACTTTTCTCAGTCTCACCGAGACAGACATGAGCCACAGGGTCTCCTGCAGTCCAGGCGGGCCTCAAATTTACTACGCAGCCAAGGACGACTTTTAACTCCTGATTTTCCAGCCTCATTTTCTCAGTTTCTGAGTACGACAGTTACTAAGGTCAACTATGTTCAAAAATGTATAGTTATGTTCGAGCCCAACGATGATAGTAAAATCTGAATAGCTTCATGAGGTTTATCCAAATTCAGTACTTATTGAACAAATTAGAATTTAAAAATTTGGAAATTTTTTCAGAAGAAATATTTTCCTGAAATATTTATTTATTTGTGTGGTGTGTGTGTGTGTGTGTGTGTGTGTGTATGTGTATGAAACTCTGTGAATTCAAGGCCAGCCTTGTCTACAAAGTGAGTCCAGGATAGCCAAGGCTACACAGAGAAACCCTGTCTCAAAGGGGGCAGGGGAGAAAGAAAAGAAGAAAGGAACAAAGGAAGGAAGGAAGGAAGGAAGGAAGGAAGGAAGGAAGGAAGGAAGGAAGGAAGGAAGGGAGAGAGAGAGAGAGAAAGAAAAGAAAGAGAGAGAGAGAAAGAAAGAAAGAAAGAAAGAAAGAAAGAAGGTTATGAAAAGGAGACACAGGCATAAGACATGTGACAAAGGGGGGGAAAGCAGGTTATTGGGGTGTGGAAAAATGCAATAGGTGGTCAGGAAGATGAATGAAAGGAGGTAAGAAGGCGAATCAAACCCCATACTGTTTGTGCTAACTTAAAATTTAAAAAGAAAGCCAGCACTGGCACCTCTAAATATTCCAAAAGGGAGCAAATCAGGTAGTGAACAGGCCCAAGTCACTAGCCAACTCCACTCTCTAGCTTGTCACCTCATAAAAGCCTCGGGGCTGAAATGGCCCAGGTTTCAGAGTTTGTAGCACCTTTAGTCTACACTCTGATGAAATACATGGCGCGCCTCGCTGACACTTACCAATGCAAGTACGGCTATCATTGGCGTTGATGATATGAGTTGGGGGGCAGAAGCATTCTCCTCCAAACGGGGTCTGGTGGCATTGGTACTCACAGTTTAAGACAGAGCAGATGTCCGTGCCTAGACCGAGAAGAAGAGAAACTGCTAAGTGCATAGACCCAGGAAGAGACTAGTTTACCTAATAATTTCCAAATGGAGAAGCCAAATGAGCATGCAGTAGAGCAAGGAAACCCGCCTGCAAATACTATGTAAGGAAACCTCCTGCGATACTATGTAGCAAATGCTTCATCTGTGTTTCTTAAACCCATTTTTTATTTTAATGTTAGAACTTCTGTTACCTGTGGGTATAAAAGACTATTAGTGCCATTCAGGAAAAATCAGGTCATAAGCTTTGGTATTTCTAACTGTGGCCAGCTTCAAATAATAGGGTTTCAAGAGATTAGTGGTTTGGTTTTTTTTTCCTTCTTCTTCCTGTTAATGTCTCTTTTCTAAGCTTTGAGCAATGATTACATATCATTTGTTTATTCTTAAGCTCTTATAATAAATCTTCCAAATTAAATGGAAGGACATTTAGATATGACAAGTGTGGTCAGCTGTGGGGCGGGGGAGCATTCTTGGAGTTAGAATTACATGTACTCATCTGCAAAATCACCAATTGACTTAGTGTCCATATAAGGAGGTCAAGTTCAAAACTGTATTCCCCTTTGAGATGTGAGCTGTTCTCAGAATTGATGAGCTGGCTGGGGAGAGGGAGATAAAAGGGTGCTTATACACTGGAAAATAGTTCACAGGACATATATACCCTAGGAACCAGAAGCTTCTTTTTAAGACCAGTATAGAACAAGACATCAGATGTATGTAACAAGACAGAAGGCAAAGATCAGTGGGTGGAGCTTTTGCATAACAATCCTAAATCCTTAGGTCAAAGCCCAGGTACCACACAAAATAGAAACCTCCCGTGTTAGAGTCACCGACATTGATACTAAAACAATTTTCCCTGTTGGCATGTACTTTCATTCCATCCTGGCCTCACCCAAATGGCATGCTGTAGTCAATGCATTAGCAAACGTGACACGCGCAGAGACTTTAAAGTGTTTGAATAATAGGTTCTGCTCTTTCCACCATCATGAAACCGATTACGGGCGATCGTGACATGACAGTGGGCAAGAACTACCACAAGAAACAGTGACTGTTTGTCACTGAAGCAATTCAGTTGAGGTATTTGGTTGCTCAAATGCCAACTGATATCCTCTGCATTTGAGAATCTGTTCTAGACACGTTCTTCTCAGGAAGAAACCCGCATGCCTTTCCCACACTCACCACACTGTCTTCCGCTGGTGGCGTTGTTTTCATCTTCTCCTCCTGGACAGTCTGGAACTCCATTACAAACTGAATCAATTGAGATGCATCGCCCAGACCCTGGACAAGCCCATTCTCTTGGGTAACATGAATGATAACGTTGGCTACTTTCTGAAAGGGGAAAAAAGAAATAGTTACAGACACTCTTAATAAAAAAAGAAGACATGACATGGTCCAGGTGAGAGACAAGAATCCAAATAACTTATCTGTTGCAATCAAGTCTAGCACCAGCCTTTTTATTGATCAAATGTGACCAAATGTCATTACTTAAATGCCACATTTTCTGAATGTGGCAGCCAACAGACATTGATAATCAAAGGAAAACTATAAATCAAAAATGGTGTTCTTCTGGAACACCAAAAATACAACCAATGATTCTTCCAGAATAAGAGTCCCCCTTCTTTCTGGGACTGGAACAGTGAGAGAAAACTGCTGGGTAGGTTTCCTCCAAGAACCATTGGAGGAGCTGTTGGTGGCAGCAGCATAATGAGTGCCAAGGCAATGTTCTTCTTAAATGACAAGTTGACACCCTGAATTCCATCCCAGTGCTCGGAGCAGGGCCCATCCTTCAGTGACTCAAAGCCGAAATGCCCGTTTTACCACAGGCCTAAGACATTCTTACAGGCTCTGCAGTCTAAAACAAGCTGCATTTTCCCTCTTTCCCTGGTTTATCACTTTTACATCAGTAAAACACGTAGTCTTGAAGGAAAAAGCAACCAGGGCTGGAGGGATGGCTCTAGCACTGGTTAAGAGCACTGGTCGCCCTTCCAGAGGTCCCGAGTTCAATTTCAAGAAACCACATGGCGGCTCATGACTATCTGATGCCCTCTTCTGACATGCAGGTGTATAGAAAGACAGAGCACTCATATACATAAACAAATAAATCTTTACCAAAAAAAAAGAGAGAAGGGAATGTCCTTAATAATAACGTGGGGAGGGAGAGGATTAATTAATTATACTGTTGTATCTGGGTTCCAGTGGGGTCACCATCTTTTAACTTCTAAGGGAGGAAAACGACTCTCGATAGGAATCTGGCCTAGTCCTTACCGCATCCCTCTTCATCACCAGCATCCTGGCAGTCATCGTCTCCATCACACACCCAGTTCTGGCTAATGCACTGGCCATTGGAGCAAGTGAACTGGTGGCCTCCGCAGGTGTCATACTCTGGAAAAGAGCAACAGAGCACTACAAAGGCGCCATCCCTGGGGAAAATCAAAGCGTTCATTCACTGCCCACCCTGAGCTCCTACAAACCGAAGATTTTATATTGGTCTGAGCCTTGGTATCTTGACAAACAGAAGAAAAAGGAGGAAGAGGAGGAGGAAGATGATTATGATGATAGCAGCTTTGACTCTAGGAAATGAACATGGGTGTCAGAGATCAGAAAATGTGCAGTAATCAAGACTATAGAAATGCCAACACTCAGCATTTATTTTCACCACAAGCATTGCAACTCTCATCTACACCAAAACCCACTCCATCCTAATTCTCTTTATTTTATTCGCTCAAATAACGCCCAGGTTCCAAGACCTAACTCCCAGAAAAACAGGGAGATGGGGCACCAGCCCATCAAAGCAGATGAGAGATCACCCAGAGAGCTGGTGACTCATGGGAGCTGATTTTCTAACTTTATAATACCCCAAGAGCTAAGACACAGACATGCTTCTAGGGTAAGGAAAGACACAGGGAATGAAGGGCATCTATGGCCACTGTAGGAAAATTCCCAGCCTTCTACATTTAACGCAGTAAGAATTTCAAAATCTGAGCTGCAGTTATTGTTAGGAGGAAGCTCCTTTCCCTCAAGCTCTACAGTCAAGATCAGAGTCTTCGCCAGGCGGTGGTGGTGCACGCCTTTGATCCCAGCACTCGGGAGGCAGAGACAGGCAGATCTCTAAGTCTGAAGGCCAGCTTGGTCTACAATTTGAGATCCAGGACAATGGGGGAAAACTCTGTCTCAAAAAAAACAAAAATAAAATTAATAAGAAGATTAGAGTCCTGGGACATATTGTGACTTGCAACCCTGTCGTCACAAAGAACGTAGGAAAGGAAGCGAGCTGTCTATCAGCAACTGTTCATTCTACTAAGATCCAAGGAGGATAAAGGAACACAGGTCAAGCAATGATAATAAAGCTGGAGCAATAGCCCTTCCATTAACACGTGGCTTCCTCTGCCAAATGGAGACTCTTCTTCGAATGTGATGTGATAGGAGAGAGAAAGAACTACCCCTTCACATTGGACCCAGCCTAAGGAAATCACCGTACTGCAATTGTGTTCATCACTATTATCTTGACAGTCGTTGTCGTGGTCACAGACGTAGGCGCGAAGGATACACTCTCCACTGCCACATTCAAATTCTTTGTTCGAGCACATGGCGGCCGCTGGGACACAAGATTAAAGAGAAAAAGAAAATGAAATCCTTTCATTTGGGTGGTCACCGTCTAATTTCATCGCAAGATGCTACCTCACATTTTAAAAGTGACCCGTGGCAATGGAGTGCTGATGTAACCAGCCCTTGGGGAATGGCCATTTTGTAGCTTCTGCCAAACTCCATGGTGTAAATAACTCCCCATGGTGGATGATTTCAAATAAAGAATATGGATTCAGTGGGAAGAAATGTACGTATCTGTGTATATTTGCCCCTCAAGTCGTTACAAGCCAGCCTCTGCTTGCCACCACACCTCTAACGGGCATGACTTACTGCAGTTGGCTTCATCAGAGGAGTCCCTGCAATCAATCCGCTGGTCACACTTCTGGCTCGTGTTGTAACAGGCTCCATTGTCACAGGTCAGTTGATCGCATGTTGGGTAATCTGTTTAAGAAAAAAAAACAGATAGCTAAGAAACCTTAAAGGAAGGCTTCCTCTTAATGGACATGACCTGAGTGACTGCCATACGTTAGGCGCTCAATGTGAGATGGTCCCTGAGCTCCTGCAGACGGGATGAGGGAAAGGTGCACTCATTAAATAGTGACCCACAGTAAATGACATACAAATGTAGAAATCACCAAGACGTCACCGCAGGAAGTTATGGGAGCCAAGAGATACCTCCCTAAAGAAGCAGCTTTTGAGATGCACGTTGTAGACTTGGAAAATATATAGGGCTTCAAAATGGAACTTCCTCCTCTATAATACAAATCACATCCTAGAAAACTCAGGTACTGCTATATACATTCTGAGAAGTGAAGGGACATTTCTCTCATTGAAGGGGATGAGGACAAGCCTAAAGGTCAACAGACTTCTTTGGCCAAAGGCAGAGAAAATAGCAAGTGGCTATTTGCTCAACATACTTACTCCCCTCGTCATCATAGATTAATAACACACAGAGTAGAAGAGCCAAAGAAAGCAATGTGTAGTAAACAGCTTTGAAAGGCGTAACTGTTCCCCAAGCACAAATGACTGTCATCCCTCAGTATCCATGGATACTGATCCAGGACCACACTGTGAGTTCCCAAACCTCCGATGTTTCTCCGTATTTGTGTGTCACAAAGGACACACGTTGTGTTTTGTCTCTTTTGCTCTTCACATAATGACACCCTTTAGCTCGTGGATCACACCTTACTTGAGAATCAGAAATTGGAAGAACACTCAGCGTACTGAAAAATAAATTGTTCACTATTAGCCAAGGATGGCAGCTCAAAACTATAACTCCAAGGAGCAGAGGCAACGGTATTATAAGTTGGAGGAAAGAAAGCTTGGGCTACATAGTGAGTTCCAGGCTAGCCTGGCACACGGAGTGAAACTCTGCTCAAAAAGCTGGGGTGAGTGGGAAGGGGGCTAGGGAGGTGGCTCAGCATTTAGGAGCAATGGCTGCTCTTCCAGAGGTCCTGAGTTCAGTTTCCAACAACCACACAGTGACTCATGACCATGTCTGTAACACCAGTTCCAAGGGCTCTGACACCCTCACACAGGTGTACATGCAGGCCAAATACCAATGCACAGAAAATACAAACAAATCTTTAAAAAGTTAAAGAACACCCTCTTTGTCTATGAGAATGAAGAACTAAGAAAAACAGTGGGGTCAGGCCGTCAGGTGACATCATGAGTTTGCTCTCTGGGTGCGTCTACTTCTGAAAATTAACAGTTTACGATAGCCCGAAACTGAGTTCGTACTTAGACCTCTGCTTTCCTTTCGTTATGGAGCTGCTACTCTGCCAAAGTGCCTCTAATGGGCCACACAACTCTGTTTATTAATTCTGCCTTCTAGAGATGCAAAAAGCCAGGTGAGGGCCTCACTCAATTCCCTCCCCCCTCCCCCTCTCCCAACACCATGTGCCAGATAGTTCCAGGAGTCAACGTGTTATCTAGCCCTCTAAGAGCAGCATCAAGCCAAGAAAGCCAGCCCTCTGCCACAGATAAGCCACCTGTCAGGGGGAAAGTTTATTTGGGTTTGGACTGTGGCTACCACATTTAAGGTAACTGTTATGGCTAGGAAGGATCTGGAATCAATGTGCTGGGCAGGGCTGTTGTTTTCTCCAACCATAAAACTTAAAGGAGAGTTAAATCAGCACCCAGTGAAAAGGCTCTTTCCCAGCAGCTAACAGCCAGCTTGATGTCATCAGGGTGATATTAGGATGGCCAGAGGTCAGCTCTCCCAATGAGGAGCAAACAGCTATTTTGTCTCCATCTACACTGATAATGAATCTCTCTCAAACAAAAGAGGACAACTCCCAACCCCAAAGCCTGCACACCTTCTGGTCTTTTCTATGTGTAGATAATTTGAGGTTCATCTCCCTTTGGATATCCACCCAAATTTCCCTTGCTAAAACTGTTGAGGTGTTTCAAGCTAAGCTAGAGAGCAAAAAGTCATAATTGGGTGAGTTTCCCAACTGGGCAATAACTAACTCCCTTCTTTGTGAGTTTATGTATTTAGCAAGCCTATACCTAACCTCATTTTTTTTAACCATGGAGCAAAGCCATCCATTGACCACCGTGTCTTGAAGAATTGTGAAGCAGAGAAAGTGAACTGTGAGAAAACAATGCCAGACAGCACCAGCTTCTTTCTGAGCCTTGTTCAAGGGCCAATTAACTAAGACAAAAATGTCACACTTCTTCAGAACACACCCTGCTCCTTCCTTTTCCTCCTGTCCCAATGGGGTCATTTGTTGTGACATCTGCCACAAAATAGGCGTACAACATTGTTCTCCCTTTAAATGATTTGGTTTTGTGCAAGAAGCTTTCCTGCTATAGTTCTATTTACATAGCTAAGAGGACCAGGCATGATGGAACCCGAAGAGGCAGGCAGAGCTGCTCAGTGAGATCCACGAAAGCCAGGACTAACATCTCAAAACAAAGCCAGAATCAAGGAGGAAGCCAGGTCCTGAACCTAGGTCCTGGAAGCATGTAAATTGTTCAATATATATGGGATTTTTTTTTTCTATCCACATGAGGTGAACACTGATTAATTTCTGTTTACAGTATTTTCCATATACAGTAGAGTACCTAAATCTCTAAGAATGGCATCATTTACCCCAGAGAAAAAAACAGCTCTAAGGCACTATTCTTCATTATCTGAATACTGTTTTAAAAGAAAGAAAGACAGAAAAGAAAAGAATGCATGGGCCTTTAGTCCCAGGATCTGGGAGGCAGAGGCAGGTGGGGGAGTTGAGAGGCCAGCCTGATCCACATAGTGAGTTCCAGGTCAGCCAGGGCACATAGAGATCCTGTGGGAAAAGGAAAGGGAGGGAGGGAGCAAGGGAGGGATAGAGGGAGGGTAAACTCATTATAAAGAGAAGGCATCTTCAACGCATATTAAGAAAACTAAAGCTCGCTGGGCAATGGTGGCCCATGCCTTTAATTCCAACACTTGGGCAGCAGAGTTCTATAAGCCTTGGTATACAAAGTTCCAGGGCTACACAGAAGAGAAAAAAAAAAAAAAACCTGTCAGGAAAAGAGCGAGAGAGAGAGGCCCAAGATCCCAAGGTGAACAAGAAGTTACTGACCCGTGAATGCAGCCAAATACCTGGACTCTTCAAAGATCCTAGAGTCCTTCTTTCACTCAGTATTTTGTACTCTGCTCCCAAACAAGCTAATCCAGGGGATATAATGATTTGCTAGAAAAAGTTTACTAGTTTGACTAGTAAAACCAACACTCAGTAAGGACTACAACCCATAAGGTTTAATAAGGAAATATTATTATCAACAACATATCAGAAACTAGGTCCTGGAAACATGTGAAGTGTTCAACATACATGGGATTTTTTTTCTATCCACATGAGGTGAACACTGATTATTTTCTGTTTTATAGATGAGGAGCCTGAAGCACCCAAGAGGTAAGCTGGAGAACCAGAATTCAAAGTCAAGAAATCTGGTTCCACAAGGCATCAGAGTAAATAATAGGAAACTGATCATGAGTGGAAATAGCAACAGGGAAAAAAAAATCAAGCCCAATACTCTGCAGGCTGCAAATTTAAGGCCAATCTGGGTTACAAAGTAAATTCTAGACTAACCTGGGCTACAGAGTGAGACAGACAGAAAGAAGAAAGGAAGGGAAAAAGCAGGAAGGGGGAGGGGAACAAAGTAGCTGAAAGCATTGGGTTTCTTTCTGACAACTTCCCAGAAAGTTGAGGCCAGCTCCACAGCCTTTTACCACCTAGCCTATTCTACAAAGATGCCAGTTTGGTTTAAAGCCCCAAGTTCCCTCCTAGCGTCTGTACGCAGTGGCCTGAGATTAGCCAAGAGATGCAGCCCTCCTTCTGCCTACACACAGACTTCAAACATACGCTCTAACACAAGAGTAAACGGCTCAGAGTGCGAAGGTGCACTATGCTAGCTTGGGCTACATAGCAAACTGGTGTCTGTATGTGTACACATTTATGACATATACCATATTAGTGGCACTGCTCCAACACAGAAGGTACTATGTGTTGTCACAGTTACCCAACACCTTGGCCTTATGTCTACCTTCTCCTCCTGCTTAGTCGCAGTGGCCAGCTTCACCTCAGAATTCCAATCACCAGACACAGTGTCACTCAATCCAGCTGCCAGGAGAAAGTCAGTATGTGCGAGCAGATATTCAAGAACGCTGCCTTCATCTCAGCCCTGCATTCTATTCCATTCTGTCCCATTCAACATTTAAATACTGAAATCTACCTGAGTTTGAACAAAAACCACCTGCAATGGCATGCATCTGTAACCCCAGCCCTCAGGAGGCTCAGGCAGGAGGACCTTGAGTCTGAGGACAGCTCAGACTACTTAGCAAGACCCTGTTGAGAGGCAGAGGCAGAAAAGGAGGAGGGGGGTGGAGAGAGAATGGTTAGATCAAATTTTCACAGCCTTTAAATTGCCTCAGCTATTATGTATAATTAATATGCATAATGTGAAGATACAAAATAATCAGCCGGCCATGGTGGCACACACCTGCAAACCCAGCACTCTGGAGGAAGAGGTCCATACGTGTTTCAGGCTAGCTTGGGCTACATGGAAAACTGGTGTCTCAAAAATCCAAATTAATATAATAAATATGAAAAGTTCTTTCATACCGCAAATATCAAGGCACTTTGGGTGGAGCTATGGAATTTGAGGAGGTGGAGTAACAGACCTCAACGTAAATGCTCCCCAGAATATTACAAAAATAGAGCAGTGTATATACAAAAATTCACCAAATAAAAAAAGAACGGGGTAAAATAATAGTAATAACAACTCCTGAATAAGGTAAGATTTGAACAAGAACTGCTAGCTATAACAAAATGTTGGTGATTGGGAACCCCTGTAAGTTGGATTGGCTGCAGGCCAAGTAGCTATATATACATATATAGCTATATGATTATATATACCATATCTCAAGTTATGAGAGAGAGAAAGCAAATGGAGTCCTTAAGATGAGCTGTGTGTGGCTTTGTGGTGACAGGGTACAGAGAAACTGGCTAACAGCTAACTGTAATCTTAGAATTTTTTTTATGAAGATGGGAGATATTTATAAAGTTCTTGTTTGAAGGGAGACTAAATTTTTTAAAAAAATATTTTTTTCCCTCTGCCTTTTTCCTCAAATTTCAGGACCCAGAACCCTGGCTCAGCATGAGAATGTTAAGCAGGTGCAACTGTACTGTGATATGCGCGCCAGGGTCACTTGAGCAAGGCTCACTGGGCAGCCGGTTGTGAGCTGACGTTAAGAAACAGTGCGTTCTTCACGAAAGCCCTCACAGTCCAGGGTGACCCTGTCTTCATCACTCCCGTCCAACTGCCACCCCAGCTGGAGTTTCCGCCGTTAGACGTAGAAAGAAAAATGTTTAAATTCTGGACAGAAAGTCAATAGAAATGAAACGCCGGGGACAAAGCAGCCCCGGTGGCAGGCAGACCAAATACCTCCGCTTACCAGCAAGAAAGCCTCCATTGTAACAGGGATTTTACCCATTCTTTAGCATTCCTAAGTAACAAAAGAGAGGGCTGCAAACCCACGATAATTAACGATAGCTTTACTCACACCAAAACCGTTCCTATCTGGTGCTCACTCAATAAAACAAAATGATCTTTTTCACGCAGCCTGAAAACGGCTACTATTTTTTTTTTGAGCAACCAAAAGTCACTTCAGTATATGAAATGAATGGCCCATAATTGGTACATTGTTCTAATGTTTATCTAAGACTCTGCATGAGTGGTTTTGCTTGATGCTAATCCCATTACGAGTAAAATGGACTGCGGTTTTGAATATTTCTTTTCCTTTAAAAAAAAAAAAGAAAAGAAAAAAAGAAAGAAATGGACAAGTTGTTTAATATCAGATGTCACTTTACAGATGAGCAGGTTAAGTAATAAAATAACCGGAGAGGTGGGGTTGGGGGTGGACCTATACCTATTTTTCAAAGGCAGTAATACTTTAACATAGGTAGTAATGTTCTTCAATGTGTAGAATAATCAAAATTACCTAAAGCATATGAAAATGTAGTAGGAAAAGAGGTCAGCTGCATTATGCATCTCTTATGTCACAGAGATTTCATAAGTTGGGGGGGGTGACAGGAGCTCTGGCTTCAAACTCAAGATCCTCCTGAATCAGCCTCCCTCTAGGATCGCAAACAGGTCTCACCAATGCCTACGTCCTGACTTTACAGACAATCCATTTATCTCGCTTTGCTCCCATCCATTCTCTAACCTCCCCCACGCCCGCCCGACCCCCTCCGACCCCCTCTCCACCTTCCTTGTACTGGAAAGGAATTCCGGGAATGGACACAAGGTGCTCTGTCTCGGAGGGCAATGTCTTGGCTTAAGGAACTTGAAAGGGTAGAGATCCTAACAGAGAGGTCTGGTCTCACGGGCAGAACTGCAAATAACAGTCAAGCTTCCCGGTCTTCAGATATTGGGGAAATAAATTTGCTGGAGCTTTTCCCCCACTCATTCCTATCTGCGAATGATTTCTGGGTATCTGACAGATCAAGGCCCATCTTCTTATTTCTAAGGAAAGGGGAACAAAGTCATAACCACAAGTTTGTTTTAGGTTAGTCCACAAGCAATGACTCCTGGACAAAATAATTGCAAAAACGAGAGAGAAAACATGTCTGGCTTCTGGTTTCTCACTTAACCCTTGATCACATATGAACATTAAAGCAACGCACAGCTGCTATATGTCCAAATTAATGTTTAAAAAAGCAAAGTACCACTGATGAAGGAGAGCTCAGCAATGCTTTTCCCCGCCCCTCATTCCCTTAACTTTTTAACCAAGCCGGGCACAGTGGCACACACCTGCAATCCCAGCACTCGGGGAGGCAGAGGCAGGGGATCTCCATGAGTTCGAGGCCAGCCTGGTCTACAAAGTGAGTCTAGGACAGCTAAGGCTACACCGAGAAACCCTGTCTCAAAACAAACAAACAAAAAAGAGTAACTTTTTAGGGGCTGGAGAGATGGCTCAATGGCATTGGCTGCTCTTCCAGAGGTCCTGAGTTCAACTCCCAGCAACCCCATGGTGGCTCACGACCATGTAGAATGTGATCTGATGCCCTCTTCTGGTGTGCAGGTGTACATTGCAGATAGAGTACTCCTATACATAATAAATAAATCTTTAAAAAAAAATAACTTTTTAAAATACAAACTATCAGCCAGGTGTGGTAGCTCACGGCTTTAGTCCCAGGACTCAGGAGGCACAGGCAGACAGCTTTCTACAAATGCAGGACAGCCAGAGCTACACAGCGAGACCCTGTCTCAGAGGAAGAAAAATAGTTACATAAACTTTCATTCCTATTGCAAAGTAGAAATTGGGCGTAGTGATTACTATGTGTCTAACCCTAGCACTTAGAAGGACTAGGGGTTCAAGTTCACAGTAAGATTGGGGCCCGTCTGGGATGCACAAGACCCGCTGAGATGTGGATTAGAATCCGGACTCCTCCTTTACAATCCCCATGGAATGGGAGTGTTTATCACACCAATTTACAGTGGTTACAGGGCAGCTGGTGAGTGCCCTTCCTTCCCCGCAAGAGATTCAAACACTCGTGGTCCCCCTACACACCCGTACTGGCGCTTTTCTGAAAGGATTTCTAATTATGTGTGTTCGTGTGTGTCTGCCCGGAGTGTGTCCTCAGGTGTGCCCAGTCGCCCATTAGGTCAGAGGCACCGCCTCGCCAGTACTGGAGTTACAAGCCAGGTGACTCGGGGGCTGGGCCCAGAGAGGACCATCATTCCAGCCGCACAACAGGAAGTATGGAGGTTCCTAATTTCCTGCTTTGTGAGAACTCAATACACTAAAGCAAATACGATTTAACAAAGGAGCACTTGCTCTGTATTCTAAAGGTTGATTGATTAAGGGCTGCTGAGACTGCTCAGCAAGTAAAGACTCCTGTGTCCTTATACAGGGTCTCACTGTGTAACCCTGGCCAGCCTAGAACTTGCTACGTAGATATGAAGACATGGTGGCAGGTCTAGAAATCATTGCCTCTGCCTCCCATCACGCCCAGCGCCTAGCAGGTTTCTATAAACCTCTGCTTTTTACCAAGTATGTAGTGCAGCAGTATTTATTTTGACTGTTATTATTTAAACATTAGGCAGAGAATACATATAGGAATTTATATGCCTAACTTTGTGGCAATCAGTTCTAAACCGATCTAAATATTATTATTACACAGAAATACATTTTCAAAATGTAACTGTTTTCCAAAGTAATATGGAAAATACAGAGTGTGCAAAAGGAGAAAAACTGAGAAACTTGATCAGAGCATTTCAACAATACTATAGGTTTTGATAAAAATAGATTTTGTGCTCCATTATTCAAGGAGCCTTGTAATGCTAAAAGTTTCTTACTTCAAAACCTTGACGTGCAGGACAAACAGAATGTCTTGTTAAAAATACACTGCTATCAGACCGTCACCCCTAATCCACAAAAGAATCTGCCAAGAGATTTCAGCAACAAGAGATGCATTGTAGGCATTTCTGTCCATCAACAAACCTAACAAGTTGATTAAAATGCCAAGGGTGAAAGCAAGCGCTGTGCAAAGAGCGAGGCAGACTCACGGCAGTTCCTCTCGTCCGAGCCGTCGGAACAGTCGCTGACGCGGTCACACTTGTATTCCATGGGAACACACTGACCGTCGGAGCATGTCAGCTGCTGGCTTGAGCATGTGGTCCCACCTGGGGAGAGAAAAGGAAGGAGAACTCTGTTTACAGTTATTGCCAAATAGAGACTAGCCATTGATCACGACCAAATAGGGATCATGATACCGGAGAGCAAAAACAAGCAGAGAGCAGAGCATATCCTGGACAGACATTTCACAGTGACACATGTAAAATCAAAGGCGTTGCACTATGAAGTACAGACCTTAGCTGTTAACATGTGTCGAGTAAAACAAATTTAAAAGGTGTGTGACAGACAATGAGGAAGATGTGGGCATTACAAAGATTGGTAGGTACAAGCGGAGAAAGATACACTTGCTGCCCTTATGCAAGACCCAAAAACCAAGTCCCAGCACCCACATGATGGCTCCCAACCCCCCACCTCTCCTGTTCCACAGGATCCAGTGCCCTCTTCTGCCATTCTCGGGCTCCTGCATGCCCACAGAGCAAAAGTATACACATTAAACACGTAAGTAAATAAGTATGTTTAAAAAAAAGAAAATGACCGGAGTGGCTCAGACACATAGGAATCACAGCATTGGTGTTAAAGGAATGAGTTGATGGCCAGGACTTGGAAGGGCAAGGTAGAGGCAAGAGGATCAGTGTTCCAGACCGGCCTCAGCTACTCTGCTGGGAGAGGGAGGTGATGGAGTGTGGGGAGGAGAAGAATAGCAAAGGCAACTTCCCCTGATATAAGAGGAGAATAGACAGGGACAGTTTCCATACTCGGCTGGGGGCAGGAAGTTAGCTGACCCAAATGGACAAAAGGACTGTCACAGTGAGCATCCAGACCGTGCGCACAAAGACATAAGGCTGGGACAAGCTTTCTGCCCCAAAAAACATTTTAAGAAAGGACCAGAAAAGAAGACATGCAAGCATTAAGCATCAGAACCTTCCAGGAGACCACTGGAATCCCCGCCACGGCTTTTAATCAAGGATTTTAATAGGATATTTCATTTTGTTATTGTTGTTTTGTTTAGTTTTGATTTCTTAGGCAGGAACTCACTATGTCCAGGTTGGCCTGTAAGTCACTATGTTGCCCCAAAATGGCCTCAGACTCACGGCAATTCTCCTGCCTCTGCTTAGTGGGCGTGAGCAGGCACCCAGTCTAACTGTATCCTTGCAACAGTGTCCAGCAGCGCCTGCTACTCAGGCCACTCGGATGGCAAGATACTCCACGGGTGGAGGTGTGGATGGAAAAGTATTGCCGAGCCCTAGGAAGGTTCTGAGGCCAATCAGCCGGGAGCTGGTAAGTGAGCGTGGGCAGTGAGGGAGAACAGAAGCAAGAGCAAGTTTCGTGCTCCCAGCACCGGTTCGGGAGGGACTGAGATTTCCTTTCACGCCTGTCGACGACACCCTCCCTGCTCATCCCAGAAATCTACATTAACGAAGAATACAGAATAATATCTGGGACCTAAACATAGACCTGAGTTCCCATCAGCCCGCAGAGCAGAGAATGGCAGGGCCATCCTGAGCAGGGAGCCTCACTCACTGCTACTAGTTTATATTTACACTTCAGATTAAAGACTGGCAAGCCTAACAGCTCCCAGCCTCGGGGGGGGGGGTCTAAGTCTGTTGTGTAGCCTCGCTTGATAGGACCCTCCCTCTGAATGAGATTACCAGCCTCTGACCAGACAGCTTCGGGTCTGGCCCAGTGTTGATGAAGAATCAGCTCACTCTGTATCACCAATCTGCAGCGGGCTAGACCTGAGGCATCAAAGAATCAGAGGAAAATGCCGCCACTCTAAACACTTACGGCAATTTTGATGTTCATCTGCTCCATCCGAACAGTCCATGTCCTGGTCACACACCCAAGCCTGGGGGATGCAGGTCCCCTCAGTCGGACACAGGAAATAGCCCGATCCGCAAGAACGGGGAGCTGAAATGAAACAAAAATAAATAAAAAATTTTTTTACAAAAAAGGGTTTATGCTGGGAGACATGTCCCAGAAAGCAACAGCAGTGACTGAAGAGATCCTCCATCAGCTCTCGCTTGACACCGCTGTCGGATCACTTCAGCAATGGCAGCCACATAATGTATAAACAGAGAATGAAGCCAACATACACACACACACAAATCTGAGACAAAATTATCTCATTTAGGCAAAAATATATATATATATATTCTTTTTGGTAGGTTTTTAACATCTAATAGTAAAGTATCATGACGGATAGAAAATATGTGAGATGGTAGGAGGAAATCGAGAATGAAATCATTATTTCCACATTTTCTTGTTTTAGGAATGTTGGTGGGTTCTGAGCCTTAATGTTTGCATCCTAAAAATGAAGTAAATAATGTGTGTAAAAGAGCCATGTAATGCTAGCTGTCACAGGCACTGCTGATGTCACTGTCAGTCATAGGGCACTGACAGGTCTGAGCACCTGGAGACCGTCCAGTATGCGGGCATCCTACGATACCGTTTGTGCACTCTGCCCCTGTTGCTTAAACTGTAGGAGCCAGGAGTCAAAGCATGTTATTACAAGATCATACAACCACATCCCACAACATCATGCCAAAAGCAGAGCTCTGCTCATTCAACGATGACTCGGAAAATAAAAGAACCAGCATCAACAACAGACTAGTTAGTAGGAACGCAAAACTGTCAGGCTCTATCCCAAACACAGAGTAAAAATTTGATGTTTTGCAAGATGTATTTGGGAAGTGTGAGAGCCGCCCCGCCCCCTTGCTCTTTCCTTTCCTTCCATTTTCTCGTGTGACTGCTCAGCTGTGCCACAGAGTGGCCAGTTCAGAACACTCAGGTTGTCACCTGTCTTCCTGACCGTTGACCTGTCAGAATGAAGGACTTTGTAGTCTAGCAACTACAGGGCAAAGATAGCCAAGGACTTGAGGTCAGTGACTTGAGAGCAGTGACCACAGTACCCATAATAAGTGGCTCAACAACCCCGAGACTGTTTCCTAATCTGAGACCCACTCAGAATAATGCTGAAAGCTGAAAAAAAAAAATGCTGAAAAAAAAAAAACTGTGTGAAATGCTTTAAAAGTAGGTAATTACAACAAATTTCAGGTTTAAAGTATTGTGTTGTTTTACCTAGATTTTTAATAACATAGCACCAAGCTAGCTTCTGTTATGTTCTTTGTGGTAATTCACAAGTTACTCTACAGCTTTTCGTATATGGAAAAAGAAGCTCTCCCTGATTTATAAACCAGAGTACTTCACATATCATCACTTGATTTAAAAAAAAATTCCCAGGTGAATAACCAACAACAGTAATTTTCAAGCTCCAGAAAATCAAGTATAAATTCGTTCTCAGTAAAGGCCACAGTCGCAGGCTCACAGCAAGGAACTGGTATTAAACTGAGCCCCTCCCTCCAAAGCTTCAGCAGAGCCCTGAACCTACCACGAAAGCACAGCTGAGAGCAGACAACACTTATTCATGTCACTCAAAACCCCAGCCAAGCCTGGCCCCGCCTCACTTACGACAGCCAATTTCATCTGTGTCATCCAGACAGTCTTTGGTCCCATCACACCTCCAGGCTGCAGGAATGCAGTATCCATTGTTACAGCGAAAATTCCCACTGCCGCAGTCTGCAGTAACGGAGAAACAGACATTGTTTTCAAACTTAGGATGCTGAGAGACTGTGTCTCAAAAAAAAAAAAAAAAAACAACAACAACAAGAAAAAAAACCTTTAAGATGTGTCATGATGGGAGACAAGGTGAGGAGGTGAGAAAAATATTCTCAATAAAAGAAAAATAAGGTACTTCACGAAAGAAATACAAGTGAGGGATGAAATCAAAAAATATTCAACTACTTGGTAGCAAAAGAATGCAAATTATGTGTAAAATTAGGAAAGCAATTTCACACTGATAACATAAAAGACATTTATTTGGATGTCTGCAAGATTATTTTCATACACAGTTGATTGGAGGACACCTTGACACGTCCTGTCCAGGAAGCAATTTGATAGCAGGCACCTTGCTGTCTAAAAATGGTTGCTCTACCAGGCATGGTGGTACATGCCTTTAATCCTAGCACTCGGAAGAGAGACTTGGGGCTTCTACATCTCCTTTTCCTAAAGAACCAATCAAAGAACAAATACTGATCAAGATTTAAAATATTTTCATCACATTATTTATAATAAATTCTAATATTCCTATCCAATAATAACAAAATCAGTTCGTTCTTATATCTATGTTTTGGTATATTAGCAATCTGTAAAAATGGTCAGGTAGAATTTAACAAAGACACAAAGAGGCAACCCGTAACCAGAAGGTTAACATAACTATCTCATCGTTTGCTTAGCTCTGATGTTTTAATCCCCCTCCTTATGACTCTTAACTGGCTAGTCATTATTAAACTATATATACAAAGTTTTAAACAGACCAGCTTTGGCTGCTTTCTCAAAAACTCATGTAGACGTGGTCAAATCTCCCTAACAAAGTTTCTGCAACAGCCGCAAAGATGAGCACAACCCAAGTGGCGGGGACCTGGAGAAGGGAGGACTTCAAGCTCGTGTCGTTTAACGAATACCCTGCCATGGCCTCTAGGATCTCCAGGGGACTAATCTTGACAGTTGAAAATCCTGCAATCTTCCCCAGGATCTAGCCAAGGACTGTCCCAAGAATTCTGCGCCAAATAGGGAAATAAAATTTTTCAAAGAGGACAGCTGATACAAGCCCAGCTTGGAGAAAACTCAAATTTTAGGTCACACACCCAATGACTAGGAATACTTTTCAAAGTTGGAAAAAAAAATTATTTTGTTTTCATTCTGTATTTAAGCAATCGTGCTAAATGAGAAAACTCAGGTTCCTGGCTGTAATTAATCCCACCTCTGCTAAATATACAGATCAATTACCTACTCCTAGAATAAATAAACAAGATGTTATCCTGACTTGTGGAAATGCAGGCGTGTCAACAGCAAGACATAAACAGAGTTAAGTGATCTGTTCCTACTTTGTTTCACGGAAGGTTCAAATCTGATTGTCTGGTAGTGACACCCTGATTTATAATGTACGCTGCAAGTGGTCAGAACTTCCCTTGGCTAAATGGTGGTACCGAGTGGTACAGGCGTCCGTGCACCCAAATACCTTCTATAGCCTAATGCATGGTGGTGGTTGGTGGTGCGGGTCTCTTATCAACTACCTTTAAAACACAACAACCTCCCTTGCAAAAATGCCCCTAAGGAATGTACAAACTCACTCTGGAATCCCAGAACTTCTCATCGGATTTTGTTCTACGGAGCAGTATTTCCCTGGGAGATTAGGGGCTTCGGAGGTTCATCTATTAACACAACATATATTAAACCGCTTTTATCAATCAGGCCTATTGTTAGTAATCCAACCTAATACATTCGTGAGTTTAATGCTTTTTTTTTTTTTTTTTTTTTTTTTTTGTCTCTTAATAGTTACTCACTCCTGATAGAAAAACCATAGCCACTGTAAAGGACAATCTCCTTAGTTTTGGATTGTTGCAGAAAGAAAATTCTTCGGACAGTATATTGCCTGTTTTGAAAATCCACACAGTTGATACTATTTCTTAAGCAGGTTTTGATGCCGAGACAACCAAGATTTGTTTTTGTTTATTCTAATTTGGTTAAAATACCAAGGTAAAAGACATTACAAGATAGACATTAAAAATTATTTTGAAATACTTCAAAGCCAATTATTTAAAATCACACATAAAAAATTGAAACTGATAGGAAATCTTGCATTTGAACTATAGGCCATGCTTTTAAGTTTATCTTCCAATTGTTACGTTATCTAAAGCAAAACCCAATTTTCTCAACTTATCAGCATCACCACAATAATTCATTTGTCAAATTCGTCTTTTCAGTGGGAACTTCCATGCCTGTTATAACTCTCAAATGAGCATTGTTTGACAACATCTCTCAAAGAAAAAAAAAAGGAAAAAAAAAGAGCAAACACTTTCTCATTGCTGTGTGGTCTCTCAGCCCAAATTCTCCATTTGGTGTCAGAAGTCTGTCATTTAAAAGCAAGCTGCTCGTGGAAAGGTCTAGATTAGGTCTTGATTACAATTGCAGGTGCGTGTCCCCAATCTCAATTGGTTCCTGTGTCTTTTTATGTGTCTGTATTAATGAAGCAGCCTTAACTCACAAGCCCTGCAAAGCCTATTAATCCTGATGGCAACTTTGAGATACACACCACTCTGCAACCTCCGGTACAGAGCGCTTCAACAACTTGCTTAGCATTCAGCAGCAAATAATGCAGAGAGACCACCGAGGGCTCCTTGCTGGTAAACAAGGCGCCGCTCTGCGTCCCTTTCATGCACACTCAAAAATGAAGGCGGGCTTTTCATTTATGTTCTCCGCCAACAGACCTCGTGCGTTGTTGGGAAGGGACCTGTGCTCTATGTTGAAACCAGTATCGCACTAAGATCTGGGGAAGCTTTGAAAATTTTTGCAGCACGCAGAACAAGGAGAAATCCAGAAAGAATTCTGATACATTCCGGAAATCGAAATCATAAGTGGGGATGGATTTTACAACTTTAGAGGCCAAAGGTATTGGCATAAGAAAAGAGAAGCTTTCTTTATAAGTAGTCGAATTCCCGGCTTCCAGGCCTAAGCCTTAGCCTACGAAAATGTTAAGATAAGAACTGGAGTAGCAGATAGTATCCAGAGGAAGTAAAAAGTCATTGTTTGTTTTCCAGGGCAGGTGACAGCCACTGGATTGAGAAGGTCACTCGACAGTCGTTTATAGTCTCTGTCAGGGCACTGAGCGCTGTAGAATAATGAAGGCATACCTGTCAGGAAATGAATTTATGATCTTAAATCTTCAGAAACATGAAGCCAGGTATGGCGATGCATGCCTGCAATCCCAGCCCTCAGGAGACTGCAGCAGGAGGACCACTTGGGTGAAAAAGCTACACCACGCCTCATGAAATCTATGCTTTCGAGGCTGGCCTAGATTAACATACACAGTGAGTGTAAGACTAGCCTGGGCTACTTAGCAAAACTCTAAAGAAAGTGAAAAGCAGAAAACAAATGCAATAATTTGAAATAAAGACTAAGAAGTTATTTTTTGTTTTTTTAAGGATTATTTATGTGTGTCTGCTTACGTGAGTGTGTGTGAATTTTGTGTGCCTGTAGGAATACACAAATGTGCAGATCTCCGAAGCTTGAACAACAAGCAATGGTGAGCCACCTCATGTGAGTGCTGGAACTCAAGTCCTCTCAAGAGCGGACATCCTGAACAGCTAAGCCATTTCTCTAGCCCCTGTGCAGAAAATTTTTAAAAGAGAAAACAATGTACCATTATACTAACCTTTCATTCTTTTTTCCTAATTTAATGATTTTATGGTGTGTGTGTGTGTGTGTGTGTGTGTGTGTGTGTGTGTGTGTGTGTGTGCAGGTGCCTGGAGGCCGGTGAGCTGGAGTTACAGGTAGTTTGTGGGTCCGAGGAAGCAATGCACAAGGGCTGAACCATCTGTCTAGTCCCCAATCCTAATTTTTTTTCTTTTTTTTTTTTTTTTTAGGTTGCACTAGAATGCATGAATTGCTTTTGTGGGCTTCGGTCCCACCTATCTGACATCTGCAAATGTCCTCTTCCCATATCGGGACTCTGGAAAAAGGAAGCCCAATAGCTTCTAAACCAGATTAAGGACACAAAAGAATTTCAGGCCCAATTTAGTGTTCTGTGATGAGAACCGAGCAGCCAAAAGGCACCACAGGAAACAAGGCCGTGGTCTTGCTTCAGTTTCATTAGTGAGCTCATTATGGTCCACCAGCCGCCATGAGGCCGGGCAGGATCGTCTGTAGGATTTGCTGCCTAGGCTGTCATTGACCCAGCGTAAAGTTATAAACAGATAACCCTAAATCTCCAAAGGAGACTGACCTTTTATGTAGGTCGGAGATGGAAATTATACCGAACCATCACTCATCGTAAACATCAGTGTCAAGGGATTTGAGATGAAGACGTGAAGCAAAAATTATGAACTTTTAAGGAATTGCTCTACATTTGTTCTGCGTTCAGTGAAAGCAGAATGGTCCCTGTGATTTATTTAGTTGCACAGATTTTGAAAACAGACACATGAACTTCTCCAGGGGGACCAAGAGTTTGGGAGGAAAAGCATGAGTTAAGAGGATCTAGGGGGAAAGGAAGGATTTGGGACAGAAATTACTCCACTGAGCTGACTTCAGACAATGTTCCATTGACTGTCATTTACCTCTTTTCTAAGAAGAGAATTCATAGAAGATATAAGGTTGAAAGAATGGCTGGGGGGGGGGGTGTTAATGATGAGATGGCTGATGGGCTCAGCCAGTAAAAGAATTTGACCTGAGTTTGATCATAACCCCATGGCAGCAGAGAACAGATTCCTAGAAGTTGTCTTCTGACGCTCATGCGTGTGCATGCGTGTGACACACAGAGAGAGAGATTTAAAATAAAAAGAAATCTTTCTTTAATAAAACAGTAAGAGATTGGGGATATGGATCAGCGGTTAAGAGCACTTATTGTTCCTGAAAAATAAAACTGAGGTTCAGTTCCCAGCACCCACATAGCGGCTTAAAACCAGGAGTAACTCTGGCTCCAAAGGATCCAATGCCTTCTTCTGACCTCCACAGGCACCAGGCACTCACATAATACACAGACATACATGCAGCCAAAATCCTCCCACATACAAAATAAAAATAAATCTAGAAACAAAACTTAAAAATAGGGCCATAGAGTATGATGTCAAATTCACCAAAGCCACAAAAATAAAGTCAAATGATTTATTCCTACCTGTAAACACTGTTTTAGTGTTTGTGGAAGAAATGAGGATGGGGTCCTTCTTCATAGACATTACAAACCATTCAGAACATGTTATTCAATACTTGCAGAGCAACTACTTTTTATTGGGGACATATACGTATCCATTGGACCTACTGTATGAATGATATTATCCTTATTTAATAGGTACCTCTATGATACTAACCAACCAGCCCAGAGCCACAAAGGGAAAACTGTCTGCCCAGTTCACACTCTCTCGACCCGTGTGAGACCTGCGTTCGTTTCATCCCCTCGTTTCACACAACACAAACGACAGTTCCCATTCCCCAGGACTTGCCTGCATGTTTCATGTGGTTCCCAGGGGGAGCTTGTTTATGGTCACAACAGCCCCCGTGAGGGAGTATTCACAGCCCCATTTCATAGCTCAGGGGTTCACACCAAAGCAGGCTGACTCCAAGGTTACACTGGAGTAGTGTAGACGATTTAGGTCTCCACATGCAGTAAAGACAACACGACAGGTAAGCTGGGAGAGGTGATGCACGCTTGTAACCCCAGCGCATGAGAGACAGAGATAGAAAGATCAAGAGTTCAGCCCACTCGGGGGTATAAGATCACGCCAAGGAAGAGAGAGAACTGAAGTGACCTGTGGGGTGGCTGTGGTGAGTACTACAAGTGACTGAATGCTAGAGTGACCAGGAGCCCTTTGTAAAGCAGAACAGCACTTTCTGCTCTTTATGGATGGTTGATAGATGATGAAGAAAGCCCAACTTTATGTACGATTGAAACAATGAAAGGGAAAATGCTGGCATGGGTGAGGGCGGAGTGTTAAGGCCCTCATCAGAAGTACCCTCTCACAGAGTGGTGGACAGAGGAAAAAGAAGAATGTCGGATGTAATGATGCACACCCGCAGAAGGCCAGCCTGGGCTATATGGTGAGATACCGTCTCAAGAAAACAGATACCCTAGAGACCTTGCCCATCACCCTCTCCAAGGTGAATGTGTGAGAGCATACAGCCCACAGAACTCAGCCATGAAGTCAGTTCAACTCCAAAGTCCTTCACATTTGCCTTCCTGTCAGGCTCTTTTCCATGAAAAATGCTAGCAGAATGTAGCCTTTCTATGCTGAGCAATGAGGAAATGGAGCCACTATCTTTTACAACATATTTCTTTTCCCCTTTTTCATCTAACCAGTAGTCAGTCACCAGCCTTGCTCCCCCTCTGGGGGGTCTCTCATACGCTGCTGGGTTTTCATTAAGCAACTCCCACCCTGCAATCAGCCCGTCTGTCAGCACTACAGCACATTACGGGTGAAGCCACACCTCTCAAGGCTTCAGGAAAGGACACGATTGGCATTTGAGAAGGGACAGTTATTCATCTTCCAGAACAGTCCTGAGCAACGCAGAAGCCAAGGCACCACAGCACCCCAATTCAGACCTGGGCAATGTCAAGGGTACCCACCCCAGTGTCTGCATCAAAACCAGTAGCTAGCAGTTACCACCCCCAGTGGCCACCAGCTTGAACACTCAGAGTTCAAAACGTCTTAACATGAAAGATCGTCTGAGAAAGCCCCTGGAATAAATGTTTCCCCTCCCAAAAGATAGTAAAATTTCTTCAACAGCAATTGCACTCCTTCTCACCCATCAATAAGATCTGAGGTTGGGAAATAGCACACCGCAGCTGCTGGTACCAGTAACGTGAAATGAACTCCCCTGAGAATGCGATAAAGAATCTTAAGTTGCAGGGAGGCCTGTCTCACCCTGGAATGCTCCAAGAGCATCGCAGGCTTCTTCCCGTTCTAGGTGAGGGAGAGGTCAGGCCAGGAAAGCAAAGGGCAGACATCAAAAACCCTAAGGGACTTCTTCAGTCACGTAAAGGGTCACTGCTGGGAAAGGCGCTCCTTCCTCAGGGTGAAGTTATCAGACCCAGATAACTTCCCCCATTATCCTCTTCTCGCTCTCACAAAAATATATCCTCGTTGGAAATCCATTATGGGTCTAAGACACCCCTCCCAGAAGAAGAGGGACTGGGTCCCTCTGTCTCTCTGTTGCTCTTAAAGCTCTGGCAGCGCTTGCCCTAGCAGCTCAGGGCCTGTAGAGGGACTTTGCCCACACATGGAAGAGCAGTAACCTCAAACCTTCCTCTCTCCTGGAGGATGCTGAAAAGAACTCTCTCCAACAGAGGAAAATTTAAGATGGTCTGCTGGCCCCCGTAAATAAGGAGCCAATGAATCAATCTGCCCTTCAATACTTAATGATTTGAAATACTCTGAAAAAAAAAAAAAAAAAAAACTATAAATCACCCTTTCACACACAGAACCAAGCTGTTTTCTACCCCAAATCATCCAAAGGATTTCTATCGGCTTCCTAAATATAGTAATATTATAATAAAATATTTGGATGGACTTAAACATCAAAAGAAAAAAAATTAGTTATTCATGAGGAACAAAAGCACACTTCTCCAAGCAAGCACTTTCCTGCTTAAGGATTTTAAACGGTACAATCGGCTCAAAGCACCACAGAATCCATAGTGTCGAACCAGAGTTTTTCTGGTTCACTGTGCCAAGTACTGAACCGCCAATGAGGATGATGTGAGTGTGTGTATTAAACTGCAGGCAGGACTTTGGTCATCATAACAGGCAGGTAAAATTAGCAGGCCTCCACATTAAAAAATAAAATAAAAACAGTTTGGTGTGACTGAAAATTCCGACAATAATAAGAGCAGAAAAGGCTGATGCCTTGTTGGAACTTCCCAGCTCCAACAAGGTAAAAGTTCTTGCCCTGAAAGCCTGGCAATGAGCTCAGTGTCCAGTTGAAGAGCGGGTGCAGAGGTGCACATCTGTAATGCCAGCACTCGTGGGGCATGATGGGAAGCAGAGGCAGGAGAACTGGCCAAAGGCTCAATGGTACACACAAACACCCACACACTAAACAAACTGTTGTATTTCCTCTTCCTGCCTCCGTCTCACTTGAATTAGCTACCACAATATTACAATAAACTCTAAAAGAAAGAAAATGAAGAGGTAATAGAGACGAGTAAGAGAAGACAAGAGTTCAGAAAGAAGGAAATCATTCCTAGATACTGAACTCAATGACAGGGAGCATCTCAAGCAACTAGCCTTGCTTTAAATTACATCTGGTATCTTGTACCTTGAGTTCAAGAAGGAAGAATAGCACTTCAGCCTTATTTACTATGGCCCAAATCCAGCATGCCACTGCTGTGTGCCTTTATAAGTCACAAATTTCGCAGGAGGAACTAAGTTACTTACTTCTCACTCCCAGTGTATTTTCAGACAATATTCATACACACATTTGTGTATATGTGTTTTTTATATTTAGTATTTTACTATCCATTTATTAAGAGACACTAATAAAATAAATAAATGTAATTGTAATTTTAATTAAAGAGAAATTTTAAAACATCAGGTTATCCATTGCAACCCCAAGCAAGTCATTTGGCCCTGGCTTGTTATGCCTGGGCTCAAATAACATTTATAGGGCTCCAAATCACTCCCAGGCACTATAAATGTCATCACGTCATGTTATGTGATTATGATGACACAATTCAAAGGCTTGTTGACACAAAATCACGGCATTATATTTCACCAACTGATACCCAGGCACAATAAAACGCTACTCAGGTTTCTGCCTGTATATGGGGACCTTAGGCCGTTCCGATACTAGTAACCGCCTCAGTAGGTTTATCTGTGTTGACTACCACAGACAGGAAGAGGAAGGAAAAGGTGGAATGGTATTTCCTAATATGTGTTTTAAGTGTCATTATAATTAAAGAATGTGTTGCCATTATTATAAAGCTTTTGAATTTTGTTATTACATTTATTTATTTACAAGGAGGAGGAGCACACCCGTGCCTCATTGTGTGTGTGGAGGTCAGAGGATAACTTGTGCGAGTCAGCTCTCTCCTCTCATTGTCTGGATGTTCAGTATCAAACTCAAGTGTCAAGGTTAGCAGCAGCACCTTTACCCAATGGCACAGACGCACACACACACATACACACACACACACACACACACACACAATGAGTGTAAAGTTTTCTTAAAAGCATTAAAGATATACATGAGCTACATTATCAGAGTCCTCAACTTAACATGTCAGAAAAACACAATAATTGCAAAAAATTCTCTCACTGAAAGAATATATATCAATGCCTTTACAATAGACTGAGAGGAAAATTTAATCACTCTAAGATATCGTTCTATTTCTAGTTGAACATGAAAAATTATAGCCATCCAACTCCTCTTCCAAAAGGAAACGTGAACCCATCGCCACACCCCCATCGCTGCTACTGAGACAAAGACCTTAAGGTGTGTTAACTCATGCCTGTAATCCCAGAACTTGATAGGTTGGGGCAAGAGAATTGTCTGGGCTCTCTACTAAGTACCAGGACAGCACAAGTGAGTGAGACTCTGCCTCAAAGATAGTCAGATAGAAAGACAGACAGACAGACAGATAGATAGATAGACAGACAGACAGACAGACAGGTGATAGGTAGATAAATATAACTAAAAGCCCTAAGTATTCTTCATACAGTGAACATGTTTAACACAGTCCAAGCCAACCAATATGTATTGACAAGCAGGAAAACCACTGCTCAACATTCTGAGATGGAGGGACAATTGTCAGCAAAATGCACCCTCTTTACGATTCATTCTCCTCCAGAGAACCAAGTCAGCTAGCCAAGCTCCATCTAGAAACTAGGGAATAAGGGCAAGCCAGTCTTTCCTGACAAGGTTTATCCTCAATGCTTCCTGTCTCCTCAGCACTTCCTAAATCTCCTAGGTAAACTTAGAAAGGAGAAGAAGTACCCTAAACTTAAAGGTTCTTCTAGTGGTCCAAGAATTAGAGCCTTATCTGGTCCACTGACCCCACCCTCACTCCCCTATCTGAAAAATCCCTTCTCTCTCCCTTGACTTGCTAGGATTTCTTGGCCTCCAAAATCTGCCCCCAAATAAGCTTATTCATAGAACATTTAAAAATAACGTTTCTCATGGGCATTTGCACCGGCTGAAACAGGAAGCCCATGAGGGAATTCACACTGTAATTGTGCCCTTGTGGTCATTTTCCAATGCCCAAATACCTTCCCCGCAGCTCGATGAAGCAGAGTGGAGGGAAACGGGGTCTCTTTAACAGGTGCCTAGTGCCCTGTGTTGTGACAAAGTTTTGTTGAAGCCAAAGTCTCGTCAGCTGGAGCATTTGTCTATGAGAGCACAGAGCAGTGAAAATATAGTCAGAAGACTTCAAGGGAATCTGGGCACCTCTCTAAAGTAGTTTAATAAATCTTAGATTATAATCAAGAAAGAGGCTGTGGAGAATATCGAGCAGGCAACAGACAAATAAATGCATTTCTTGCAACGCTGATTTGAAACCTTACCGTTCTAGTTATGGGTCAAGCAGCCCCTTTCACTGGAAACACGAGATTCACCCAATTCCACCTAAATGGAACTCAGGGGTGCAGGCACATGTCCCCACACCGCAGCCCTACAGCACGGGCTTCCAAAATAAAGAGAGGTACTTGTATTTGTGAAGCCGCTCTGTGTTCGTTCTGAATCGCCCGCTGGAGAGTACTTCAGGGTGTGTGGCTGAGTTTCCCGCCCTACTGGTTCAACTACGGCTACACAGGAAATCATTATTTCTTCGTGTGTGAGTTTCCTTGACCCTTTTCCCACTCAGCCCCTCATGTCTGAAAGCCACCAGAGTGTTGAGGCTGAGTGTGAATTACCTGATGGCTGCGCCGCACTGATAAAGCCCTGTAAAATTACAGTAGGGTGAGGGAGGGACAGGAGAGAAGCCGAGTCACTGGGCAGGGTTAAGTCCCTGACATCAGAGACCCCAGACTCAGACCCCAGCTCCACCTTTCTCTCTTAAAGTCATGTTACTGTGGGTGTCTGGTTTTCCTCAAAGCACAATGATGATAAAAGCTCTTGTCCCTGGTGTTAAAAGTGGAGTAAGTCATAAGGGCCTGGAGCAGGGGTAACGGGAGACAGCATTACTGCTATATTCCAGACAAGTGTTTCCTGATCCTTTATATTCTATATAATTGTGTCCCTGTGATTTGGGGAGGGGGAGGTGGAGTTCCCTATTAAACATATTTACTTATCTCTGGCTCTTCTATGTTCACAATCTGCAGCCAGTTTGAAAACCTTTTAAAGTCAAGTAATTATGATATCCGAATCTCAAATACTACCTTGGAAACTTAAATATTTAAGTTATTTTCATTTTAAATTACAGTCTTAACTAAACATTTCTTACTGATGAAGGTCACAGTTATATTCATAACAAAGCTGAACTAGAAAAACAGAAATAAATCCACGTGGAAAGCTAGATGTCAGATATGCACTGATTCCAAACACTTTCAAAAACATTGAAAGCACAACAAGTTAACTTTAATGTTTTAAAAACAGAGCATCAGTTGGATTCTAGATGGTCAGCAGTTCTGCCTTGATGTCATCTTTTAGAAGGCTAAACACAGAACTTCTAACTCAAAAAGTCCTGATTTGTTCCCAGGGCAGGCTGCTTGTTAAGCGTGGTGGCTCTCCAACATGGAGACAGAGGTTGAGTTCAAGGCTAGACCGGTCTATGACGTTCTAGGCCAGCCAGAGCTATATAGTGAGACCCTGATTCAAAAAGCCAAACAACAACAAAGCTCCGGGCCATAATGGTGTCACTGACATTGTTTCAAACCAGAGAATGAACACGTTAGTTGAGACAACCGTCTCATGTAGTCTGTACGAGATGGCTAGGTCGGTAAAGTTCCTGCCACACAATCAGAAGGACTTGAGTTTGATCTCCTGCACCCACATAAAAAGAAAGCCAAGCCTGAAATCCCAAAGCAAAGGACATGGGAACCAGAAAATCTTGGGAGCCTGCTGACCTGCCAATCTAGCCAAATCAGTAAGCTCCGGGCTTAACAAGAGACCCCATCTTGGAAGAAAAGGTGGATATCGGCTGATATCGCATTCCCCTACACATGCACAAATACATGTGTGCACAAAGCAGCACATACACACACTAAAAAAAGAAGGAAACAAAATCTGATAACTAGACTTCCAGGCTACTTCTTCTTCAAAGCCACCCAAACTCCCAGCTCGTGGGATGACATCTTCTCCAGTGCAGTTCTCTCCGCCTCATCACCTTTGACACACCCTCCTTTCAGACTCAGTCAAGGGGGCTGGAGAGACAGCTCAGAGATTAAGAGCACTGACTGTTCTTCCAAAGTGCTGAGTTCAGTTCCCAGCAAACACATGGCTCACAACCATCTGTAATTAAGATGTGGTGCCCCTCTTCTGGCCTGCTGGTATATATGCACGTCGAGTAATGTATAAATGATAAATAAATAAATCTTTATTTAAAAAAAAAACTAGAGAACTTCTCAGTGACCTTCCTGTCGTCTCATTAAATAAGAAAGGATCGGGTTTTGTCCTGTTCCTGAGATGGGTTCTTGTATATAGTTTCTGTTAGTCACAAAGGCAGTCCTCCTGCCTCCCAAATCCTGGAATTACAGGCTTGGGCCAGCAAATGTGGTTGAAGGAGGGGATTTGCTCGTCACTTGCTGGGGTCCTACCTAAAGGCTCTCACAGAACCCAGTGTCCGTCCTCAGGTACTCTCCTCTCTGCAAACCCATCTGACCAGAGCGCGTGTTTACCGCATACTACCCTGATTAGACCTGAGTGCCAACCAGTCTCGTCCTCAGGGTTAGAGACTGGGCAACAGACTCTACAGAATGGCAAATTAAATTGACGAGACACACGTCCAAGACACCTGAGATAAAGAAAGCACCAAGTCTGTTGAGAAACTGGAACCTTTCCATAACTTGGCATCGGGTTTTCACCTCTAAAATCTGGACTGTGACGGACCGCAGGGGACAAGGCTCTGTCTTCTTACAGTGCTGTCGGGCAGTTTCAGCTCCTTTAAAAGGCTGCATGTTTTCCCCCTCAGCAGTTCCTATGGAGAGAGAATCTGACAGGTGGTTTCTATATTTCAAAAGCCTGCAGCACGGAGGCTCCTCAGCAGCGCTGACCCAACCAGGAACTGGTCAAATGTGAATAATTTGGCACCAGGTTCCCTGTGGGGGCCAAATGTTGCCTGAATGCTCACCAGGAGCTGGTAGCCAGCCCGTTCACAGTGACCTTTAAATATCTCCAAGAGGAGGCAGAAATTAGAATTGACATTGTACAGTTGAGGAAAGTGGGGTTCGGAGGTCAAGTGATTCATGGGAATGCGTCTGGAAAGAAGCTCTGAGCGAAGTCCCCAAATCACAGCCTGCGTCCCCAAATGGGAGAAAAAGCCCCTTTTACTCAGTCCATAATAGAGCCTGGGATTAGGAATCTTTGAGCAGGTGAGGAAGGGCTGGGAGTGCCATGGCCAGGGAGCTTCTAAAATCATAGAAAAACCCAAAGCTTTGAACACTGGCTTCATCCCATTCCCAGACAGGCCAGGCGTGCACACGCGTTTTCGCATGTGTGGATGCCAGTCTGTGCGAAGGGTGTGCGGACAGTCAGAGACCCGCATCAGGCATCTTCTTCAATTGCTCTCTACCACAGTTTTTGAGACAGGAGCTCACTGAAGGACTAGACTGGCTGACAGCAAGCCCCAGGGAGCCTCCTATCTCTGCCACAGAGCCATGGCCAAACCTGAGGCAAGCTCCCACCATAGCTTGGAGGAGACCGTGGGAAGTCTCTTTTTGATAAAATGGAAGTGGTTTCAGCGTAGAATTATTGCAAATGTATAATAAATATTTGCAACTCAAATATTTCTTCCTGACACAGCCCTAAACAACTCATATTATCTGTCCGAGGCTGCCAATTGCCCACGTGTTCCAGCCTTTCAGGCAATGCGATGGTGTTCTCAAGGGCACACTATATACTTTTGTAATATTCTGGCTCACACTTAATTGAAGACTGGGATGTCTGTCATTTACTATCTGGCTCAGTGACGTAGCCCCGTGGTTCTATCACTATGGAGGCTGAAACAAGAACTTACTTCTCATTTATTATTATTCTGTGTCATTCGTACATTTCCGAAACATAACTGAACTTTACAAATGAATGTGGTCAATATAGCCCAATGGGCTGGGGTGCCCCCAATAGGCTGGGGGGGGCGAGCGAGTATCCTTTCAATTGTATGGCAACTTACCTACCATGTTCTTGGCCTTGCATTCATTTTTTTTTTTTTTAATTATATATTGTCCCTTCTAGGGATGGTGGCACATGCCTGTAACCCAATAATCCCAGAACCTGCAATATAGAAGCAGAAGAACCAGGAACTCAAGGCCATTCTCTTGTAAGAGTGGGTGAGCTTGAGGCCAACTTAGCCTCCATGAGATCCTGTCTAAATATATAAATATGGCTCACCAAAGGTGTCCTCCAAAGTTTACTCTTAGGGCGGACAAGATGGCTCAGTGAATGAAGACACCCGCCACCGAGTTGAGTCTTTAGAATTCACGTGGTGAGAGGATAAATCCAACTCCCGCAAAACTGTCCTCTGCCCTCCATAGTCACATGCTGTAGCAAGCACACATGTAGAGAAAGGACAGATCTTCTGCTGCCTGTGTCTCCCTAGTGTTACCACGAAGGCACTGACTTGAGTTTCTCCTAAATCAGTCTTCTTGAAATATGCTAGGATAAAGGAGCAAGGCCCCTCAAGCCTGACTTTTCTTCTATGCCATGTAGTAAAAGTTACCCTGATGAACTAAAACCAGCTTGAGTGTTCCCACTGTTAAGGTAAGTGAGTGAGACAGAAAAAGAGACCATCTCTAACATGCCATTAATGAGGTAACTCCCAGAAGAACCTTTCATCTGAAGTGTACCATTTACTGATTCGGTAACTTATTTACAAAACTGATGGAAATTGTTAACAGGGAGTTAATTGATTTAAGTCACCTGATTACCACAGTTAATTAACCACACTAGTTTAATCTTCCTTGAAAACTTCAACTAATCATTTCCCAGGTGTCGGGGAGTCATTCCTCAAATGAAAACGCCCTCCCCCTTCTCCAAGGGAGGCTCTCGAGTGCTTTCTTTTCAAATTTTAGGCTAACAACGAGCAAGATCTTTTTCTTATATGGCTACATTGAAAGGGCTTCCATCTCTCCACAGCTTCCCTCCCCCACCCTTCCATTATAATAAAGGAAATCCAGCCGGGCGACTTTACCAACCATGTCATTTTGAATTACTTCAAAAACCAGCAGAGAACACTTCTTGAATAAAAATGAACAAATGAAAGGCAATTGAGACTTTCATCTAGGAAAGTGAATTTCCAGAAAAAAAAAAAGACTTAAAAATATTTCATTTGCTGGGACTGGTTATAAAGGATTAGCACAAAGGAATGGGGTTGTTACACTGATACACGCATGTATTAATATTTATAGAAATAGGGGTTGGCTATAGCTCAGTGGCAGAGCACTGCATGAGGGGCTTTTTCTAGTAGATTCCCGAAAGATTACAGTGATATATGCACACGCAAACAATTTAGCCCATGTTAACATAGTCAAAGCCTATTGCTATAAAACCTGTAAAATTGTATTCATTTTTACAGAAATAAAAAATTAAGGTCAGTGGGATATGGTGGTGCACGGCTTTAATTCTAGCACAGAGACAGGCAGCTCTCTGAGTCTGAGGACAGCCTGGTCAACAGGCATGGCTACACAGTGAGACCCTGTCTCAAGAGATCAACAACAATCTCTCACCCCTGCCACAAGAGGCAGTGGCCTTGGGGCTGGTGGTGGTGGTGGTGGTGGCCGCTTGTGCCTTTAATCCCAGCACTTGGGAGGCAGAGATCTGTGAGTTCGAGGCCAGCCTGGTCTACAGAGTGAGTTCCAGGACAGCCATGGCCACACGAAGAAAATCTGTCTCAAACATCAACAACAACAACAAAAAGGTTGTAGGCTAAGAAGACACGCAATGTTACAAGGGCAATCCGAGCTGTAGCCCATGCGGTTCCCTATCTATTTGGTTCTCAGTTAGCAGCCTATCATTTCTCTTGTAAAGAAAGAGAGCCAACTGTCTTTGATCTACTCATAACCATGTGAAGCAGAGAGCCTCTGGAGGAGGTCACGATGATAAGTCACACTTAGACCCCCTACAGAGTCCCAGGGCTTGAATCTCTCTTATCTTTCTCGTTCCCTTAATCACATCAAAATAATTTAATCACATCAAAATAATTGTAGATTACAAAAGGATTTTGCTGCCCGCATCTCTCACTCCCCCCCCCCATAACTGCTATATCCCTTCTTTGATTCTTCCAGGGAAGTGGCAGACACTGTTCCTCTTAACAGCTCAAGTCCCTCGTGGTGCCGCGTTCCCTTGTCTGCGCTGCTGAGTTTAATCATTTACAGTGAGAAGCATCAAACCTTCAATTTTTAAGCCACACATTTTGTTTTTCACCAGAACCTCAGCTTCCACTGATTGCTTTGCAAATTCCTTCAACACTTCACTGCACCAAATATTAGGGAAGAAGTAAATTTTTATGTCAAACGTGTACTAGAAAAAAAAAAAAGTCAGAATTCTGGTACATAAAAATTAACCTTTTAGCAACGGACTTAAAGCCAGACTTAGGGGTACAGTACACACATTCAAGCTGACACAGGAGGAATTCAAGGCCAGCTTGCATAATAAGACCCTACCGAAAAATGCAGCCAACCAACTTGTGAAGAGTATGTCCTGACTGTGTACTGAGTGTGTTTGTTTGTTCGTTTGTTTGTTTTCTAAGACACGGTTTCTCTGTGTAGCCTTGGCTGTCCTGGACTCACTTTGTAGACCAGGCTGGTCTTGAACTCACATCGATCTGCCTGCCTCTGCTTCCCAGAGTGCTCTGATTGTACTGTCTTTTATTTATTTTTTTTAAGAAAAAAAAATGCTTTATTTTATTCTATTCATCTGTTTGTTGAGTGGGTGGGTGGGTGGGGGTAAGGCACGTGTGGGTGCAACTGTGACCATAATTGGCATGCGGATGTCCAGGACAACTTGGATCTGTCCTTCTACCATGGGTGTAGGTTCCCAGGGATCAAACTCAAGCGAAGCCGGCAAGCCTGGAAGTTGTCTTTACCCCATGAGTCTTGCCTGGGCAGATGAGTTTTCCAGTAGCAGCACTCATTATGGTCTAGAGAAACACCTGCGTCTACATCCCAATCCAAGAGCCTCTTCTCAGGCTTACGACGACTGATGGATCCTAACAATTTTTTTCTGTTTGTTTGTTTGTTTGTTTGTTTGTTTGTTTGTTTTAAGAAAGGATCTTACTGACGTCCAAGCAGCCCAGACTGTCCTGAAACTCAAAGCAGGTATGAACTGCCACATCCAACTACAGGTTTTTCTAAGAATCCTATTTTGATTGAGCTAAGTATGGGAGGAAAGCCATGCTGCAACATAAAATGTTCTACTTTAGAGTCTGCTGAACTGTTCAAACTTGTGCTCTTTTTAAAGACACCCTAAGAGTATATAATAACAGAGAGAGAGAGAAAGAGAGAGAGTTAATAGACTTCCTTTTAGACTCCCTCTCACCTTCCTGGTATCTTCCGCTACCCTTCTCTCTATACATCACACCCTGAAGAACTGGCTCTAGTAATGACGGAGCAGACATCTTTAGACACAGTAAGAAAGGTTTCAGGACCAAAACCCTTTACACATACCCATAGCATCTATCTGCCCTGTCCCAAAGAGCAGCCTCCTCCTGGATGTAGAGAGACTCACCCCTCATTTGGTCATTCATCTCTTCTAGAACTTCCAAGGAAGAAAACTTGGAGCTTTCCCACCAATATGATGTGATCTGATTAAGTCAAAGCGCTATGAATTGAAGAGCACATAGTGATGGGGAAAACAGCAGCTAAAAGAAACTCAGCAGACAGAAATACCTACACAGCATGGGAGAGAGATGGGGTCAGAGGAGAAATGTACTTTTTTTCAATATCAAAGATGTATGTCAAAGGGATCCATATGTCTTACAGCTCCTGGTTCCATCACCCCTGAATATGGCAAAGTCACCATCAACACGTGCGATATGCATGAAGGAACTGCCAAAAGCACAACAAGCATGTCCAAAGGTTGAGCTGCTCAGACGACAGTCTCTGAAATGAGGTCACCTAATCACAGTATAAGTGAGGGTTTGTTTGCCCAGGCACAGGAGAACTATCTTCCCCTTTGCTTCTCCTTTCTCTTACTTACCCACTAGGAACACGCCAAGGGCGCAGAAGACGCTTGAAAAACCAGTCATTTTAACTAAGCTCATTTCCCCAGCTTCCTCACCTGCATGTGCATGTGACTCCAACTGTCTCATCCCCTGTCCCAATCCCCCTGTCTCCAACCTATTTTTATGTAGACAGAAGCCAGAGGTCAGCCTGGGGAGCCATTCACCCTGGGTCTCGCTGCCCACCAGTTAGCTGGCTGGTCTCTCTGCTTCTCCAAGTCCAGCTTTTTTCATGGGTGCCAGGGATTAAACTCATGCTTGCAAGACAAGCACTTTTACCAACAGAACCATTTCCCCACACTTGACTAGAAAGTCTGTGACAAATGGCCCCGGCCTTCAGCAGCAGCCTGAGACCCTATTTCTCCTTCGTCCATCAGAAATAAGACTCATGGGAGTTGGCTGGGCGCTGTGAGGGTCTTCCCACCTCAGCCAGCTGCCTCCCGGAGTTGGGAAACCACTCTCCTCTCCAGACCGCCTTTTGTCTCAGCTGCTGTTTTCACTGTACCATGGTCCCAGACAGCTTTCCTTTGTGTTCTGTTTAAATACAGAATGACAGTCCACTAACAGAACATGCAAAGGCTTTGGCTTATCTTTTTGTAAGAGCTACTGTATCAAATGTGTAGTAAAAATGGCAGAATGACCCATTGTGGACATACAGAGGAATTCTCACAGGATGACTATGGATCTGGGTGAAAGTTTAAAAAGGAATGAAGAAACCGTTACTCCCAAATGCACTGGGGGTCACCGGTGGGGTTCGGACGGAGAGAAACACAGTTGCTAAGCCACTTGCTCTGATTAAGACAACAATTTTCTTTTTCTTCCTGCAGGATCTAAAAAGAGACCCTAAGATATTATGGGCTGGCAAAACCAGTTTTGGATGCCCCGCCCCTTTTCGGTACTTGAGGTTGAATCCAAAGTCTTTGTGCACGCTAGACAGGCAAGTGCTCCTTCACTGAGCTACAAGATGGAACTTGGAAATTTTCTTATTTTTGTTTGTTCACTTACTTCCTGATTTTGAAACAGACTCTTATGTAGCCCATAGATAGATAGATGGATAGACAGACAGATGTGTGTGTATGTATATATATGTATGTATGTATGTATACATCATTCAAGGATGACCTTGAAGGTCTGATTTTTCCTGCATCTAACTAGCAAGTTCTTGGATTACAGGGATACTGCCACATCCGGTTTATATGGTGCTGGGGGTGAAAGCCAAAGATCCGTGTGTACTAGCCAAGCACTCTGAGTAACACCCTTAGCCCTACTTTGAGTTTTTAAAAACAGGATCTCACTACAGTGAGACAGGGGAGAGCGGCCTGGAATACACGGCAGTCCTCCTGCCCCCATCTCCCAAATGCTGGGATTACAGGCATGAGTCATATCTGGTTAAAATGACTTTGAGACTTTCTTTTATAAATGGTCCACACTGACTTCAGTTTCGCAACCCTCCTGCCGCAGACTCCAGAGTAGCTGGGATCACTGACATGCGCCACCAGGCTCAGCTGTTGTGGGAACCCACTCTCAATATCCGAGGACATCCATCCACCTGTCCATTTGACTCTATTTGCCCTGTTCTGGAGCCTAAGGATAAAACAATAAACAGGAAAAAAAATGAAAAAAAAAAAAGCCACTGCCTCATGGAATTTATATCTGAGAGAAGATATAAACAAGCAAATAAATAAGTATTAAGTTATGTAATTTGGTACTTGAGATGCTGGGTGATATAAGAGAAAGTGAATGGATCAGGACTCAGTGGATATTCAGTTTGAGCTGAGGTCAGCCTGGGCTACTGTGGAAAGGAGCAGTTAGAAAACAGAAGGCAGGGAAAGAGAGGGGAGGGGGAAACAATGGTGGTCTCAGGCAATTGTCGGGGTGAAAAGAATGATCTAGAACTTGACTTGCCTGGATAGGACTTTCTTCTAGAACACAGACAGGCTACGCAGGCTAAAAGGGCAGTTGGCAGTGGCTGCCATACAAATGTGTGGCATTCTCTCTCTAGTCCCACGTTTTGTTTTTTTTTTAGAAGCAGAGTCAGGGCGTGCACAAGGCCAAGACACACAAACATGAAGTTAAAAGCACCATCTAAGCAGGTGATGTCTGGGGTTTGAGGGCAGGGGAGAACATGTTAGGAAATGGGTCCTACACTTGAGATTCGCATCATGACTATAGTTTTGGATTGTGCTGTTTGCTATTCTCCTGCCAAGTGTGGACACGGAGAAGCAGGTGTGGAGAACTTGTTTAACCAGGATTGGGGTTTTGCAGAGCAGGGTAAAAGCAGGCCACACTGCTGAGTGTGTAAAGGAAGTGACTTGAACAATGATTCTGAAATAAGCCGAGGAAGTGGGTGAGTGAGGGGTCCGAAGGACAGGGAGGAGGTGGTGAGAGCAGCAATCTCAGGGTATAAAGGAACTGGGCTGCCACTGCAACCGCAGAGCAGAGGGCTGCTCTCGAAGCCAACGGGCTCCTTCGGTATTCTGACATAAACCTTGACTTCAGTGGGTTCTGCTGGGCATGCTGAAGTAAAATCCTTGCTGTGGTGGATTGGAACAGAAAACCTTTCAAGGCTGTTTACGTTTTAAAGTGGCAAGGGCTTCTAGGGTGACCAGGGAAAAGAAATCACGAATTTAGACACACAAACAGTGACCAAGGTTTGGGATCTAGCTTGGGTAGGGACACTCAGGGATGAGGGCGAAGGCAGTACTTCACACACCTTGGAGGCAAAAGAGTGCTTCTGCTTGTAGCTCGTTCAAATGGAAAACTGGAGTTCGTGGAGTGGAGTGATTTGCCGTGGGAAGAGATTTACAGGTCATCTCTATGCCTCAGTTCAAAAACTGAGAGGGCTTCCCCATAACAGCTGTTCATAAATTGTCTGAGCGCCAGAGCCACCTGGAAACTTCAAAATACAGATCCCCGTGCTCCTGGTTCAGTGACTGTGGGCTGGGCCTAGGAGTTTATATGCTTTATAAAGCTCCCCAGGTGATCTGCGTGACATGCCAGGTTTGAAGAGCTGGCCGACATCTACCCAGGCTCCTTAGAAATTCTAGCAGTCTAAGTTATGGAAGTGAAGCAGCTATATTTTTAAGAACATAACAGAAGCCTGGCATGGTGCCTCGTGCCTATTACTCCAGACTTGGGAGGTAGAGGCAGGAGTTTCAGGGGTTCGGGGCCATCCTGGACATTGTCTCCAAAAGCAATAGGAAAAATGAAGGTTTGACTGGAGCAAAGCCTTGGTGCCTCACACCTTTAAACCCAGCACTGAGGATCAAGAAGTTCAAGACTAGGCTGAGCTACAAAGCAAGAGCTAAGAGGGGGAAAGAGAGAGAGAGAGAGAGAGAGAGAGAGAGAGAGAAAATTAAAGAAGAAAAGAGAGCAAGGAAAAGTTCAGAGAGAAGAGGGAGGGAGGGAGGGTAACAAGGGAGGAAGGAAGGAAGGAAGGAAGGAAGGAAGGAAGGAAGGAAGGAAGGAAGGAAGGAAGGAAGGAAGGAAGGAAGGAAAGAAGGGGCATCCAGGTTGCATTTCCCCAGACAAGATCAAAATTACATGTAACCCTGTTTGCTCTGGCAGCCATATTGCAACCATAGGAAAACTGACTGAAAACAAACCTGACGCTAGAAAAGAACAGAATGAAGAAAAACACAAAGAAAAGGAGTGGAAGCCTTGCTGAACCTCAGCCAAATTCCACTCCAGCTCAGGGTTGTCTGCATCCAGGAGCCAGGAAATGCGCTATTGTTTTAGCCAGTGTGGGTTGAGTTTCTATTTCTTGTTTCTTTAAACAAAAGGTATTCTCCACACCCCACATCAGAATCAAAACAATGCACAAGTCCACACTAGCTGCTTTTCTTCTCTCCCTTAGTAAGGTTTAAATGCAGCCAATATGAATGTATTCCAGATAAAATGTATCCATTCCTAAATTCAAAGGTATTATCAGGCCTCCTAGTTCACTCCTGCACTCCCTGGACTCCGCAGACGAGGCAGGAGCGCCAAGAATTCACCTGAGTGGGCTGCACAGTGGGTTCCAGGCCAGCCTGGGCTACAGAATGAAAGCCTGTCCCACAAAGACCCAAAAGGCAGGTGGGTGTAGCAGTCTACACCTATAATCCCAGCACTTGGCGAGAAAAGGCAAAAAGGATCAGGAGTTCAAGGCTAGCCTGTGCTAACATCAGACCCTTACAAAGAGAGAGAGAGAAAAAGACTGTTGATCACGGTAGTGTACACCCTTAATATCAGCACCCAGGAGGTACCTGGTCTACATGGTACATGGTGACAGCCAGCCCTTCATAGAGAGACCCTGTCTCAAAACAAATCCGCTGTATTTAAGGACATGAATTTTTTCTTCAGCTTTTACTCATCCTCCTTAACGACATAAAAATCACAGAATTAGGCTCAACGTATATGCAAATGCTTGATGCTAATAAGATGTTATATGAGTATTCAAGACACTCAAGCCTAACAAGATTGTAATTACCCTCCATCTTTTTCAGGTTTGAGCACCCATTAGACCCTCAAAAAGAAGTACATGCATTGCCACTTAGTACTCATCAGGAGTTAGTGGTAAAATAAAGGCTTTATTTTCAAAGTTAAGAGGAATCATGGAGCCACTGGCTGACAGTACATTGCTTGAAAGTTATTGCTAACAAACTGGAATCCCAGAGATCTGTAGATGATAAACAAGCCATCATCTCCATGGTAACCGTGGCTCCACTCTTCAATGCACAGAATGGCAAGTACATTTCCTCCTCTCATTCATTTCTCACTGTTTCTTACAACCTGGGGGTCCAGTATGATCTGAGCACTAATGACCAAACACATTGAGATTCCAAAGTTAAAAGTACATAGTCTTACTGTTTCTGGGAAAGACAAGTGTTTTATGGCTGTCCTTGTAAATCCCAGGTGACAACTGAACTTTAGAAACGATAATTTCTCCATTTCTTTTAGCTTCTACTACAGGAATAAAATTTAAGCACACACCATTAGTCCCAGCATTCAGGACAGAGGCAGGTGGATCTCTGTGAGTTCGAGGCCAGCCTGATCTATGAAACTAGTCCAGGACAGCCAAGACTACACAGAGAAACTGTCTCAAAAATGGAAAAAAAAAATTCTTTTAAAGATTTAAAATAAAGACTAGCAAAGTAAGCATCAACCAATGAATAGAGTGGATTTACCTGGCAAGAAAAAAAAAATCCATTTATGGAACAAGCTCCTGGAACTTAAGCCCCTGGCATTTTATATACACCAAGATGTGTTCTGTCTCCACAGAGATTTTTTTTCAATAATTTATTTAATTTTATGTGCATTAGTATGAGGGCATCAGATCCCTTGGAAGTGAAGTTACAGAGAGTTGTGAGCTGCCATGTGGGTGCTGGGAGTCGAACCCAGGTCCTCTGAAAGCACAGAGAGTGCTCTTAACCACTGAGTCATCTCTCCAAGCCCCTCCACAGAGATCTTAACCTGTCTCCAGATGCTTCTCTTTTCTAGGTCATTCCCATAGTCCTGGTCTATTGGTTAGAAAAGGGACCAAGTCCTAGAATCATAAACAAATGAATGAGGTAGACTAGAAAAGAAACCACAGCAGAATGAAGCCCTACAATGAACTGAAGA
This sequence comes from Meriones unguiculatus, assembly GCF_030254825.1. NCBI lineage: Eukaryota > Metazoa > Chordata > Mammalia > Rodentia > Muridae > Meriones > Meriones unguiculatus. Next base: position 122,642,086 of record NC_083356.1, on the reverse strand, counting down.
ATCCCATGCTCTAATCTCATCACTCATTTTCCCAAACTTTCCCCTCTGCTTCATCATTCTCCAAATTAAGGAAACTTTACTTGGGGCTGGGATATGGTGGCACATGCCTTTAATCCTTTAACACTTGGGAACCAGGGTGAGTTCCAGAACAGCCAGAGCTGTTAGATACAGAAAGCCTGTCAAAAAAAGGAGAAAAAAAAAAAAGGAAGAAAGAAAACTTTACTTGGCAAATAAACTTTCTAGAAGTTCTTCCTTTCCTCCTTCTAAACTTGTAGGGTGGAGCTGGGGTTGTGGCTCTGTGTTAAAATACTTGTCTGGCACCTATGAGCCTATGCTATAGATCCATGGTTGTAATGATGATAACATTGCTAAGTGAATCCAGGAACATAGCATGTTTCTAATACTTTTCTCCTTTGAACTCATTGAGTTAGCTTGGGACTGCAAGCTCTTGAGAAGTTTCCATATGCCTTTCAAATCTGTCTTCACATGCAAAATGAAAATAACATCATTAACCGATTTTGTCTGATAAGGCATTATATCTGATTTGCAGCTCAGCTTGTGTTCACTGTTCCCTTCACAGCCTTCCCCTGAACCTGAGGCCCATACTTTGTCTGCAAAGTCTGAGAGCAAGTATGTGTCTGATCCCAACCTGTGGGAATACTTCTACCCCTGAGGAAGGTGATCAATTTGTCTAATAAGCTTACGATCGAGCCAAGCCACTGAAATGCAACTGAGACTTTTGTTAACAATGAGGTTTTCAGAAGCAGAGGCATGAAGATCGCTGTGAGGACAGACAGCCTGAGTCCAGAACAGCCAAGGCTACACAGAGAAACCCTGTCTCCAAAAACAAAAACCAACCAAAAAAAATATTTTTTTCCTACTATCTCCCTGTGGATATGACATGACAAGATGTAGCTCCAAAGCCAGTGAGTCATTTTACGCGGAGAGAACATGTGTGAAAATGGAGCCACCTCAGGATCAGAAGAGAAAAACAAAAGCTGGTCTCACAGAATGAGTTATTATACGGTGGGTTGAACTAAATGAAATTGCCAATGTTTGGTCATCCCTGCCAAGATAAATGGAAATCTCATATAAACTAGACAAATGTCTGTATATTTTTTCACTTAAGGATTTCAACACATTTCCTTAGCTTCCGTCGGTTTAACATGGTGTTGATCCTCAATACAATTTCTGAATAATATGCAAAGCCACTCTTGCCAGCCAGTCTTAGAGGTTTTATTGATTTGTTTTGGTAGTGGATCAAACCCAAGGCTTTGGACCTGCTACGCCAATGTCCTACCATTTAGCTGCAAAAGTCATAAATTCCATTTCTAAAAACAATGCTGATGGATACAGTCTGTAAGCTATTTCCCACTCATTGCCTAATTTACTCTATACAATTATTGTCAATCTGGAGGCCAGGCTGGCCTCGAACTCACAGAGATCTGCTGCCTCTGCACCCTGAGTGCTGAGATTAAAAGCTTGCGCCATCACCACCCAGCTCTAGACAACCATTCTATGAAATAGATGTGAGCTCATTTTACAGACAAGAAAAGTGTCCCAGGGCAGCTCAAGCAGTTATACTGGATCTCCTGAGAGAAGAAGGAAGAGGAGGAGGATTCAAAGTAAGAGTCTCAATCCAAAACTCTCCAGCACGGCCCACTTCTCTGCATGGACCTCTCTAGAACATAAGTCACAAAAGCAAACTTGGCATTTCAGGACAAACCACTACTAACCATTTTCAAATAGAAACCCAAATCTGACCCTGAAGCATGTCAAATCTTCCTTAAACCAGAGAGGTCCTGGGAAGGGTAATCAGAAACCACAGAATGACTATCTCAAAGCCTTGCAGTGGAGTCAAAGTATTTTAATTGTGAAACCCAGACTCCTCTCCTGGCTACCAACTCACCAGCACACTATGGGCTCGTAAGGGAAGTAGCAATTCCTTTTATTTCTTTAAGATCACCCGTCTCAGGTAGCCCCGGCTGACTTGGAATTCCCATGTAGCTGAACTTCTGATTCACTGCCGCCACCTTTAATCCAGTACTTGGGCGGCAGGTAGATCTCTGAGTTTGAGGCAAGCCTGATCTACAAAGTGAATCCCGGGTGAGGCAAGGCTAGACGGTCTTTTGAAAAACCGTCTTTCAAAGGCAGGCAGTGAGGAGAGACATACTCTAAATAGCTGTCTTTAATCCCAGTACAGAGAGTCAGGTGTGTGCTCCAGGCCAGCCAAGGCTACATAGTGAGACCCTGTCTCAAGAGATTACATGAAAAAACAGTTCACCACACATGGCTCCATTTGTTTTGAACTCAGTTCTTTGTGAGCTGAGGGTACATATAGCTCAGAGGTAGGACAGTGCCTCCTACCCAAGGAGTGATCCCTAGAACCAGAATAAATGAAGAAGTGAACATTTTCTCAGTACCCTATAATTTCTTGTTACCCTATTCTAACTAATAAGACTTAATAGACAAAGCCAATATGACAATGTTTTTGTAATACTGAGAATTAACTAGATTCTTAGTATAAATATTTTTAAGCATAATAATTTTTTTATTAAATCTTTTTGGTGTTTTTTTTTTCTTTTGAGACAGGGTTTCTCTGTGTAGCCTTGGCTCCCCTGGACTCACTTTGTAGACCAGGCTGGCCTCAAATTCACAGAGATCCACCTGCCTCTGCCTCCCAGGGTGCTGAGATTACAGGCATGAGCCACTGTACCCAGATTTATTAATTTTTTTTTTAAAGTCCAGAGTTAGGGTGCTTGTCTAGAGACAATGATTAACCAGAACCTAATGATTACCTTGTTATTTTTAAGACCTAAAAATTACTTTGTCTAAATCTAAAACCTCAGTTCTATAGCAGTCTACACTACAAAACCCAGAACTTCAGGAATGTGCATTAAGGGCACAAGAAATTAAAAAAAAAAAAAAAAAAAAAACTGGATCTGAAGATGTGACATCAGTTCTAGACCAAACCCAAGTCCTGAGGCTGTTTTAACCTATGAGGCTGTCTTAACCTTATCCCTCTTGGCCCTGACATTCCTCCTCCAAGGCAGCGGTTCTCAACTTGTAGGTTTCAAACCCTTTGGGGGATCAAATGACCCTTTCACAGATCACATCAGATATTTACACTGTAACGCATGACAGTAGTAAAGTTACCGTTATAAAGTAGCAACGACAGCAGTTTATGGTTGCGGGTCAGCACAACAGGAGAAACTGCTTTAGAGCTGAGCACTAGGAAGGCTGAGAACCATTGCTCTATGGCCTCTTTGGCACTTCCATTCTTGTTAAAGTTTGCCAAGGTCATCTACTTGCTATTCTTTCCCTCATCTGATAAGTGTGGATCACCCGAAAAGAATCTAAAAGTCTCAACCAAAGAGGGTGGGGCCATCTCAAAAAGCAGATAAGCAAAGAGAGACTGACTCCATCTGGGCTCTGTCACTGACTACCTGCCCTCAGGCCAGGAACTCAACCCCATTCTTTCAAGCCTTTTCAGGGCCTCCCTCCACCCTGCTGGGTTAACCACCCATCAGTATACAAACACAGCACAGACTTAAGATACCTAAGGTTCCCTCCGGCTACAAACCTCTCATCAAGTCGAGATGACTGAAGAGTTGAGGCAGAACCCCATTAGAACCAGAAGAAAAAAAAAATTCAAGCAGAGAAAGAGAAGGCCACCCTGAAGTAAAGGCAACAGAAAATAAGGCTCCAAAGACCGGTGTTGGAACAAAAGTGTCGCCTCATTATTATGTGTCCGCTCAAAGTACAATCATCACAAAAGTTCTAGTTGTTAAAAGACATAACCAGATTGTATTGAATTAAAGAATATAAGTTTAAGGTGGGTAGTAGATTCTTTAAGAAAAAAAAATCACTTCAAAATACATTCTAAGATCTAGGAATGCCTCAAAGAATTGAAAGACTGTATGAGACTGAGCCCAACAAATGCCTTCCCAGGTAAAAGTGCCACCACCAAGCCTGACACTTGAGCTGAATCCTGGGACCCACATTACCCTCCATAAGCATTACCGCACGGGTGCTCTTACACATATGAATAACTGTTTTAAAAATAGATCTTTCTTTGTATAGTTGAAAAAGCATTAATGAATATAATTAGGAATAGTCACTAGTTTATTCTCACTGTCATATAGTTTATGCTAGGCTAAGCATTTTGCATAATTTACCTTTATATGGTCATAATTCTGAGAAGTTCTCTTAGTGTATCAGCTTTGTAGTTAAAAACCTGGGTGCAGCTGGGCATGGTGGCACACCCCGTTAGTCCCCCTGCACTCAAGAGGCAGAAGCAGGTGGATCTCTGTGAGTTGAGGACAGCCTGGTCTACAGAGTGAGTCCAGTACAGCCAGGACTCTTGTCACATAGAGAAACCCTGTTTGAAAAAATGAAACAAAAACAAACAAAAAACCTGGGTGCTTTGCCAGGTACAGCAGGGCACTCTTAATTCCTGACTCTAGGAGCCGAGCCAAGAAGATAACAGCAGCCTGAACTGAAATATCAGGCCAGCCTGGGCTACACATGCAGACACTGACCCATTAAAAAAAAATTAAAATAGTCAACTGTGAAGTCTAAGAATGGAGAGACCTGGGTTCTAGTTTAGAAACCTGAAGAACACCAGGGTGGTGGCTCAGGCATTTAATCCCAACTCTTGGGGAGGTGGGGGATGGGGGCAGAGGCAGGCAGATCTAAACTCCAGGCCCACCTAATCTACAGAGCAAGTTCCAGGACAGTCAGGGCTTCAGAGAAAGCCTGTCTCAAAAACATGATCAAATAAGACAGCATAAAAACACATTCACATATCGTATGTATGCATGTATGTGTGTGCATGCAGGTGTGTGTCCTCGGCCATGTAATGTTAGGTACTGCCTTATCTGCTAAAAACTCTCGGAATGCTTCCCAGCTTTTTCATATTACACATGGAAAGGGACCTAGGGAAATCTAGGCACATGGCATTTGGTGACTTAAGCCACCAACCCGGGGAAAAGAATGCACGTTCCGGTGAGTGGTTAAAGGGCCATCAGCACAAGAATCGAAGCAAACTTTCCTTCCAGGTAGGGACAAAAACCTGCACCAAAGCCAGGGGCCAGCTATATTTAGCGCGTGATATATAACCCTAAGCGCTGCTACCTACCTCACACACACAATAACAGCAAATCCCTTTTCTGTGCATCCAGCACTTTAGAAAGATGTTCAAAGGGGGAGCTTGTGAGACGTCTTCTCTTACCACCACCCCCCTCCTTCTGGAAAGATCTTCCAAACCTGGTGGTTTTGTTGGCGCTTCCAAACTTCCCAGGAAGTCTGAGATGGGTGCTGCTCGGAGTGGCTGTATAATTACTTACTTGATTCTCTCTAAGGAGCTTACGTTAAGAATTGAGGAAAGAAAGCAGATTAACCATTTGAATACATGCCACTGCCCATCCACAAGCCCTCCCCCTCCCTCCCCTATAAACGGGGGGGGCTTCCACAGCCCTCGCCCATCAACCCCAATATGTGATCTGGGGGGATCAATTTATTGCTTCGACTAATCCTGCGACAATAGGGGTTTCATTTTTATTGTAGGGCAATTAAGTTGTCCGACGGGAAAGAGCGGGAGGGGAAAGGGGGCCTGGCCCATCCCCACAGACAGATTAGTCCCCGCGGTGGCAGCAGCGTCCGCTGTCTGTCTGGTGGTCGGTCACACGCAGCTCCAGGCTGCTACCTAGCAACGAAAGCCAGGGAGAGAGCTCGCGGGTTCTCCTCGCCATTCCCATTCTCTCTCTCTCTCTCTCTCTCTCTCTCTCTCTCTCTCTCTCACACACACACACACACACACACACACACACTTCTATTCTGAACTCTAAATAATTTTCCCCCTTCCCTCTCCCGTTTCCCCCCAACTCTCGGGACAACCTGGGAAAAGTCTGTAGGCACCCTGGAAACTTTCTGCATTCCAGCCCCCAAGACTCAGCCGCAGCAAACCGGCCCCATTCATCAACACAAAAGCACCCGCTCCGGGCAGGCAAGGGAAAGTCCTCTAGTGTATCAGCCGCTCTCTCCGCCAACCCCACCTCCCGGCCTTATCTGGACTCGTAAACGATCGGTATCATGAGGTGCGGTCTCATGGGGGTCACGGAGGGACGGGGTTTTCGCCAAGGCTGGCAGGAGGAGGCTGGGGCCGGCGGCCCCGGGCGCGCGCTGGAATTGGATCTCCCGCGCCCGCGGGACGCGGCAGGTGGAAGGCTGCGCCGGGAGCCGGCGGCGTGGGGGAGCGCCCCGCCCCGGCCGGGAAAGCGCCGGGGGTCCGGGCCAACTCCCGCGGGGACAAAGGCGCGACCGCCGCGGGGCGAGCTGTCACCGAAGCCGGCGCCGCGGCCGTCACCCCGGGGGGCTCCCGAGCGCTCCTCCGGCGCAGCTCCGCGGGCGCCCACGCTGGCCCCGCGCCCCGTCCGCCTGCGCGCCCGGCGGGGGGCGGCCGGCCGCTTACCTTGGCCGCTGACCGCCGCCGGGCAGGCGGCGATGATGGCCAGCAGCAGCATCCACGCCGCGGCCGCGGCCCCGCGCTCCATCCCGGAGGCCGCCCCGGGCCTCGCCGTTCCTTCCCCGGGAGGTGGGCGCGCGTCGCAGCCGGCTCGGGCGGTCAGCTCGGCTCGGGGACGCGCCTCTCTCTCGGCACCTCCGCTGGCCCCTAGAGGCAGAAAGCCGGCCCCGGTCCCCGAGGCATCCCGTTTTCTACCCGCGCCAGTCCCCACCCTCCAGACACTGCATAAAGCCCTTGAGACCAGACCGCCCCGGAACTAGCATGCGGGAATCCAGCGGGCCGGGCCCCCTGCTGCCCGGCCCGCCCTCTGCACTTTGCGGCTCCGGGAGGAGTGGGCACTCGAACGCTGGCCCGACGGCGCAAGCACGCTCCACGCGCGCGCGCGCCTCTCCGCGCTCTCCTCCCGGAGCGCAGGACCCCGGGCGCACACGCTGGCCGCCGGCCCCGCGCGCTGCAGGGCGCACACCCCTCCCTGGCGCGCTCGGCGGTCACAGTCGATCACGGGCGATCGCGGCCGCTCGCACGCCGGCGAGCGCTTGCCCTCGCCGCTCGGACGGCTGGCCAGAGCCGCGAGGGAGGACTCGGCCACCTGCACGAACTCTAGAACTCCGCCAGCCGTGGAAAGGAATGGAGAAGGGGGAAAGTCACGAGTAGCTACTAGAAAACAAACAAACGAACAAACAAATAAATAAATAAATAAATAAATAAATAAATAAATAAATGATGGAAGGGGGAGGGAAAGCTAGAGACGAAGGAAAGAAAAGGGGGGAGGGGAAGAGAGAAAAAAAGAGCTGAGGGTGTGTTGCGCACGCTTTTCATCCCAACTGTCAGGAGGCAGAGGCAAGTGGATCTCTGTGAGTTCAAGACCAACCTGTTGCACAGAGTGAGTTCCAGGACAGCTAGGGCTATTTAGAGAAAACATGTCTCAAAAAGGAGAAGGAGGGAGGAAGGGAAGAAGGAAAGAGTGAGAGAGGGAGGGAGGAAGGAAGAGAAAGGAAGGAAAGAAGGAAGGAGGAAGGAAGGAAGGAAGAAGGAGAAGGAAGGAAGGAGGGAAGGAAGGAAGGAAGGAGGAGAAGGAAGGAAGCAGGGAAGGAAGGAAGGAAGGAGGGAGGGAGGGAGGGAGGGAGGAAGGGAGGGAGGAAGGGAGGAAGGAAGGAGGAGAAGGAAGGCAGGAGGAAAGGAAGGAAGGAAGGAAGGAAGGAAGGAAGGAAGGAAGGAAGGAAGGAAGGAAGGAAGGAAGGGCGATCCAGGGAAAGGCTGGACAGAGGAACAGAACGGGCTGGAAAGACGCCTGACCCCTCAGCGCCCCCGCCCCTCCGGCCTGGACTGGCTAAGCTCCCTCGGGGCCTCGTCCCTGACAGGGTGCAGGCTGTTCGGATGGGATTGTGTTTTTAGAGACGCGATTCCGTCGTGCTGTGGAAGCCCCATCTATCTAGCTCCTCGAGCGCCAGGTGCCACCCAGAAAGCGTCTCTTACACTTCTGCTCATCTTGAAACAAAACTTGGGGGGAGGGGTTGTCTTCTCCGTAATGCCTGGAAATCGGGGGACCCCACGGGTCCCCTCTTGGGGCCACACTGAACGTGCTGAGACACGGTCCTCTTAAGAAGATGGATCTTACGGAGTGCCTGAGACCGTGGTCCTCGGCTCGGCAGCGCTGAAGCAACCGATGGCGCTGGGGTCCCACCGGAGGATGGGGCTGTTTCCCGGCCTCAGATCGGCCCAGAATCTCCACCCCACCCGACCCCCCGCAGCTGCAGCAGGTCCGAAGCCCTCAGGCAAAAGGCTGTGACTTGGGGAGGCGACTATCCACGCGGGGACAGAGCAGGGTCCCTCCCCCCCACCCCCAGCAGCAGGCTGGCAGTCACTGCTTCCTCTTCTCCCCCCCCCCCACCCCATCCCCGACCTCTGCTGAACACAACAGTCCCTGTAGCGTGACTTGGGTTGGCAAAGAATGGAAAAGGGGGACAAATTAGGTGTTGCTTTTGGAAGACAAATCCAAGCACAGAAAACTTAAGACAAACCCAGCAGGTTTGTGAAAACAGTGATGTCTGGCCTGGGAAACGTAAAGTTCTATGCTCTGGCCCAAGTCTCTTGCTGTGGGACACCCAAAAGGAGCTGCGGGGGGATTGGGGACCCCCAGGGAGGAGGGTTGATGTGTAAAGAAAATAACCCGAGTGGGGGCTGGTGAGGGGGCGCGATGTTGCTCTTCAAACTCAACGGGTGATTTATGCCGCTTCCAGAATGATAGTTCCAAGACCCGCGCTGAGGTCACGAAGGTTCGAAGCCTCCCAGGGCCAGGCTGCACGGTCACCCGCGCCCCTGCACCCCCAAGTTGCAAAGAGCCCCAATCCGTGCCCGGGAGCGTGGTGTGTGTGTGTGTGTGTGTGTGTGTGTGTGCGTGCGTGCGTGTCCTTTCACTGTGGCAGTCCGGGGATCCAAACATTCCTTTCTGCCCTGAAGGGTTTCCCTCATTGTTACTGCTTTTGTGCTCCAGTGTTGCCAACTTACCGGAATTCCAGACGTGGTTGCACAGCAGGCCTCCGGCTGACCACACCAGCCAGCGCCGTTTGTGTAGGGGACCACGCAGCGTTAATCCCAGAATAACGCAGAAAGGGGAGGGGGACGTAAGGCGGTGAGGATGGGGGGGGGAGTAAGAGAGCACGATCCATCCTTCTTCACACTTTTCCAGTGAAGGAGAAGAAGAAGAAAAGAAAACACTCTCTCAAGGCAATCCCAAATTGGTGGCCCGAGTAAGAGGCCCTGTGCTACACACGTAGTTCTCTGGTATTTATGCCTAAGGATGCTTGCGGCTGGGTTTGGAGAATTAAGCCTATGGTTCAGTTTTGGGGAAGGCTCAACATAAGTCAGCTGTGGCTTCCTTCTCGTACGTAATTTGTTTCCCATTTGGACATATATGGAGATAGATGTACATAGACTGTTCAGAGCACTCTTCCTGGTAAAGATGAGACTGGATGGGACAGGAGGGGATGCGGAAAGTGCTCAAATGTGAGCTTTGCTCAGTACATTTATGCCAACTGGCTTCCTTGATTTGCTCCTTTGTTATCTATATTATTCTACTCATTTATCTCAGTATCAAATTATTAGAAATATCACCAAGTATGAACCAATTTCATGCTTCCTGTGGTGGGCAAGAGGTTGTACAGTTTCCTTGGGTAAAACCCAACTTCCATTGCTAATAATCCAATCCAGAATTTCCCCCTGAGGGCCACTCACCCAACTCCCCACTGGACAGCTCCAGTTTAAACTCCGCAGGACACAGCCTGAGCCATAAGCTCCGGGACCTCAGCCAGGAGCATCCCCATCTGCTGGAGGCCAAGCCAAAACCCCAAGCCTCCTGCTTCTCACACCCAAAGGCAACAGATCATGAAGTTCCATTCACTCGCTCAACCCCCCCCCACTTCCTCAAAGTCAAGAAAGAGCTGCTTGTTTAAGAACTACATCTGTCTTAGAAATATTTATTTGCTTGTTGGGGGAGGGACGCACACACATGTCACAGACCACATGTGTCCATCAGAGGACAATTTTTGAAGCAGGTTCTCCCCTGCCATGCGGGTTCCTTGGATAAAACTAAGATTCATCATGAGGTCTGTCTGGCCTCATTTTTTTTTTTGGTGGGGGGGAATTACTCTGTTTTGTTTTGAAACAGAGCCTCATGTAGCCATGTCATCCTCACTATGTAACTGTGTCACTCACTTAACAGTCCAGCCATACAGGCTATGGAAGAGGGGGTGGAAAGGCTTGTCAGTCAGAAAGCCAAGAAATCCACTGTGAGAGCCTGTCTTCTAGGAATGACAGGGAAGCACCGTGATACCTTAACAATATGCATACCTAAACAGAGGCTGAACAATGACCAACAGATACGCAGCCATGGAAGGCAGCAATGTCACAGGCCCTTAGCCCTAGACAAAGAATTACAGGCAACTGAGGACTCTGAGAGAAGGAAAATTAGTCACCCCTGGGGACCAGCCCCCTAAATGGTTATCCAGTTCCAAATGGGTGACCAGCCCTGAAAGCACATACGTAAAGGCAACAATAAAGAGACTCCGGGGTTGCATTCATGTGTTTCTGCATTAATAGATATGTGTAATGATAGCAATGAGAGAAAAAGGAGACATGAATTTGAAAGGGAGCCAGGGAGGGATACATGAAAGGGGTTGGAGAGAGGAAAGTGAAGGAAGAAATTATGTAATTATATTTTAGTTTTTATAAATTTAAACACATATAGATACATATATATATACATACCTATATACATACATATATATGTGTATGTATGTATCTATAATATTTATATGCTTCCACAATTTTGTAGGCAAAATTAAGAGACCTCACACAGAGCCAAAGGTTTTCAGAGTTGACAAACTTCCTGGCAAGTCTCCAGATTCTATTTTCTAACGTGGGGTTTTCTTACCACAGAGTGAGAAGTTAAAAAGCTTAACTAGAAATATATCCCTTACAAAAAGAAGAAGAAGCCAGACAGAATCCATCAAAATCAACCCTGGGGATGAGAGTGTGGCTCCTTGGTAAAAAGAACGCTTAGCGCTCAAAACCTTGCCTTCAATCCCTGTTGCCAGAAAAGAAAATTAAAGTCCAAAAAGATCTCAGAGGAGACCAAATACGGTGCAATAGGCCTGAGATCCCAGCTCCTGGAAACAGATGCAGAAGGCTTACTAGGAGTTTGAGCCCAGCCTGGTCTACATAGTAAGTGCCAGGCCAGCACAAGCCAAGATCAGCTCTTAAATAATAAAATAAGAAAAATCAGAGATATTTTACCGTTGAAGCTCAAAAATTTATGGCACTTTTTGGTTTTAGAGGTGTTTGTTTGTTTGTTTGTTTGTTTGTTTGTTTGTTTTTCCTAATAACTCTAGGCTTGGCACAGTCAGGATCAGGTCTAAAGCCATGTTAGCTGCCTGATCACAGTGGGTAGCCAGGGCTGAGGAACCTACGGCAAGACGTTAAGGGACAATTTGTGCAGTAGCTGTGTTTTCTGCACCAAGGACGCAAAGACCTTAGGTCTACTATAACAGTACCAATGACAGTTACAACCAGACCTACTGGCATAAAATAACAGCAGGGTCCTCCTGATTTGTGAATACAGTCATAAGGAAAGACTTGGCCGGCTGAGCATGGCTTCAATTAGATTTAATTAAAGGCACACACTTTTAATCCCAGCACTTGGGAGGCAGAGACAGATCTTTGTGAGTTCAAAGCCATTCTGGTATATGGAGTGAGTTCCAGGACAGCCAGAGGTATTACATAGAGAAAACTTGTCTCAAAAAAGAGAAAGAAAGAAAGAAAGAATGAAAGAAAGAAGGAAGGAAGGAAGGAAGGAAAGAAGGAAAGAAAGAAAGAAAGAAAGAAAGAAAGAAAGAAAGAAAGAAAGAAGAAAAAAAGAAGATCAACAGGCTAACAAATCTCATCACCAGAAAAAAAAAAAAAAATTAAGGAAAACTAGGATGGCCCCAAAAGTGCAATTTAATGACAGGGTCGCAGGAGCCCCTGGAGGACTCTGGAGCCAAGATGGGCACATGTGTTCTGATCCAGCCAGAGTGACTAGGAAGACTTCACAATGCAGGTGAAGGAAAGAAATACAGCAGTGAGGTCAAATGTTCAACCCCCTAGCTTTTAAATTCCTCTCCTGAAAGCAGCCTGCAGGTAAGAGTCGGGGAAAATATCAAACTAGATAATGAATGTGGAGGGAGAGTAGACCAGCAATCTTCCAACTGTCCCGGTCCTTCTCCTGTCTCAGAAACTATGGTTATACCAAGCTCTGTAATAAAGACTATCTAGACAAAGAAAAGAACCTACTTAAGGTCGGGATTCATACATGATCCTTGGTACAATTACCTCAGAGTCATACAAAAATGCAGCCTTCCATGTTCACAGATTTGAAAACATGCAACAGAATTTAGTCAAGGCCCTCAAAAACAAAAAAAAACACAACAACCTAGGTCTCTTTTCTTCATCTTCCCTAAAACCTGGGATAAGATGTGATACATAGCAGTCCTTCAATAAATCTATGAAGAATGAATGAATGATATTAAGCAGGAAATACCCTGCATTTGGCTTCTGGCATTTCACCCAAGTCCGAGTCTAAACACTGGACTGGCCTTACAGGCTACACAGTGTGCTGAAAGGATCCAAAGTGCCAGGAGAAGCATTATCCAAGTGTTTCAGTGTTGTTTCTCCTAGCAACCAGCACTTGCCTTCAGGGCCCATTAACTTCTCAGTGTGCACTAAAGCTCAGCAGTTCTTCTCCGCTGTCCCTGGGGACATTTTTGGTTGTCGCAGTTAGGGGATTCTACAGTCTTCTGGTAGGTGGAGGCCAAGAGTGCTGATAAACATTTTACAATACACTGGACAGTGTATCACAAGAAATAATTATCTGTCCTTAAATGGCACAAGATCAAGAAACTCTGAAATAGATCATCTCTTTAAGAATTTTGTTTGCTTGTTTGTTTTGCTTTTTAGAGACAGGGTTTCTCTGTGTAGCCCTGGCTGTCCTGGAACTAGCTTTGTAGACCAGGCTGGCCTTGAACCCACAGAGATCCAATTGCCTCTGCCTCCCAAGTGCTGGGATTAAAGGTGTGAGCCACCACACCTAGCAACTATTTAAGAATCTGACAATAGCTGGGTGGTGGCGGTGGCTTTCGGGGGTACGCAAGTTTTCTAAGAACTGGAAAAAGAAACTGGGCAAAGGATTGCGATTCTGCAGCCCAAAGTCAAAGCACTGTCACCTGTCAGTTTTCCCAGCACTCACTGTGGGTAAGGCAGTAAGATTGTTGCCAATGAGCCAGCTTGGGCTGGATAGTGACTTTCAGACGCAAAACAAAACAAACACAAATGCTACAAAAAAAAAAAAAAATTAAAGCCCATTTAAAAGATAAACCAGACTGCTTCCAGTCCCCACAACTCAAGAGTCTGAGGCCTCCCCTATGAACTCATGAGTTCCAGACCAGCAAGACACGCAGAATCCTGAAGTAATCCAAGATGGCTACTTTGATCTTTGTTGATAAGGACAAGGAAGACTCAGGCACCCATGTGGCTTCTAAGATGGGTGGGAGCTGGGGCCCACTGCCAAATGGGGAACCACAGATTTCAACATGAGTTGGCAAAATGTTCAAGGAGCCACCAGCCTTACCGAAAGCTGACAGGAGACTCCGGACTCTGCCAAAAGAGCTACAGGAGGTCGCCTGCCCAGAAGTGAAAAAGTCCCTTCCCTTCAATCCACTTGTTTTGAGAGTTTGACCTGCCTGAAGAGCGGCGGATTGCACACACCCCTCCCCTTGAATGAAGTGCCTCTCCACGTCCTCAGTGCTGGAGAGAAGGCTTGAGACTGCTGGCTGCACTTGTGTGTACCCCCCCCCTTCAGCTGGGAAGACGCCATTTCCACCACGGGACTCTAATCTGCTGCAATCTCCTTCCAGCATCTTCTAGATAGGTGCGGTGACACAGGCCTGTGTAATATCGGCTCAAAGAAATAAATGACAACTGTGGATGGGCCTTAACCACAGTGAGTGCTGGGATAACTGACGGGTGACACCGTGACTGGCTTGACTTTGGGCTGCAGAACCACAATCCTTTGCCCAGTCCTTTCCCCAGATATTAGAAAGGTGAGGGCTGGGATGGCTGAGCAAGGTGTGCGTAATAAGAGGCCCCAAGTTCAAAAAGCATTTCAAAATGGAAATGACAAACTTGCCCTCACATATTAATGTTATTTAGACAAACGCTAACCAAGAAAAGAAGTTCTTTCTGTCTCTTCTCCTCTCTGGCCAACTCCCTGCTATTTTTCCCCCTCAAACCCTGGTGCCAGTGTTTCCTCCTTTGTCATGGAAACTCCACCTGTTCTAGAAAAGTCTCTTATTCTATGCCCTATCACAGCAAACACCACCACCAAGATTCTCCTTCACAATAGAAGGCCTTTGGCTATATTCCTACTTAACTTTATGCTCCTCGGGATTTTATTGAGGCAGGGTCTCATGTGCCCGAGGATGGCCTTGAACTTCTACAGCCAAAGATGACCGAACTTCTGATCTTCCTTTCTCCAGATCCATGTTCTGGAATCACAGGTGTGCACCATTTAAGTGGGTTAAGTAAACTTTTAAAATACAGAATCAGCCGGGAGCAGTGGGGCACGCCCGTAGTCTCAGCACTCAGGAGGCAGAGGCGGGTGGAGCTCTGTGAGTTCGAGACAAGCCTGATCTACAAAGCCAGTCCAGGACAGCCAGAACTACACACAGAGAGAAACCCTGTCTCAAAAAACAATAAATAAATAAAATACAGAATCAATTTATTGAAAAAAAAATACAGACAACATCCTGTTATCCTGTACCCATTTTAGCCTAATATTAACATCTTATGTTCATCAGAGTTCATATTAATTATTACTAACTACAATCCATACTTTGAGCAAACTTGCTTGGTTTCTTTTTTTTTTTTTCCCAAAGGTCTGCTAAGAGGCTAAGTCACCTCTAGCCATGTTTGCTTAGGCCCCTCTTGTTTTGACAGTCTCTCAGACATTCCTTGTTTTTGATGATCAGTACAGTTCTGAGGTCTACAGGTCACGTATTTTGTATAATGTCCCTGGACTGGGATTAGGCTGTTTTTCTCCTGATTACACTGGGGTCCTGTGGAGGGCAAAGTCACACAGGTAAAATGCCTTTCTTTTCCTGTGAACCAAGAATACACTGTGTCAGCATGACCTACGCTCAGCCAAGGTGTTGCTACCGTCGGTCACTTGGCCAAAGTAGGGTTTGTCTGGCTTCTCTGTTGGGTTATTTCTTTCCCTCTCTTTATATTCTCCACATTGTCTGTCTGTCTGTCTGTTTTTCTGGTACAGGGTTTCTCTGTGTAGCCAGCTACCAAGTGTTCAACCAATAAATCTTGTTGGTAATACCGTGGTGGTTTGAATACACTGGTGTGTCTGAGTGCTTGGCCCGTATGGACTGTCGTTACTAGGAAGTGTGGCCTTGTTAGGGGAGGTGTGGCCTTGTTGGAAGAAGTGTGTCACTGTGGGGGCAGGCTTAGAGGTCTCATATCCTCAAGCTACACCCAGTGTGGTACAGTCTCCTTCTCCCGGCTACAAATCAAAGTGTAGAACTCTTGGCTCCTCCAACACCATGTCTGTCTGCATTCCGCCATGTTTTCTGTCATGATGATAATGGACTGAACCTCTGAAACTGTAAGCCAGCCCCAATTAAATGTTTTTCTTTATAAGAGTTGCCTTGGTCATGGTGTCTATTCACAGCAATAGAACCCAAACTGAAACAAATGTATTACCTAAGAAAATGTTTTATTATCTTAGGCTGGGAGAGCCTGCCTGATGGAAGTATGACAGTCTCATCCAGAATGGAAAGGACTACTGGACTTATTTATATAAAAATCAAAGGCCAGGCACACCTGGGGCACTGCCTTTAACCCCAGCAGGCAGAGGCAGGCAGATCTCCTAGTTTGAGACCAGCGTGGTCTACAGAGTGAGTTCCATGACAGCCAGCACTGCACAGTTGAAATCATGTCTCAAATACCAAAACAAAACAAAAATCAATTGGGAAGTGGGACATGGTGGCATTTGGGAGGTAGAGGCAAGAAGATCAGAAATTCCATCTTGGCTACACAACAATTTTGTAACCACCCTAAACTATACAAGACTCTCTAAATTAGAAGAAGGAGGGGGGAGAAAGAATTTTTAATTTTTAATTTTGACGCTGGACGTGGTGGTATAGGCCTGATCCCAGCATGTGGAGGATGGTGGCTCACAGGACAGTGGTGGCACATGCCTTTTCTCCCAGCACTTGAGATGCAGAGACAAGCAGGTCTCTAAATTCAGGGTCGGCCTGGTCCATCAAGCCAGTGCCAGGACAGCCAGGGCAACACAGAGAGAGCCTGTCTCAAAAAGCAAACAGACCTGAAAAAAAGATGAAGACTTTAAAGTCATTCTCAGCTGGATAGCAAGTTTGGGGCCAGCCTGGATTATATACATTGAGTACCTCACTAGGAAAAAAAAAAACCTGTAAACACAGTACTAGTTCCCATTTATGGAGCGCTACTACCATGAGGTTGCACAGTAGCAAATCAAACTTACTCTTTACAGCAATGCTACCTACGAAGTAGGTATCATGATTACTCCTACTTTACAGATAAGGAAACTAAGCTCAGAGAGTTTAGATGATTTTCTCCTGAGATTATACATTTAGATAGTTGCAGACCTGGAACTTAAACCCAATAAAGAACAGCTACAAAGTATCTGAACTTCTACTTTCTCTGAAAACAGATCTGTGATCAAAAGACAGGGGTATGCAATTAATATCAGAAATAATTTCCAGGCGTGAGGGATGAGATCACAGCAGATAAAGGAGGAGGAGCGCTCTGTCAGTAGCACTTCGTTCTAAGGGCGATGGAAAACGCCTTCAGATTCCCCCATCCGCCGGGAAGAGCACCTACCAAACAGCTCCGGTCCTGGATTAGTTGAGAGCTTTCCTCAGGACATCAGCGTGAGGTAAGCTGCTGTGTTTGCCCAGCTCACCCTGTCTACAGCCATGGAGAAGCTCTGGGGCAGAAGGTCCCACGAGCGCGATGCATCCACTATGGGGAAAGGAAGGTCCTAGAGAAACCACGTGAGCAGGCAGCTCTCTTACCCTTGCATTACTCGCTTCTTTTAAATGTTAATTTATTTCCTATACGGTAGTTTTAAAGACCTTGCTTGTTAATATTACCACCAAAATAAGCATTTAAGTATTGTATGGTTGTCAGAATCCAAATTACAGATACAAGTATTTCAAAGTCTTAATTTTCCCATTGAAAACATATAAAATCTTGTTTAGGCTGTGGTGGTGCACGCCTTTGATCCCAGCACTCAGCACTTGGAAGGCAGAGGCAGGTGGATCTTTGTGACTTCGAGGCCAGCCTGGTCTACAGAGTGAGTTCCAGGACAGCCAGGGCTACACAGAGAAAAAAAAAACCTGTCTCAGAAAACCAAAAAAGAAAAGAAAACATAAAATCTTTATCAATTAATTACAATGTACTCTATTATTATTATAGAAAATCTTTGGTAGCATATACATTTTTAAATACCCTATTGTGTTTGGATGTATTGCAAGACAGTATTTATATGACATATCATAAAAGATATAAATATTAATTTGCCTATAAACTTCAGTGGTGGTGCACATCTTTAATCTCAGAACTTGGAGACAGAGGCAGGTGGATCTCTGAGTTTGAGGTCAACCTGCTTTACAGAGTGAGTTCCAGGACAGCCAAGGCTACTAAAAAAAAAAAGAAAAGAAAAGAAAAACAGTCTCAAAAAACAAAGAAGGAAAAAAAGAAAAAAAAAAAGAAATTACACATCCTGTCCACATGAAGTTGATTACAAGTTAATAGTTAGCCTTAAAAATACTTCAAGTAAGTTAGTCGAAATAGAAAATTTTTTTATTACAGTAAAAATAAAATATTGTGTACCTTTAGCAGTAAAGAAAAGCCAGAACTACATGTAATAAAATCTCCAAGTGTTCCAGAAGCTAGGTAGCAGAGGGACAAAGACATAGCATCACCTTCCACTGGACCCCACTGACAGTGGCAAGTATGGACAAAGTGATGGAAAACTTTTTTAACTAAGTAGCTTTAGAAGTGCTTTGCTATAACTAATTTGCTACTTGCATAGGATAAGGCTTACTTAGCAGAGTGCAAGTCCCAAGGCACTGACTTTGATCCCTATCACTAGTAAACAAATGAATGAGTAAATAAATGCTCCACTTTAGCTTAAATAACTAGAGTCTACACCCGTAGAGTTTTTCAGATGGGAAAGCTGGAGGGCCTTTAGAACACAGGCCCGAGAAACGAGCCCTGCAAATTCTTTCCTTCCAGCACAGCCCTTTGAGTAGGTAGAGGATAAGCTTCCTTCCCACCTACACGCCTTTCCCTCCTGCCTGGGAGCTGGGAATTCTCATCTGCACTTCTGTCTTCCATGTCCAGTCACAAACTTGCTTCTTGTTGTCCCTTCTTGCTCATATAGCTCTTTCAGTCAGCAATCAAACAGCTGCCCCAATACCAAGACTAGACACTACAAATTCAATCTTAAAACAACTTCTTAGTTGCATTTTTTTTTTAATTAGCACACAAAGCAGCAGGTGGCCTTATAGCATTTTCATACATCTTGGTTTTGATAGATTCTTACCACCACCACCACGACTCATGCAGTTTTTTAAAGTTTTTATTTCGTTTATTCACTTACTTGTATGGGGGTCGGGGGACAGAGCATGGCCACAGCATGTGTGTGAAGAGAGGACAATCTGCGGGAGTAAATTCTCCCCCTCCATCTGCGGGTCCTGGGGATCAACTTTAGTACATCAGTCTCGGAAGCCTTAACCACTAAGCCATCTCACTACCCCCCTTTCTCCTTCTTCCTCTTCCTTCCCTTCCTCTTCCCCCTCCTCCTCTTTGTTTTCTTTTTTTTTTTTTTCTTCCTCTTTTTCTTCTTCTTTTCTTCCTTTCTCTCTTTTGGAAACAGGGTCTTAAAAGAAGCTCAGTTTTCTCTCTGTAATACTGCCTAAGAAAATCATCTTGCAAAGAAATCGTAATCTGAACCAACCTGTGCATGTGTGTCTAGGTGTGCATGTGTGTTTGTGTGTGTGTGTGTGTGTGTGTGTTAGAGAGAGAAAGGTCCATGAAATCAAAGCCAAGTCAGGCTCTATTTTCAATGAATGCTCCCTGAAGCAGTAAAAGTTTAGCCAGAAATGGGGTGGTGTAATTGAGGCTAGGTAGGAAGGTTGTACCTGAGGCCCTGCACTGAAATAACAACAGCAGATATTTTCACACTGAATAATGGTAACAGATTGGTACTAGCTTCAGCAAGGGAGGCATTATCATCAGTTAAAAAAAAAAGAAAAAGAAAGAAAAGAATGAAAAAGAAAGAAAATAAAAGGAAGGAAGGAAGGAAGGAAGGAAGGAAGGAAGGAAGGAAGGAAGGAAGGAAGAGATCAAAACCTCACAAGAGGATGGCAATATGGCTGAGCAGGTAAAAAGGCACTTGGCCATATTAGCCTGATGCTCTGAATTCAATCCCCAGAACCAACATAAAGGTGGAAGAATGGAAGGAGAGAATCAACTACAAAATTGTCTTCTAACCTCTACCTGCCTCCCCACACACACAGCATGCTTACTTACACTAATCATAACAATAACACTAGACACGCTATGAGGGAAAGCCTACACAAAGAACTACAGAAAACAAAGAAATGCTGGGAGTGGGAGAAAGAATTTTCCTCAGGGAAGAGCACATCAAGTGGTTAGCCAATACCAAGCGGCTAGCCCTGAAAATGGACATACATGTAACATTGTATGGATGGAGAAGGCTATATTTAGAAATATATACATATATATTGTGTGTATGTATCTATATATGAATGTGGAAACAATCAATGAAAATAAAGACCATGAATTTGGAGCACAGCGGGCATATGAAAGAGTTTGGAGGGAAGGGAAGAAGGAAATGGAGAATTATAAATTATAATCTCAAAAAAAAAAAAAGAAACTTTAAAGGTGGGCAAAGCCTTTTTTAAAAAAAAGTAGTAGCATATGCCTTTAATCCCAACACTTGGGAGACTTGGGCAGGCAGATCTCTGTGAGTTTGAGGCCAGCCTGGTCTACAGAGTGAGTTCCAGGACAGCCAAGGCTATGCAGAGAAATCCTGACTGGAAAAAAAGCAAAAATCTTTTTTTTTAAAGTGGGCAAGATGAACCACACCTATAATCCCAACACCCAGGAGGGTGAGACAGGTAGAATGTCGCACGTTCAAAGCTAGCACCGGCTACCAAGTAAATTCCAGTGACACCCTTTCTCACAACCAAATCAAAACAAACAAAGTTTACATGAAATAGAGATAGTGTTTCACAGAGTACACAAATCTGGAAGGACTGCAGGTGTGAAAAGTCTCACGCTCTGCATTTAGCCGAAGTGCCCTCTCTTCCTTGTTGTAAGTGCATGCGGAGAGCGAGATTTATAGCTTACTAAAGTAACGAAGACTGACAAATATTATTCACACCAGTTGCTCTCGAAGTCCAGAGAAGAAACATTGTATCCTTTACGGGGGGAAATCTTGAAGAATATGTTCAGCTGAATATAAGTAATATTGTTATATTATAATAAATAAGTATATGTCTCACAAGAGAGGAATATAATAATCATTTATCTAGTCGTGTTAGTTCTCAACAGCCTACATAGCAAAGTATTTTGAGGAAGTGGGGATGGTTTGGTTGTTTTTTGAGACAGGTCTCTACAGCTTAGGCCGTTCTTCACCTCTCCATATAGCTGAGAATGAGCTTAACTTTCTAAACCTTCTGCCTCTGTCTTCCCATTGCTAGGCTTACAGGCATGCATGACCACACCCAACTGTAACCCTTATTTTTTTTTTTTTATTTACTCTGAATATCCTTGGCCTGTATTATTTATATCCAACTTCTTATCTGGAAGAGATTTTGGAGAGTAATGGCATAAATGACCCTGAAGTAGTTCATTGATAAAATTACTTAGGAGGTACCTGGGTATGGTGATACATTCCTATGATTCCTCCAGTCTGGAGGCTGAAGCAGGAAAAGGAAAAGTTGGAAGCCAGCCAGGCCTTGTGGTTCTGGGTGTTAAGAGACTGCAGAAAAGAACAGAGTGCTGAAGGAAGGAGCCCTCAGACTGTCCCTTGATGGGGTAGCAAAATTTCAGTGAGTAATAATTCAGCAAAGATGCTACAGCCAGGGGAGAGGCTGCACAGAGAAGGGAACTGTAAGCCAGACAATTAAAAAGCATCGGTGAGCCAGCCTCGGCTACACAGCTCATACCAGGCTAGCCAGAACTATTTGGCAAGTTCTTGCCTGAAAAGAAAATGAATTATTGGGGAGCTGGGGTTTGGCTAAGTGTACAGTATATACGTCATATACCCAAGACCCTGAACTCAATTCCTACCGCCACTACCATCACCAAAAATAAAGGAATGATTGTGGCCTTCTTGGCTCTCTTTGTTGTGAGCTACAAATCATTAGTAACCACAGATGCTGAATTTTAATAGTAGCACTTGAGTTCTCTTCCCAACACTATCTTCTGCAGTTTGGTGCATTCTATGAACCAGTAGACCAAAGCACATTTAAAAAATTATACGGTTCGGGCAGGCTTGATGACATAGTCCTGTAATCTCAGCTACTTGGAAGAGTCCCAAATTCAAGCCCTGTCAGGGTTACAGGGTGAGTTTCAAGCCAGCCTGGACAACTTGGTGACAAAAATGGCTGTAGACATGGTCAGTAATAGGACCCTTACCTACAAGGCCCTGGTTTCAAAGGCCCAACACTAGCATTCTCTTCCCATCCCCCACCCCCAAGAGAAAAATAAATATGATACAAGTGTAGGCTGGCAGAGCGAGCACATGTTATTTGCAAGGTTTTGGGTTGATACTCAGAACTGCAACGACTAAATGACCAGAACTTCAGCAGGGCGCAGTGGCATAGGCTTACAGTCTGAACTCTTAGAAGGCGGAGACAGAAGAAATACCAAGCTGGAAGCCAGCTTGGGCTAAAGCGTGACTCTGTACCAAAAAGAAAACACAACTTTTAAAGAGGATACATCTGGGTTTGGATTGACCAACAGCCACGCTATTGGTGGCTTAAATCAAATTATTTTACTAAATCATTTTACTAAAATATGCCTCTCTACCCTCTGCCAGCCGTCTTCATGACTGTATATGAGTACCTTCAGTTAATAAGAATGTGCTGGTCTCCAGAAATCCTATATGACCGCCAAAGTATGTGACCTGTGTCTGTGGTCCAAAGGTTGTGAGCCTCCCAGCTTGATGGTCACTGAATAGTCAACTTTTTACCCATTGCCAAGGTGTTTTCTTAGAAATCTTTCCAGAAAACCATCTCTTAGGAAAGAGTAAAGCCCCAACCCTTGGACCCTGAGATGATTAAGGTAACTGTTTTACCTGATGATAAACCATGGAGGAAGTTAGAGAAGAAAATGTTTAGCTCCTATTGCTGCCTTTGTACACATTGCAAGTTTGCAGGGCTTTAAGGCCCTGGGGACAATCGTGGCTACACGGCTCCTGTGTCAAGCTGGGCAGTGCTTCACGTGGGAGCCTTGCAAAGAAAAGGTGTTAATCCTGCAGCCAGCGCCCCGACACCCTCCCACTGTTAGAGCCCATAACTTATGAACTCACGTCAGGCAACTGTCTAACCCAGTTCTAGCTGGGTCACCCTGGCAACACAGCCCAGGCTGCCTCCTTGTGATTCAGACTATTGATCTGCAGATTGGGGTGGATTCAGTTACCTACCACAGGGGGTTTGTGAAAATTAGTTAATATCCATTAGCTACTAGTAACCATGACTAGAACATGAGTCTCAAAAACAGACAAAAATACCCTCCTTTCTCATTCTATCCTCAGAGTCCTTCAGAACCCAGGTTTATTAATGACTCCACATTCCATCATAGAGTATAAACTTGTATTTTTGTGGATGTTCTTTGCTGACCACCATTCACTGGGCCCCATGTAGTTCTTTGTGAGCTATGAAAACCTCAGGTGATAGCCTCAAAAAGCCAGATATCTCTCTCTCTCTCTCTCTTTCTCTCTCTCTCTCTCTCTGGAAAGCTCAGCACAGCCAAAAAAATACATATATGTGAAGGTTTCTATTCT
This sequence comes from Meriones unguiculatus, assembly GCF_030254825.1. Taxonomy (NCBI): domain Eukaryota; kingdom Metazoa; phylum Chordata; class Mammalia; order Rodentia; family Muridae; genus Meriones; species Meriones unguiculatus. Next base: position 122,618,876 of record NC_083356.1, on the reverse strand, counting down.
TCCAAGGAAAGGATTCACCTGGACTCACAAGAATTCTCAAAGATCTCTGGGCCGTGGTGGTGCAAGCCTTTAATCCCAGCACTCGGGAGGCAGAGACTGGCCGATCTCTGAGTTCGAGGTCAGCCTGGCTACATAGTGAGTTCCAGGACAGCCAGGGCTACACAGAGAAATCCTGTCTCAAAAACAACAACAACAAAAAAAAAATTATCAAGATTCCTTCAAGACTTGGAAGAAGCGTGGATGGGGAATTGCAGACAGCGTGGATGACCATGGTGAAGAACAAAACCTCTGTGGTCTCCCTGAAGCTGAACAATGAAGACCCGTGTGTGACAGGAGCCTCCATGGGCACTGCTTGCGTGTAGTGTGTATAGACATACACATACACATAAATCTTTTTTTCAAAACTGTCTAGAGATCTGTCTCAATGGTAGAGCACTGGTCTAGCACATGCAAAGGCCTGGGGTTCAGCTTTCATTATTTAATTGAAAGACCACGAAGCAGAAAGTCAAACTGACACCCAGGCCCTATGTCAGCCCAGTTCAGGCAGGGTCTCTGGAACTGAAACAAAGGACAAAGTGACTTTAAAACCTCCCAGGGGCAGCCAGATGGAGAAACTGAGGCTGGAGATGACGTGGAAGTGACTTCATAGAACCATACAGACAAGACAATTAAAGGAAGGACTTGAAAACAACTGCATTTGTAGCCATTTATTATTAGCTTCCTGTTGGCTTTAATATCAGTTTCACTCATAAGATAAGGGTTCCTGGGTCAAGTCGATTTTTCCACTCCAGAAATTTTGATTTAACTCTGTTATTTCCCACATGTTAATTTTTTTAAAAGGTATTCCTTTTTGTTGTTTGGTTGTGTTTTTGTTATTGTTTTCTTTTCTTTTCTTTTTTCCAAGGCAGGGTTTCTCTGTGCAGTCCTGCCTGTCCTGGACTCACTTTGTAGACCAGGCTGGCCTGGAACTCACAGGAGATCCCTCTGCCTCTGCCTTCCTGAATGCTGGGATTACAGGTGTGAGCCACCACTACCTGGATCCGTTTGTTTTATTTTTCGAGGCAGGGTTTCTTGGTGTAGCCTGCCTGTCCTGGAATTTGTTCTGTAGACCAGGCTGGCCTGAAACTCAGAGATCTGTCGTCTCTGCCTCCACACCTAGCTGGGGTTAAAGGCACTTGCCACCACACCTAGCTCCTCTTGGAAGATTTTGCTGAAGACAAAATGACTTGAGGTTCTGAAGGGCTGGGAACATAGCTCAAAGGTAAAGCACTTGTGTAGCATGCACAAGAGAACAATCTTGAACTCCTGAATTGGTTATAGCAAGCTGATGGGATAACTAACATACTGGAATTTTAGTAAATGCCTCATTCACTAAAAAGTATCTGGGTGGGGGTGAAAAGTACCTAGGAGATTTCTTAGTTAGAGAAACTTCATTCTGAGACCAAGCACTCTGCTGCTCACATCAGCTCTCTCCGGGACCTCACTGCCCTAGCGAAAGGAGCTCAAGACCATTTGCGCAATGTCCCCTACATTCCCAGATGACCGTAAACAGCAAAACAAGATTGCAGCCAGATCTGGGTGATCCAAAGTCTCCGTCTCTCCCCATGCAGTTCGAGGGTCATTCCACCTCCCTGACAACAGCACCAAATATTTGGCTGCATTCACAGGCCTGTCTCACGCAACCAAATCCCATCCCCAGACAGGACTGTCCAAGTGTAAGGCCTCAGCTGACGGCATGAGTTAGCTAACGTGGGTTGTATTTAAGGAAAAAAACAAAACAACATTGTTCTTCTGTAAAGTCTGGCTACTACTCCGCTTCAACCCGTCCTTGTCCGGGAAACAGTAACCTTCAAGTTGCTAGTTTCTCTAATATTTTTTGTCTTCGCTCCTCTGGGAGCTGTTTGTCCATTGTTTGAGCCAACTCTCACATTTCCCAGGCTAGCGTAACATTATGTAACTGAGGTGAGGGCTGGAGAGATGGCTCAGCAGTCCAGAGATCTAGGTTCAATTCCCAGCACCTACATGGCAGCTCCCAACTGTCTGTAACTCCAGATCCTGAGGACCCCACACCCTCACACGGACACACATACAAGCAAAACACGGGTGCACATAAATACTTTTTCTAAAAATATGTAACTGAGACGACCTTGAACTCAGAGCCTCCTCTTCTACTTCCAGGCTTCTGCTGTGCTGAGGATCTCACCAGGGCTTCCTGGGTGCTAGACCAGCACTTAACCTACTGACCCCCTGGCTGGGGATGCCTAACTGTGTATTAAAACATAGAAATCTGTGTCTGGGACAGAAGCAACCTTATTTGCAAACGCCGATGGTAAGTTCACTTGTTTTTCAGTACATTACCTGAGATAGCAGTGAGCAGCCAAACTGCATAATCTATAATTTGGAAGAAAGGGGGTGTTCTTTCAATATTCTTATCTTTTGCTTCCCGATAGACATCATAAGACTGAGGTCTGGGTAAGTGAACTTCTAGAGAACACCGGAAGAGAAGGGCAATGTCCACAGGTCCCCAGTAAAGAAAGAGTCAGCTCCGTTATTAATCAGTAAATACTGTGAAAGATAGCCTGTAATGATCTTAAGACATCACAGATATTATAGGCACTATAGGAAGCAACTCGACTGGGTTGAAAATTTTAAATTAGAAATTTTCTTAATTATAAAATAAAATATTTTTATTTTAAAAATAGAAAATTCCAGCAATTTTGACCAGAAAAAATTTAAAAGGCAGAAAGATCACGAGTTTAAAACCAGCCTGGCCCTCAATCCCAGACTGTCTCAGAACAAAAGGCAAACATCAAAAGCAAACCTAAATTAAAACCAAGTCATAGCTGCCGGTGGGATGGCTCAGCTATTAAAGGCAAGCTTCCCACTCAGCCTGAGGACCTGGGTCGATTCCTCCAGCCCACAAGGTAGAAAGAGAGATGACACCCACAAGTTATCCTCTAATCTAATAAATAATTTAATAATTAAATTAATAATTTAATTTTCTTTTCTTTTTTAGCTAAGGTCTCACTGTGTAGCCCTGGCTGGCCTCAAACTCACAGAGCTCCACCTGCCTCTGTTTCCCCTGTGCTGGGTTTGGTTGGTTGGTTTTGCTTTTAGAGGCAGGGTTTCTCTGTGTAGCCCTGGGTGTCCTAAAACTCAATCTGTAGACCAGAGTAGCCTTGAACCCACAGAAATCCACCTGCCTCTGCCTCCCAAATGCTGGGATCAAAGGCGTGCGTCACCACCACGCCCACCAGTGTTAGCATTAAAAGCATGCCTGGCCCAAAGATTTCACTAAATAGAATTTTTTTTTTTTAATGAGGCAAAAGCTCTCTTATCTGTAAAAAGCAGGGAAGTATCATCTGGATTGAAGACAGCTTTTTGTTTACTCCGAAGAACGACAATTCAGATGAAAAGCCCTTGGGTTGAACTAGAGCAAAAAGAAAAAAAATTGCTGTGTACTAAGCTCCCTCCTCAACGCTGGTTCTCAGATCTCCACGCTGTTGATAGGACTGGAATGTGGCTGCTGCAGGCTGGAAATCCACTCAGCGCTGTGCCGCCGAGTACAGCGTTTGTAAGAGCAGCTCCTACGGCCCGTCAGCGGAAACTCGGTCTATCATTTAACCTCTGGCCTCAGTCAGTAGTTCTAAGCACCACTTGGTTTGATGGGTGGCGTCTAATTCCCATGAGGAACTATACAATTCTCCATGCGATGCTGTTTTCTCCTCCCAGCTCTGCACGACTTTTAAGACCACAGCATCCGCGCCTTAAAGTGCTGTAGGTGCCTCCTCCTCTCTGCAAAGTCGTGGCTTTCAAACACGTGTGCTGAAAGACCAAAGGAGTGGAAATGAAGAATGAATACGTTTGAGACGTCAGTTTTTCTCTGAGTTGATGCCTAAACAGTAACTTCTTCTCAAGCGAAGGGAGAAACTCACTCCTGCCTGCCGAAGCAGCCTGAGGGGTCCTTACCCTGTAAGGCCCACGTGACGCCCGATCGGTCAAGGGTAGATCACTGCGTGAAAGGAGCCGAGCTGCACGTACGGCAAAGTCTCTGTAAAACCTCAACTTTAAACAGTGTCGAGTCCAAAAGAATGTTCTTTAGGTAACTGCCTGATTTCAGCTGCTCAGAGCGGCTGTTCTGTCTTGAGATGCACGGACCTCCGAGTCTTAACACACCTTAGACAAAGGAGCAAAGGGCAGAACATGATCATCTGCGCCAAATCATCACGGCCAGAAATTCCAAACTTATTGTGGACTCCAGTTCTTGCTCGGGCCTCTTTTCCTTCCTCAACTACCTGGAAACCGTAACATCAGTTATATTCCTGGGATGGAGAGGCTTATGCACGCCTCAGGAGTGACCAGCAGGACTCACAGCTCAGCTCCTGGGCCTCAGCCAGATTTCTGCCACTTGTCCTATAAAAAGCCCCCAAGCCAGAAGGTGAATGGTACCCCCTCTCTGGGCCCCGCTCCTACCATGCAAGACCTCTGCTCACTTTCTCTTGAGCTCACACACCTAGGAACTGGTCACAAATTACTGCTTCCTAAAAACTCATCCTTGCTGTGCTTTGCGGCATGTACTCAAGTTCACAAGAACCCAGCCACCGACTCACTGGAAGTTTCTTGTGGCTGTGAGCTTCTGGCACCCCAACTCTTGCGTTCAGCCTGTCTAAGGCTGGAGAGGCCTCATCGTGCTCAAGGACCTCACTTTTCCCTGTTTCCGTATTCCCTGGAAGCCCCCACAATAAGACTAAAATTTTACAATAAAAACATCTTAACTTAGCAAGTTGCGGTGGCACACACCTGTAATCTCAGCACTCTGGGAGACAGAGGCAGGTGGATCTCTGTGAGTTTGAGGCCAGCCTGGTCTACAAAGTGAGTCCGGGACAGCCAGGGCTACACAGAGAAACCCTGTCTCAAGGAAAAAAAAAATTTAACTTCTCCCACAATCCTGCAGAGGTCAAAAGACAACTTTCAGGGGTCAGTTCTCTCTTTCCATCATGTGGGTTCTGGAGATGGCACTCAGGTTCCCAGGCCAACAGCAAGCACCTTTAACTGCTGAGCTGTCTTGTCAGATTGCTGTAGAAGTGCTCAAAGAAGCCTTCTTCGAGACCCACATACCCACACTCCTAGATGTACTGCCCTGAGTCTCTCGGTCTCTGTCTCTCCCTCTCCAGCTCCCTCTGTGTGTGTGTGTGTGTGTGTGTGTGTGTGTGTGTGTGTGTACATCTGTGAGAGCCCAGAGGGCAATCTTGAGCATCCTTTTCTACTGCTCTCTACATTTTTTCTTTTGAGGCAGTGTCTTTCACTGAACCTAAAGTTCACCAGTTTATCTAGACTGGCTGGCAAGCCAGCTCAGGGGATCCATCCTTGCCTCCTAGCTCTGAGGCTAAAGGTGAGCTCCTGTGCCCGGCTTCCATATGGTGTCAGGGACCCGAACTCAATGCCTCAGGCTTTGGCAGCAAATACTCCACCACTGAGATATTGGCCCCACCCTCCTGAGTGCCTTTTTTCACTTTTAATAAACCTCAACTATGTTCCATACTGGCTCATCCTGAAATTTTTTTTTTTCTGTGTTAAAGCCAAAGATCTAACTTTGTTGTGAGGTGAGGCCCCTAAAAGATTGAGTGAACTCCTTGGGCTACGGTAGGCAGCAGCATGGAGCTGAACTTCTGAGCCTGCCACTGCATGCCCAAAATAAATCCTTCCTCTGTCAGTTGCTTTTCTTTTTTTTAATTTTTTTTTAATTTATTACAATTTATTCACTTTGTATCTCAACTGCAGCCCCCTCCCTCATCTCTTCCCATGCCCCTTCCCCAGTCCACTAATAGGGGAGGTCTTCCTCCCCTTCCATCTGACCCTAGCTTATCAGATCTCATCAGGACTGGCTGCATTGTCTTCCTCTGTGGCCTGGTAAGACTGCTCCCCTCTCAGGGGGAGGGGATCAGAGAGCAGGCCAATCAGTTCATGTCAGAGACACTCCCTGTTCCCATTACTAGGGAACCCACTTGGAGACTGAACTGCCATGGGCTACATCTGTGCAGGGGTTCTAGGTTACCTCCATGTATGGTCCTTGGTTGGATTATCAGCCTCAGAAAAGACCCCTGTACCCAGACTTTTTGGTTCTTTTGCTCTCCTTGTGGAGCTCCTGTCCCCTCCAGGTCTTTTTATCTCCCCCTTCTTTCATAAGATTCCTTGCACTCTGCTCAAAGTTTGGCTATGAGTCTCAGCATCTGTTTTAATACCCTGCTGGGTAGAGTCTTTCAGAGGCCCTCTGTGGTATGCTCCTGTCCTGTTCCCTGTTTTCTTCATCTTCCAAGGTCTATCCCGTTTACCTTTCTAAGGATTGATCATCTTACCCAGGGTCCTCCTTCTTGCTTAGCTTCTTTAGGTGTACAGATTTTATTACTGTTGTTTAATGTACTTACTATATTTTTAAATGTGTATGTGTGCATGTGATATAACTTTATATAATAATTTGTCATGTTTTATAAAATGCATATATAATATAACACATTTGGGTATTTGCATGTGAATACAGGTGCTCATGGAGCAGATGACTGGACATCAGATCTGGAGCTGGACTTACAGGCAGTTGTAAGCTTCCTGATACTGGTGCTGGGAATCAAGTTCGGGTCTTTGCAAGGGCAGCGCGCACTTTCTTGCTGAGGCGTCTCGCCAGCCCCTGTTGTTCTGAGGCAGAGTCTGGTGAAAGGCAGAGGGAGTCAGTTCTCTTCTTCCAGCACACGGCTTCCTGGGACCCGACTGCAGTCATCAGGCTCGGCGGCAAACATCTTTGCCCGCTGGACCACCTCTCCAGCCCCACTAGCTATTTGAAATGTAAAATGAGCCAGATTGTCTACAGTTAATTGAGATTGTATAAAATCTGGAAACCTGCCTCTGAGGATGCAATATCTCCCATGACATACGTAGGTCTAATCGAAACTTTAAAAGGTGGAGATCATGGCAGAAGATCAAAGGAGGAGAAATTGGTGGTAGGCCGAGGTCAGTTCCACATCAATAGCATATAGCCGCTGCCTCCTCCTATTTCTCGATAAAAACCCATTAATTCCAACTCCCCCCTGTGCTAACATTCACTTCAAGGAAAATCTGCTCCGGCCTGCTCGCACCTACGTGCCTTTCACAGAGAGCAGGAGTGTAGCAACAGGCTGAGTGGCTGGAGTAGCTCTGCTGACTTCAGCATGTATCTGGCACCTCTGCCCCTCCTCCACCCACCTAGGCGATCCCTTCACAGCCCTGCAGAGGACTTATCTTCCCTTTACTGCCTGGGGTGGAAGAAAGATCAGATAAGGGCGCATAAAAGGTCATACAGTGACCAAACAGGGCCCAAGCATCTACCCTGGGACAGTGGCGAGAAACAGAAAGCTGTAGGGCCTCTGTTTTTCCACATGCCTTGAGCAAAAGAGTCCAGAGGGTTAGATTTTTATCTGTTTTGTATCTTCAGTAAATTCCCTAACTTAGAGGACCTGGATTTACAAGCAGAGTGCAAGGACAGAGGCCCAGGACTGAAGTGGCCATTCTAAGCTGTGAGCCTCTGATCCACTGCCACTTCCCCTTCCCTTCAGTGTGGGTAAACAGGCAGGTAAAAGGCTTCCCATAGAGCCTTTTCCATCAGCCTGGATACTTGAACCCAGGGACTCTCAAATGCTAAACAAGAAACCTTCCACCACTGAGCACCAGCCTCAGTCCTCCAATATATATGCTCTTTTTTTGGGGGGGTGGGGGTTGCAGGAGGAGAAGGGTTGAGTCAAGACAGGGTTTCTCTGTGTAGCCCTGGCTGTCCTGAAACTCACTCTGTAGACCAGGCTGGCCTCGAACTCAGCGATCCACCTGCCTCTGCCTCCCGAGTGCCGAGATGGAAGGTGCGCCATCACATCGAGCTGTTTGTTTTGTTTTTTGAAACAGAGCCCGGCTCTAAGCCATTTGCCTCAGCTTCCCCAGTGCCGAGACTGCAAATGGGGGCCACCACCCCCAGCCAACAGACATACTTTGAAGCAACAATAATTTCTTAAAGCTTTATTTCTAGTGTATGCATGTGAGTATTTTGTTTGCATGTATGTGTGTGCACCACATGTGTGTCTGGTGCCCTTGGAGGCCAGAGAGGGTGTCGGAGGCTCCCCTGGAGCCGGAGTTACATTTGGTTATGAGTAGCCACATGAGTACCGGGAATCAAACTCAGGTCGTCTGCAGGAGCAGCCAGTGGACTTAACTGCGGAGCCATCACTCCTGCTCAGCAATTTTATTAAACGAACATTTCATTTTTAATCTAAAGAAAAAATACAGCTGATGATAGCAAGTATAGGTGATCGTGTATCTGACCATTTTGTCGGTGGGAGTACTCTATAATAATGATCAAGCATAGCCTAGTAGATACAAAAACCAGTAACACAGTCACTTACTATCAAGTATCATGTGCTGTACTGTAGCTGTGTGGACTATACTTCCCCTCCCCCAACTCCACCCCCAACTAAAGGGAGTATCACTGGCTAGCTCCGAAGTTTGCTGGGAAGACTAGACTGGTCTCAAATTCACAGAGCTCCACTTGTCTCCACTGGGATTAAAGGTATGAAGCACCTTGGGAGGCAGAGGCAGGCCGATCGATGAGTTTGAGGCCAGCCTGATGTACAGAGCGAGTTCCAGGACAGCCAGAGCTATATAGAAAAAACTTGAAAAACTAAAACAAAAAACAAAGGCACGAACCACCACATCTGACCTCCTTTCTTTCTCTTGAGACACTGCCTTAGAGCCTTAAGTAGCCCAGGCTGACCATGGAACCTAATATGACCTTGAACCCCTGGTCTCCCTATTTCTACCTCCTGAGTGCTGGGATTACAAATGTGCAGCACCACATCCCGGTGGTGATGGGGATGGGATTCAGGAACTCAGGCACTCTAAACAACTGAGGTACAGCTCCAGCCCCTAAGGAAGATGCTTAGCAATGCATCACCTATCAATGCTTCCACCCCCCTTGCAGCGTCCACACTTACCCTATCCGACTTAAGCAAAGAAATTAACATCAGTCAGGTCCCAACAGCTGCCCCCCCACCGGCTCAGCTCTTCAGTTCTTCCATGACTCTCCATGGCTCCCTTTCCTTGCAGAAACATGGCCTCGGGTGTGACTTTCTTTGACGGTGTCATCAAGGTGTTTTCATGAATGGAAGCTACACAGGTCCTGAAATTCCCAGAGGAAGTGAGGCAACACAAGAAGGCAGTGCTCTTCTGCTCGAGGACAAGAAGATCATCATCCTGGAGGAAGGCATGAGGATCCTAAGAAGGGATGTAGGGCAGGCCGTGGTGCCCATACGCTACCTTTGTCAGATGCTGGCAGACAGGACTGCCTCTGTGCTCTCTATGATGCAACCTACGAGACCAAGGAGAGCAAGAAGAAGGACCTGTTGTTCATATCCTGGGCCCTTCAAGGGCAAAACAGTCTGTGCCAGCTCTGGGGACACCATTAGGAAACTGAGAGGCATCAGGCATGAAGCATGAGCAAGCTGCTAAGAGGAGGTCAGGAATCTCTGCACCCTGGCAGAAAAACTGTGCAGCAGGCAGCACTGTAATCTCCCTGGAGGGCAGGTCTATGAGCCCCCTCTAGGCTCCTCCTGAAGCAGCATGCAACTCCAGGCTTGCTCTTATGTGCTACAGGCTACCCCTTTCCCCAGAAGGCAGAGGGCAATGCCTTTACCCCAGTTTCCAAACATCTCCCCCAGACTCTCCCCCTCCCTCCATCCCTGATGGTTCTGGCTTTCACAAACTGCATTTGGTCTTCTGATTCCTCTTCGTCTGAAACAAGTCATGTTCCCTCAGGCACCCAGGTTTGGAGAGCCTGTGTTTTTTTTAAATGACACCCCCTACTCCTCCTCCCATGCTGCCAACTTCCAGCTGCAATGGTGATGGTGGCATGTGTGTCTGTTTAGCTCTGTACGTAAATTGAGCACTATTGAAATGACTCTCTTCTATGCCAGCTGGTAGCCTTTTCTTTTTCCTTGGTGTTGACCATTCATGGAAGCAGGATAGTAAGGGACCACCCATATATACTAAAAAGGCTAACAAGAAAAAAAAATGAAGTTCTCTACTGTCTCCCTGTGGACAGCCAGAGAACCCTTATCTCAAACAAAACAACAACCTAAACAAACAAACAAATAAATAAATAAAGGAGCCTGGCAATGGTGGTGCACACCTTTAATACCAGCATTTGGGAGGCAGAGGCAGGTGGAGCTCTGAGCTCAAGGCCAGCCTGGTCTACAGAGGGAGTTCCAGAACAGCCAGGGCTACACAGAGAAACCCTTGTCTTGAACCACCCACCCCACCCCCCCAAAAAGGAAAAAGTTCCAAAGAAATAGTGGCATTGGTATTCACCGATTCCCGCCTTACACGGCAGCCCACCTAGGCAGGAAGACCAAAGTACAGAAAGTTTGTCCCAGTCCTTCATGAGACTCAGTGAGGCCTCTTTCTCTTCCCAAAGTTCTCCGAGTCCTTATCAGGCCCAAATCAAAATCTGTTACTAAATATGTCATTCTCATTAATATGTAAAAGGCCACCAAGCCTGAATGTTCTCTTTCCTATAAAATGCTCGCACTTGCCACAACATTTTGCTTTCAGTCTCTAGGAACAGCGTGTCACGTGTGAGAGTCAGGACAGCAGATCTTTTAGACAAGGAGCGGTAGAAATTGTCCCATCGGGAAATCATGACAACAACCCCCCTTTCCCACGACATTTGTGGCTCCATCTGTTGAGCACTTTCCACAGGCCAGTGTCATGCCACGCCCTGCAGAGATGTCTTATTTTCACGCCACAGGAGGGAAGTGAGCATCTAATTGTGAATAGCCTGTTTACTTGTGCCCACCATCGACTAGAAGTTCCTAGCCAAATCCAGGGTCCACAGCTTCTCAGGACAAGCCCAGGAGGACCCACTTTCAGTATCACTGATGGGGGAGGGCTGAGAGGCAAGGCTACCCCACCTCCATCCCTCCTCTTCGCTGCTGGACCCTGTTGGGTTTCTCACTCGTGTTCTCAAGGCCTGGGGAACTTAACAGCAGCCGGCTCTAAATGCAACGAAAGCTCCTGTGGAAGTTCTACGGTGGCCACGGTCACTCCTGACCAAGATGTTACAGAAGTTTCTGAGGCCAGTGAGGATTTCATCTGGAAACCAAGGGCAACCTGAAAACACGCCACCAAGTATAAGGAACAATACGGTCCTGAAGACACTGCTCACCACATTTCCCAGTGCTCCAAAATCTGTGCTCTAGGTGATCCCAAGAGACTCATACCAGGGTGAGTGTGCACGCATGTGCACGTGTGTGAGTGTGGTCAGCTGGGAGTTCACTATTCACAACAGCCAGGCCAACCTCAAACTTTTAGGGATCCTCCTGCCTCTTCTCCCAAGTGCTGGGATTACAGGCATGCGCCATCACGCTTCTCTAGATCAATATTCTGAAACTGCTCAGAACCAAACGAATTCCAAACCTAGGCATAACCCCCTACAGTGAATGGGTAAGGAGAGGACATTAAAGGAAAAAAAAAAAAAAAAGGAGTCAGAGAGGTGGCTCGGTGCTTAGAAGCACCTGTTGCTCTTTAGAGGACTCGTGTTTGATTCCCAGCTCCCCACAGAGTGGTTTACAACTGTCTGTAGCTCCAGTTTCAAGGGATCAGGGATCCCACACTCTCTTCTGACTTCCAGGGTCCTGTATGCGTGTGATTCGAGACACACATGAAGTACTCATACACACAGATGAGAGAGAGAGAGAGAGAAAGAAAGAGAGAGATAAGGAAGGGGGAAGGAGAAAAGAAGGAGGGAAGGAAGGCAGCGGCAAGCCAGACACAGAAACACACTCCAGCACTCCAGAAGCCAAGGCAGGGGGATTGCCAGGAATTCAAGGCCAGCCTGGGCTATATATTATAATTGACATGCCAGCCAATTAATGTTACTCAGCAAGACCTTATCTCAAAACACACATGGCTGTGATGCAAGCACTCTGAAGGTAGATAGGGAAAAGAAAAAAAAAAAAGAAACCCAAGAAAACAGTTCAGTATCTCCAGCCAGTCAGGCCTCCTGGGCTGCCAGCTGAGGCTGCCTCTCAGCACATGGTGATTACATTGGCTTTGGAAAGATTACTGGCATTTTGTCTAGAACAGTCTCTATGTCAGTCAACATCACCAAAGGGTCAATTTAGAACCTCAGCAATCCAGGATGAATATAGACTCTCATCTAAGGTCTCTCTGTGGGAGGAGAGATGGTTTAAATCTTCACTAAGTTGCAAAAAAATGAAAATATGAAATGAAATACCTGGTTAAGTAGGCTTAGAAATGAGTGAAACCAAATTGCATTATTTCAAGCAGAGAAAAAAGTCTTTCAGATTTGCCTGGAAAAATCCAGCCTTATCTAGTTTTAGGTGACGTTTCCTTCTGGGTCTGTAACAATTCTATAGTGTGTCTTAGGAGCCGTGATACAGCTGTGACTTGGCACATCTTACAAGATTTGTCAGCACATTTTAGATAAACAGAAGTCAGACGCATGTCTGGATTTGGGTTGGGGGTGGGGTGGCGTGGAAATATAAGGAGGAGAAGAAAGGGCATCTAAGACCCTCGAGAAAAGAGAGGGGGGCATCATGGAGTGAACCTGGGTTCTCAACTTCCGTGCAGTGGGAGCTGAGGCAGAAAAATTTCTTGAGCCAGTAATTTTGAAGCCTGCCTTGGCACCATAGACCCCCATGCCAAAACAAGAGCAGACAATGGGGTAGAGGATCAAGCTGGTTGAGAGCTGGAGAGCATCAATGCTGGCAGGTGTAGAGTTTACTTACAAGCTGGAAGCGTATGCTCACGGTGGCTCACGCTTTTCATCCCAGCACCTGAGAGGCAGAGACAGCTGAATCTCTGTGATTTCGCGGCCAGCCTGGTCTACAGAGCGAGTGAGCTCCGGGACGGCCAGGGCTGTTACACAGAGAAACCCTGTCTTGAAAAACCATAATAAATAAATAAATGTTAGAGGGGTATGCTCAGAAGAAATTGTGATAGGGCCACTAAGATGCTGATGTCCCCAGTGTTATGTTATACACCATTTTTTCCCCCAGGTTGAAAGGGTAATCATAAACCACAAGGTATCATAGTACCCCAAGAGCTAATATTTGACCTGAGGGACTTTGAAATATGACCTAGTTGGATGACTGCACAGGTGGAAAGTGACCCACTAGTGTCTAACATGGTTGACAGAGCTTCACGGGAGAAGATTTTTGCTTTTGAGACAGGATCTCACTTTGTAGCCTAGGCTACCCCAAAACACAAACTGTAGGACACCAGGCTTCTCTCAAACTTCTAATAATCCTCCTGCCTCGGCCTCCAAAGCCTGGGATTATAGGCTTGAGCCACCATGCCTGGCTTCTGCCTAAGGAGATGTTATTTGATTTGATTTTTTGAAACAGGGTCTCACATAACACCAGGCTAGCCTTGAAGTCACTATGTAGGAGGAAACAATCTTGAACTTCTGATCCTACTGTCTCCACTTCCTAAGTGCTAGGATTACCTATATACAGTGCAGGCTCACTTGGTGTTAGGAACTGAAGGCTCCATTCACTCTTATGAACCCAGTCGCATTCCCAGCCCTGTTTCGTTATTGATATTTTAATTTTTTTCTATGACAATCTCAAGCAGCTGACATTGGCTTCAAACTCAGTCTGATCTCCTGTCTCTACCTCCCAAGTGCTGAGATTACAGGAGCAGCGGCAGCTTCCTCCTTAGATTTCTGATGAATGAAATCTTCATAGCAGTGAAAGAAAAATCACAAAGGCTGTACAAGAGAAAGGCCCACTCGTGATCACTAAAATCCCTCCCCAGCCCTCAAGAGTGACAGTTATGAAGAAAGCAGAAAAGTTGCACCTCAGCACCATGACTGTGGATCAAGATTGACACCCAGTGGCCAAATTTAGTCTCTTTCACTGAAATTCTTTTTCTGTGTGTTATATCTTTTGATTTTTTTTTTTTTTTTTTTCCTTTGAGTGTTTGAGACAGGATCTCACCCAGCAGCCCAGGCTGGTCTAGAAATCACTGGGCAACCGGGGCTAGTTTCAAGGTCTCCATCTGCTTGACTCTTTCTACATCCCAACTTCTGGAATTGCAGGCATGACCACCACAGCCAGTTAATTACCCACTTTTTTTTTCTTCTTTTTAGAATATACCTAAACCTGTTCTTGCTTTTGCTCTTATTTGTTGTTGTTGTTATTTAATATTTGTTTATTTTTAACCTATACCTATACCTTTATAACCCAGGCCTATACCTTTAGTCACAGCACTGGGGAAGCAGAGGCAGGTGGATCTCTGTGAGCTCAAGGCCATCCTGGTCTACATACTGAGTTCTGGGACAGCCTGCGCTACCTAGTAAGACTCTCAAAAAAAAATATTTTATGTGCATAGCTGTTTTGCTTGCATGTATACCTGTGCACATGTGTGCCCGGTGCCCAGAAGAGAGTGGTGAGTCCCTTGGATTAGTAACTACAGACAGTCGTGAATCCCCCGTATGGGTGTTGGAAATGGAACTCAGGAACCATTGTTTTCAGTGTCCCCCAACAGTGAAATGATAAGAAACACACTCATCTAAGAAGTCAATATCCTCCAGCTCAAAAGACCTGGCTCCTGTAAAGACAAAGGATCATTCTTCTTAGCCGCAGGTAATGTCACCCACTTGACAGTTTCCATTCACACACACACACACACACACACACACACACTCACTCTAACAGGGCCTGGTCTCAGAACTACTCCTTATCAGCAGCCCCAGGGCTTCTGGCCTGCACCAGGCTGGAATGGGCTGCTTAAAGGAGTCTTGGAATTCCAGGTAGCCAGGTCACAACAGCTCCTATTCAAACCCTCCCAGAGCAAATCATTTCAGTCCCCAAGGAAGCCACTCTCCCAGCTAAAAACAAACCTCAAAACAGAAAAAAAGAAAACAAAAGCAAAAATAGGTAATAATAACAGGGTGTGGTGGCACACACCTGGATCCTAGCATTTGGGAAGCCGAAACAGAAACAGACCAGCCTCTGGATGCTCAAGGCCAGCCTGGGCTGCGTATCTAGACCCTTCTCAAAAGGAAGTGGGGCTCCGGAGGTGGCTTATTGGCAAAGTGGCGAAATGTGTGTCATGCTGGCATGCAGATCTGAATTCAGATACCCAGAACCCATATAAAAAGGCAAGTGTGGCCACACATGCCAATGCCCTACAGTGATGGGGAAGCTGAAAAAGGGGTTCCCTGGGGCTTGCAGGCCAGCTAGCATAGCTTTAGGCCTCCATGTAAGTACACACACACACACACACACACACAGAGGGAGGAGGGAGGGCGGGAGGGAGGGAGGGAGGGAGGGAGGGAGGGAGGGAGGGAGGGAGGGAGAAAACAAGCATCCAAGCCTGGCTCGGCTATTTGGGGGCTCTGGTCCTCTAGCTGCACAAATTCTTCATCACTGAGATTCCTCACATTGCATCTAGGCATCTCACTATGTGGTGTCACCCCCACTCCTGACCATTACACCTGTTTTACAGGTGTAGAAACAAAGCCCACGATTAAAACACTGGCTCTTGGGGTTGGAGAGGTGGCTCAGCGGTTAAGAGCACTCACTGGCTGCTCTTCCAGAGGTCCTGAGTTCAATTCCCAGCAACCACATGGTGGCTCACAACCATCTATAATGTGATCTGATGCATGCCTTCTGGCATGCAGATTCATATATATAAATAAAATAAATCTTTAAAAAAAAAAAAAAAAACACTGGCTCTTTCCAAAGCAGGTCTTCCTCCTGATCCGTCTTCGCCCCGCTCCTGCCTGGCCTTCCTTTGGATCTTTATCCTTTACCCATGCAGGGGTCTGCCAGGCAACAGACTCAGCGTCGGTCACCATCTCCTTGGTGGTCTTGGAGACAAGCTCCTGCGGTTCCACAGGCTTTAGGCCTGGGCAGCGTGTGGCGTGTCCTTCCCATCCGCACACGCTCCCTCCATCCACTCCCAGTCTCTCCTGTGCCAGGCTTGCCATGGCTCCTGGGGGTCCAGCATTCATGGTTAAGCTGGCCTCAGTTGCCCTAAGTATTACCTTATTATCTCCTTAGAACAGGAGCTTAATGGATCAATTGGCAGGTTGTTTGCCGCCCTGAAGAATGCTGTATTTCCTTAGGATAGGTAACTTATATTCACCATTAAAGGATGGTAAGGAGTTATTTAGAGCTCATCTTTTTCGGCCTGTTTAGGAGCAGAAAATACAGTTCAGTAGCAGAGTACTACCTAGCCTGCCTGAGGTCCTAGATTCAATCCCTGGAGTTAGTTGATGGACCAACACAACCTTTAAAAAATTAATATAGCAAAATGAAAGCCTACATTCACAAGGAGTAGCAAAGGCCCTTCGCCAAGAACATCCTCCAGGGTGGAACTCAGGATTAGGTGCAGTGGCATAGTGAAACAGCTAGAATCCACTCAAAACTTCAGACACTGAAGAAGACAAGGTTGCTTCCTTCGAGAGTGAGTTCCTGTCAACTCTGACTGGGTCCTGGCCATCTTGATCATCCTGCCTCAGCCTCTTAAGGAGCTAGGATCATAGGCTTGGGACAACAAGCCAGCCTGAATTATTCTTAGATGATTGATTCTGCTTTCATTTAATGTCTTTCCCCTTCTTGGAAACTCACCCAGCACATGTCCCTTAATCAGAATTAATCTTTGTACTTTCTTACATTTTCCTTTTCAGCCTCCCCGACTCCCTTGCCCTGCCCCCCTTTTCTGGGAAGACCCTGTGAAACTTGCCTTTCTCTCTCTCTCTCTCTCTCTCTCTCTCTCTCTCTCTCTCTCTCTCTCTCTTTTATTGTGGTGTTGTTTATTTGTTCTCGTGTTTACGTTTTGAGAATCTGAATCTGAATCTGAATCTTGGTATGCCTGGTACAGGCTGAATCTGAATCTGAATCTTGGTATGCCTGGTACAGGCTGAATCTGAATCTGAATCTTGGTATGCCTGGTACAGGCTGGATCCAACGTCAAGGTTCAGGACACACACACACACACACACACACCTCACTCACCTCAGCCTCCAGTGTGTGAATGGGTGTGCTTGTGTCGCTTCACCTGGCTGAATGCACAAATTCTAATTTTCTTACACCTAGGGTATCGGTTTCTCCAGGGTTGCCTGGCTACCCTTTGTAAGTGCCGGGACTAAAGGCATGCACCGCCACACCTGGCAGTAAATTTTCTTCCTGTTTGGTTCTCCTCCTCCTTGTCCTTCAACACTTTTTTTTTTCAGATTTTTCTTTTCCTTATTTCTTTCCCCAGTGTTTGATGACTTGAGTGTCTCTCTCTCTCTCTCTCTCCCAGGTCTTCGTAAGTATCTGATAAATCTTGAGATTTGTGTTCAGTGAGTTGACTCAGTGGATAAGCGGACTTGCTGTCCAAGCCTGGAAAACCTGAATACAAGCCCTAGGTCCCATGTAAAGGTAGATGGAGAGACCAACTCCTCAAACTTATCTTCTGCTCTCATATGTGTGCTGTGACACACACACACACACACAACACACACACTATAAAAAATTCTAAGGTTCATTTTTGCTTAAGGGTGCAACCCTTAGCAACTGGTTTTAAAGACTGATTTCTTAATTGATGATTGATTGATTATGTATAGTGTTCTGTCTGCATGTACACCTGCACACCAGAGGAGGGCACCAGATGGTTGTGAGACACCATGTGGTTGCTGGGAATTGAACTCAGGACCTTTGGAAGGGCAGCCAGCACAGTCAACCTCTGAGCCACCTCTCCAGCCCAGCAATTCTGTGCATAGTTACTACTGGGAGATCTTTCTTTCCTTCTTTTCAATGAATGATACACTTTATTAACCCAGCATCCTTTGTTCTAATGCTTCTTGCTGGCAGCTGCCACCTGTCCAGCGATCCTGTCCAGACCACTCTGTCAAGGTATTGTTAAACTGTTTACTCTAGCCTTTAACTTACTTATTAGGTAACTTATTAATTATTTTATTTTTATTTTTTTTTATATTTTTTTAAATTTATTTAACTTTATTCTATGTGCATTAGTGTGAAGGTGTCAGATCCTTTGGAATGGGCATTACAGACAGTTGTGAACTGCCATGTGGGTGCTGGGAATTGAACCCAGGTCTATTTGGAAGAGCAGACAGTGCTCTTAACCACTGAGCCATCTTTCCAGCCCCTTATTTTTATTTTTTTATTAAAAATAGGTCCTTTTCTCAAACACTATATGATTATGGTTTCCCCTTCCTCTACTCCTCCCAGTTTCTCCATACCTTCCCACCCCTCTGATCCACTCCTTTTATGTCTCTCATTAGAAAAAACAGGCTTCTAAGAGATGACAACCAAATACGACAAATATAATAAACGAAGCAGAAAACTACCACACTTGTCAGTCGGTAGTGTTGCATGCCTTTAATCCCAGAATTTGGGAGGCAGAGGCAGGCAGAGCTCTGTGAGTTCAAGGCCAGCCTGGTATATAAAATGAGTCCAGAACAGCCAAGGCTATACAGAGAAACCCTGTCTCAAAAAACCAAAACCAAAACCAAACAAACAAACAAACCTATCTTATCGAAGTTGGACATGGCAACCCAACAGGAAGAAAAGAGTCCCAAGAGCAGTTACGAGAGTCGGAGACCCACTCGTTCTCACAGTCAGGAGTCCCATAAAAATGCTGAGCTAGTAGCTGAAATATGTTCGCTGGAGACCCAGCGCTGACTCACATGGAGACTGTGCTTGCAGCTTCAGTCTCTGGGGGCTCTGCTAGCTCATATGCACCTTGCTTAGTTACCCAGAGGGCCGTGTTCTCCTGGTGTCCTCCATCCCCTCTGACTCTTACGATCTTTCCGCCTCCTTTTCCCTGGGATTCCCTGAGCTCTGAAGGGGAGGATTTGATGGAGACCTCCAATTTAGACTCTCTCTCTCTCCTTAGACTATCTGGCTGTGGGTCTCTGTATCTGTTCCCATCTGCTGCTGCAGGAAGCCTCTCCAGGTAAGGAACCAATCTATGAGCATAGCAGAATACCATTAGGAATCATTTTATCAGTTTTTTTTTTAAAGATTAATTTTTTTATGTATATGAGTGCTCTATCTGAATGTACACCTGCATGCCAGAAGAGAGCATCAGATCCCAGTATAGATGATTGTGGTTTCTGGGAATTGAATTGTAGTTTCAGGACCTCTAGAAGAGCAGACAGTGCTCTTAATTGCTGAGCCATCTCTCCAGTCCTTGATTTTATTTTTTTTAAAGATCAATCATGTTTGGTTTTACTCTAGGTCTCTGGGCTATCTAGTCTCTGGCTCATGGTCACACACACAGTGCTGGGTATGGGTTCCTTCTCCTGGAATGGGCCTTTAGACAAATCAGACATTGGTTGGCTATGCCTACAACTTCTGTGCTACAAACCCAGTGATTTACCTGCTTTTGGCTCCCAAACACTGAGATTAAAGGCATGCACCCTTATGACAGGCACTATTTTTTGTTTTTGAGGCAGTTCTTGAGTAGCTCAGGATGGCCCTGAACTCCTGATATTTCTCCCTCCCCCTTAACAACCATGGAGCAATCTATGTGTCCTTCATCTAACTGTCAGCACTGTTAACTAGAAGCCCGGTTGAAATTCCTGGTCTATCCTTGCATGGTCTGCTAAAAAAAAAAACACAACCACATAATATGTGGTTGAATTCACTTAATAAGAGCTACAGGTCTCTTCTTCCTGCCCTTCTCCTTGGTTTCTGAGCAGGTCATTGGCCTCCATACTGTTCACCTTCTTCCTCTGTTACAAAAAGATAACTCTATGCACACACATGTGCAAAGTACTCCAGAGGCAGAGGGCCAAGCTCAAGGACTGTCTGGGCTACATAGTAAATTCCATGTTCACCTGAGTCACTCATGACCCTGGAGAGTCTGTGAAGGGTGGTGGTACTGAGGGACCACCCGGGAACGAGAAAAACAACTGTGATTATTTGAATTGAAGCCAGGTGCAGATAGCTCTTGACGGGCAGGGTGAACTGTTCTGAGAAAAACCATAAGCAACCAGCTGGAAACTATCTACAACCAGCTGTAAACCATCTTCATGCTATTCTTGCTGACCAGTCAACGTATAGAGCAAAAGTGGTCTGATTTTCAGGTGTAAAAACCCTGTGCTTTGCATGTTCGGGGTCATATCCTGTCTTTGGAGGGGCGGCCCTATCGCGATTGGAATAAACCTCTTGCTTTTGCATCGAGTTGTGGTCTGTGAGTGTTCCTGGGAAGGGCGCGATCCTGAGCTCCTGAGCAGTGAGACTCCAGGTCTTACAGAACCTGCCTGTAAACCACCAAATCTGGGAGGCTGTGTGTGTAGAATTGCCTAGACTACATGGGAAGGCCCTGTCTGTGGAAGAGGAAGGAAAAAAGAGGAAGGAGAGAGGAGGGAAGAAAGTAGAG
Organism: Meriones unguiculatus; assembly: GCF_030254825.1. Taxonomy (NCBI): domain Eukaryota; kingdom Metazoa; phylum Chordata; class Mammalia; order Rodentia; family Muridae; genus Meriones; species Meriones unguiculatus. The sequence continues at coordinate 122,598,443 of NC_083356.1, read as the reverse complement.
AAGAGAGCAAGAGAGAACTATGGCCTTCCTGTTCGAGCTCAGCTGGCTTCTGGTTCAATAACCAATAGAAAGTAGCAGAAGTGGTGCTGTTGGCTTCTGAGGCTGAGTCAGCTCGGAGGCAAACCTCGATGTGACCATCTCTCAGTGCCCTGAGGCTCCCTCTGAAAATTCCATTTTTGTGGCTGTTACTTTCACAGACCACACACACACACACTCACACACACACACACAAAGCAAAGACTGTTCTGTAGCTGTCCATGAGTTCTTCCCGTTTCCATCGACCATGGCTGGTGACGGAGTTCTCCGTTCTCCTTCCCTGCACTCCCGATGACATCACAACGGGCCTCTAAAACTGGCCAACACTTGTGAACTTGTGGTAGAAACGAGCAGAGCCGTGCCGCACAGTCCCGGATCAGCTTCCCGCGGCACTCTCTAAGCTGTCCCCCCTGCTTATCTCGTCAAATGCTGTCTCCTGAGATGCCAACAAGCAGCACATCCTGTAAGTCAGAGCTTTCAAGCTCATGGCTGCTCCCGATTATGCTCCCTTGCTTCTTTTTTTTAATGTTGTTCGTTTATTTATATTTTGACGCGTGTCTGCCTGCCTGCATGTATGTATACCACGTTCCTGCAGTGCTGATAGACGCCAGAAGGGAGCACCAGATCCCTTGGAGCTATGCGTGTGCGCAAGGTCCTCTGGGAAAAGCAATGAGCACTCCTAACCTACGAGCCATCTCTCCAATTCTTGCTCTGCTTTGTCTATTGCTACAAATACGTTTACCTCTTACTTTGACTGAAAATGCAACCTAGCAGTGATTATCAACTGACCAAACTACTCTATCTTTGATGGCAGAGATACAGGTACACAAAGTTTCTGATGTTGACAAAGGAAAGGAATGACCCTCCCTCTCCTTTTTATTTGTTTTGTATTATCTTATGTTTGTTTTCGTTTTGGACAAAACAAAAGTTTATACAGCCCTGGCTGTCCTGAAACTCACTATGTAAACCAGGCTGGCCTTGAACTCACAGAGATCTGCCTGCCTCTGTCTCCCAGAGTGCTGTGATCACAGCGTGGGCCACCGCGCCCAGGGTTTGTTCATTTATTGAGCCAGAATTGGAAGTAGTCCAAATTGACTTGAAACCCCGCTATGTAGCCACAAAGACTTTGTGCTGATTACCCTGCCTCCACCTCTGGAATTCTGGGATTGCAGATACACCTGAACCATCACGCCCAGTTTATGTGGGTTAGACGGTGCTGGGGATCATGCATGCTAGGGATCATGCATGCTACCACACACACCATACACCCATGAAAGTACACTCACACACAGGCACAACCTGAGGTGTCCCTTTTCTCTTGTTTTGTTTTTGAGACAGGGTCTTTCTACATAGTACTGGCTGTCCTGGAACTCACTAGCCTCAAACTCACCTGCCTCCACTACTTGGGTTTAACCGTGTGTGCTACTATGCCCAGCCCTTTTAAGATTTATTTATTTATTATGTATACAGTGTTCTGACTGTATGTACACCTGCTCGCCAGAAAAGGGCACCAGATCTCAGCTGGTCATGAGCCACCATGTGGTTGCTGGGATTTTGAACTTAGGACCTTTGGAAGAGCAGCTAGTGCTCTTAGCCTCTAAACCATCTCTCCAGCCCAAGATGTCTCATTTTAATATGGAATTTGTACGTTACAGTCCCTCCCAGAGCTCATAATGAATCTGAGATGACAATCAAAATTAAATAAAAAAAAAATGATGTGTGTCTGGCAATGGGACGGTGCATGACCAAGAGGCATCCGTTCGGGCCTCTCCCATTCTCAAGCGACACTTGACCGTGGGCTTCCATTGTTGGAGTAAACACAACCTTTCTTACACCGGCAGACTGTGGTTCTGATCCACTGAAAGCCCTCCGTGGACAGTGAGGGATCAGCAGACAGGGTAAGGGGCGAGCAGTAGATAAGCCAGTGCGTTAGCACCAGTCAGTTCGTAAGAAAAGCGCTGAAGCCGAGCGGACATGGGGCTTCACAGAGGCAGCTGACCCGCTCCGTGTCTGAGAGATGGATTCACGGCTAATTAACCGGCCAGAACTATTCTAACTCCTGTACCTAGGAAAACACGAGCCGAGACAAAGAGTGATTGATTTTACCGGGAAAGTCCTGTTTGTGAAATGGGAGGAGGGAAGGCTGGCGGGGGCAACCGCTTGCAAGCTCGGGGCTGGCGCAGCTCGGCCGAGGAAATCGGGATTTCGCGGGAGACTGGCTCTGGTTACTGCTGCTACTGTCCGGATTGCTTTTATTGTGTGCTCTAAACGGTCTTGGAGTAAGGGGATAGTTAAATCTGCGGGAGGGTAGCTGGACCACAAGATTTACTGGAAGCCTTTGAAGTTGCTGTCACTGGAATCCCAAGGGAGATGATAACACTCCGCTGCCACTGTGCAGGCAGATTATTATCAGGCTGCTATTAGGAGACAGGGGCGGAGCTCTGTCCTTTAACACAAATTACCTGTCTGCACAAGGAGGCTGTAAACAGTCCGTGATAAGATTTTTTTTTTTTATATAATTCCGCTTCGATTTTTTTTTTCTGCCCTAACATAAATCCTCTCTACCAATAGCTACAGATGTGTCTGCTTTCACAGATTTGAAACCCAGAAATGCCCGTAACCAAAGCTCTTGGGAGGCTGAGGCAGAAGGACTGGGTTCTAGCTTCAGAAGGTCAGCCTGGTCTGTATGGAGAGGGCCAGACCGGCAACGGTTCCATGGCAACATCCTATCTCCAAAACAGACCAAAACAATGGCTTAGAGGTCAAGGGCTGCCGTCCTCTTCCAGAGAACCTGTGTACAATTCCTACGACCCATAGTGGTTAGCAACTGCCTGGAACTCCCCTTCCAGGAGACCTGACTCCTTCTGGACTCTGTCAGCCCTGAATACGTGTGGTGCACATACTTACATGCAGGCAAAACATACACACACACATAAAACCAAGATCAAACAAATCTTTAAAAAAAAAAGAGAAGAACAAGGAAAGGAAAAGAAACACAATCAAACCAAGAATGTACTGCTCATACAGCTGGACATGGTGGCACCTGTGTCATCTAGCCCCGGGAAGGTAGAGTCAGGGGGATCAGAAGTTCAAGGCCAGCCTGAGCTTCGTGTATGCATCACACACACACACACACACACACACACACACATTATACATACATGTGTATATGTACTTACGTGAGGATTCCCCCCACACTCTTTTATTTTGTTTAGCTTTACCTCATCTTTCTCCCTCTCTCTGTCCTGCAGTAACTGGTTTCCTTCTAGAGCAGTGGGTGGAGACCCCTTTGGGGGTCATGTATCAGCTTTCCTGTATATCACGTAACAGTAGCAAAATCACAGTTACAAAGTAGCAATAAAACTAATTTTATGGTTGGGGTCAGCACAACATGAGGAACTGTATTAAAGTGTCCCAACGCTGGGGAGGCTGAGGACCACTGCCATAGAGGCTCTTCTAAAAGGGGGGAGGAAAACACAGCTCAAGGAAAAGGAAGCTCAAGTCTAAAACACAGAGAGGACACGGACAATAGAAGACAGAGGCTCTGCAAACAGGTGGAACCGGTTGAATGGAGTTTAAGTCGGTAGTGAGTAAAGATTAAAAAGTAAACAAATAACTTGAGTTTCTGAAAGCAGAAAAACTGGAATCTAGATTCTGTCACCTCATGGACATTAAGCCCTGAAAACATTTATACTGCCTGGCCAGACACAGTGACACATGCCAGTGATCCCAGCACTTGGGAAGCAGAGGCAGAAGGATTTTCAAAAGTCAGGGGCCTGCCTGGTCTACACAGACAGTTCCGGGCCACTCAGGGTTACATAGGAAGGTCCTACAAGAGTTGGACTCAAACATTTGGATATCTGGTCCGAGGCTGGTAGGATTGTTTGGGAAGGGTCAGGGTGTGTGGCCTTGTTGGAGGAGGCATGTCACTGGTGGCAGGATTTGAGGGTTCAAAAGCTTTGTACCATCCCTCCTTGTTCAATCTGCCTGCGAGCAGGTCAAGGTGTGAGCTCTCTGCCATCATGGGCTCTAATCCTCTGGAACCGTAAGCCCAATCAAATGCTTTCTTTTTTAGTCTGTTTGGTTTGTTGTTGTTTTGGTTTGGTTTCCAAGACAGGGTTTCTCTGTGTAGCCCTGGCTGTCCTGGACTTGCTTTGTAGACTAGGCTGGCCTCAAACCCACAAGAGACCCATCTGCCTCCCAGGTGCTAGGATTAAAGACATGCATCGCCACCACCCTGACAAAGGCTTCTTTTGTAAGTTGTTTTGCTTATAGTATTGTGCCACAACAATAGAAAAGTAACCTTAAAAAAGACCCCATCTCAAAAACATAAATAAATAAATAAATAATAAACAAAACTATAGACTGCTTTAAACAGAGCTAATAAGTTTTGTGAGATTTTGGTTTGTTTTAGGGTTTATTTCATTTTATTCTGAGTATATGAGTGTCTTGCCTGCATGTATGTTGGGATATAGTATGTCTACATGCATGTTTTGCCTGTAATGCCATGGAGACCAGACGAGGGCTTTGCATCCCCTGGAGCTGGAGTTACAGGCAGCTGTGACAAGCGGCCATGTAGGTGCTGGGGACTGAACCAGGATCCTCTGGAAGAGCAGCCAGTGATCTTCACTACTGAGCCAGCTCTCCAGCCTCAACAGGTGCCTGAGCTTCATCACTCACCCCACAAAGGCAGCCTGGGCTAGAGTGAGAGCTCGTTTATGAATGATTGAATGAGTGAGTGAGTGAGTAAGATGAATGAATGAATGAATGAATGAATGAATGATGCAAGGACCAATTTCCCCAGAATATGCTAATATACGTTTGCTTACAACTGCAGGGTTGCTTTACAATATAAACACAGCAGAATTAATTTAGTCCCTGGTCATCTGAGAAAAATAGAGAACAACACAATAAAAGACATCCATGAAAGAAACGGCACAGCCCCCATGCATGGCAGGTCTCCGTAAATGCTCTGGATTCAGATTGACGCAGTTAACGGTGGTTTTTGCGTTCAGGTGGATAAGCAAAACCCAGCCGGCTCTGTAGCTGCTGTTCTAAAGGCTGGCCACACGGCGTCGCTGTTGCCCGAGGGAAGAGCTTGAACAGCGCTCCTCCCTTCCGCTCTTCCCCGTTCACAGCGTCTTTTTTTTTTTTTTTTTTTTTTTTCTTTTAAATTAGTATTTGTGGAGGCAAGGGGAGGAGGGGAGGGGCGAGGCTGGAGAAATGGCGGGGAGGTTAGGAACGCTTGGTCCTATTGCGGGTTCGAGTCTCAGCACCTACACATTGGCTCACAATCATCCATAACGCCATACCTGTTCTACATACACACACGCCAGGGAAAAAAACATTCGCGTACACTATAAATAAATCTGCGTGCGTGCTCTTGTCAGTATTTTTCCCCAGGCTAGACTTGAAGCCTTAGCTCCGTTGATCCTCCGACTACAAGTGTCTTGACTACGAATTATGTCAATATTACATTTATTTAAAAACCCACACAACTCAAAGGATAAAAAATTATTGCTCTTTGGTGGGTGAAAAGGCTTATTGGGAGCCGGCAGTGATCCACGCCTTTAATCCCAGCAATCAGGAGGCAGAGGTAGGTGGATCTTTGAGTTTGAACCTAGCTTGTCTACAGAGTGAGTTCCAGGACATTCAGAGTCACACAGAGAAACCCTGTTTAGAAACAAACAAACCCAAGCAAACAGGCTTATTGGGAAACGCACTTGCTGCCAAGACTGACGATCTAAGTTTGACATAGACCGCCCAAATGGCGGAAGGACAGACAACTACTGAAAACTGTCCCTTGACCTCTGTCTGCATGGCAGCCAGAACAGCATGTGCCTATATCTCTCCTCTCCTCCCTTACATGTATTTACATGTAAAGAAAAAAAAAAAAAGTTGAGGGGACGACTAGAAGGATGTCTCAGTGCTGAAGATCACTGGCTGCTCTTCCGGAGGGCCAGGGTGCTCACCAACTGTCTGTGACTCCAGTTTTAGGGGAACCGACTCCCTCTTCTGACCTCTTCTGGCACTGCACAAACATTGTGCGCGCCCGTACGTGCAAGATACCCATAACACATAGAGCAAAAATAAATTTAAAAATAGATCAGTTTAAAACTTTAGGGAGAAACTCTTTCTGACACCCCCCCCCCTTTCACCTGGAGGGCACATAGCCCCTTTAAAAGGACTGTGAGGAATGGCAAAATAGCTAACTGGGTAGAAAGTGTTCGCCTTGGAGTTGGGGGAAACTCAAGAAAAAAATGCCAACCTCTCGAAGTTGTCCTCTGACCCAGGGGCAACGCACACAGACACGCGTGCGAACGAGAGCACGCGCGCACAGATTTCTTTATAGTGTACGCGAATGTTTTTTTCCCTAGCATGTGTGTATGTAAAACAGGTATGGCGTTATGGATGATTGTGAGCCAGTGTGTAGGTGCTGGGACTCGAACCCAGGTCCTCTAGAAAAGGAGCCAGTGCCCTTATATGTTAATTCACTGATTGAGCCCAACCTTCTGGAGTTTGCTCCTTTGGGGTCAGGGAAGAATTTTGTTTCTGACTTTTGGGTTTTGGTTGTTTTGATTTTTTGAGATAGGGTTTCTCTGTGTAGCCCTGGCTGTCTTGGACTTGATTTATAGACCAGGCTGGCCTTGAATTCACAAGAGGTCTGCCTGCCTCTGCCTCCCGAATGCTGGGACTAAAATTGCACATCAGCTCTGCTCAGCTAGACTCATTCTTTAATACCTCTCTGCCTAACACTGTGGCTCGGAGGTCAAGAGCACTGGCTGCTCTTCCAAGCACTGGCTGCTCTTCCAGAGGTCCTGAGTTCAATATGGGTATATAATATACACATACATTCACACACAAAAGCAGAAGAGCAACTATTTGGAGGAAGAAAGGGAACCAACAGAGAGGGAAGAGAGATAAGAGAGGGTAGTACAAAGCTGACAATGAGGGTGATTCATGCTATTTGTGAACGAAATTGTCCTACTAAACTCATCATTTTTGTACAATGATGTACACATACCTTATGTTTTTTTTCTACCTAGGTAGACCAGGTTGGCCTTGAACTCACAGAGAACCAACTCCTCTGCTGGGTTTAAAGAATGCACTGCCTGGCTAATATATATATATTCAGAGCAGTTCCTGAGGGGGCGCTGGAGAGATGATTCAGTGATAAAGAGTGCTGGCTGTCTCACTACCAGGACTGGTGTTTGGCTCTCCATGCCCACAACACGTACCAAGTCGGGCATCTCACAAATGCCTGTGCCTCCAAGCCTGGGGAGTCCAGTGCCTTCTTCTGAGCACAGATATGTGCATACACACAAACACTCATACAGACAGACACAATCAATCTTTTGAAAGAAAAGAGAATAGTGTCAAGCATAGGGAGAACAGCGGGGGTGCTACCTAATTAAGTCACCAAGCGTGTCCACTGCACGCCACTTCCCCTACCCCCATGTGTGTGTGTTTGCACGTGCATGCACGCCAAGCGTGACAAGCTCCCCACAGCCTTGAAGGAGACCTGGGAGCATCGCCTTCCAGCAAGAGCTTTGGCCCATCCCTGCAGAGACGGAGTGATGAGGTGACACTGGGCCAAGGAAGTGATGAGTAGAACTAATGAGCAGGCAGGCGTTTCCCTGCCTCGTCTCCAGGCTCTAAGGCAATCGGGCTGATTGACGGCTGGATGAGGAAGCAGCCATTTTTGACTACTTCTCAGTCCAGGCGTGGTCAGCGGTGCCTTTGGGAGTGCTAGTTCCAGTAGGTCCCACAAGCCTGCCTAAGTTTTTAAGAGGGGGAGATACTCCAAGAGAAGAAAAAAAAATTGTTCCTTAAAACAGAAGGCAAACAGACTTTTTAAAAAACTTTTTTTTTAAGTAAAATATATTATGTCTACATTCATGTAATTTCCTGCTTGCCTCTCTGGAGCTGTTTTGGGGAAGAAGTGATTATCAGTGAGTAAATGGATCTCTGCTGCCCACGTCCTTAGGGCTGCTGGACAGCACCTACCACTGTGCCCCAGCGCTTGGACTCTCTGTGGCTTCTTAAAGTACCTAGGGCATCTCTGTTTTTAGTCCAGAAGCTCTCGGCTCTGGTTATGTGGGCTTTGAGAACCAATGGCTCCAAGTCTGTGTCCAGAGAGAGCTCCAAAAACAGTCTGAGGTCTACATCGTTCGAATGACTTTTTTGGCTTTTCGAGGCAGGGTTTCTCTGTGCAGTCCTGGCTGTCCTGGACTCTGTAGACCAGGCTGGCATCAAACTCACAGAGATCCACCTGCCTCTGCCTCCCTGAGTGCTGGGATCACAGGCGTGCACCACCGCTGCCTCAAATGACTTTTTACTCCAGCATCTCCCAAGGCTTTTTGGCCCACCTGTACCCTAGTTTCCTCTTCCCCTCTTGACAGCACAGTATCCTTAGGCTTTTTAGAAAAACATTTTTTTCCTTCTCTCTGCAGCCTCCTTAATTATAAAACTTAACCTGGTTAGTGTACTGTAACTAGCTCTAGCATCATCAGACTGTTTTCGAGTTTTGGATGTGTGTGGAAAGATAATAGCGACCAAACTCATTCCATTCAAGGTGTTTCCACTTAATGCTACTTTTATCAGCCCATTGAGCACTAAGCCTCAATGTGAGCACACAAGCCATGTTGTAAGACAAAATGGCATCCGTTGCTAGGCACTATGAATGGACTGTTACCAAGGTCACTGGGCACCATAACAGCGTATCTTCTCTTTGACACATGAATTGAAAGTGCTTATAAAATGTTCTATAGAAATGATTAAGAATGAGATACAAATAACGCATTTTTTTCTTGTGTGTTTTTGTTTTTTTGGCTTGGGTGGCCACCCCTGAAACACTTGTCACTTTGCCAGTGAAGGTCAGCATAGAAGGCCTGCCCATTTTCTTTGTTTCTTTGTTTTGTTTTTATTTTTCCTTTTTGTTTGCTTGCTTGTTTGTTTTCAAGACAGGGTTTCTCTGGGTAGCCCTGGCTATCTTGGACTCACTCTGTAGACCAGGCTGGCCTCGAACTCACTGAGATTCACCTGCCTCTGCCTCCCAGAGGGCTGGGATTACAGGTGTGCACCACCAACACCCAGCTGCCTGCCCATTTTCTAGGTGGCAGTTGTCATAACAGTATAAGTATGCATTTAGGAATATAACTTGGCAATCTGATAGGTTCAGATTGAGAAAGAAAAGAGCAGGAAAAAAAAAAAAGAGACACAGGGCATTGCTAGGGGTAATGGCTTTGTGCAAAGCTACAGATGAATAGGGAGAAGTGAAGCTAGATAGTCTGGCTTGACAAGTCCGTGATAAAGATAAATACAGAGAGGTCAGACCTTTAAAGGGACGGAGGTGACACAGGGCTGTAATCCCAGCACTTGAGGGCAGAGGCAGGTAGACCTCTATGAGTTTAGGCCAGCATGGTCCACACAGTAAGCTCCAGGCTAGCCAAAGCTTCATGAAGAGACCCATCTTAAAACAAACAAATTTGAGGGAAGTACACACAGGTAATCCCAGAGTTCGGGAGCCTGGAGAAAACGAGTTCTGTGCCAGCCTTACAAGGCAAAGAACACGGTTCATCAAAAAATAAAAAGCAAACAAGCAAGCAAGCTAGGGAAGAGACTTGCAAGTATGAAAAACAGAACTAGACCCATCGGTTTGCTCCTAATTGGACCAAACTGGAAGCCAACCGAGCTGCTGCCCTGAGTTAGAGAAGGGCTCTGATTTCCTTCTCAGCCGCCCAGCACAGCGGTTCCAGCCAACACGGCCTTCCCCCCTCTCCACCTCATCCTTCGCTGTCTACCTCTCGTCACCACTCACCCTTAGACTAAATATCGACTCGATTCACCCTGGCCAGGGCACGCTCATGAACACGATATCACACTCTTCTTAGCAATGTGTATCAATCACTGGTGAGTTTCATCAGAGGTTGAGAATCTTTGTTTCATCCAGCAGCACATTCTTTTCGCTTTTAAAAAAAATTATTATTATTTATTGTGTAGGAGTGTGTTTTGCCTGGATGTGTGTCTATGTACCATATCTGTGCAAAAAAAAAAAAAAAAAAGACAAGGGGGGGTCACTGTTCCTTAATCCTGCTCCCATGATATTGGGAAACACATCCCACAGAACTTCTTACATGTAAACTATAATGTTTAGGTTTTATCTCGGGTAAGCTTTAGGTTTTTATATGGGAACCACTGTGTGTGTGAGCGCACTGGTGTGACGCTACATGCTGAGCTCCACTGTTGTGGGTATTCACCAGAGAAGGCTGGTAGGACATATGTTTAAACGGAAAGAAAGTCTTTCTTAGCCAGCCACTGGGTTGCTCGGAATCCCAGTGCAGCCCTGAGCCTTTCTCAGGGTGAGCTCTGAAGCACAAACAGCCATGTTCTGGGTTGACATACTTCAGTTAACAAGAACAGTAGAAGTGGAACCACAGATGCTGAAAGCTTTGAGACTTTCCCAGAACTATGGACTTTGATGGATTAGGCCTTTGTTTTAGTTTTGGCAGGTGGTGCTGTCTACATGCTGAGTGTTATAGCCTGAACGGCACTTCCATCATGGAGTCAGTTGTGCCAAGGTCTTAGGGCCTACTAAGATCTGGGTCCCTGTTACAATATCTCCAGCCTTCCATATTTTAAAGCAATTTGCACTAAGGCATTATTCACATATCTGTGATGTATTAGTATTTATTAGTTGTTTTCACACAGATGTTAGTGAATATATCGTAGCTAAGATACACATCAAAGACTTCTGCCAGTCAAGTATGTTCCAGAGAGTTGCTATGCAACACATCATCTCTGCAAAACAACAGAATATTGTGCACTCAGAAGACATGGATTAGGAGTATAGCACAATGGGAGAATGCTTGCTTGCCTGGCATGTAGAAGGCCTTGGGCTCAGTGCCAGCAGGACAAAAGTTTGCTATTGTTGATGGTGCAATTCATACTCAGTGTTCTTACCATCAAACAAACTAAACCCACAAAGAAAAACAAGGAAAGATAATGGATTTAAAGATAATAGCTAGGGCTGGAGATATGGCTCAGAGGTTAAGAGCACTGGCTGCTCTTCCAGTAGGTCTTGAGTTCAATTCCCAGCAAACACATTGTGCCTCACAACCATCTATAATGAGATCTGGTGCCCTCTTTTGGCCTGAAGGTGTACAGGCAGGCAGAATAATATATACGTAATAAATAAATAAATCTTTTTTAAAAAGATAATGGCTTTTTTATTATCTTGATTGTGGTGATAACACACATGTATTCATAAGTTGCAACTCACCAAATTATATACATTAATTATTTTTACTATGCTTTTTATACTTCAATAAAACTAGAAGAAATATATTTCAATCAATACTGACTCACATTATTAAACAGAATAACAGAAACAAATTTTCTGAGATAGAGTCTTACTTATAACACTGCCTATTATAGAACTCACTATGTAGATCAGGTTAGCTTTGAACTCACAGAGATCTGCCTGCCTCTGCCCCCGAAATACTGTCCTAAAGATGTGTGCCACTACTTCCAGCAGTATAGATAACTTTTTAAATATTTATATTCTCTAAAATATTTGTGAGACTAACATTGATTTACATTCTTGCAAAACTTTAAAAAAAATAGGTTATTTTATTTTATGTGTATGTGTTTTGCTTGCATGGATGTCTGTGTACCATGGGTGGTGTCCCTGGTGCCTGTGGAGTTCATAAGAGGGCATCGGATCCCCTGGAACTGGAGTTACAGACAGCTGTAGCCACCATGTGGGTGCTGGGAACCAAATCTTCTTTCTCTGAGAGAGCAGCTAATGCTCTAAACCACTGAGCTGTGTAACCAGCCCCTGTTACAAAACTGTCTCATGCCTAGCTCAGTAATAGGCTGCCAGCATGGTGGCACAAGGCTGTACGTCCAGGACTCTGAGGACAGAATCACAAGGACTGTGAGAACTGCCTGGCCTACAAAGCAAGATCCTGTCTTTTTGTTTGGTTTGGTTTTTTTCAAGATAGGGTTTCTCTGTGTAGCCTTGGCTGTTCTGGACTCACTCTGTAGACCAGGCTGGCCTCAAACTCACAGAGATCCACCTGCCTCTCTGCCTCTCTGCCTCTCTCTCTGCCTCTCTGCCTCTCTGCCTCTCTCTCTGCCTCTCTGCCTCTCTGCCTCTCTGCCTCTCTGCCTCTCTGCCTCTCTGCCTCTGCCTCTGCCTCCCTGCATGCTGGGATTACAAGGTGTGCACCACCACACCCAGCTCTTTTTTTTAAAGATGAGTGATGTGGTTCACACTGAAATCCCAGTACTCAGGATAATGATCAGGAATAGTAACAATGTTGACATGATTTCAATGCTATAGTAACTCCTAAAACCCAAATGCCACAGTACATTAAACAAATAGCTGGGCAGAGTGGCTCACATATCTAATTTCAGCATTCTGGAGTCGAGGTAGGAAGGCTGATGTGAGCTCAGCACTCTGATCTACATGGTAAGTTTCAGGCCAATTTGGCCTACACTGTGAAACCCTGTCTGGAAGAAAACAGTAACTAGAGTGTTCCATCTCCTTCCATAGGCGATTATGGACAATGTGCATCCATGACCCAGTTAGAGTTTAAAAGCCAAACGTTTTCATGCCATTATACTTACAAGACCATGAAAGGCTCTTGAGTATGCCCAGGAGAGCCCAGATCACTCTGTGTGAATCAGCAATTCAGTTGAGGTTTTATTTGCTTGTTGATAATTGCCATGTGCTAAGAGAAAGCACTTTGATTCGTTTAGAAAGAATTTATAAAGTAGGCAAGATACATGCGTTTAATCCCAGTAATAGGGAAGCTGACGTGGTTTGATTTCGAGGTCAAACTGGACCACAAAGTGAGACCATATCTCGGAAGAAAGAAAGAGAGGGACAGAGGAGGAGGAGGAAGAGGAGAAAGAGAGAGGAAGGAAGGAAGAGAGCGAGAAAGAAAGGAAGGAAGGAAGAGAAAGAAAGAAAGAAAGAAAGAAAGAAAGAAAAGAAAGAAAGAAAGAAGAGAAAAAAGAAAAGAGAAGAAAGAAGAAAGGCAGGGAGAAAGAAAGAAAGGAAAGGGACAAAAAAGAAGTGTTTATCCCGTGTTCAGTCTATGCTGTACATTGTTCAAAGCGGTGAACTTAGAAGGATCAGGAGCGCGTCTTTTGTTTGCTCACAATAGAGGAACCCCAGAGCTGACCTGTGAAATAAGACGTAAGGGCTGGCCGTGCACGCATCTGGGGAAGCAGTGGCCCAACCAGACGGAATAGAACCTTAGTAGGTTCTGAGCCTCGGTCTGGAAGGTGGACAGAGAGCCAGGCCTCCAGCGTAAGCGAGGCGGGCAGGACCAGAGCCCCCACCGAACTAGGAGCGTGATTTGGTGAAGTTAAGACTTTTTGATGGTGTAGGAAAACAGCAAGAAGGCTGAAATGGCTAAAAATCTGCACGGAGACCAGAGAGTCGGCTCAGAAGTCAGGCACCCTCCGAGCCGCCGGCCTCAAACCGACCTAACGACGAAAAAGGGCAGGGGAAAGAGGGCGCACTACCTGTTGGAAGCTTGGGCCTCGGCGCCCGCCGTAGAGGCGGTGACGAAGCCGGCACGTTGCCTTGGTGCCCGCAAGACGCCGCAGGGCCGCCACAGCGTGCAGCGTCGGCGGGGTACCTCGGCCGCCATGTCTGTGCTGGACGTGTTGTGGGAGGACCGCGACGTGCGCTTCGACGTGTCGTCGCAGTGAGTCTCCGCGACGCGCCGGGACCCCGCGGCCGTCCCCTGCGGCCCTCGGCCCTGCCCCCGCCGGCGGCCCCTCCGGCGTGTGCGCCCGTCAAGGGTGCAGCCCCCCGCGGCCCGCGGCGGAGCGCACGTCGGGCGGGGGTTCCGTGAAGCAGGGTTCTAGAACCAAAATCCGGAATAGCCTTGCGTAGTGCGGGCCTCCGCACGCTTAGCGTGTGTGGGAAGTGAGGGGGAGAATTCTCCGAGACTCTCGACCGTGCCAAGCTTGGGTCGGGGCCAAGCTTTCATTTTGCTCTTCATCCAGATCTTTTAGAGCTTGCTTTGGTTTGTGGGCAATGCGCTTTAAAAGAGAACGTGGCTAAAAACCTCCCTGCCCAGAAATCGGGGAGCGGGGCGCTGAGATAGTTAGGTGTTTGAAAACACGAAAGCTGAAGTTCTTGGATCAGTGCAGCCACACGGAGCCTCAGCTGCTTCCCAATGGTGCTTTTAGCACTAACAGTGCCTCCTGACATGGAAAAGTGAAATATGCGTACATTTCTCAGTCTTTGTGGTAACTGGATGCCCAATACGGTATTAGTTTCTTTAGCTCGCGAAGGGTGCTTTCTGAGTACTCCGTGCGGGAGTGGGGTTAGAAGTTAGCGTCCGTTCTCCCCTTTGTGCAGGCCCCAGGGATGAAATACGGGCCGTCAGACGTGGTGGCAGCTATGTTTTCTTGCTGAGCTGCTGCTCATGACCCCTCTGAGGATACCTCTCATCCGACCCTTTTCAAAATCGTTCCTTTCATAGCCGCCTGCTGTCCTTCCTCTGCCGGTTGTCTGTAGTCCACAGAGTAAGGCCAGTACCCATCCTCGAGAGTCTCAGATTGTTTGATAACTCCCGGGTTACCCAACTATACTTCTCACTATTCAGTGCCCTCCCCCACCCCCACCCAACACAGCGCTTACCCTTCTTGTTCCTGTTTTTCAATCAGTCACACTCTCTTTTTGTTTGTTTGTTTGTTTGTTTGTTTTTCCTTTTAGCTATCCAAGACTCTATTTCTGGTTCTAGCTGACTCCCAAGCGTCCCTGGTCAGTTCAGGCCTCACTGACACTCAGTGCTATAGCCTTTACCCTGTTGGCTGCCCTATGCCCTGGTCTCTCTTCCCTAGGTAGATTGGTAGCAGACAGAGCTGAAGTTATAAACCCTGAAATTTTATGTTTAATTTAGACAGATGAAAACAAGACCGGGAGAAGTGCTTATTGATTGTTTAGATTCAATTGAAGACACAAAGGGAAATAATGGGGATAGAGGTGAGTAGATTTGAGTTTTATACTCTGATTTAATGTATCAATGTTGATTCACATTAGCTAGTGAAAAAGCATCATGTGTAAATGTAACTGTGAGAAGGGAAAAGTTAACGTTTTTTTTAAGTTTATTTTTTTCACAAATAAAAGAAAGGGTAGGTATTAAACCTACAAACAGAAACACAGGTTTCCTCTCAGCTTTAGCCGGTCAGAAGTGGATCTTGACCTGTGACACAAGATTTGCTAGTAATGGTTAAAACTCCAGGCGCCTGTTTGCAAGAGTCATAAAGTAGTTCCTACCCTTGGATATGCTTCCCGCTAAAAGAACACAGAGTAGTGAACATTATTCATAGCTGTGGCATCTGCAGCCATACTTCACCTTAATCCAGAAGTGCTGCACAGTCCCCTCAGGCTGACCCTAGAGGGGGACATGTGGAAGGGGAAAACTTAGTGTACACAGAGCAGTCTATTTGACAGTCGTGAACCAGTCCTGTCACCGAGACACAGCTGTGGCGCCAGCGGTCAGTGAGTAACCAACAGGGCCTGAAAGCGTCAGTACTGTTCTCGAGGGGAGCTTGGGGTATCCTAAAAGTGTCTTTGGAGAAGCAGGCAGCTAGAAAGGAAGAATAGAAACCTCTTTGTAAAAGAGGAATCCAGGACGAGCAACCCCCCTCAGATAAGGAGATCCGTGTCCTGGGGAGGGAACAGTAACCTTAGGGCAGAACAGGCTTACTGCAGGTTTTGGGTGGCTGCTTGCTCTCCAGGACTTTCTTCTGAATTGTCCTAGTAAGGCCCCGTTTTTTGTGTGAGAAAACTCTCTTTACCACTAGGCACAAGCAGAACCTGTCAGTGTGTCGGGCATATCCTTAGAGGCAAGCTTATATTTCTCAACAATCTCGCTGTCAGTCAGGCAAAGGGAAGGGTGAATGTGGACACTTAACAGCAAACAAAAAGTCTGAGTTCGTACTTTGTAGGACTGAGTTGTCATAAAGGCTAAATCTTAAGCTAGTTACCTCAAGGAAGCCAAGAGAAACTTCGGTTGTTTATATACCGATTGACAGGAAGGCTTTTGTGACAGTGTGTTCTTCATAACAAATAGAGACCGTGGATAAGAAAACAGTTTTCACTGACTGCAGAGCCCTAGATCAATACCTGGAGCATGGAGACCACCTAGTTAGCTGTAATTGACAGCTTGGCACAGCCCGGAGCTGTGAAAGGAGCCTGAAAGGAGAAGCCACAGCTGGGGGATCACCTAGACCGGCCTGCAGGCATGTCTGTGGGGGTCTGTCTGTTAGCTGATGTGGGAGGGCCCAGCCCACTGTGGGCAGCACTATGCCTAGGTAGGAGGTCCTGGGCTGCATAGGAAAGCTAGCTAACTGTGAGCCTGTGACTTAGGAAGCCAGTGTTGCTCCATGGTTTGTGCTTCATGTTCCTGCCTTGAGTTCCTTCCCTGACTTCCCTCAATGATGGATTTCGACCTGGAAATAAGACCAAAAATACCCCTTTTCCCCACATTGCTTTCCATAAGAGTGTTTTATCACAGCACCAGAAGTCAGCAATAGCAGAGGGCAGGGAGGCTTTCAGGGGTTAGGAGGGAGACCATTGGTAGAGTGCTTGCCTAGCATACACCAAGCCCTTGGTCCAGTCCTCAGCACTACATAAATCCTCAGCACATGCCTGTAACCCCAGCACTCAGGAAGCGTTGATAGGAAGATCAAAAGCTTGAAGCCATCCAGGGTTTTTCTGTTGGTCAAAATAAGGGCCTGGGGAAGACTGGCTACAAATAACTGCCTCACAGTAGCTGCCTCCTACTCGGAGCTCAGGAAGCTTTGTTTAAATGAAGGTTTACAGGAACGTACAGAGTGCCTGGTTTGTCTGGGGAATCCTGCCTTCCAGTCCTCCACATCTGCTTCGTTTGAGCAGTTTCCAAATGACCAACTTGAGGCCATGTCGTGTTCAGGGCCCCTGCTTTAAAGGTGTGAGTACCCAGATGATTAGCACATTTAATCCACTTCTGAGTACTCCGCCAGGGGAATGTCGGATTACGCTGTTCACTGAAGCTGGGGACAGCGGAATGGGGACAAGGAGATTGCATATTTGGGAGATTAGAGGAAGCAAGGACAAAGAGAAAAGTTCAGGCCTGGAAGAATGGACATGGAGCTGCGGGAGGCATCCTGCAGAAGAGAACAGCACAAGAACGCTGTGACTTGTAGGAGATAAACAATGAGCAGAAAAATAGTGAACACAGTTGGCTGAAGGCTTTGTAAGGCAAACCCTTCTCCATAATTTTTCTGAATATGCCAGTCAAAAAGCATTAAAGACAAGGTGTTACCTAAGTGAAATGATATAAGGAAATCAGTGTACCTTTAATTTTTAAATAATAAAAATCAGTTTGTAAGGCATTATAATATTAAGCCAGGCTTGGAACTATGCGCCTCTAGTCCCAGCTCACCTGGGCAGCTGAGACAGGAGCATCAGTGTAACTGTAAGTTTGAGACCAGCCTGTGTGATAAAGTGATGCTCTCTAAACAAGGGTGGCATGAGCAACCTAGTATAGTCAAAGCCTTTCAATCTAAAAGAGCTGGGTGGAAAGAGGAAAGAGGATGGGCGGGAGGCGGGCTGGGTAGATGCTGTGCTTCTCTGTTAGAGTACCTCTCTATCCAGTGTCCTGTCATCAGTGCCCCTCACCTTCAAAGAAAAAGGGAAAACATAACCACCCTTAACATTTTATTAAAACATTTTAATTAAGACATTTCCCCTTCCCTATCCTTCAACCCTCCCAATGTTCCCTTATTGCTCTTAACAGTTCTTTTAGTGTTTTCTTATTTACCAACTGCAACTTTTTATATTTGTATATGTAATCTTACTTAATAGTACAAATTGAAAGTAGACACTTAACATTTTTTGCATGGTAGGTAACTGACAGGAAACTGAACTTTTCTAATATTGCATAACGATAAACCAAACTTTAGCATGTCTCCCCACTCTTATGTTTTTGTTTTTTTGAGACAGGGTCTCTTTATATAACCCTAGGTGCCCTAGACCTCTCTATGTAGATCAGTCTGATTCAAACTCACAGAGCTCTACCTGCCTCCCTAATGCTGGAATTAAAGGCATAGGCCACCAGTAGTGGCACATAGTCAGCACTTGGGAGGCAGAGGCAGGTGGATCTCTGAGTTCGAGTCCATCCTGGTCAACAGAGCAAGTTGCAGGACAGCCAGGAATGTTACACAGAGAAACCCTACCTTGAAAAGCCATTAAAAAAAAAAAAAAAGAAGAAGAAGAAAGAAAGAAAGAAAAGAAAAGAAAAAGAAGGCAAATTCTTCTTAGCTTTTTGATTGCTTCCCCCTGGCAGGACTGCCTTACCAGGCCACAGCTGAAGAGCATATTCTCAGTCCTGATATAACTTGATGAGCTGGGGTGAATGGGAAAGGGAGCTCCCCTTTTTTGTGAAAGAGGGAAGGGGGGGGAAGGGAGGGAAAGAGGGTGTGACTGGGAGGTTAGAAGGGATGGGGCTACAACCAGGATGTAAAGTGAATAAAAAATAAATTAATTGTTTTTTTAAAAAAGCATGGGTTAGGGGCTGGAGAGATGGCTCAGTGGTTAAGAGCACTGTCTGCTCTTCCAAAGGACCTGGGTTCAATTCCCAGCACCCACATGGCAGCTCATAACTGTCTGTAACCCCAATTCCAAGGGATCTGACACCATCACACTAATGCACATAAAATAAAATTAAAAAAAAAAAAAGCATGGGTTACCATACCAAGTCATCTCTCTCCTTTTGAGACAGGATCTCACTTAGCCATGTCTGGTGTCCTGGAACTCATAAAGATGGACCTGCCTCTGCCTCCACCCCTGGCCTCCTGAGTGCTGGATTAAACCAAAAGCGTGCACCACCATACCTCGCTCTTCTTAAAATTGTTTTGTCCCTCTCAATTTTAAGCTTAAACTCCAATTCAGTTCTGTTGCTGCTAGGTTTAACTCTGGATTTCTTGGTCTGTCATTAAAGAGCTTCTTTGTCTGTAGCCAGCCTTTCTTGCCTGTGCCTCTAGCAGAACTGGGTATATAAGTATATGGTTCAATTAAATGAGAGCTGTTAGGCTGGAGAGATGGCCCAGCAGTTAAGATTGCATAATCCTATGCAATTCTAAGGACCAGAGTGGTCCTGTGCACATCACAACAGCAGCACTGAGTGGGGCTGGGGTGCCTGCTGCCCCAGAGGAATACTGTACAAAGTACAGAGGAGGCCACCTGATACTCTGTCTTGTTTTCCGCACTTTGCACATCCACGAACACACGTGCGTGCGCACACACACACACACACACACACACACAATGAGAACTGCTAAGAGACTCACACCACAGGGTGTGTCAGTTACTCTTCTCATTTTTGTGGCAAAGCACCTGATACCCCCCCCCCAAAAAAAAAAGAAAAAATAAGGAAGAGTTTATTTCGTCCCGCAGTTCTAGGGCAGAGTCCCTCATAGCAGGGAAGTCAAAGCAGCAGGAGCTACCTTGCCTCGCCCATGCTCTCAGGCTGGCCTCAAACTTGTCTGGCCTTGAACATCTGGTCCTCCTGACTGCACACCTGAGCACTGGGACCACAGGCATGCAGCATATGCAGTGCTGGGCACTGAACCGTGCTTTGCTGTGGCTACGGAATCACAGCTTCCATTCCGACCTTATTCTGAGCAGTGAAAGGCCTTAAGCTAATCTGTTCTTCCTTGCTTTGCTTCTAGGTAGACTTTTAGTCACAAATTTAAGAATCATCTGGCATTCCTTGGCATTACCCAGAGTCAATCTTTGTAAGTATCTTTCTTAGATAAAATGCTAAGGGGGGAATTCTTTTTCAGGAAAGTTGGATGGTGGATTTTGTATTAAAGCAAACAAAAGATCTTAAGTGCTGGGGATAAAGCTTGGTGGAGGGCCTCTTACCCAACATGCTTACAGCCGTATGTTCAGTTGCCTGTGGCGTGAAAAACAGGAACAGTTTTCTTTTAAGCATGTGGAAATACAGAATTACTGTTTAAGAAACTCTTGAGAAACCAAACGCTAGTCACAGACTGTATCGTGATACAAAAGGAATGATCTGATCTGATTTCTCAGTCTGTCCATTTTGGGTCTTGAGCATGTGTGGATTAATGCTTTTACATAGGTTTTTGTCTTTTAAGTTTTTTATTATTGTTGTGTGCGTGCAGGATGTATGTGTGGGGTTGCATGTGCCAAGGGACAGCTGTGTGGTATCACTTCTCTCCATTTGGGTCTCCCGGCTGGTGCACAGGGCGCCCCGCCTATCCCAGCTTCTCTGGTCCTGGTCTCTGTTATTCATAGTCTTTAAAAACATGCTGTTATTCCTATCACTTTTTTTTAAGTATGGCAAATCTAGACAGACTCTCTCTCTTTTGACATGACAGTGGAAAGAGTTTTATTTATTTTTTTGTTAGTAAATGGTGGTGTCTGGATTTTAGACATCTTCTTTTCCCATGTTAGGAATATTTTTGGTCAAAGAAGTACAACTGACCCTCAGGTTCTTGTAATCATTCATTCATTCCTTTCTTTTTTTCTTGAGACGGAGTCACATGTATGCCAGGCTAGCTTCTAACTTGCTGTATCATTGAAAATGACTAGAATTTCTGATCTTCCTGCCTCCACCTTCTGAGTGCTGGAATTGCAAGTCTGTACACTCAGCCCTCAGGTGCTGAGGGTCAAGCCTGGGGCTCCATGTATGCTAAGCAAGCGTTCTACCCACAGAGCTAACTCCTAGCCTCAACCTGTGCTTATTTCATAGAAATTTAAAAAGTTGTTTTTCTGCTCATGCTTTAATTTGTAAAACATGAAAGTTTGGGGGTTTTAAATTTTTTTTACAATATTATATTTCTTAGTTTATGATATCATACTCCTTACAGCCTTTGTCTTTTTTTTTTTAACTTTAGCTATTGGTTACAACTGCATTTTGAATATTACAACAAGAACTGCCAACTCCGTAAGTCTGAAAATTCCTAGTGAAGTAGATGAATGGTAAAGAAACATTAGATATCTAAAGTCAAGGCTTGCTTCCACCTTAAATGGGAACTTGCTCTTTCTTAACTCTGAACTTTGTAACAAATTTGTCTTTACAGAAACTACGAGGCCAAACGGAAGCCCTTTATATATTGACAAAATGCAACACAACCCGATTTGAGTTTATATTCACAAATCTGGTTCCCGGGAGCCCCAGACTTTTTACTTCTGTGATTGCAGTACACAGGTACAGTAGCATCTCACAGACTTCTGAGTGTATCAGCTTCCTCTGATGTAATGGTGTAAAGGATAAAATTTTACAGATGGATGATAGTATCTTCTAGTTGCAGATATCACAAAGGTATTTAGACTGATACACTTCATTATCATATAATAAGCACCCTGAAAGAATTTATAAAGCATGTAAGGTGCTGGGCGTGGTGGTGCACACTTGTAACCCCACCACCCTGGAGCACAAAGCAACAGGGGCATTTATGGGGTCTGGGCCAGCCTGGGCTACATATCATCACCCTCTGTAAATGTAAGACTACTGGGGCTGGAGAGATAGCTCAGTGGTTAAGAGCATTGGCTGCTCTAGAGGACCCAAGTTCATTTCCTAGCACATACATGACAGCTCACAACTGTCTGTAACTCTAGTTCCAGGGGATCCGACACCCTTACACAGAAAATACAAGCAGGCAATGCACATAAAATTAATTAATTAATTAATTTTAAATTAAATTAATTTAAAAAATGTAAGACTACTGAAAATATTCTACTAAATTAGCTACCATATTCAAGTAATGAGTTTAAAAGAATTTTATAGCAGAAATAGACATTCTATGTTTTCCCTAAATATTTTCTTTACAGTAATTCAGGTCATTACTCAGATGATCAGTAATGCTTCTCTAAGCATCTGTGTATAGTGTTTGTCTCAGTATATATTTGGGGGCTTGAGGTGCAGCTTGGTGGCTGAGCCCTTGCTTAGGATGCTCAAGGCTTAGACTCCTTCCCCATCACTAAAGCAGCAACATGTAGTTTGTAGTTTTCATGGTCATACACCTAAACCCTAGCTCCTTATTTGGCTTAAGAAGTGCTATGACCAAGACTAGAACACATAGTAAGTTCAAGGCCAATATCTAAACTTTTAAAAATGCAATAAGGGTGGACAGTGGTGGCACATGCCTTTAATCGCAGCACTTGGGAGGCAGAGGCAGGCAGGCAGAAGTTTGAGGCCAGCTGGTTGCTGTTGTTACACAGAGAAAACCCTGTCTCAAAAAAACTAAAAAAAATTAAATATTACTACTAATAATAGTAAAATAAAATGAAAATCTTGAAATAATTTATGGGACAGGGTTTCTCTGTGTAGCCCTGTCTCTCCTGGACTCACTTTGTAGACCAGGCTGGCCTCAAACTCACAGAGATCCATCTTTCTTTGCCTCCCAACTGCTGGGATTAAAGGTATGTGCCACCATGCCAGCTCTGGTTATGACTTGATGATAATGAACTAAAGAAAATGAAGATTTATAGACAAATCCTACTGTTTCACAACTTAGCAGAAATTGTTCAAATCCTACTGCTTCATAACTTAACAGAAATTGCTTAACAGAAATCCTAACTAAAGGAAAATCCAATTTTGTTTTTTCTACCTCTCCCTCTCAGCTCTTGTAAAAGTCACTTTTATTCTCCTGGTTCAGTTGTTCTCTGGGAGGCTTATTGCCTCTGTCTGCTAACCTAGGCCTGGTCCTGGAAGCCTCTAGCCTTCATACAATCTAATCTAACCTAACCCTAGAATGCTTTCAGCCTCTGAGACTTACTGCTTAATAAGCCCACCCTCTCTTGTTCTTTCTGAGCTCTGGGCTGGCTGGTTCAACTCAGCTGTTCTCGCTTAGACGCCTCTCCCAGCTGACTTATTCAGTCTGGCTTCTCTCCAGGCCTCTGAATTGCTCTGCTTGGCCTCAAACTAACTCCAGCAATCTCCTATAATCTTCTGGCTCCTCATTCTCAGGCTCATTCTGTCTTCACCCAAGTTTTCTCTGCAACCTGTCTCTCTATTACTGTCCCAGTAAAGCTGCCTTCTCTTTGTATTGCTCCTTAAGTAGCTTCCCTTTCCTCTTTGTTCTCCTGAGAGTTGGTCATATCCTATTCTGTCAACTTTTCCTCTGGTTTGTCACCTTTTCTGCCACTCAATCAGACATCACTTTCCAAGATGGGTGCTTCCTTCTAC
Organism: Meriones unguiculatus; assembly: GCF_030254825.1. Lineage (NCBI taxonomy): Eukaryota > Metazoa > Chordata > Mammalia > Rodentia > Muridae > Meriones > Meriones unguiculatus. The sequence goes on along the minus strand of NC_083356.1, from coordinate 122,575,173 downwards.
AAACTAACTTTACCTTCATTGTTTGGAATTGAAGGCGTGTACCACCTTAGACCTAAGCTTTTCTTTACCTGAAACTTGTTCTATACCAAGCTGGTCTTGAACTCAGATCTGCTTGCCTCCTGGATTAAAGGCATGCTTGTATTCCAGTGAGATCGCACAGATTTAGGTCTTGGATATGATCTCTTGCCAGAACAGCCATGTTCTGAATTAAAATTCCTCTACAACCCTAGATTCCTAGATCCCTAGATCCTCTTTAGCATTGACATAGAGTTTTCTATACATTGGTAGATACAAGCATAATATTTTTAGGTCACAGTGAAAATAGAAATTGGACCTTTGTGTCAAAAGAACACTGATAACTTTGCATAAATTAAGAAATGAAGGAATGAGTACTGTAGTAAATGTGGCCACAGTACGCCGCTGACAGAAAACTGGAGTCACCAATCATTACTGAAAAATTTTTGTTTTGGTCTTTGGGGTTTGGCTTTGTTTGCCTTTGCTTTTTAAAACTATCTCACTCTATAGCCCAGGCTGGCCCAGAACTCAGTATGTTGTCCGGGATGGCCTCAAACTGTCAACAGTTCTCCTGCCTCAGCCTCCCAAGAGATAAGATTACAGTCATGTGCTACCACAACTAGTGTTATGCCAGGTTCACGGGACCCTCAGAGACCACCAGGAGACAACTCCTGGAGGCAATTGCAAGAGAGCTTTATTACAAGAGCGATCGAACTCAGGACCCAAGTCTCACTGGCGCAGCAGTAGAGAAGTGGAACCCCGAGCTCTGAGTGAACAGGATTTTTAAAGGGAAAGTCTGTGAGCAGGGGGTTTCCATGGCAGCAAGCAGGGGGGCACAAGCCTTGGCGTTACAGAATTGGGTGAAGTTTAGCAGGGCGGGGTGACCTTTTCTGAGGCACATAATCACAATGGCTAAGGCATATAATCACAATAGCTATTTTTCTAAACCATATCTGAAACATTGGGGAGAATTTTCCCACCTGATTTTTAACCGATTCCCATTGATTATTGCCAGGGAGTTTGTCTCTATTTTCTATGAAGCATTTATTCTATTATATTTCCTGCAGGCTGTTGCTAGGAGAGTTAACTTTGTTTTCTGCCAGGTGTACACTCTGTGATATTTCCTGGTACCTGAATTCAGTTCCCAGTCAAAATCTTTATTTCAAAATGGAGTTATATTCTGGCTAAATTGAACTCTTCACTAGCTGAAGAGTGTTTAAGTTTACCAGAACCGTAACAGCCATGTATTTGAGTAGATGAGTGAACTCCTCTAAGGGCACCATATTTTCCATTTGGATCCATTTGTCTTTCGTTTATTCTTTCTTGTAGAGCATATGAAACTTCTAAAATGTACCGTGATTTTAAGTTGAGAAGTGCAGTCATTCAGAACAAGCAGCTGCGGTTATTACCACAGGAACATGTCTATGATAAGATCAACGGTGTGTGGAATTTATCCAGCGACCAGGTATTGTATAAAATGGTCTTTTAAGACTGTTTAGACAATCATTTACCCACTCATCATCGGGGTTGTGTGATCGTTATAATTAGCATTAGTGATCTGAGTAAGTTAGCAGTTCACCTTTAAATATGAAGTAATATCCTAATTTTCATGGTGTTATGCTCTTTTTCATCAACTTCTGTTCTGTATAGAACCAAGAACCACAGTGGGCCTTGGAGATGGTCTAGTTCAGTCTGCTTTTTCCATAGGTGAGAAACAGAACCACATTTGAGTGCTGGGTTTATAGAACCCGCTTAGGTGGCTCACAGTCACACGTGACTCTAGCTCTGAGGGGACCCAGTGCCTCTGGCCCCCGTGGGCACTAACACTCACATGTACATATCCACACAGGGACACACATATACATAACTAAAAACATGTGTGGTATAGTGGTGTACTCCTTTAATGCCAGGCAGGCAGATTTCGTGTGTTAAAGCCAACCTGGTCTTCACAGGAAGTTCCAGGCCTGCCAGAGCTACTAGAAAATGATACCCTGTCTCAACATAAGCAAATAAAATAAATATTTTTAAATGTTTAATGTTATTAAACATTTTATAACATTTTATAAACATTTAATAACATAATGTTATTAAACAGTTTTAATGTTATTATTGGTGGTGTTTTTTATATTTTTATGTGTAAAGATCTTTTGTCTGTGTGGAGACCTGTTCACCACGTGTGCCTGGTGCCCATGGAGGCCAGAAGAGGTCATTGGATGCCCTGGGACTGAGTTACAGATGGTTGGGAGCTGCCGTGCGGGTGCTGGGAACTGAACCTGGGTCCTCTGAAAGAGCAACTAGTGCTCTTAACCACTGAGCCCTCTCGCTAGCCCCAGGGTTTTGTTGTTGTGTATGTTTCTTTTTTCTGAGAAAAGGTCTCACTGTGTAGTCCAGGCTGGCTCTAAATTCATTATCTTCCTGCCTTAGCCTCCCAGGTCCTGGCATAACATCGATGAAACACCACATCTGGCTGTGGCTCTGACCCGGCCGGCATGAATGAGCCATCAAACATCTCTGATACATTGATATGTCAAGTCTTGATTGACATCACTCCTTTGTACAAGCAGATCTCATTTTGACTAATAATTTTAGAAAGATCTAGTACTTGTAAGATGCTGTGTGCCAGGCTCTATACGAAAGTCTTTTGGGGGGGGAATTAATTAAAATCCCTGTAGAAGAATTTTCATTCAGAACATGACTGCTCTGGCAAGAGAGTGAATCCAAAGACTTTCTAGGTCTATGTTATCCGGCTGGATTATACAAACATAAGGGTGAGCTTATTAAGCAGTAAGTCTCAGAGGTCTTTAATCCAGGAGTCAGAGGCAAGCAGATCTCTGAGTTCAAGGCCAGCCTGGTATCAGGTAAAGAAAAGTATCTGTATCAGGTAAAGAAAAGCTTAGGTCCAGGTGTGGTGGTAAATGCCTTTAATCCCAAACAATGAAAGTAAAGTTATAAGGAAGCACCCATGGTGGAAAGTGATGTCTAATTGAGTGGCAGAAACAGTGATGAATTCAGGAAAGATTTAACAGAATAGTATACTCCCAACTCTTTCAAGAAGAGAAAGGAAAGGGAAGCTACTTAATAGACAATGCAGAAAGAGAGCAGGCAGTTTTACCTGGAGAGTTTTACAGTGAGAAGCTGAAAGAAGCCAGATTGAATAAGGCAGCTGAGGGAGGAGTCTGAGCCAGAACAGCTCAGTTGAACCAGCCAGTGCAGAGCTCAGACAGAGCAAGAAAGGGTGAACTTATTAAGCAGTAAGTCTCAGAGGCAGAAAACATTCTAGGTCTAGGTTAGATTGAATGGAGGCTAGAAGGTCCCAGGACTAGGCCTAGGTTAGCAGACGAAGGCAGTAATCCTCAGAGACAAGTGAAACAGGCAAATAAAAGCTTCTTTTACAAATCCCCATTTTACATTTGAACAAGACATACCAAGAAAAATTTCGTGGGTCAGTGAAGTGGCTCAGTGGGTGGAGATGCTTGCATGCAGCCCTGACAGCCTGAGTTGGATTCCTAGATCCCATAAGGTGGCCAGAGAGAATGCACTCCATTCAAAAGCACCTGCATGCTTGTACACACATGCGCATACCTGCACACGCATACACAAAATACATTTTTAACTTTGTCCTCCGACAAGTATACTGACTTTAATGTTTAACTGAGCTTAGGCCCTGCTGCTCACTGGTTTCAGGTCCTGGTGTTCAGTCATCTGACTGCTAGCTTGTAAAGTGACTATTGCTCCATAGTATTAAATTCTTATATTAATCTACTGTTGTGATGACGAGACTTATTCGAGGTCTTAGAAAACAAAGACTGGGGATACAAACAGGCAATCACTGATTTACCTCTCTTTCTTCTGCAGGGAAATTTAGGAACTTTTTTTATTACCAATGTGAGAATTGTGTGGCATGCAAATATGAATGACAGTTTTAATGTCAGCATACCATATCTGCAAATTGTAAGTACATGCATTTTGGTGATCTTCTTTAAATGTAAGATAAATGATACAGTTAGTAACTGGATGTTTGGAGTTATCTGAGGTCTGGCTTTTTTCCTTTTTATATGCTGTTAACTAAAAGCACACTCCTAGGACCAGTGAGATTGCTCAGCAGGTTAAGGTACTTGCCCCGAAACCTGAGTTCAAGCCCTATGACTCACATGGTGGAAGGAGAGAGGGTTGTTCTCTCACTACTGTACTCATATATACTTTGGCACACATATGTGCCCCTCTTCAAATAAATAAAGTATAAATGTAATCTTTTAAACTTAAAAATAAATAAATGAAAGTATAGTTTCAAATGTTGATTTTATTATTTTAGCAGGAGAAGACTTAATGTATTTATAAGTCAGGCATAATGGTGAATACTTTTAATCCCAACACTAGAGCAATAAAGGCAGGAGGGTTTCTATAAGTTCTAGCCTACAGTACATAGCGAGTTCTAGTCCAGCCAACTATGGCTACATAGCAAGACTATATCTAAAAATAAATAAATGAATAAATAAATAGATAAAAAAATAAAAATTATGTATTCATAGCAGTTTTGAACTTGCATTTTCCCCTCTTTTGTGGCACTAGAAATTGACCTAGAGTCAAGTACATGCTAGGCAAGGATTCTGCTGCCGACTGCATCCTGTCCTTCAACTTGCTATTAAGAGAGAAATGTGCACCACAGGATATGATGGGTGCTTCCCTCCTCCCCTGCCCCCCCATCCCAATTCCGTGCTGGTAGAGATGAATCTCTATAAGTTCGAAGCCATAGCAAGTTCCAGACCAGCCAAGGTGACATAGTAAGACCATGTTTCAAAAATAGAAACAAAAAGAAAAAAATTTTAAGTATCTGAAGGACTGGGGTTATAACTAGTTAGTAGAATGCCTTGCTAATATGTTCAAAGCTATGGGTTCAGTCCCGTACACTGAAAGAAAAAAGCGGTTAAGCATGCTTGCTGTTCCTTCAGAGGATCCCAGTTTAATCCTTAGCCCCTGATATCAGCCTCCTTCAGCTGCAGGGAATCTGACACCCTCCAAAGCAGGGGTTCTCACCTTCCTAATGCTGTGACCCTTTAATACAGTTCCTCATGTCGTAGTGACCCCCAGCCATAAAATTATTTTTGTTGCTACTTCATAACTTTAATTTTGCTACCGTTATTAATCGTAATATATATCCGTTTTCTGATGGTCTTAGTCAACACCTGTGAAAAGACAACCTTTCCCAAGGGATCGTGACCTAAAGGTTGAGAACCACTGTCCCAAAGCCACATGTGTGACATACACACTTGATCATAAACATAAATAAACACTGGGGAAAAGAAGCAAGCCAGTAAGCAGCAGTCCTCCTGCCCTCTATTTCAGTTCTTGTCTTGAGCTCCTGCCCAGATTATTCTTCATGATGGATTATGATTAGGACATGTACCCTGGAATAAACCCTTTCCTCCCAAGGTTGCATTTGGTCATGGTGTTTTCTCACAGCAATAGAAACCCTAAGACAGTGTCACTCTGTGCTCAGTGATCAACAGTCAAGACAATTACGAACCAGCACACAGCCCTGCTGTTGAGTTTTCATTCTGGCAGAGGAAGCAACACATTAAATTAATAATAATAGGGAGGAAATATGATCGTATGTTTTGTTCATGGTGCTGGAGATCGAACTCCGACCTTGTCTAAATTAGGTAAGTACTCCACTGCCGAGCTCGCTCTCCAGGCAGAAACAGGTTGTCATCAAGGCTGGGAAGCTGTGATGTCTGTCTGCACAGGTATATGACAAGCTGGTGTTTGTGTTGTTCATTACTTGGTTTTGTTTAGTTTAGTTTGAGATGCTTTTGAGACAGGTCTCTATTGTCCAGACCAATATGGGACTCACCGTGTAACCCAGGCTGGGCCTCAAACTCATAGCAATCCTCCTGCTTCATCCTCCCAAGTGTTGGGGTTGCAGTGCCATGCCACATGCACAATGTTTTCTGCTGCTCTGTGCTTATGTGTATGGCTGTTGCTCACCTAACCTGACCCCTGTTATGCTGAATAATTCCCGAGTAGTAAACAGCCTTGTGCTTTCTGTTCTCCAAATAGAAGATTTTTTTGTTGTTGTTGTTATTGAAGAATAGAGTTGCCAAATGTGGCTTCTGGAATGAATTCAGCCTGACCCAAACAGCTTGCAATGTGATACATCACGGCTTGTCACTGTGGTAGTCATACTCCAACTTCAGCTCGAGCCTCAGCCACTGCCCTGACTCTACACCACAGGCCCAAGCGGTGTGTGTGTGTGTGTGTCCGTGTATGCCTGTTTGTCTGTGTCTGTATGTGTCCTGTCTTATCAGCTTGTGGCACCTAGTCAGGTAGATAGGTAGGGACTGCCGTTTGTCTTCGCTTTCTATGGCTGTGATAAAACCCACCATGACCACAAGTAACTTGGGGAGAAAAGGCTTTATTTCATCACAGTTTATCATCAAAGGCATTTAGGACAGGAACCTGGAGGCGAGAACAGAAGCAGAAGCCATGAAGAAGTGCCGTTTACTGGCTTGCTCTAAAGAAAACAGACTGTTAAGCTTTAAACACTTAATGGCTTTTCTAGCCCAAAGTCCAAACATTCCTCCCAAAAACGCTTGGTCAGATCTGTCACAGCAGTACCTCATGAGCTGCTACAAATCCCTCTCTTAGTTAGGGTTTCTGTCACTGTGATAAACATCCTGAGCAAAATCAGGGGATTTTGTTGAGGGAGGAAAGGTTTGTTAGAGCTGATAGTTCTACAGCACACTCCATCACTGAGGGAAGTGAGGACAGGGACGCAGGGAGGAACCCGGAGGCAGGAGCTGATGCAGAGGCCATGAAGGGGTGCTGCTTACTGTTGCTCCCTAATGGCTTGCTCAGCCTGCTTTCTTCTAGAAGCCCAGCCCACCATCCCAGGGTAGCACCACCCACAGGGAACAGGGCCCTCCCAAATCAGTCATGAATTAAGGAAATGCCACACAGGCTTGCCTACAGGCCAGTTTGGTGGGGGCACTTGTCAGTTGAGGTGCTCTCTTCCCAGATGACCCTAATGTATCAGTTTGACAAAAACCTAACCAGGGCAGGATGTGAAAAACAGAATGATACAGATAACTTCAGTCTTGCTCTAGGAGTCAGGGCAGACACCAGGGCCTCAGAGCTGGAAGATCATCAGCCTTTGGTAAAATACTCGGAAAACCTGTTGACTGTAGAGTTGGGACTATCTGAATCAGATGGCTCTTCCTCATCAGAAATGTCGTTTGTGTGTATGGATTTGCCACCTGTCTTCAGTATGAGTCTTGGGTAAAAGAGGGGTTTCTGCTTCTTAGCCTATGAAGAGTAGTTCTGCAAAAGTGGGCATGGTGGCTCACACCTATGGTCCAAACACTCAAGAGGCTAAAGCAAGAAGATTGCCCAGAGTTAAAGGCCAGCCTGGGCTGCATAGTTAGTTCCAGGCCAGCCTGAGGTACAGTATGAGACCCTGCTTCAAAAGCCAGTACTATAGCACAATACATAATTAAAACATGTATTAAAGAGTTACTACTATCAGATAATAAAAATTTTAATTTTTTTTCTTTTCCATTTTATAAAGCGTTCAATAAAGATCAGAGATTCAAAATTTGGTTTGGCTCTTGTCATAGAAAGCTCTCAGCAGGTAAGTTTTTTTTCCATTTATTTAAATATTTATTTAATCACTTTACAGCTTGATCGTAGCCCTCTCCCTCCTCTCCTCCCAGTCCCACCGTCACTCCCCTCTTCCCTTTTTGTCAGAGAAGGGGAGGCCCCTATTGGTACCAACCACCCTGGCACATCAAGTCCACGTTTCTTCTCCCACTGAGGCCTGACAAGGCAACTCAGCTAAAGAAAAGGGATCCAAAGGCAGGCAACAGAGTCAGAGATAGCCCCTGTTCCCACTGTTAGGGGACTCACGATGACCAAGCTGCACATCTGCCACATATGTGTGGGGTCCTAGGCCCAGCCCATGTGTGCTCTCTGGTTGGTGGCTCAGTCTCTGTGAGCCCCCATGGGCCCTGATTAGTTTACTCTGTAGGTCTTCTTGTGTTTCCTTGACCCTTCTGGCTCCCTCAGTCCTTCTCCCACTCTTCCACAAAACTCTCAGAGCTCCGCCTATTGTTTGGCTGTGAAGTCTCTGCATCTGTTTCCATCAGCTGCTGGATGAAGCCCCTCAGAAGACAGTTATGCTAGGCTCCTGTCTGCAAGCACAGCAGAGTATCATTAGTAGTGTCAGGGGTTGACTCTCCCCCATGGGATGGGTCTCATGTTGGGCCAGTCATTGGTTGGCCATATCCTTAAATCTCTGTTCCATCTTTACCCCTACACTTCTTGTAGGCAGGGCAAATTTTGGGTTGAAGGTTTTATGGATGGGTTGGTGTTCCCCTCCCTCCACTGGGAGTGGCCCCCTAGCTACAAGAGGTGGCAACTTAAGGCTTCATATCCCCTGCTGCTAGCAGTCTCAGCTAGGGTCACCTCCAAAGACTCCCAGGAGGCTCACCTATCTCAGAAATGACCCCCACCAATTCCCGTTCTCTCTCCTGGTCCTCCCCTCCCCCACCCCAGGTAAGATATTTTAACATTTTTATTAAACTGATAGGTGTTTATCTATGTGACTACGTTTTTAGTTGTTGTTCTATAGTAGCCAGTTTACTTGTAAGAATACCAGCTATAATGATCTATGAAGTGTTGAAGTCTTATAGTAACTGTCTCCATAGGAAGAATTCTACCTATGTGTGTTTGTGACCACAAACCCAGGAGCCTCTTGTCCCAGCTTCCAAAGTGCTAGGATTATAGGTGTGAGCCACCATATCACACTGCCGGCTTGCTGATTAGATGAATGTATCCATTGTTATCATTATGATTTACAGTAATTATGAGGGAAATCACTGAACTAGGTCAACACATTTCATACATTACCTCAGTGTAATAACTATGAAATGATAGCTGTTTTTTCCATTCTCTGCACACACAACAGTCCAGGATACTGAGGCCTGGAGGAGTTAGGAACCTTCCCTGGAGTCTCGAAGCAGCTAGGGATGTAATTTTCATTCTGGTTTGTCTGATTCACACTTGCTTTGAGAAACAGGGATATGTCAAGAAGCATATATACTCTGAGATTTTATATTCTCACAGACTGAACAGTATCTAATTATAAATTGCTGCATATTCATTATTGTGTTTTTTGCAGAAGTAAATTTTAAACATTTAAATACTTATGGTCTTGAATTCCATGTAGACCAGGCTGGTCTTGAGCTTTTGGTTCTCCTGCCTCTGCCTTCTGAGTGCTGAGGTAACAGACATGGACAAACATGCCCCCAAATACAATTCTTGAAGTGAGTTATCAGAGGCACTGCTCTAGTTACAGCGTAGTCAACAACTGCTCTTCCTTCAAAAGAAGGGGACAGTTATAAAATCACTTCTAAACATAAAGATGAATGTCACCTCTCTCTTTCCCATTTACTAACTACCCACTCTATGTCCCAGGAACTGTACCAACAGGATGTGCTTTACTTTATCCTGTTTAATACAATCATTGAATAACCATTTCATGTTTGTTTTTAAATGAGACTTAGAAAGAGTAAGGAAAGAATATTGTCCAATACCAGCTGTTGATTCAGAATTGAACCCAAACGTATATATGTTCTTTCCTCTTTTTTGTTTGTTTGTTTATGACAGGGTGTCTCTGTGCATCCCTGGCTATCCTACTCCCTCTATAGACCAGGCTGACCTCGAACTCAGAGATCTGAGTGCTAAGATTAAAGTTGTGTGCCACCACTACCTGGCGCTCTACTTCTTAAAACTATGCTACTATTTTTTGTTTTGTTTCAAAAACAAAAACAAAAAACCCACTTCTTTCTTCCAGCCTGTAGTCAGTATAGTCAAGATGCTTTCCAAACCCTTCAAAGAGATGGCTTCAAACATACCTTTTTTGTTGTTATTTTATTCAAGATAGGGTTTCTCTATATAGCCTTGGATGTCCTGAACTCACTTTGTAGACCAGGCTGGCCTCAAACTCACAGAGATCTGCCTGCCTCTGCCTCCCAAATGCTGGGATTACAGGTGTGTGCCAACACGCCTGGCAAACAGACCAATTTTTAATGGATAATTTATTCTTTCTCAAGACCTAGTCCAAAAGAACTTAGTTCCTCTGTCTGTCACACTCTAGTGTGCATACTTTTTCATCTGGGAAGATAAGCTTGTGTTTAAAAATGAAGTGTGTGCAGTCTGGACATACTTCAGGATATGAGGGAGGCAGGGTTTGGGTAGAGAAGCTGGAGAGATGAGTTGCTCTTCCATGACCCCCTGGAGGCTCACTGTACTCTTTTGTTCTTGTGTTTGAAATTTTCAGAGCAGAGAGTTTAATTTCTTTGGAGTGGCTTAGGTGTGATACTCCAAGCAAGGGCTTAGACTGAGTCTGTCCCATCCTGTAGGTATTGCTCCTCAGGCTTGGGTTTTGTTTTTTCATTATTTTCTCTTACAGAGTGGAGGATACGTTCTTGGCTTTAAAATAGACCCCGTGGAAAAACTACAGGAATCAGTTAAGGAGATCAACTCACTTCACAAAGTGTATTCTGCCAATCCAATATTTGGAGTGAACTATGAAATGGAAGAAAAGGTAATTTGTTCAATAGTGGTGATATAGAGTTTGCTGAATTACTTTCACACTACCTGCGAAATTCAAAAGTAAGTTCACTGTGTATAAACTTTAAACATATGTAGACCTTAGTCACGTGAGCTAGCCATCAGGCTAGCCATCTCTCATTGGTGACTCTTACTGTCTTGTAACTGGTTGCTTCATCTCTCATTCCTCGGTGCCCAGCCTTGGTAAACAGCCTGGTCAGATAAGCTCCTGTGTACATGGCTCCTCTGATGTAGACAGAATTGAGTCTGTCATTTTATCAACTTTAGTTTTAGGCCATCACCTCCCTGTTAGTGTGGACAAACCTTAAAGGCTTCATGAACATCATCCTATCCCTCTTGTCCACAGTGCAGCAAACCCTGAGTCTGCTCCATCAATATGGCCCATCTCAGTCCTGTTAATTAGTGCCTCCAGCTTGATAGTTTGGAGACATTTTATAGGTTTCTGTTTGTTCTTTCATTTGTTTGCGGCCATTTTCTTGGTTTTGAGTTAGAGTTGGGTTTGTTTGTTTGGGTTTTTTGTTTGTTTCTGTGTGTGTATGTTATTTGTTTTTGTTTTTGCTTTGCCAGTCTGGTCTTCAAGCTCCTACCTACCTTAGACTCAGCATCTATAGTGCTAGGATCTCAGACCCAACTAGTTTTTATTTTTTATTTTATTTTTTTTTTTTTGAGTGTCATATCTTCATCAGCTGTTCTGGTGGTAGTCTCAATCCCTACTCCTACTCCCCAGGTACATCAGCTTTCTTTTGGTCTGCAACCCTCATCATCTGATCTGTTACTAGCATCCTCACTGTCTGTGCAGGTACCACTGCCCCAGGCTCTACCTCTGATGCTCCCCTATTTCAGTCCCATCACTGACCACTCTATCACAGGTTCCCTTGCTCTCTGCTCCCTTGCTAGGGCCCCAATACATACCCTAATGTCTGTGTCCTAGCCATCCGTTTTCATCAGTATTCTTGCTGGCACGCAAACTGCTGAACTGTGTCACTATGTCTTCCATCTTCTCTGCTCTCAGACTACAGTGGATAGCCCAAGAGAACCAGGAAGCAGGCTAGGCACCGGGAAATTCATGTCCTCTGACTTCAAAGAGGCATTTTACTCTCCCTTCTCTGCATATTCCTCAGCAATACCACTAGCTGCTCCAGCATCATCTTTAGTTTTTATTCATTTTGTGTATGTGTGCCATAGCACACATGTGGAGGTAACATGGCAACTTTCAAGAATCCGTTCTGTCCTATCAGGAGGGTCCAGGGACAGCCCATCATGCTGAGACACTGCTCCCTCTCTAGCCCTCCAGCTTCTTTAACTTAGATATTTGTGGATGCCTTGTATTGTACATCTACTGTTCTGATCCAAGCACTCTTGAATATTGTCACATAGATAAATATCTCAAATAGTAGAGATACAAATTTTTATTATTTGGAAAAACGCATTATTTGTATATGTGCATGTATGTATAGGTGTGTGGAAGTCAAAGAACAACTTTTAGGGGAGTTGGTTCTCCCACAAAAGGACTGGAGATTTAGGATCAAACTTAGGTCATCAGGCTTTGCAACAAGCCATAGAGCAAGAGTGCTGGCCTGAAATTGAATTGCTTTTAATTTTTTAAAAGTATTTTATTACATGCAGGGTGCATATCTTTCATCCCAGCCTTCAGGAGGCTGAGACAGGTGGGTCTGTGTGTCCCAGGACAGCCTAGTTTACACAAGTCCCAGGGCAGCCTATTTACGTAGTGCAACCTTGTCTCCAAGTAAATTATTGATTACTTATGTGTGGGCATGTGCTTGTGTCTGCAGGTACCCTCAGAGCCCAGAAGATAGCATTGGGTGCCCTGGAGCTGGAGTTCTAAGTAGTTGTGAGCCAAGTGATGTGAGAACTAAACTCATGCTTCTAAAACAGCAGCTGTTCTTAACCAGCTCTCCAGCCCTAAAACTGAATTTCTTACTTCACATTTTATCTTCAGAATTTCATTACCCAAGTCAGTAGATCTACTAGACCTCAGGCAGAGATTGCTAAGAGCAGCCTGTGTCTTTCTCAGATGCAGTGTTCTGCTGACTGAGGATTTCTTAATTGTCTCTAGCAATGCCAAAGGTAGCTGTGCTCAAAATATTGGGGTTTTTCTTCCAGTCATCCCTGCGCCAATCCCTTCCTTTCCATTCAGACTGCAGTTGCTGCTGCTGCTGCTGCTACTTGAGGAATGATGTAAAGTCAGCAAAGTCTTTGGAACCTGACTTTCATTCCCAGACTCACTGGGCACCTTCAACTTCACGGTTCTCCTTATTAAATGCAGATAGCCTCCTCACCTCTACACGTCCATGACCTCACCCCTACATGTATATGCCCTCACCTCTATACGTACAACTCTACATGTATATGACCTCACAGCTATGTGTACATAAATGCAGGGTGCACAGTAGACACGTGGTGGCATTGTTCCTTTTCCTGTCCTGTCTGGCTTTCATTTCTTCTCTCCTTTCCTTTAACCGCAGCTCCTCCCTAACTAGCCCTGGTCAGCCACTCACTCACTTCTCAGCTGCCTTTCACGTTCTTCAGGGTGGCCTTCTCTGACTAGCCCCTTTCTATCGGAAAGAACAGCAGTTGAGTCAAGAGTTTTTTCTTCTAAGACCATGTCTAAGTACATTAAATAGATACACATTTCCTGTTTGGATTGTTTTGACTTCAAATTTAAAGCCTTTTACAACTCAAGCTGGTTTTAATATGAGTATATAAATTATAGAATGGTTTGAGTGGTTTGCATTGTGTTACCCTTACAAGTATTTGTAGTTCTCACAGTACATTTTTCTAAAGCAACTTGTTTAATATTGATTCTGACATCTTAATTTCTAGCCACAGCCACTTGAAGCTCTGACTGTTGAACAAATTCAAGATGACGTGGAAATAGATTCTGATGATCACACAGATGCTTTTGTGGTGAGTACAAAAAAGAGCTGTTAGGTTTCTTGTGATGTGTATCTGAGTCATGTTTAATTAGTAATGGTATAACTGTATAAAATGTTGTAAAACCTGATACTTTTGACATGAGTTGAGGGATTTTTTTTTTTAAGTGAGAGAATTTCTTTTGTGAGAATACTTTTAAATTCCCAACCTTGGAAAGAGTTTGAGAACAGTTATTTAGAGGATTTGATTTGTGGCATGTTAACTAGCATACTTAAAGTCTTTACTGAATTCATCTTTATGAAATGATTTTTTTCTTTAATTTACATTATCTTAGAACTATGTGTATTTGAACAGTATACTGTTCTGTTTCCAAATAGGTATAATTTAATTAGCCAGCATATTAATAATGTTGGGCTGGGTGTAGGAGAACAGCCTTTAATGCCAGCACTAAGGAGGTGGAGGCAGGAGGATCTCTATGTTCAAAGCCAGCCAAATCAACAGAGCGAGTTCCAGGACAGCCAGGCAGACAGGGTTACATAGTGAGACCCTGTTTCAAAAAAATAAGTAATATGGTGCTCTCTAATCTTTCCATATCCTATGGTCTTATGAATCTGACCATTACACACGCAATCCATCCAGTAACAGATAGTTTCTAATAAAGTCATGAAATTGGCAGAAAATAGTTAATCATGAACTACTCCAACTGAGTACTGACACCCTGAAGTGATATCTACTTTGGGTCGGTATGTTTCTGGTTGTTTTGTTGACCCTTTGTGTTTGTTGTGGTTTGTTTTGCACTTACTTGTTTTGTTGGGGTTGGGGAAGACCTGTGGTGGTCCTTGGACAACTTTCAGGAGTTAGGGCTCTCCTTCCATCACGTGATCCCAGGGACCAAATGCCTGTGTCCACCAGATCTTGTTTTAGTTTTTAAATTTTATTACTTTTTAAATTATGTTTTTGTGTATGTTTGTGTGTCATTATGTGCACATAAATACAAGTGCTCTTGGAGACCAACAGCCTCAGATCCCCTGGAGCTAGAGTTACAGGTGGTTGTGAGCTGCCTGATATGGGTTTGAGAAGTAAACTCAAGACTTCTGGAAGAGCAATACTTGCTCTTAGCTCACTAAGCCTTCTCTCCAGCCCCTGGTCTTAAACTCTTGACCCTCCTGCCTCCAAATTCATGTGCTGGGATTGTGGCCACTATGCCAGCCTTCCTTCCTGTTCTGCCATCGTCTTCTAAAGCAGCAGAGAAGTCATGTTACAGATCCAAAAACTTTCAGTTTCCTTTCAGGCTAATGATGCTGCACATCAGGTAGAAAGCCCGTTTGCTTAGAGAGTGGTTCTCAGCTCATGGGTCGTGCCCCCACAGGAGTTGTATATCAGAGATCCTGCGTATCAGATATTTACATTACAATTCATAACAGTAGCAAGATTACAGTTATGAAGTAGCAATGAAATAATGTCATGGTCTGGGTCACCACAACATGTTTTGTTTTGAAACAGCATCTTAGAGTGTAGCCCTACCTGAGGAACTCACTGTGTAAACTAATCTGACCTCACACCTGCCTCTGACTCCCAAGTTCTGGGCTTAAGGGCCCGTGCTATCACAAGAATGTGTTGATGGCAGCATTATAGAGAAACTATTAACTGCACAGTAACCATATATGAAAAGTATATAGCTACTAAATCTTTCTGAAAATTACTTGTTCCTTAGGCCCCTGATTTGTTTTGTATGAAACATGTAAAATACTTTTTTTTTTCTTATAGGCTTATTTTGCTGATGGAAATAAGGTAAGGACATTTACCTATAGTTGATTTTTTTTTTTTAAGTTTCAATATTACAGCATTTAGCATTCACTAACTTAGTGAAACATTTTTTGTTTTTTTCCTCTTTCTTGTTTACCTTCTATTCCCATCTCACCGTGTTCTTACCTACCCCAAAGCAACAAGATCGTGAACCTGTGTTTTCAGAAGAACTGGGGCTTGCAATAGAGAAATTGAAGGATGGATTCACACTACAGGGACTTTGGGAAGTGATGAGTTGATCTTGGGTTGAGCTGGATTTCTATTTAATGATATCTCAAGATTAAAAGATACCACTGCCTGCTATAGGCATGAAATAGTTTTTATATTTATTGCTTTTATATTTTATGTTTTAAGGAAAGCTTTTACTAATTAAGGAAAAGCTCCTTAATTTTAGAAAACTCCCAGCTTTCTAAAACTTATATTTGAAATTGTAACTGAAATGTACCTGGTTTATAAATGTTTATATTGTACCTAATACCTGTAAAATATTGATTCTCAGATATTAAGTGACTGTATCATGTTGGATTTAATAAAGATTTTTATGTAGCACCACCTAATGTTTTGAAAGTATTATTTAAAAAAATAAGATCAGTCTTAAAAAAATAATCAAATACTTATAAACTACAAACCTGGCTAAAATATATTATCACAGGACACTAAATATAAAACTATAATTCAAATCATAGTTCTATTTGTTTGTTTACTTGTTTGTTTTGAGACAGTGTCTTCCTATGCAGTCTGGTTATCCTGGAATTCACTATGTAAACCAGGCTAGCCTTGAACTCAAAGATATGCCTGCTTCTGATGAGGCTTCCTAAATTACAGTTCTTAAACATATCATTTTTAGGGGTTCATTTTTGTAAAAACTGAACATTTTAATTATGATATATATCACTGCAGAATGCAGGTCTATAAATGTCATGATGGCTTTGGCAAGAATGTATTTTGCTTTATAAGGAAATTGTTTGGCTCACTCACTGACTCCTTGTTTATATACATTGAGACTCCTTTGAAGATTTCTCAGATAACATGGGCAGACCTTTCTGATGTCATTCAGTTGTTTTGGCTATAATGACAGTCTAAAAACACTCATGAAATCTCAAAACAACTAATTTACTTAGCCAAAGGCACCATTTTCATTAGTGAAAAAGAAATGAACACATAAATACATTTAAAACAAGACGTAATGTACAATCATAAACAAACATTCATTACAACCTAGTGCTGCCCTGATTCATTAAAAATTGATGAAAAAAGCTACACATGGGTTTTCTTCATTTAAATGAAAGGTTTCTGTATACTTAATGGATATGTATAATAATCAATATTTAGAGATTACAAATAAAATGCTGCCATAAACTAAACACTGCTCACTGGTATTTGAGCAGACGGGATGCTAAAATGACCCACCAACAAAGAATAATTTTAAACGTCATACCCTGGTGTTTGCATCTGACTCATTAATCTCTTCAAATGTTAGGTGTTACGTGTGGAGAGAAATGAATCATTTATTGTTTATCAAGGGGAGCAGCTGTTAGCTTCATCCAGTGTGTTAAAACCTTTAATGACATCTATAAATGGAAAAAGAACCAGGGAGTTCTCCCTTCAGCTGTCATTCCAGCAGCTGGCCGTACCATCAACTCACTGTGATAGAAAAGAAAAAAATGCCCTGTATGGAAAGACACCTTAAAGCTTGAGAATACATAATTCCCTGATTTGGGGATATTTGCTCATTCAGCAGATATTCACGGAGCATCCATGAGGCCTAAGGGCTATATAGAGTGAACACACAGACCCTCAACACAAGAGGCAGGCCTTCACCGAGCTTCCATCTGGGGGCGCATTTAAGAGCACCAGCCATTGAAACTTTAGCGTCTTCACAGCTCTGCTAAGTTCTGAATGTAACAAAGGACTTGAAAAATCTTATAATGCCGTCTAGATAGAAATGAAGGGACAGTTGGGGGAGAAGCAGGGTCTATTCACATAGCCCAGGCTGCCCTAAACTCACTGTGTAGTTGAGAATGATTTTTGGACCTCCGCCTCACAGGATCACAGGTGTGTGCCACTATGCCTGGATGAGTTCTTTGAAACCGTGTCTTCATTCCCGTTGGTGTTCCATTATCAACAGCGTAAATTATGACTCCAGTTTTACATTTTCTTTAACAATGCCTGCTTTCTACATGTTCTGGATGATACAGTAGCTCAACCCTGATTTTACTCTTTGGGGTTAGCATTTTTCTCATAGGATACATCTGTTCTGTTTTTAAACTTTTTACTTTGTGCAAGGTACATTTCAGCACTTAAAGTCACAAAATATTCCTAGTATGTATGTGAGTCTTTTCTTTCCCCAAAGACTTAACTGTTTTTCTTTGGTCTTGATTTCTTTTTTTAACCTTTATCTTTTTTTAATGTCTATTTTTTTATTAATAATTCAATTTACATCTGAGTCATAGGCTCCTCCCTCCTCTCTTCCCAGTCCCACTCTCTCTCCTGAATCCCTTCTCCCTTATTCCTCAGAATAGGGGAGTCCCCCTACCCAGACATCCCAGCTCATCTATTCACATGAGGACTGAGTTTAAACTTCTTCTTTTATCTTATTTTTATTATTGTTACTTCACACCCCTTGTATGGCAAGATAGAATGTGAATGGATTTGATAATTCAGTAGTAATTATAGTTTTCCCACCTAATGATAGATATAATTTAGAATATTTTAGAAAATTAAGTTTCTTTGAATCTGTTATTTCAGTTATGATGGAGGTATCATTTAAAAGTTTATTAAATAAGATATAAAAATAAGTACATTATGTTGCCTACTTGGAAAAGAAAATTCTGTTTTGAATAGAAAGTGACATTTTGTGTTTTAAACACTCACTGCTTATGAGAATTAAAATGAACTCACCTCATATTCTTGACCTTGGCATCATTATTTCAGATAGCCAAGTAGCTTGACACTAGGCCATTTTTAGAGGAGTGACTCATTTTTATGATCCATTTTTTTTTCCTATTAGTTCAGTAAGTATTTTCTTGCGGATACCCTTTATTAGCGTATCTTCCAAGACTTTCTATATTTCAAAGCTTTCGGCCTCACCTGAACGTCTTGTTTCTTAGCACTTTCCTTAGTGACCAGAAGTTCCAGTTGTTACTTTCAATCTCAGACAGCTGAACAACACTCCTTTCCAAACCAGCTCTCCTAAATTCCGGTTGGTAGAGCCGGTGTCTATATTTAGCTGGTGGGATTAGATTGCAAAGGCTTCAGGCTGCGCAGGGCACACTGATCTGCCTTTTTACAGCTAGACCTGTGTGCAGCAAGGAGCGAAGACCTTCAGTGTCCTCTTCCTTATCCAGGTTCCTCACAGGATGGATTCCCAGCGGGAGCTTGCGGAGGAACTCCGGCTTTACCAGTCCACCCTTCTCCAGGATGGTCTAAAAGATCTCCTGGAAGAGAAAAAATTCATCGACTGCACCCTGAAAGCGGGTGACAGGAACCTTCCTTGCCACAGACTGATCCTGTCCGCCTGCAGCCCTTACTTCCGCGAGTACTTCTTATCCGAAATTGAGGAGGAGAAGAAAAAGGAGGTAGCGCTTGAGAACGTGGACCCCGCGATCCTGGACCTGATCATCAAATACCTGTACTCGGCCAGTATCGACCTCAACGACGGAAACGTGCAGGACATCTTCGCGCTGTCCAGCCGCTTCCAGATCCCGTCCGTGTTCACCGTCTGCGTGTCCTACCTGCAGAAGAGACTGGCTCCCGGCAACTGTCTGGCCATCCTGCGGCTGGGGCTTCTCCTCGACTGCCCGAGGCTTGCCATCTCCGCCCGGGAGTTCGTGTCGGACCGCTTCCCGCAGATTTCCAAGGAGGAAGACTTCCTGCAGCTGTCCCCGCAGGAGCTCATCTCCGTCATTTCCAACGACAGCCTCAACGTGGAGAAGGAGGAGGTGGTGTTCGAGGCAGTGATGAAGTGGGTGCGGACGGACAAAGAGAACAGGGCCAAGAGCCTCAGCGAGGTGTTCGATTGTGTTCGTTTTCGCCTCATGGCCGAAAAGTACTTCAAAGACCATGTTGAAAAGGACGACATGATTAAGAGCAACCCAGAGATCCAGAAAAAAATCAAGGTTCTGAAGGATGCCTTCGCAGGCAAACTCCCAGAGCCTAGTAAAAATGCCGAGAAGGCGGGCGCGGGCGAGATGAACGGTGACGTTGGCGACGAAGACCTTCTTCCCGGTTACCTGAACGACATTCCCAGGCACGGGATGTTCGTCAAAGACCTCATCCTCCTGGTCAACGACACAGCCGCCGTGGCCTATGACCCCACGGAAAACGAGTGTTACCTCACAGCCCTAGCGGAGCAGATTCCCAGAAATCATTCCAGTATCGTTACCCAGCAGAACCAGATCTACGTGGTCGGGGGCCTGTACGTGGATGAGGAAAACAAGGATCAGCCCCTGCAGTCATACTTCTTCCAGGTAAGGAGGCCGAGGCCGGATTCGCCATCCCTAGCCAGTCTGTGATGGGGGGGGGGCTTGCTTACATATTGCTCACATTGATAACCTCCTGTGCCCTCTTAACTCTGAACCTTAAGAGTGTTGGCAGAAACACTTAATATTTAATAAGACAATATTTAATAAGAAGGTGTGGTGAAGGAGTCGTTATACCTAACTCACTCTTTTCTTTGCACTCTTTTACTCCAATGCTGTTTAGGTAGCTGCTGGTAATTTTAATCTTTCAGAGCTCAGTATTTTGGGTAAAAAACTGAATTTATAATCTTTAACACTATTACCAGATAAATAGGTTAGGATCTTTTCCTAAAGTTATTTGCCTATAACACAGTGCTTTACACATTGCAAGGAAGTTGGGATTTGTCTGCTTTTCTTTTTCCCTTTAATTGGAGGTTTAGGGAAGTAGCATTTCATTTCCTGTTTATTGTCACTGTATTAAAGATTTTATTGAAGAAAATGACTCGTATGTATATTTGCCTATAACACAGTGCTTTACACATTGCAAGGAAGTTGGGATTTGTCTGCTTTTCTTTTTCCCTTTAATTGGAGGTTTAGGGAAGTAGCATTTCATTTCCTGTTTATTGTCACTGTATTAAAGATTTTATTGAAGAAAATGACTCGTATGTATATTCTGCACACTTTGGATTGTGCCAAAAAAAAGATCTGTCTCCACAAGTGTCACACTTGAATTGCATTTAGAAGATATTATCTATGATATTACATTTATTAAAATTTGAGAGATAATTATAACTTAATTATCTGTTTGGTGTAACCATAAAAACTTCCAGGAGAGCAAAATCCCCCTAAACTAACCAACCCTTTCTAGTTTATTTGAGGAGAATTTGCTTCATACCATTGATGCGCTGTACTTTGCAGTCACTCGGTGACTGAACCCTGAACCTTCAGTATTGCCAATACCAACACTTCGCGGCTTGGGGTTAGATCAGTGAGAATTTGTTTAGTTCCTGGCGAATTGTGGCCTGGGGTTTTCAGGCACCTAAATTGGGAAGACCAGAGATAAGCAAGGGTAGAATGTCACACCACAGTCACCACATGCTCTCAAAATACACAACACACCATGCGTTCACAAATCCTACCTATCACCAGCTTGCTCTCATGTCAGAAAAATGCAGTCACAGTGATGTATACTAGTCGCGGCTCTTGATTTTCTAAGTTCCAGTGAAAGACACTAGCAAAAGTATTTGAATCTGACTCAGAAATCTCCCCAAACCCTAATTTCAAATTCAGATTAACTTTAGAAATGGCAAATTCAATGAAAAAGACTGTAAGTGTATCTAGGAAGTGAAAAATATCAAACCACAAATGGATAAGTAGGCACAAACAGACAGACAGATAGGTCAGACAGATATATAACCATAGATTCAGGGAACAGTTACAGCATAGACTAAGTCTCAACACCCCTGCAGGCTTAGTCCACTTTATATTAGTATGTTGACTATAAGGCTGGGGACCTAGCTCACTGTTAGAGTTTACACAAGCACAAACACACACACAGGCACACACAGGCACACATACATGCACACACACACACCTTTTAAAAATATATCCAGAGTCCACACCCTCTTTATTTTCAAGTACTCATTTTAATATTTTTTCTCTCCATCCTATTATTTCCTTTTGTCTTTATTATGCATCAGTTTCCAAGTGAGATTACATGTCTGAGCATGAGACAAGGGTACCTTTCTCACTACTTCTAAAAGGCACAAATGTAGAACTGAATTAAAAATCATAAAAGAGCTTTGTATGCGGATTTTAGAGTTTGTATGTTTGTTTTTTTTTCTGCTTGGCTGCATGTGTAAGGTGTATTAAGTTCAGAGCGAATTCACATGTGCTGCAAACAGACTGTGGGAATTTCTGGCCTCATTAAGATTCCCTCTTCCGTGGAGTTAACAGATTGATCAGGTTTTAGACCGCACTAAGCTGTGGGCTATTCTAGGTATAAACCCTCATTTTAACAGTGAGGCAAGTGGCGTCTAGACAGGTTAAACAGCCTGAGAGCTCAGCCACTAAGGGAGCTGCCTGGCAACCTACTGATCCAGCGCTATAGAAAATGTTCCTGGGGTAAGATGGGAAGGTTGGTACTGCATATCTGCATGGGAACTGGGCGCTCAGCTTTCGGACTGTGATAAGCTGTTGATCCATTAAAAAAAAAAAAAAAAAAAAAAAAAAAGTACCCAAGCTGCATGAGACCCTGTCTCAAACAAACAAGAAAACACCTATAGGTTTATTAGAGAGTATGGTGTTGAAAACCACCTATAAAAAGCCATGTGAAGGCGGGCAAGCGACTTAACCTCTCTGTGCCTGGCAGGCAGCTGCGTGAGATTACATTCTGCGCATTTTGTACAGGACTTTTCACAGAGTGAGACTTCTATCAGTGTTTACTGTTATGTCTCCTCTGTTACAGAGGATTCCATACACACGCACACATACATGCACCCACACACCAGCTGTGCTAGGAATCCCGAGCTACATACCCTACAACACCTTCTTGACCAGAAGGGTTTTGTTTTGTTTTTCAAGAATGAAAACATTACAGTCACAGTCTGTAACGATGCGGAAACGAGTGACTGCAAAGCTGACCCTGGGCACCAGGGGACGAGCCCTAGGTCGCGGGTGTCCTTTGTTCTCAGAACTTTCACTGGCACTGCTAGCTCCGAGCCAGAAAGACTTCCATCGAAGCCCCTCCCTGGCCCTCCCGCAGCCTTTCCTCCTCCTGGCTGTCCTAGGTTCACAGTGAGCCCCAGTTTGGAGCATTTCCCCTCTGCTACCTGGCACAGGAAGCCGCAGCTGCCCCTCTCAGAGCCCCCTTGGCAGGGCTGCCCTAAAATGCAGAAAGGAGCGTGTGAAGGTTTTAGAACGAAGGTGCCAAACTGAAGGCCGGGCAGACCAGAGGGGGCCTAGTCCAGAGCGTGGCGCCGACAGGGCGGCAAAGCGGGTCACTTCTTAGCGTAAGCCAGAAAGAGGATATTTACGATGGCTCTGCCCAAGACCAGGGTATTGAAATGAGTATTTCCTGTACCCAAAACAATAAAACAGAAAGAGCCTAGGCATGTTTAGGAGACAGAAAAAGTGCTCTCGCCCAGCCTCTCAGTTGTCTGCGGACTGAGCGACAAGTGCAGCTGTCGAGGGTGCTGGCTCTGGGAGTGCGCTAAATATAGCATGCAGGGCTCATTGGTGTGCTGTGAGCCCTGCCAGACAGCCTGCCTTTCCCCGGTGCTTCCAAAGTGTTAAGATGCCTTGTTTCAAAACAAGGAACAAAAAAAAATTAATTTAAAAAAAATTAAAAAAACAAGGATTAAAAAAAAAAAAAAAAAAAAAACTTCAGGGAAAAATTTTTCCCCTGGGGAAACAGCACAGTTCTAACTAACCTAGCAATTCTGTTTTATTCTCTCTCTCTCTCTCTCTCTCTCTCTCTCTCTCTCTCTCTCTCTCTCTCTCTCTCTCTTTTTCCTTGATGTCTTTTTGGGAGTTTAGGCTTTGGTTTTGTTTTTTTCATGAGCCAAGCAGGTTTTCTCATTCTTTTTAGACATTTTGAGCTAAAATACTCTACTTTAGGATTATAGTTTTGCAAGATCTTCCACCGTCTCTGTAAATTTTGAACAATACGTGAAATCTTGAGTCCATTTCGGCTACACCTGGTAACATTGTTCTACCAATCCCCATAACTCGTGTTTTCTCTTCAGCTTGATAACATAACATCTGAGTGGGTCGGACTCCCACCGCTGCCATCAGCCAGGTGTCTGTTTGGTCTGGGAGAAGTAGATGGCAAAATCTACGTGGTGGCCGGCAAAGACCTTCAAACAGAGGCTTCTCTGGATTCCGTATTGTGCTATGATCCTGTGTAAGTTGATATCACATTCCCATAATGTTTATGCTCCGTAAGCATGCCTACCAAAAAGTCACATTTTCACCAGCTGGAACAGAAATCCTGTTATCATCTCATTCTAGGGCTGCAAAATGGAGTGAAGTGAAAAATCTCCCTATTAAAGTTTATGGCCATAACGTGATTTCACATAATGGGATGATCTACTGTCTAGGCGGAAAGACAGACGACAAGTAAGTGCTCTAAAGCTTCCTTTGCAGTTACGTTCACGTGAGTATTGCAAGGGCTTCTTCTCTTCTCTGAGACTACTTACTGAAACGGGACTTGGCTCTCTCAATGTCATATTTCGCAGATAAAAACGCAAATAAACTTGTGAAAAGTTATTAGAGGGAATTATAATTATTTTTCGCAGAAAAAAATGTTTTAAAGTCACTAGGCCAAATACATAGGAATGAGCACCATACCTCAACCACAAGCACCCTGACGGTGGGAGAGCACCATCCGGGGCACAGTCCATTCTCTGTTTAGCTGCTTTATAGCCACACTCCACCACACACGACCTAGTCAGTGAAACAGACGTAGATTAGCATTTAAGGTTTTTATTTTGATATTGTTCATGTGCGTGTATAAATAGTGCGGGGCGCACTTCCCAAAGCACATATATTGAGCTCAGGAGGCCGCGCTGATGAGCTGGTTCTCCTTCCCCCAAATGGGATCCAGGGCCTGAACCCAGGGCATCAGGCTGAAGGGACAGAGGCATCCCTACTTGCTAAGCCATCTCTCTAGTGCCAGTGGAGAAAAAGGTCCCACGTACTCTTTAACATGGCATTGAGCTATATCCATTAGCAAAAAGTACACAAAAACAATGTGGATTTGTACTTTATGCGCATGAGAGAGAATTCACATCCGTTTGAAACTGAAGGGCACAGTAACTGAAAGGAGCAGTTATTTCTCCAGCAAGAGAGAGTTATTCCCTCTCAGGTCTCCCACTCACTACTTGGAGCTAGTCCCTTGTGAGAAAACCAGGACACATCATCTCATCATGTATGAATGCATCTTGGCTTCTAGGCCAGGAGTTCTCATCTGTGAGTCACGACCCCTCCGGGGGCTGACTGACCCTTTCTTTCACAGTTGTACCAAAAAGAAAGTAAAACATGAAGTCCTGTGTCAAGCAACGATCTCTGCATTCTGGAGTTATTGGTCTTATTCAATTAAAATGATAACACAGCACAGAAAATGTGACCTAACAGGCAAAGATTTTTTAAAATTCTGTCCCTCCATATTCAAAGAGTGTATATCCTGAAATGAAATATCTTCCTTAATCTTTGCTTTTTCCATCAAACAAACAATTAAGGATGTACATGGATTTTCTCTCTGATTAAATGGAATGAACAATCTCTATTAAGTGCATTATGATTTTGGGAACACTGGAATCCTGCCAAAATGATTTAAATCGTTTGCTTCAACAACATTAGTAGCCAGAAAGTCAGTGTTAGTAAGCAGTCAGGTCTTCCAGAAATAACATATTAATCTCAAGAATCTTATTACCTAGACAGCATTGCCTAGCAAATGTCAAAGTCAAGAACTTTGAAATGAATCATTAGCTAAAAGTGGGGCTGAGGCTAGGGTGTAGCTCGATAGCACTTTCTAGAACATGGACGGCCTGGAGTCCAATCCCGTACATGGAGCCAGGCTTGGGTCTCACACTTAAGGGCCATTCCGAGTGCTTGGTGGGAGACTGGGGGACACACTGAATTGCCCCTAGTGGCTATGATTTTCTATTCTGCTTTCACCAAGACCTTGCCATAGTCAAGTCTAAAAGAAATGTTTACATCTGGTCTTTTTTTTTTTTTTTGGTTGAGTCCAAGTGTTTCTGCTGTCATTTAAGCAAATAAAACTTCTCATCATTAATCAGCCTACATGATTACTTATGTAATCTACAGTCCCAATGGTTTTTCTAATATAGGTCTCATATAGGCTAGACTCACTGAGAAAACCTTTTTTTTTCTTTCAGGGTTTGAACTCAAGGCCTCACGCATGCCTCATTAGCACTCTGCACTAAGCTACACCCCTTGCCCTAAACCGCCCCAGCTTCCTTTAAATGAAGTACTACATACTCAGAAACAGCAGTGAATCATTACAGTTGCTTTCACAGAAGGTTCTAAAACGAACATTTATTGTCTTTTTATATTCACAGAAAGTGTACAAACAGGGTATTCATCTACAACCCCAAGAAAGGAGACTGGAAAGATCTGGCTCCGATGAAAACCCCTCGTTCCATGTTTGGAGTGGCAATCCATAAAGGCAAAATTGTGATCGCGGGAGGTGTCACGGAAGATGGCCTTTCAGCTTCAGTCGAAGCTTTTGACCTCAAAACCAATAAGTGAGTTGCTTTGCTCCAGCGTATGAATCCTGTACGAGCTTGTTGCATTTGGGTAGCAACCACGCATGCTCAGTTGTGGGGTGAGGCAGCCGGAGAGCCTTGGGTGAAAGAGGAAGCATTTCCTACCCCCACGCCATGTGTTCGTCGCCAGGAATGTAGACTCACGATTTAAGGTCGGCATATTGTTTGCCTGACTGCACCCTGGCTCCATTCAGCCACTTTGCAAAGGCTTATTACCTCTAAAAACTGTATAAGCACAGACCAATAGGGATGTCGTAAGAACTGGTAGGGAACACGCAGTTTAAAGATTAAAAGATTAGGGCTGGAGAGATGGCTCAGTGGTTAAGAGCACTGGCTGCTCTTCCTGAGGACCCGGGTTCTATTCTCAGAAACCATACAGTAGCTGAAAACTGTCTATAACTCCAGATCCAGGGGATCTGACACACAGACATACATCAGGTAAAACCACTAATTCACATAAAATTAAAAAAATATTTATATATATATATATATATATATATATATATATATATATATATATAAAGAATTAGCCAGGCAGGGCGGTGCACACCTTTAATCCCAGAATTTGGAAGGCAGAGGCAGGTAGATCTCTAGTCTACAAAGTGAGATCCAAAACAGCCAGGACTACACACAGAGAAACCCTGTCTGAGGGGGAAAAAAATTAAAATATTTTTTTGGGGGGAGCATGGGCATATGGCTCACAACTTTAATCCCAGCACTTGGGAGGCAGAGGCATGTGGATCTCTGAGTTTGAGACGAGCCTGGTCTACACAGAGAAACCATGTCTTGAACAAGCCCCTTCCCCCCCAAATTAAAAGATTTTCACTCGTTAACAACTACCATTCATAAACTATGATGCTTTGTAAGTTTCTTAATTTTTTACTTTTAAGTTTTTATTAGACTAATGTGAGAAGATTCTTGACTGATTTTTTATATAAAATTAATCTAAAATTTTAAGCTTACACACTTAGGTAAATACACACCTAGGTAAGCTTTATATTCCTGCATTAGGGATAAAAAATTAGGGCAGTGTTATTACTTTTTTGAAAAATCCAAATATATATGATTATTAGATAATTTTCGTATCTGCAAATCACAATGAATTTTCACAAAACTACCTTTGTTTTGGATTTTTTTTTTTTTTTCGAGACAGGATTTCTCTGCCTTGGCTGTTCTGGACTTGCTTTGTAGACCAGGCTGGCCTTGAACTCATAGTGATTACAGGCGTGCATCACTATGCCTGGCCAAACCTAGATTTAAATGAGCATTAAAAATTATGTTTAGCCGAGCAAGGTGGTACATGTCTGCAATCCCAGCACTCAGGGAGGCAGAGGCAGGTGGATCGCTGTGAGTTGGAGGCCAGCCTGGTCTACAAAGCAAGTCCAGGACAGCCAAAGGCTACACAGTGAAACCCTATCTCAAAAGACAAAACAAAATTATGTTCTTGAAGACTCTATATAAAGGGTAAGTGCTCCAATGCATAAAAGCTTAAATCTGCTGAACTCAGCGGGGCACAACTTTGATTAGCAGTATTAGGGAGTCAGAGGCACACAAGTCTCTGAGTTCCAGGCCAGTCAGAGCCACAGAGTGAAACTGTGCTGCAAACAAACAAGAGTAATCCTGCACACAAAACTATAAGCCCCGTGGCTTTAGTTTCACACCTGTTTGTGGATGTGTGTCTGCACACACAGAGACACACACCCAGCCGGTGAAAAAAATAACAAAATTACACCAAAATGCTGTGTTTATGTACTTTTTATACTTACTGAATTTTCAATAAACTACCTAGATGGGAAGTGATGACGGAATTTCCCCAAGAAAGAAGCTCCGTCAGCCTCGTCAGCCTGGCGGGGTCCCTGTATGCCATTGGCGGTTTTGCGATGATTCAGCTGGAGTCGAAAGAGTTTGCACCCACTGAAGTCAATGACATATGGAAGTAAGTTTCCCTCAGCCTAATTCTTTGAACCAAGTAGTAAGTCAGATAACCGATAAGCAATTCAGCCAGATTTTCCCATCACGCAAGCTCCATCTCAGTGGTAAACTATACATTTCAACCTAACTGAACTTTCGAGTCTGCCACTTGTTGACCAAGTGCTGCTTGCGTTAGCTGTGAGACTAAGGAAAGAAGTCATCCAGACTGGTGTCTTGATTTTTTGTTGTCTTTTTCAAACATTATTTTCTGTATATGGGTGCTTTGCCTGTATGCATGTCCCTACACCGCATGCCTGTGTGATACATTTTCAGGCCAGGAGAGGGCCCTGGATCCCCTGTGGCTGGAGACACAGACAGCTGTGAGTCACCATGTGGGTGCTGGGTCCTCTGAAGAACAGCCAGTCCCTCTACCGCTGAGCCACCTTTCCAGCCCTAGGCGGGTTTACTTGTAAAATGAGTAAGGACAGTTGAGCTCTTCTGCCCAATTCTGGCTTTAAGAGTGTAATGCTTCAGTCACCCAGTAGGGCAGAGAGATTTGCTTTCCTTCACAATAGTTCATTTCCTAAGAAAACACAGAAGTAGGGGCCGGAGAGATAGCTCTGTAGTTAAGAGCACTGGCTTCTCTTCCTGAGGACCTGGGTTCAATTCCCAGCACTTACATGGCAGCCCATATCTGTCTGTAACAGCTCCAGAGGCTCTAACACCCTCACACAGATATACATGCAGGCACATTAAACACCAATGCACATTAAAAAAATAATCATTTTGAAACTATTTTAACAAAGAAAGCAATGAAGAAATGTTTAGACTAGTGTCTTACTTGAGTTCATTAAGTATAATTTATTTTTCCAATTTTTTTGATGATTCAGTTAGTAGACGCTTTTTTTTTCTTTCAGTTTCTTTGAGATTGTTTTTTTTTTTTTGTTTTGTTTTGTTTTGTTTTGTTTTTATAACAGCCCTGGCCATCCTGGAACTTCCTTTGTAGACCAAGCTGGTCTCAAACTCAGAGATCCACCAGCTTCTGCCTCCCCAGTGTTGGGATCAAAGGCATGGGCCACCATGTCTGGCAGTAAATGCTTTTTTAAAAAGAAAAAAGAGAAAGTAGCTATCCATTTTACCACCCAGACAGCTGCTGGGCAATTCTCCCAAGTATGCAGCAGTTACTCAACTGGACTATTTTAGTCAAAGAATGTTTTTTAAAGGGCAGGGGACACTCTTACCATAGTGTCGGTCAGATACAGTAAATATCAAATGGAAACCAAGACCTATCCGGGAAGTCACAGGAGCCTAAGTGTCCCGTCAGGATGCTTACTGCGATAGCCCAGACACTGTGCTTGCCGTCTGACTTTCGGGACGGGGCTCTTGGGTGCCTAAGGAGAAAGTCCATGCTGCACGCGCTTCTAGAAACAGCCACGCTCGTGCTCTCCCATCAGCCCAAAACCAGCCTTACTGCCACGGCCGGAGGTCTTCAAGGAGACTGTTCTCAGGCTGCCTGGCGCCCTGCTCTCCAGAGTTCGGCTTGTAGGGCACCAGTACCATTGGCTTCCCTTGGGACTGTTGGAGGTGCAGAATCTTGGACCCCACCTCAGACTTCCTGAATCAGAAGTGGCATTTTAACAAGACTCCTACTTGCTTCATTGGCATTAGTCTGTGTCCAGTCAGTGAAGGCAGAGCACTGCACTTGAGACCCAAAGGTGGCTATTATCTGTTCTAGACCCAAACCAGCAGGGCTGAAAGGCTGGCAGCTTCTCCAAATCACTCTTAGGTGCCTTAACATTTCCTGATGGGCAGACAGTTCATGACAGGGCACAGGGTACCCTAGAGCTCTATAATTCAATCTCATGTATGTATATCCATCCATCCATACATACATACACTTAAAAATCCTTCCCTGATGATGTAGTAACTAGTTGTGTTGAGGAAAAAGTGGCTATAAAACATAGTCCATTGCAATCTCTCTTTCCCTCAAAAGAGATTTAAAAAAAAAAAAACAACAAAAACCCTAGAGATTTACAAGGATCATGGATGCTAGAACTGGCAAGAGGGTGAGATACAGAAATACTGGGATCAACAGAAACAGAATGAAATAATGGAAGCATTAGAGGTTTAACAGGTGCCAGGGGTGAATAAGCAGTGGTTCCTGAACCCTGACTGTAGAGCAATCTCTGCAACACTTCTGAAATATACCAGAGCTGGGCCTTAACACACAAACTGATTATGCCCAGATTCTGAAGCTCAGACCCAAAAATCACTATTTCCTGAAACCTCAGGTGATCTGATGTGCAGACGAACTTTGAAAAACACTGATGGGAGGCAACTATGCCAGCAACTACCTAACCCTCACATGAGCCACTAGGTTCTGACGTAGTCTAAGGCCATGCTGCCCCAGCAACAGGAAACAGTAGGCAGCAAGGGGAAGAAAAGTACAGCACTTCCTGCTAAATGGGCCCCTTACAGTTGCTAGGAGAACCTCAAAAAGGAATCGTGTGCCTGTGACTCATCTTTCTGTTTGGGCAGTAGTTCCCAGACTTGCCTGCACAGTGGAATCACTACAGAGGCACCAGACCCTCTCTCCCACCCCTGCTGATGGGTTATGCTGTTCTGAGGTGTAGTTTGAGCTTTGGAAACATGACAGATCCCCAAAATAATTCTACATGTGCAGAAGAGTTTGAAAACCACTAGATTGGGGACACATCCATCACTGTTTTGCTTAGCAGCGGAAATGGAAATTTGGATGATTCTGATGGGGTAATACCTAGAGTGATAACACTCATTTGGTTGCAGTACTTGCCAAATTTTCAAAAAATTCTCATCCCCAGATCACATGTCAGACCAATAATGTCTCTGGTGAGGGACCAGGCAGGAGCTTTTTTTTTTTTAGCATCTCCAAGTGGTTCCATTGTTTAGTCAAACTTGAGAATTCATGATTACTTCAGTACTTCCCAAAGCAATGTCAACAACACCTGGGTTTGCTAGACATTACGAATTCTCAGGGTGGGAGAGATGGCTCAGAGGTGAAGAGCACAGGCTGCTCTTCCCACGAGACCAGGCTTAATTCCCAACACCCACATGGCGCCTTACAACCATCTGTAACTCTAATCCCACAGATCCAACTCCCTGGCCTCTGAAGTCACTTACACATGTGACTCACAGATGGACATGCAGGGAAAACACCCATACACATAAAATCAAAACAAATGTTTAAGAATGCAGATCCTCAGGCCTGACTTTTGGACAGGGTGGGAGCCGGCAATTGAACCAAGCTCTGCAAGTCTTCTGTGAGTGCTACTGACCTGGAAGCAGATGGCTGTCCGTTTGTCCACTGCTTCCTAGTGAACCTGCGAAGCCACACACACAAAGAGTCAAGAAAACAACCAACTAACAAACCACACTCTAATCCCCTCAAACCTCCTATTGTGGTGTGTAAAATAAACTTCCATTGCACTTTGAGATAGGATCTCATTCAGTAGCCTCAAACTCATTATAGCTCAGGCTGGCCTCAAATTCCAGTGAAATGTCAAGCACATATTTTAAGGTAATGCAGATTCTATCTTGAGTACTCAGAGATGAAGACCAGTTCTCAGGAGAGGCCAGGGCATAGCCCTCAAACAACAGTGGGAAAAGGGATCATTTTAAGGAGTCAACATGGTATCAGGTACCTACCACAAGAGGCACTAGGACGTGAAAATGACTGAAATCCCGACTCAGGCTAGTTCCTGCTCTTCTAAGTTCTCTGTCTTAAGAGTCTGCTCCCCCGGACTCCTCTCCAACAGTCTTCAGTAGTGGCAGGGTGGATGACAAACCGCTCGGCTATCTAGTACCTTTTCTGGACAGTCCAATTCCAATAATAATGGCCACAGTACAGGTCTGTGCTTATTCAGTGTGCACACTTTGAAAGGAATTCAAGGAGGTTGTGGGGTTTTAGTTTTTCAGAGATCCCATTTTTATACTGAATACATGACACAAAACTCTCATTAAAGGCTACTTATTGTTTTGTTTTGTTTTTTTTTCTTTTCTTCCATCAGGTATGAAGATGATAAAAAAGAGTGGGCTGGGATGCTGAAGGAGATACGTTATGCTTCAGGGGCTAGTTGCCTAGGAACACGCTTAAATCTGTTCAAATTGTCTAAACTATAAACAAGGTGACAAAAACAATAGTTTGAGAGGTGGCTTGTTGGGACAGGAGGGCTTTAATTTATTGCCTTTCTCTAAGCCTGTAGGATGATTCATGCAGGTTTACAGCTATTCATGTAGAGTTTCTATGACGTAAAACAGTGCAGCTGAAATCTCCAGAGATTTTCCAGTGTGCCAGGTAGACAGCCATTTGCTAAGAAGTTTAGTATTCAGTTGAACAATGTATGTTTATTAAACTTTTCTCCAAGAGGTGAGCTTTCTAAATCTGAGCTGTTTACTAATCCTTTGTATTCTGAAGATACATTTACACTTGTTTTCTATTGTAAATGAAATGCATATGTCTACATTCTAAAGAGATGTCTTTCCCTGTCTTGAGCTATGACAGGAATCTTGTGCCTTATAATGAAGATGACTGGAAATGCTGTTTAAGAAGTACAATAAATGAGTCTCCAGTCCTTTTCTCAATGCTTTTTGCGACACTGGTGTATTATTTCCCAATCAAAATGTAGTATCTTTGTATGTATCTGTTGACAATGTATGCATGCGTGCACGTGCCAGTGTTTGTGTGGAGGTCAGAGGGCAAGCACTGGTGTCTGTCTTCGCTTCCCACATTACTAGAGACCGCTCTTTGCTGCTTCTCCCCTGTGCAGGAGAGCTGGCCTGCAAGCTTCTGTGTGGATTCCTGTCTGCCTCCCACCTTCCTGCAGGAGCACTCATGCTATGTGCCAATCATTTTTGTGGGTTCTAGGGATTTGAACTCAAGTTCTCAGCTTCCGAGGCAAGCATGTTTATCTGCTGGTCCAGCTCTGCTGCCCCACGCAGCTTCAATTTAAAACCCAACCAATTACAGTCTCCACATTAAGCACAGCAGCTGTAATGGGGAGTGATCTTTAAGCTGCTAAGGCAGAAGGTGATTTGACGGGAGCGTACGCAGTCACTGGTTCAATCTGTAGCTTTAGCTACATGAAAGGGCTGCTCATTTGCTAAACTTCCAACAGCAAGAGAGGTGACTGAGCCAAGTGTGCCGGCACATGTCTGAAACCCCAGATCTTGAGAGACATCACACTAGGACTGCCGGAACAACCAAGTTTGAGCCCAGCTTGGGTAACAGAGTAAGGGTCCACCTGGAGGAATATAAGGCTATGCACCCAATTTTTCTTGGGGTTACAGACTCTTCAGTCTACCACAGTCATCAGATTCAACCCTGTACGTGATCAGCCCTTGGATCCTACCACACATCTGCATATGGACAGATCTTCCAGAGGTGTGTGGGCATTCTTTGTTGGCTATATCCCCCACTCCATCCACACTCTTCTCCAATCGCACTTGAAGTAATGCCATGCAGTCACATGCTATTAAATCCAATGACGACTTCCATAATTCTTTCTGGAGCCTGGACCTCCCTGTGACCTCCCAACTCACTGAGTAGACATCTTAGATGCTAGGAAAATGTCACAAACATGTCTGAACAAACTCAGGATGGTCCCACCAAGCAGCCCACCTCCCGCCTTGCTCTTCCCACAGACCCCAGTCTTCGTGAAAGGAATGTTTGTGTTACACCCCCGCCCTGAAGACTCAGAGAACATCCCAGATGAGGGGACAGACTGTAAGAGGCAGAGAGTATCTTCTAGAGTCACAGGCACTTGGGCTCATCAACTCTCAATAGCTGCAGCTACCGGCAGAGTATCAAGCTAGACATTCAAGCACGGATGGTGTGTGTGTTGGGGGGTGGGGCGGGTGTCACAAGCCTTGCTCCTGGTTTAGAAGCCATAGCAGTTTTTGTGGGGGGACCAGTCAGCTTTCTCCAGGCCCAGGCCATGCTACAGCGGACAGCCCTCTACCCATGCACATGCAGCGGCATTAAGTGCACTCACGAGGTTACATATACAAACATTTCTAGAGAGAAGGGGAGGGACACAAGTTAGAAGGGGGAGGGCAAGAAGGACCCAGGGGGAGTTGGGGAGGGGAATGAATGGTGGCTTTCAAATTGATCAAAATAAAACATTCACACATAAAGGAACAAATAGAAAAATTTTAAATTGTACATTATGAAACTTTCTTTTTTCTTTTTTGAGATGTAGAATGTTTTGAGACAGTGACTCACACTATTGCCTAGGCTGGCCTGGAACTCACTATGCCACATAGGTTGGCCTCAATCTCACGGACCTCCTATCTCATTTCCAGAGTGCTGTGATTGACTCACTTATTGAAAGTTCTTAGCTCACTCAGGAGGCAGAGGCAGGAGGATTGCCACAAGGTGGGGACCAGCTGGCTCTACTCAAGTTAAAAAATAATAATAAAATCAAATACGTAGAAATATAAAATATGTGTATTCTTAGCATTCCTTGCTTAAAGCTTTTACAATGGCTTCTCATCTCATTTGGAGGAGCCGTGAGGTCATCCGCTGTCGACTGTTACCTCTGACCTTTTTCTACACTCCCAACACCTCCTCCCACTTGATTTGCTCTAACCACAGTGGAACTCTTGTTATTCCCAAATATATCAGCCTATTCCAGCTCAGAATATTTGCACTTAGCATTTTTAATTGAGTTAAGCCACTTAAGTAAATAAAAATGTGGTGTGCCATAGTCATTTAAAATGAAAACTACAATTAGGATTTGCTGCTCCAAATATCCGTTCTCTCAGGTAGCCCATCCGTGCATCCTTCGTTGACAGTGCCATGGAGTTCCACTCAAAGTAAGGGACCTGCAAAGTAAGTAATTTATCTGAATAAGAGTTTTAAAACAACTGTAAGTGTTTTTAATTTGACTTCCCCACCATCAGATGGAGCTCCCTGTTGGTTTATATGGGCTTTCCGATGATGGCCTCAGAGGTTCATAAAATGCAAACACAGTTGTAAAATGCAGAAATTATTTTCTTGGTCTATAAGGATATGAGCTAAGAGTGCGTAAAAGACTTGTTACTTAGCAGTATTTGTGGGTTTTGATATTGTGTGTGTGCTAAAAAATTTAGAAAGGTGAACACAGGGAGAAGGCACCATTTGATAGAGAAACAAGCTCTCCACAGACACCATCACTGCTAGCCTTGGATCTGGGACTTCTCAGCCTCCAGAAATGTTATAAATAAAAGCCTGTTATTGGTTACCGAGTCTCCACCACTCAAGTTGGAAAGAATCCAGGCACGGTGACTCACAGCTGTAATACGAGCACTCCAAAAGCTGAGGCAGGAGGAGTGCCAAAAGGCCAGACAGGCTAACTGATTGTGAGTTCTCGGCCAGCCTGGCTACAGCATGTCACTATGTTTCTCCCATTAAAACTGATGCGAAAGAGAAGTAGACAGAGAGGTGACACAGAAGTTAAAATCACTGGCTGCTCTTCCAGAAGACCTGGGTTTGGTCCCCTGCACCCACGTGGTGGCTCACAGCTGTCTGTAAGTCCAGCCCAGGGGACCCCTCCTCTGGCCTCTGAGGGCATCGGACAGGCAGGTGGTGTGCAGATACACATACAGGTAAGAGATCCAAACACATAAAACAACATTCAAAACCAAACAAACCAAACAAGAAGGCAGCCTGAATGAGTATTTCACAGCTGATTACAAGCAGTAGTTGACCTGGCCTCTGGGACCCCAAGCATGCCTGTGATGACAGACCTATAAATAGGCAAAATACCTACACACATAAAAAATAAATTTTAAAAAACTGAAATAGATTTAAAAATGTTTAAAGGAAAGAGGGAAACCACAGCGTTATCACAGGCCCTTGGCTGCCAGTGGGTTTCAAGCGGTCATTTTCGAACACTATGCACTCGTGTGCACGTGCCTGGGAGGGTAAGCGTATGGAATAAATGTGCTTATGCCACTGCTTAGGTTGCCATGCTCTGATGCTTAACAGGCTAGCCTGTTTACACAGAGAGATCAAGTCCCTTCCCAAACAGTAATGGCACTGCTTGTTCACCTTTTATGCCGTCTTGTAATAAAAGCTGAAACTTTCCTGTTTCAATTCACTTAAAAAAATGCTTTTCTATATATCTTGCTAACAGATTCTGGAGAAATGATACAAGGTAATAAATAAAAGATTTAAGTGGCACAATTATGTAGAAGAAAATAGCTTAAAATATTTTTATATTGAATATTTATTTGAAATCAAGTGATTTTACACATAAAGTTCAATAATATATACCCAGGCTGGAGAGACAGCTCAGCAGTTAAGATTACACACTCTGGAGAGAACCTGAGTTTGATCCCCAGTACCATGTCCCCACCACCCAAGTTGGACATGAAGGCACACAACCTCCTGTGACTCCAGCTCCTGGGGACTCCTGCCTCCGCAGGTACCTGCACCCATATGCACATCCTCACACACAGACACAAGTAATTTGAAAAATAAATGTTTAAATACAGCAGCTATATAAGGGCGGGCTTATGAGCTTTACCTGCAAGCCGCAGGAGTCTGCTGAAGGCTGCAGGAGTCTACAAAAACACAGCCTCTGAACTCTCAGAAGCATGTCCCCTCACATAGCCTATGTATGGTACGTTAGCCTTTTCCTTTTAAAACCCTGTCTGTAATGTCCGACATGCAAAATAAAAAATATGCAAACCAGTAAAATTTATTTATGGTTTTCGTTTGTTTGTTGTTGGTTTTTTTTGATACAAGGACTCACTATGTATCTCTGGCTGGACTGAAACGCAATATACAGAGACCAGGCTAGCCTCAAACTCAGAGAGCCACCTATACCTGCTTCCCATGTGCTAGGACTGCAAAGTATGAGCCACTACAGCCAGCTCTTCATTCGTTTGAGACAAGACCTCACTATGTAACGGATTCTAGCCTTGAACTTGCTATGTGGGACAGGTAGCCTCAATCTCGAGATCCTACTGCCTCAGGCTTACAAGTGCTGGGATTATAGGCCTGTACACCAAACTCTGTGTATGCGCGTGTGTGTATGTGCGCGTGTGTGTTTGTGTGTTAGGCACGTGGTAGATACACATGCCCGTGTGTGCAGGGAGACAGGCAGTGTCCTGCGCCAGCACTCTCTGCCTTACTCCCGGGAGACAAGGTCTTCCCGACAGGCTGGTAGAGACTCCGGAGCTCCGCCTGTGTCCGCCCACACCTGCCCCACCGTGCCTTTTTAAGAGGCTGAATTACCCGACTGTCTCATACCTGAACGACACGATAGCCCAAGATTTCCAAATGTCGTTTTTTCATAGCAGATTGTCCCTTCAAGTGAGGAATGTTTGAACAAAAGGCTTTTCC
Organism: Meriones unguiculatus; assembly: GCF_030254825.1. Lineage (NCBI taxonomy): Eukaryota > Metazoa > Chordata > Mammalia > Rodentia > Muridae > Meriones > Meriones unguiculatus. The sequence goes on along the minus strand of NC_083356.1, from coordinate 122,537,800 downwards.
ATCCAAAAATTCTACAGCAATCCTACAAAAACAAAAAATATTTACTTCCAAAATCAAAATGAGAATTTAAGTAACCAATAACCACAAACCCTTCAGGAAAAAGAATGTTTCCGTATAAACTAACAGCTAAATGACTATAAATCAGGTTTTTATTTTCTTCCTCCTCTGAGACACAGTATCAAGCAGGCCAGTTTGGGGGTTCGAATGCACGCCTCCCCCTCGAGTCTGAGTACTTGGTCCCCACTTGCTGGCTCTATTTGGAGAGCCCTGGGGAGCTGTGACATGCCCTTGCTGGAAGGAAGTATGTCACTAAGGGTGGGCTTCGAGGTTCCAAACGCCACCCATTCCAAGTCTGTCTCCTGCCTGCAGTCAGGCTTCCCTGCCAGCCAGTGATGGACTCTTACGCCTCTGGAAGCAGAAGCCCCAAATAACCTCTTCCTTCTCTAAGTGGCTCATGGAGTCTCATCACAGCAACAAGGACATTCGTATAGGCTAGCCGTGAACTACTGATCCTCTGGCTTCTCCCCACAAGCACTGGGGTGACGGGCACCCACTACAGAGTCCCAAATTATTTTTCTACTGAAGAAATTAGTAATTAACTGTCAAGCCTTTTCATTTAAAGAAACTCTAGTAAAACATCTAGCTCTTGTGGGTTTCTTGGTCCAACATGCACTATGAGATAGCTTCTTCCATAAAGATTTACCCATGAAGTCAAAGCAGCATAGCTAGGGTCTAACAGGACGTGAGTAGAGCAGCAGGGCAGAAGAGGCTCTTACAAAGTCCAGAAGGGTGCGGATACCAGATAAGAACACTGCACTCCTGGCTAAGGACAACAAGGCCACCACTTGGTTACACAGACTGCTGGCCCACGGACAGCTGAAGGAAATTACAAAGGGAGAAGGCACAGTATAGAGGCAACTGTGTGGGATGTTTGAGTAGCAGGGGCTCTCACCAACCCTTAATAAAAGATGCTCTAACACAAATGCCAAAGATAACCACTCAAAAAATATCCTAAAACTATAAGTTAAAATAAATATAATAGATACATATGTATAATTTTATGTAATATATTAAATATAAATATAAAACGATACATATAAATTACCTCTCAGCTTCTGGTGGAAGTGTTGGCTCAACTCTTGAAGTATTTGATTCCCAGTATATTCCCAGTGATTTCCCCGGAGCTATGCTATGGCTTCCGTAAGGAACAGGGGTTTTTTGTTTATCCAAAATACATTCAAAATCTATTTTTAAAAAAGATGAAGAATCAACAGTATAAATTAGGCAATTCTAACACTCAGAAGCTTAAGTATATTTTAAACATTCACATATATATACATGTATATATATGCACACATGGATTTAAAAGAGCATAAAAACAACATAGCTCCCTAATTATCCAATTATTTTATAAGGTATTGTCCAAGGGTACTTTTCTTTGAAAATAAATAAATACCAAGCAAGTATTAAACTACAGAACACAGCTGGCTACCCTCAACACTGATCTAAGTTAAACCATATCAAAGAGTTTTGCTTTAAACCAGGCATAGTGACACATGCCTGTAATCTCAGCACTTGGGAGGCAGAGGCCGAAGGATGACAAGTTAGGATCATATGAGTTACAAAGCCAGACTGTCTGGAAAGAAAAAAGTTTATTTTAATATCACTAAGTTTTTTCATCACTCGGAGGATGCTAAGACAACCCGCCCAAACACTGGTAAAAACAAGGACAAGTCTCCCTGTATGAACTGCATGTACAGGAACTATGCTGACACGGATAATTTTTCTTAGACAAAATGGAACAATCAATGTAGAAGGAATGGGACGTGCAGAAACGTGCTGCTCTGGCCTCCCTTGTGAGTGCTGGACTTAGGCAAGAAGCGATTGGCAGTGGCCACTACAGTCAGCAGGGCAAATGCTCATCAGGGGCAGATGAGTCAGCCTGAAGAATGTTATGAACCCACAGAGGTGTGGTGAGCTTTGATACAATGCAGTAAGAAAGAGCTATCTGTGAGACAGTCTGGCCAAAGACGAATAAAAGCTGTAATTCAATTAAGCATCTACCTCTAACTGCTGGTTTACCAGAAGAGAACACGAGCATGTTAAACAAACCACAGGGTGCAATCGGAGGAGTCTGCAAGATGAAAACGTTTCCCAGTAAAGTGTAAGGGAGGAAGGGGGAAAAGTATAGAACTGGGGGGGCAAACTGACCAAGTGCAATGTTTGGATCCCAACTTGAACACATGAATCATAAATATATAAGCAGCAACCACGAAGGCTGTATACGATTAAGAAATTAAAATTAGTCAAATAACATTTTGTTTCTGAGCTATGGGGTCTTGCAAAGTGTCTTAGCTGGTCAAGGACCCCAAATGCTCAAGTCATCCTCCTGCCTCAGCTTCTTGCATGACTGGACTATATGCCACAGCTCTTAGCTTTATGCTATATGGTGGTTTGAATGAGATGTTCCCCATACTCTCAGGCACTATTTGAGGATGCTTAGGAGGTGTGGCCTTGCTGGAAGAAATGCACTCATGGGGGCAGGCAAGATTAAGTCCTCCATGGACTCTATCAGTTCCTGCCTCCACATTCCTGCCTTGAATTCCTGCCCTGACTTCCCTGGATGACAGACTACAAGCTGTAAGGTGAAATAAGCCTCCTCCTCCTCCTCCTCCTCCTCCTCCTCCTCCTTCTCCAGCTGCTTTTGGTCATAGAATTTATCACGGCAATAGAAAGCAGACTAGGACAGACAGTCTTATCCAACATTTACATGCCGGAGGTTAATCACCATTGGGAGGGGAGCCCTGAGGAAGCATGAGCAGCCCTTCATTGTGTTAGAGGATGCAGCAATCCCACCAAACAAAACTAGGGGGCTGGGTGCAGCTGAAGACATTCGGCAAAGACCTACACTCTCCACAGACTCCTTCTGGTGTTTTGGTTTTCTTTCCTTTGTTTTTGAGATAGGGTCTCGCTCTGTTGCCCAGGCTCACCCAGACCTCCTGAGCAGCTGGGATCATAGGCATGTGCCATGTCGAAGCAGGACAGAATCTTTTGAAGATTCAAAAATGTTTAATGAATCTAAACCTGGGATTTACTTAGCACTGGTGAAGATTAACTTTAATTTTTTTTTTTTTTAAACAGCAATACTGATGGTGATCAATGTTCAGCCATGGGAACGAACTTGAGAGTTTATGTCTACTTTGTCTGTTTAGAAATTTACATGATAAAAATCTGAAAATTATAGACCTGGGGCTTGCGAGATGGCTCAGCTGAAGAGCACTTTCAGCCATCGCAGAGGACCTGAGTCTGGCTTCTAGCACCACAATATGACCCATAACCATCAGTAATTCCAGGTCCACAGATGTGGCTCCCTCTTCTGGCCTATGTGAATATTAAGGCTACACTTAAGCACACTTACATACAGATAAAATGCTTATACACATAAAATAAAAATAAAAAAAATCTTTACAATTGTAAACCTTCTAAAGTTCCAGCTAACTAGAAGACTCTATTAAAGTGAGTTGGTCCTCTCAGGTAAATGGCTGGAACTATAAAAGATCATCCTAAGTGAGATAACCCAGACCCAGAAAGACACACATGGTATGTATTCACTTATAAGTGGATATTAGCCACACAGTACAGTACAGGATAAGTACGCTACAATTCACAGATCCAAAGAAAAGAAGTAACAAGGCCCACCCAAGGGAAGATGCTTAAATCTCACTCAGAAGGGGAAGTAGAATGGACAGCAGAAGTGGTTGAAGAGAGGGAACAAGGTAGGAGAGGGGGTACAGAAATGAGGGTGGGGATCAGACCTGGGGAGAGTGGAGGTGAGAGATCAGAGGGCAAGAGAAAAGAGAAACCCTGGGTGTGGCATTTCTGTGTTAAGCCAGAGACCTTAGACAAAGTAGGCTTCTGGGAGGACAGAGTATATGGGGGTGACTCTAGCTGAGACTCTTAGTAGCAGGGGTCATGGAGACTGAAGAGGTCACCCTCTAACTAGACCAGACTCCTCGAGAATTCTAGAGAGAGAGGAACACCAACCCACCCACAAAAACTCTGACCTAAAATTTATCCTGCCTACAAGATGTGCAGGGATAAAGATAGAGCAGAGACTGAGGGAATGTCAACCAATGCCTGGCCCATCCCACAGGAGAGAGCCAACCCCTGACACTATTACGATATTCTGCTATGCTTGTAGATGGGAGCCCAGCACAGCTGTCCTCTGAGATGCTCCACCCAGCATCCAGTAGAAACAGATGCTGAGGCTCACAGCCAAACATTGGGGAAGCATACGGAGCCTTATGGCAAAGTGAGCGAAAGGATAAAAAGACTTGGAGGGCACAGGAACACAAGACCAACAGAGCCAACTAACTAGGGCCCAGAGGGACTTGCAGAGACTGAAGCACCCAACCAAGGACTATGCATGGACTGGACCTAGGGCAGCTTGGTCTTCACATGGGTCCCTAGTAAGGGGAATGGGGGCTGCTTCTGGCATGGACTTTGTTGCCTGCTTTTTGATCACCTCCCCCTGGCGGGGTTGCCTCAGCAGACCACATAGAAAGAGGATGCACTCGGTCCTGATGTGACTTGATGAGCTGGGGTGGGTTGGTGGAGGGAGCTCCCCTTTTCTGAAGAATAGGGGAGAGGGGAGGGAAGAAGAGAAAGGAGGATGGGACTGGGAAGACAGGACAGAGGACGCTACAACTGGGATGAAACATGAATAAATAAATTAATTAATTATTAATAAAAAAGAACTTGTAAATTAAAAAAAAAAGTTGGGTTCAAAAGTTGCTGATCCTCTCGCGGTGACTTACCTATTGTATGGTAATACGGTGACAGAGCAGAGGCCTTTACACATCTGTGTCCTCCTAGGATCTCTGCTAACATTTTATAGATCTGTTGTTGTGCTCCATTCATAACACCAGTATCTTTAGGAAAATTTAAAAAGTTAAAAGGTTTCCTAAATTCAACAAGGTAAAAAGTAGAAGTTTTTACCAAAAGCCTCAGAACTGGCCAAGTGGCTTAGCAATTTTGTAAAAGTGCTCACCTCCGCAGCCTAAGAACCGGAGTTTAATCCCCATAACCCAGGTGAAGGTGGAAGGAGAGGACTGACTCCAGAAAGTCGTCCTCTGCCCTCCACACGTGCCGGTGTGTGCAACCACGGGCACACACAAAATACAGTAAGAGTCCAATGCAATCCGTGTGGAAGCGCACTAAATTCAATAGGAGACACTTGCCTGCTCTCAAGTGGTTCACTGTCCCAGTTAAGAAATTCCTGTGAAATGAATTTCACTTACAAAAGCATTTAACCAGCCATTTGGCCCTGCTGGAAACTCCATCACCATTAGACTTAATGAAGATAATAATAACGTATTACCTAATAATCTGTTCTGGAATTTACTGTACTCTCTTACCAAGAGAAAGCTCATACCTTTGTTATACTGTCGTTGACAAAATTGGTCATGAAACCATGGAACCTGAAACTCGGGGCACTCCAAGCGGACTGCTCTATTTAACTCCATAAGGCGAAACTGGACCCTTGCACTTAGAGTGGAAGGTAAAACTGAAATTAAAAACAAATTAGTGTATGGATTTGGATAGATCAGACTTAGCAGAATCAGTTTAACTCTTCATGTCATGACCCCCACTGCTGCTGCTGGTTGATACTTTAAATCTTTTTTTTTTTTTTTTTAGTTTTTCATGACAGGGTTTCTCTGTGCAGCCCTGGCTGGGATTGGGATTAAAGGCATGGGCCGCCTTTAATAGTTTTAACTCTCACATGAGAGAGTCTCTTCATTTGTACACACAAGCTTCACATTTTTAACTTGATACATTTGGTAATGTGCTGAAGACCAATTTCTACACTCTATAAATTTTAAAGCTACATTAAAAAAATACTACCAAGAATTTTCACTACTTCCTTTATGATAGTCTATATTTTAGAATTTATCTTAAGGAAACAATCCATAGTTCATGTGTAACACTCATTATTTGTAATGAATTGGAAGCAACCTATAAAATAAGAAACAAGGGTCACAGGATCTAACTAAAGTCACGTGACTACAGCGCATGAACACGCCCTGGGTTCAGTAGACAGCACTGCATTTTTTATAAAGGAGGCTCCTACTTTCAGATAATAGTAAATACAGTAAAAAAAGACATCAATATGACATATTCATAATACAGTTCAATGAAAAACAGCAACATAAAAAAGCAATTTAAGATCTCCATCCATCTAGAAACATACTTTGATGCATACGTGTGCATATGAGACCAAAAGAAATCTAAGCACATGGGGTGTAGCCCAGTGCAGAGTACTTGATCAGCATGCAGGATAACCTGGGCTCAATCCTCTCCATGAAAGGACAAACAGAAGGAAAAGCGAGCTCCACCCACGAAAGGTGGCAGAGCCCCTTTCCTTGGTGGTGGAACTAGCAATAATATCTAACTTTGATACTATTTATGTGTTTTCCAAGCTTTCTATAATATTCATAATTTTTTTTAAAGACAGGATCTCAATACAAGGCCCTGGCTAGCCTGGTCAGCTTCATACTTTATCCTCCTGCCTCCATCTCCCAAATGCTAAAATCATAGGTATAATACATATGTGTGTGTGTATTACATAGATATTGTATAATATATGTGTTTATAATTATATTCATATATATGTACACGAACACATTCCTAATCCAAGTGCTAGAGATTAAAGAGATGAAACCTATGGCTTAAAAAGAAAGAAACCCACAGCTTAACAAATACTAAGCAGGCATTCTACTATTAAACTACTCCCAGTCAATCATAAAATGCTTTTATTAACAGGAAATAATATAATTAGCCTTTTTCCTTTTTTTGAAAGGTGGCATTGAGACAGGGTTTCTCTGTGTGGCCTTGGCTGTCCTGGACTCTCTTTGTAGACCCGCTGGCCTCGAACTCACAGAGATCTACCTGCCTCCCAGAGTGCTGGGATTACAGGTGGAACCTCTGGTTGTTATTAGCCTTTAAATCTTTCATTATGGACACAACTGACACTTGCAATAAAGTTCATGTAATAAATTCTGAAAGTAAAAAGCAGATACATACTTTCAAGATGAGAATCTAATCTGGCTAAGAACTCGATGTTAAAAATTTTCTTTAGCAGATCTTTTGGAAAATATTCAAGTGAGGCCAAAGAAAAACAAAAAAACACGAATGTACCAGGATCCAATGCACCTAAAAAATAAATTAAAAAATTGTAATCTTCAGATGTTTCACATATGCACATAAACAGGTAAATCATTTAGATAGAGCCAAGTTTTTTTCTTTAATGATATAAAAGAAAACAAATCATATCAACAACACAACCTCACAAAATTAAGCTATACCATTACAAGTTAACAGTAGTTTTGGGGTAGGGACAGAGTAAGAAAGACAGACAAAAGAAAAGTACTGTTAACCCAGCCTGGTGGTATACACCTTTGATTCCAGCACTCAGGAGGAAGACGCAGGTGGATCTCTGTGAGTTCTCTGTAGACCACAGTGGTCTACAGAGTGAGTTCTAGTACAGCCTTGGCTACACAGAGAAAACCTGTCTCAAAACCTACCCCAAAAAATTAAATATTAAAGGGGGGAGCTTCTTATGTAGGGAAAGGGACAAACTGCATAATCCACTGGCACAGAATTCTTACACAGGACAGAAAGGACGAACTCAGAATCTCTACAGGTGTGGCACACAGCTGAAATCTCAGCACTTCGGAGGCTGAGGCGGGGGACTGCACACGCTTGAGACCAGCATGGCTACAATACAGTTGGAGGTCTGCCTGTGCTAATGTGAGACCCCGTCTTCAAAACGAGATGAACAAAAATCTTTCCTTTTGAACTTCTTTGCCATATTTATTTTTTGAAAGAAGATCAAATCATGGAGACAAATATCTAGGATACTAGTTATAATCTCAATGCTTAGAAGGTGAAGACAGAAGGGTCAGGAGTTCAAGGCCAATCTCAAATACACACAACATGACAAGTCTGAGGCCACCCTGTACTAAACACACACACACACGCACACACGCATACACATACACACGGCTAACAGTGATAATCTCTAACGACAAAACTATCTTGTCTTTGGAACCTGACTTTCATTCCCAGACTCACTGGGCACCTTCAACTTCACGGTTCTCCTTATTAAACGCTGACAGCCTCCTCACAGGTACATGTACATGACTTCACCCCTACATGTACATAGCCTCACCTCTACACGTACATGACCTCACCTCTACATGTATATAACCAGGTCTACAGAGTGAGGTCCAGAACAGCCAGGGCTACACAGAACAGCCCTGTTTCAGAAAACAAAGAAATGTTAACCGTTCAGGGCTGGAAATCTGGCTCAGCAGGTCTGAGCACTGGCTGCTCTTCTAGGAAACCCAGGTTCAAACCCAGACTTGAACTGGCAGCTCACAACCATCTCCAATCCCAGGGGATCTGACATTCTTTTCTGGCCTCTGTGGACACCAGGTACAGGGACGGTACATAGACAGACATGCAGGCAAAACACCCATACACATAAAGTAAAAATTTTAAATCAAGTTAAAAAGCTGCTATTAAAATGGCCAAATTGGGGCTGGAGTGAAGGCTGGACGTTCAGAGCACTGACTTCTTCTAGATTAGTGGTTCTCAACATGTATGGCATGACCCCTTTGGGAGTTAAGCAACCCTTTCACAGGGGTCACTCAGGACCGTTTGGAGAACATAGATATTTACATTACAATTCATAGCATATGAATAAGAGCAACTGTAATAGCAAAATTACAGTTATGAAGTAGCAGTGTAATAATTTTATGGTGGGGTCAGCACAGCATGAGGAATGTATTAAAGGGTGGAAGCTTTAGGAAGGCTGAGAACCGCTGCTCCAGAGGATCCGAGTTTGATTCCCAGCACCCACACGGCAGCTCATATCCATCTGTTAACACCAGAGGACCTAATGCCCTCTTCTGGCCTCCATGGGCACCAGGCATAGAAAGTGGTACAGAGGCATATATATAGGCAAAACACTCATAAATATAAAAATTTTTAAAAATATTTTAAAATGGGTCCAAACCATAATATATTGTATGTACCACAAGGTACTTTTGCGGACAATGTGTAATATAGGAGCCACCAGCACACAGACACAGGAGATGGAAGACCAGGCCAGAACAAAGTGACCACACAATCTGTACTGTGACACATCTTCAATAAAACAGCCAATCTCTATTATAAAACAAACAAATACCATCAACAAAACCCAAGAAGAAACAGGAAGGAGGTGACAAAATTAAACAAGTTCATTTCTAAAACTAGAAGACAATTCAGAGGCTTATCACTCAAGCACTAAAGAGGCTGAGCACAACGATCAAAACTTTAAGGCCAGGGGCTGGGAAGATGGCTCAGGGTGGGCGCTTGTTATACAAACATGAAGACCTGAGTTCAAATCTTCAGAACCCACATAAAAAGGGGGCATGGCTGGATGCACCCGGAACCCAGTGCCAAGGGATGGAGATAGAAGGATCCCAGCAGCTCGCCCAACCAGCTAATCTGGCCCCATCAGTGAGTTCTATGTTCACTCCCAACCATGCCTCAAAAAATGAAGGACAGATGTGAGCCAGGCGCGGTGGCACATGCCTGGAATCCCAGCACTTGGGAGACAGGCAGGCGGACTGCTGTGAGTTCAAGGCCAGCCTGATCTATAAAGTGTAAAAATCGTGTAAGTAGAAGCCAGGCATGGTGGCACATGCCGTTAGTCCCAGTGCTTGGGAGGCAGAGGCAGACAGATCTCTGGGAGTTCAAGGCCAGCCTGGTCTACAAACTGAGTCAGGACAGCCAAGACTACATAGAAAAATCTGTCTTGAAAAACAAAAACAAAAATTAAAAATGGTGTAAGTACATGGCACTGCTCATTCTCCTGGCTATAGTGCCAGTGTACCGGTTACAAAGGACAAGGCCCCCTTTCCTGATGATTATAGGGGGATCCAAAGGGCCTTCATAGCAAAGGTTCAAGCTAGACTGGGGATTTACTACACAGATGTTTGTCCTCTCAATCTTGATAGGTTTTTGAAAACCTTGATAACAAAACAGAAAAAAACAAAATCTTCCTCCCAGAAGTCAACACTAGGTTAAAAGTGTGTGTGTCGGTGGGAGAGGTATAATAGATTATAAGAGATGAAACAGAGAACCAGCAAAAGCAACAAGTAAACGTGAGAGTGGGTATCTGGGCTACAATTGAGGAGACTTTACACATGAACTCTATTAGGAATTCAGGGACTACTAAAGCTGCCTAGTGTGCTGACAGCGTGTGCTGCTACAAAAGAATGTCATCACTCTGGACAGGTGTATGCTTCAGTAATACAGTAATACAGTACAGTAATACAGCCCTGAAATAGTGTGCTGGGGAAGTAAGCAAGAGAGATATAAACAAATGTGACAAAATATTAACATCAAGTCCACTCAGTGTTCCTTGTTCAAAGGTAGGTCTAACATTTTCATACTAAAAACATTTCAGAGAAATGGGTACTTTTCTTCCTTTGAGACAGGTCCTTCAAGACACAATAGGTAGGGAGATAAGTGGATAGACAGATTACAGATAGATAGACAGACAGACAGACAAACAGACAAAATAGATAGATGTCCATCCTAAGCAGCTGTCAAGTCCCCTCTGTAGCCTAAGCTGGTCTCAAACAATCAATCTTTCTGCCTCAGTAAATGCTAGTATTACAAAGATACGTCAGACACCCAGCCTAAAAGATTTTTAGTACAGAATTTCCAGCTATTAAGAACACCCAGTTACTGAAGGCCATTGTGACAGCTCTTAGCTCATATTTACAAGTGTCTTCTCATCTACTCCTTCATTCTACTGTCAAACACTTTACTTACCTAAGTAAGAATTAAAGCACTGGATACATGCTCCAAAAAATTTATCCTTTTGAGGTGGATCATAGTTCAAAACACTGAATGGAAGAATAATTCCAATGATTGAAAAGGGATGGATCTGTATAAATGAAACAAAAAATTTAGTGTACACTTTGGCAAAGTCATTTTAACATATCTTCTCAGATGAAGTCTTTCTAATATGCCTATAATGAAATTACAAATGTATCACTTACTAAATTCTGTATCCTGCTATGATTTACTTAAATTCGTGACTAGTAGTAACTGTAAAATGTTAGTACAACAACAACAAAGTCAGCCAACCTACAACCTTATTGTGCTAGGTGGAAAAGCCTGTTCTAGACTCCATCACTCACTGAAAATGAAGAGGAAGCAGCCCAAGTCATTTCCATGTCATCAGTGCACTGAAGAGAACACCAGTCTACAGTCAAACGAGCTCCTTCATTTAGAGCCACCAGCATTTTTCTTCCACACTTTCCTTACCTTTGATTCTTCTGAGTCGGGTATCACTCTACAGCCCAAGCTGGCCTCACACTCAAGGTCAGCAGCTGAGAGTATGGGCGTGAGCTATGCTGCCTGGCAGTACCGGGGGTTGGACCTACGGCCACACGCACTGTACCTCTTTTGTTTTTTTTCAACTGTGTATTCACTCACTCATCCAAGCACCTGTCGGGCACAAAGCTAAGCAAGCGAGACATTTTTTTGTTCAACTATGAAAAACACTGGCCTCTAAATAAAGATCTCATCTCAACATACATAAAACAGCGATGCTGTAAGTAAGCATCTTCTCATGTGATCCATACAGAGCTTTTCCAATTCACCTTTAGAAACAGGCACTGACTGACAACTCAGGAATGCTGATGTCATGTGCGCCTCATCTTCTCAGTCTCCATGCCTACTCACAGTTCTAAAAGAGTGTGCGTGTGATGTGTCTGTGTGTGATGTCTGTGCGTGATGTGCCTGTGAGTGTGTATGTGATGGGCCTGTATATATATATATGTGTGTGTCTTTGAGTGTGTATGTATGCAATATACCTGTGTGTGTGTGATATGTCTGTGAGTGTATGTGTATGTGTTGGGCCTGTGTGGGTGTGATGTGCTGTGTGTGTGACAGGTCTGTGTATGAGTGTCTTGGAGTGTATGTGTATGTGATGCGCCTGTGTGTGGGTGTGTGATGTGTCTGTGAGTGCATATGTATGTGTTGGGCTTGTGTATGTGTGAGATGTGCCTGTGTGAGTGTGATGTGCTGTGAGTGTGTGATGTGCTGTGTGTGATGTGCTGTGAGTGTATGTGTGCTGTGTATGTGATGTGCCTATGAGTGATGTGCCTGTGTGTGTGTGATGTGTCTGTGTATGATGTGCCGTGGGTGTGTGTGTGATATGCCTGTGTGTGCGTGAGTGTGTGTGTGATGTGCCTGTGTGTGATGTGCCTGTGAGTATGAGTGTGTGTGGTGTGCCTGTGTGATGTGTCTGTAAGTGTGTCTATGCCATATCCAAACGTGTAAGTCAGACGATAGCTCTGTACAGCTGGTTCTCTCCTTCCACACTTATAAGGATTCTGAAGAACAAACTCAGGTCCATCAGACTTGCATTGCTGGGAGGCAAGTGTATTTACTCACTACGCCATCTTGCCAGGCTTAAAACGGTGATACCCAGGATTTTAGAAATAAAGAAAATTAAAGGCAGTTACTCTCTACCATGCAAATATACCTAATATTTAAAACACTACCTTCTAATTAAAAAAATTCCTGCCGGTTGTGATGGCACATGCCAGCAGGACTTGCTGAAGGAGGTGGAGAAGGATCGTGAGTTTGAGGCCAGCCTGGTCTACTGAGTGAGTCTAGGATGGTCATGATTGTTACACAAAGAAACCCTGTCTTGAAAAAAAATTCTGACTTCTCATCTTAGCTGGACATAGTGGCTCTCACCTTTTATCCCAGCACTTGGGAGGCAGAGGCAGGAGGATCTCTGTGAGTCAACACCAGCCTGGTCTACACAGTGAGTTCCAGGACAGCCAGGGCTACATAATGAGAGCTATCTCAAAAAAATGAAACAACAACAACAACAACAAAAAAAAAAACCCTCTGACTTCTGATCATAAGGGCTAAAGGAATCAGAGAATGACCACTAATCTCTCGAAATCTGTGGCTAGAGGAACACAGTGGCTATTCCTTGTGAGACAAAGTCTACACGTCTACTTTGACTTTAAAACTCTTGGCAATCCTCCTGCCTCCGCCTCCCAAACACTGAGATTACAACTGAGACATCACACCCTGCTCCAAACTGTTTTTAAAGAGAAGAAGAACAAACTGCAGAACTAGAAGCCAGGTGTGGATTTTTAAACTTGACCCGAGAGTCTAAGTTTGAAAAGGAACTAAGTATTTAAAATAATAATGATGATGATGATAACATAATGTTTCTAGAAGCTGACAATGTCTGGGCATGGTACACACCTGTAATCCCAGTAATAGGAAGGCAGAGGCAGGTGGATCGCTGTGAGTTTGAGGCCAGCCAGGTCTACAAAGCAAGTCCAGGGCAGCCAGAGCTACACAGAGAAACCCTGTCCCGAAAAGAAGCAGCAGCTGAGAACAGGGTAAAAGTAAAGTCTAACATTTAGATTTCACCTTTTCAGCCTGCTGAACCACCACTGAGGCTATCCTGTCAAGTAGCTCAGTGCTGAGGTAGTTGCTTTTGGTAAGAAAAGCTGCAATCTTTGCAGCGTTGGTATGATCAATTTTGTCCACAAAACGCTGTAAAGCAGCAACTGATTCTTCAACAAACGTTTCCTGAAGCCATTCTCTTTTCAAAGGCTTCAGCCCCTCCCACAGCAGGTCCAAGCTGCTGCTTTGCTGTAACTGATGACGGCCCCAGTGATCTAGTTTTTGCAGGAGGTGCAGTTGCTTTCTAGTAGTGCTGGCCAAGTACGGGCGGTCATTCTGAATCCACCGCAGGAGCGATGCCACCAACTCACTCAGCTCCCTGAAGTCACACTGTGGTATAACTGCTTCAATTCGGGAGACCACTGTTTCGTTGAAGTGAGGAAGTGGAAGCATGGAAAGGGCAGAGACCAGAATAGAAATCTCACTGGGTATGATAGTAGTTTCCAAACGACTGTTGTGTGAAGGGAAAAAGGGAAAAACAAAAAGAATATAAGGAACACACCAGCAACAATGAAAAACACCCAAAATACATGAAATAAAACAGTGCTACACAACTGTATAATAGGTGAGGTCATCTTAGAGAGCTGCTTCACTGAAGACTAGTTCACAGGGGAGTCACGGGGGGTCACTAAGGAAAGGCTAAGGTGACAGAACCCTGCTTCAAACTTTCTAAAGCAAATCGAAACCACCATCAACGGGAAAGGAGAGGTTGCATCAGAACAGCACCCGGGCTGACCCTGGAGAGTCTGAGCTCGGCCTCTGCAGAGCCTTTGAGAGCCACTGCGACTTTGAAGAGTCCCTGGCACAGGGGGAGCCTCAATAATGCCGATTCCCTTCTTAGTTACTGGAAATGCAACCAAGAAACACAAGCAGACAGATTCAGAACCTGACCTCACTCTTCCTTTTCTAAATCTGCACAGTAACTCTCCCACCATGAGAACAGTAATTTTTTTTGTTTTGTTTTGTTTTGGGTTTTGTTTTTGTTTCTCGAGACAGGTTTTCTCTGTGTAGCCCTGGTTGTCCTGGACTCACTTTGTAGACCAGGCTAGCCTCGAACTCACAGAGATCTACCTGCCTCTGCCTCTGGAGTGCTGGGATTAAAGGTGTGAGCCACCACCTCAAGAACAGTAATTCTTAAACAACAAATTAAGAATTGACCACTTAAAGGCATCTGTAGGTTTAGAAGTGTAGAAGAAATTATTCAATCTACATCAAATTCAAAACTGAGTTGCTGTGATTTTATTATTTATTGTCTTTGGAGTTCTGAAATCCTACCTAAAAAGAACAAAGAACACACACACACTCCACTGGCTGATGGCTTGGAAAATAAGATAATCATAATATTTTATGCTAACCATGGTGCATTGGTAAAGCTATGGTCATTCACTATTAGTAAACTTAAAGATTAAAATTAGTAATACTTCATTTTAGCCTGATCAAATCAATGAAAAACTGAGTGACTTCCGAGTTAGAACACAGTGTTACAGATCCAGAGAAAATGAGGTAAATGAAACTATATGAAAACAGGCTTTCTTATTAACATTAGCATTATATATGGACCTTCAGTTGTTTAGTGACACTGGGGATCACATTCAGGGCTCGTATATTCTGGTACAACACACTAGAGATCTTAGAACCTCTACAGACCTTAGAATACACATCTACAGATCTTAGAACCTCAGAATAAGAAGCCATTCAATTTTGTCTAGAAAATCACAGCTACTTTATACACAACAAAACAAACATGGATAAATTTTTGAAATCAAATACTAATTAAATATTTTATTTTTTAAATACTTAAATCTTACCTGAGAAGTAATTCTCTGAGTTTCACAAAAAGCTCCTTACTTTGGAAATGGAGAACAATCAGTGCTTGTGTTATCCTCAGCAGTTCTATCGATCTATAGCTATCCAGATGTTTATGAAGAACTGAAACAATTCTAAAGGAAACATGTTTTATAACCAAGTCACTCACTTATTTATTAAACAATCACTAGGCAGACATCATGCCACATGCTTTCTCTCTCTCTGTTGGGGATCTGTAATTGTCTCGTTTTTCTGTTCTTACAGAACTGTCTCAAGATACTGATAGAAACATAAATAACTAAGATAAAGTAAAAGCAATCATGAAATATGAATTTGGAAAAGGGGAGAAAAGCATAGCTTTAGGGGCTGGAAAGATGACTTAGCAATTAAGAGTACTGGCTGCTCTTCCAAAGAACTTAAATTCAGTTCCCAGCGCCCACACTGTGGCTCACAAGGATCTGTAACTCCAGTCCCAGGGGACCCAACAACCTCTTCTGGACCCGGCTGGCACCAGGCATGCACATAGTACAAATACATATATATATAAGCCAAACACTCACACACATAATTTACATGGTATTTTTAAAGAAGAGCATAGCTTTGCAAACAAAGAAAAGCTCACAGAGCAAGCATCTAATTCCACATCCTTTCGCCAACATCATTTTTCTCATCAGTTACTAACAATTAGCAACACTAATCTCATTTTCTTCCATAAATCTTCTGGCCCTCACATGGATATGTTAAAAGCAATTGAAAGAAAAGGAGGAGGAGGTAAACAAAATGAGAAATGAGATGGAGGAACCTTTACTAAAGAGACACATAAATAAGAAAAATTAAGTATATGCAATTTGAATGTTTTGGTTTTTTTTTTCCTTTTTAAATCTCATGTTTCCAATTAGCTAGTGTATGGCGTCACAGGCAACACTGGGCTAAGTTCACATGGAAGCTTCTGGAGACAGAGCCCTTGCTCTATGCACTGTGATGCTCTGCTTCAGTCTAACAGCAGCAGAAAGGATAAAAACTACTGTAAACAACTCCATCCCTGTCTTAAGATCTCAAATGGGAACATAAACAATGCCATAGGCAGTCATGCCTTATTACTTCAAAACAATCAGACACAAGTATTTCTGTCAGAAAAAAATAGATGCTTATGAATGATATCTAAACTTAGCACCATGAACTTCAAGAAAGATTACTTTTTAATCAAGTGTGCATTTCTACTTTCCATAAGTTCCATTGCTCCCATCACTGTCAGCGCTTCCTGGCTGGTCAGTTCTTCTGACATCAATAGCATAGTTGATTTAAGCCTAGAAGCAAAAATATGTATTTTTTAATGTTAGAAAGCTGGCTTTCAATTTG
The DNA here is from genome assembly GCF_030254825.1 of Meriones unguiculatus. Classification (NCBI taxonomy): domain Eukaryota; kingdom Metazoa; phylum Chordata; class Mammalia; order Rodentia; family Muridae; genus Meriones; species Meriones unguiculatus. The sequence goes on along the minus strand of NC_083356.1, from coordinate 122,521,072 downwards.
TTTTAATTAACAGTTTGGGGGTAACAAATAGAAAACTACAGACCCCTCTACTATGGAGGTCTTGGAAGCCCTGCTTAAGGGAAACTGCTCACTGCTCATCACACTAATCTACAGATTATTGTAATTCCCGTGCTGAAGAAATGGCTGGACAGCTAAGAGTGTGTACTGCTCTTGCAGAAGACCCGAGTTTGGTTCCCACTTCAGGTGGTTCAATCCCCCGGAACTCCAGCTCCTGGGAGTTACACCACTCTACGGAACTCTGAGGGCATCTGCACTGACATGTACACATACCCACACATGTCTCCACACAATAAAAGATATTTTTAAAAGACTACTAGAGGGGCTGGAGAGATGGCTCAGAGGTTAAGAGCACTGGCTGCTCTTCCAAAGGTCCTAAGTTCGATTCCCAGAAACTACATGGTGGCTCACAACCATCTATAATGAGATCTGGTGCCCTCTTCTGGTGTGCAGGTGTACATACAGGCAGAGTACTGTACACATAATAAATAAATAAATCTTTTTTACAAAGACTACTTATGCTGAGCAAGAGAATCTCATGTGCGTATAACTCTAGCCTCATAGCCTAGGGAGAATCTAATGATATCTGTGTATTCATTTCATATCTATTAATCTTCTAGCAATACCTAAATGTTTTAAATGGAACAAGATCTGATCAAAATATCATAAATATTTCTATGTATATCATATACAAATAAAGGTCAGGCATAGATCTATACTCCAGCTTTTTGGGAAACTGGAACAGAACTGCAAGTGTTCAAGACTTGCCTGAGACACTTAGTGAGCTTATTTCCAAATAAAAAGTAAAAAGATAAGAGTGCTTGGCTAGTGTGTGCAGGCCCCTAGGTTCAACCCGCAGCACAGCAAAAAAAATTCAAGTATATATTCCAAATATTCATCTATACCAATGTCCTATGAAAACAGAAATTCTTAAAAGAGATGAACCAGACCAAACTCACTCAAGCCTGGTGCTGTAGGGGTACCTGTTACCAAAGAGCTTTTGTTTTGTTTGGAGTTGGGGGGTAGGGGTTAAGCTCAGGCTGGTCTGGGACTCCCTGTGTAACCCAGGGTGGCCTCAACTCACAATATTCCTCCCAAGAACTGGGATCACAGCCAGGCACCACTATACCCAACGAAATATGCTTTCTTTCTTTCTTCCTTCCTTTCTTTCTTTCTTTCTTTCTTTCTTTCACTGCCAATAGTACTCTGTTTCAATATAGCTAAGTTATACATTTTTTTGTAAAATCATTTTTAATAACAGAACTATTTGTTCTAGAATTGGGACTAAACACTTGCAATATATATTTCATCAATGTTGCTTTAGTTAGGGCTTTTATTTTTGGTGATAAAACATCATGACCAAAAGCAACTTGAGAATTTTGATAGTGAATGTGATGAAATCATGTGTGTAAAATGACTGCTTAGAATACTACAGCCTACACTCCTCTGTTGGGTCAGGAGTCTTACACCTCTGTGCAAACCCAGGAAGGACTAACCAAAATATTTAGGTGAGGTCCCTACATGTATCTTGGTCCATTCTTTAGAACACACCAGTAGTCTAAAAGCTGGAAACGTAAATGAAAGCTTGAAGAATCAAAGAACAAGTGTAACAGATTAGTTGCTCTTCCATAGACCAGTGGGTGATTCTGATGACTTCCAGAGTTCTGAGGAGAACCAAGCATGAAGAATCCAACATGAGAATTAAAGCGTTTTAGAGTAAGCTTACTGTTTCTTTATTTCAGGTCCTGCCATCGGTCCCAACGCGGCAAACAATTTGGCAAAGCTTGAGTGATGAGCAGTTGAAGGGATCATCTCAGCCAGCCGCCTTCGAGCCACTTCAACAAATTCAAAGCTGTGGAACTGCAGGTACTGATACAGACCGAAAATTCTACTGATGAACTCCAAATCAAGATGGCTTATATTGCTTATAAACACTTTATTACACCTCTCTAACAGTGGGTAATAACTATATCTGACATTGCGAAGAAACAGTACTATCCTTCTTGCAGTGTTGACCTTGGAAGAATCTACAGTGTCAAAAAGAAGTTCTGTTTTGTTCAAAAGCCGTTCTTGGAAACAGTGTGATATTAAAGAAGAAATGCTGACCATCAAGACAGACAAGGCCCTGAAGGAGAAAAAAATATACACAGATTTATACTACTAACAAAATTACCAATACTAAATTAAATGACTAGATATGTCAAGAAAGTGCCAAGCAGAGCGTTTTATGCCATAAATTGTCTCATTCATTTATTCATTTTCTTTTTCCTAGCACCATGAGAAATAGTCCTCTGGCTCTGCCCTGGGAATGTCATGTTTCCTGCTGCCACATGCTAAGATGTGACAGGTGGCTGGGGACATGACAGACAAACTTGGCAAGTTAAAAGTCTTAGATACTTCAAAGATCTCAACAATAACAAGTAGCTTTTGCCATCGCTGTTTTACAGATGAAAGGTGACAGGGATAAAGTTATAATGATGGCTGACACATCTCTAGCTGCACCCAAAGCCAGCATCTTTACTCCCACGAAGGCCCCCAAATAGAAGTACCTTAAGTCCTGTATAGTTTCCAAGTTCCTATTTACAATATCAGCTATTTTTCCCATTAATGGACTAAGATATAAATTCTGATCAGCCAGGCAATTGGAAAACATTGACAGCACATTCAGATTAAACCTATTAAAAGAAATGCAAGTAAGATCATTAGTATCAATAAGAACACATGACACAGTTATAAAATAAAAAGTAACAAAAATGACAACATATTACTTGATACAAGATGGACAGCATGTGCCCAGCGAGTACAAGGCCTTGGGTTTGTGTTTCATACTCAACATTACAACAAAACAAAACAGATGGGCTGTAACTCTGGGAGAAATAAGGGATATGCTTTGAGGGGTATATTTTGAATATACTCAAAACACACTGTATGAAATTCTTGAAGAACACACACATTACATTAAAAAATCAAAATTTCCAAGATGAGTTGATTATTTGTGGAGGAATTTTAATTCAGAACATGGCTGCTCTGGCAAGAGATCACATCCAAAGACCTTCTAGGTCTGTGTGACCCAGCTAGAATACAAACAGACCTTTAATCCAGGAGACGGAGGCAGGCAGATCTGAGTTCAAGGCCAGCCTGGTACAGAACAAGTATCAGGTAAAGAAAAGCTTAGGTTTAAAACTTAGGTCCAGATTAAAGGCATGGTAACCTTTAATCCCAAACAGTGAAGGTAAAGTTAGTTTGTAGAAGGAAGCACCCATGATTAAACGTGATGTCTAATTGAGTGGAAGAAACAGCGATGAATCAGAGAAAAACTTGACAGAATAGGATATGCCCAAATCTCACAAGAGGAAAGAGAAGCTACTTAAGGGCCAATGCGGGGGGGGGGGGGAGGAGGGGGAAGGAGGAGAGTGAGTGAGAGGAGAGAGGCAGTTTAACCAAGATGGTAATAAAAAGACAGGTTGCAGAGAGAAAACCCGGGTGGAGACAGAACGAGCCAGAGAATGAGGAGTCAGAAGATTAGAACAGATTGCTTGAATCAGTTTGAGGCCAAGCAGAGTAATTCAGAGGCTGAGAGCAAAGCAAGATTGACTAAATCAACTGGGAGAGGAATTTGAGCCAGAACAACTGAGTTGAACCAACTAGCCCAGAGCTCAAACAGAAGAAGAAAGGGTGAGCTTATTCGGCAGTAATTCTCAGAGGATGCAAACATTCTAGGTTAGCAGACAGAGGTTAGAAGCTTCCAGGACTAGGCCTAGGTTAGCAGACACAGAAATCCTCAAGACAACTGAAACAGGAGAATTATTTATTATTATGAAAGCACCAAATGATGACATTTTTAAAGTCCAGTAGTTTAGAAATATTTAACAGAGAATCACTCAAAATTATTTGAATTTTACTTACTGACTTTTGAGGTAACATGGAATACCAATTCATTTGCATACGTATTAGCAAATATAAGCTCTATGAAGACTTTTAGAATTTAGGGATAGGAAAAATGACCCAATCTCTTCAAGTGAACAGCAAGACAAAATGAAGTGTTACACACCTGGGTGCGCTCCTTTCCCTCTCTTCTCCATTTTGTTAGTTCTGGAGACGTAGGGCTTGCACACGCCTCGGCAAGCCCGCCAACATGAAGCGCCATTCCCAGTACCTGGCTTTGATTTGTCCCTATGGTTTGTTTACTAAAAGCATCAATGTGGAGGCTGGAGAAATGGCTCAGTGGTATACACTGCTCTTCCAGAGAACCCAGGTTGGCTGTCTAACAGTCACCAGGTGCCTCACAACTAGCTGTAACCCCCGCTCCAGGGATCCAACACCCTCCTCTGGCCTCTCTGCAGACACACATGTGCACTTATCCCCCCGCCTGACACACACATAGACAAATAAATTTTTTTTTTTCCAAAACAGGGTTTCTCTATGTAGCCTTGGCTGTCCTGGATTCGCTCTGTACACTAGGCTGGCCTCGAACTCACAGAGATCCACCTGCCTCTGCCTTGACAAGTGCTGAGATTCCAGGCTTGCACCACTGGGCCTGCTACAAATGATTTTTTTAAAAAGAAACAAAAAAAAAAAATCTATTTTAAGCATAAGGAAGCTCACAGCAGCACAACATATAACAGCCAGAACTGCAGTTAATCCACGAACTTCTTTCCAACGCAGTACGTAACTTCCACATAGCCAAAAAACTACATAAACCAGAGCAATGAAATGAAGGGGCCACTGACTCATGCATAACGGAGGGGCCCTTAAACACACTGAGAAAACTAGATACAAGGGTCTGACCCTTGCATAGGCTTTCATTTCTATTTTAAAAACAAAACAAAAAAACAACTGATTTTTTGTATGAGGAGTGAAGATGCTTTCGCAGGCCAGCAAGTTGTGTCAGTGAGTGAGAGCTTGATGGCCTGAGTTGCATCCCCAGAACCCACATGGAAGAGAACACAACTGCTGAAAGTTGTTCTGACCTCCACGTGCAACCAGTGACCCATGCACGCCCCGCCCTTTCCACCACCCCTGCAAATGAAAAATCAATGCACACCAGGATAAAAAAAACAACCAAGAAGTCAAGAACCCTCTGGGCTACCACAGTGAACTTGAGACTGTAAAGAGAGTTTCTGGGAAGTGGTGACCTTGTCTGTATGTTTGCTTTTGAGGCAAGGTCTTCCTCTGCAGTCCTGAAGAGCCTGGAATTCCTAGGCAGCCTAGGCTGGCCTAGACCTCATAAAAGCCTCTTGCCTCAGACCTTCCCAGCGCTGGGATTGTAAGGACGAACGGCCTGGCATGATATTGTGTGTGTGTGTGTGTGTGCGCGTGCGTGTGTGTGTGTGTGTGTGTGTGTGTGTGTGTGTGCGTGTTAGACAACCTGTGGGAATCGGTTCTCTACTCCCACCATGTAGGTAGGGTTCATGGACTCAGTCCAGATTATCAGGCTTAGGGGCAAATATCGTCATCTATCACAGCGCAGCTTTCGCGTCCCCACGGTTGTTTTCAGAATCCTCCATCTCTCTCCTACTGTGAGTTTTCAAATTCCCTTGACTTCTACTTGCCTCATGCCACGAGCAGTTGCTTTTGGCTATCACAGAGTCCCAGGTAGGAAATCCAGAAAACTGCCTAAAGTAATTATTGCCTCAGCTCTCATACAAGGAGGACCTTCCACATGTATGTGGAGGGCGTGCTGGATATTCACAAGAATACCCTGAACAGGGTTCACCTTTTTGTTGACGTGATTATGGTCACACGAAAATGCAACCATATAGTTCGAAAAGCACGTTTGTGACAATCCTATCAACAGCAGTGGAGCTGAAGCTTGCTTACTTTCTTTTCTGGACGAAGTCAAAATTTTCTGACAGCAGTGTAAAACAAGCTAAGACTTAAAGGTGCCAGTCCACAGGAACGGCTATAGGAGCAGAAACTCAGTCCACCCTGCAGTCCCTGCCTGTTCACAGAAAGGGAGCGGCAGGAGAGTCCAGAATGCTCAGCAGTGCTACAAACGGTGTCTTCTTTTTTCTCCTTTTACAGCGCTTGCAATCGAGGGGTGTTGTGTGGTTGTTTCTCCTTCTTTATTCGGTGTGTACGGGTGTTTTGTCGGCCTGTATGCCTATGCATCTTGTGCGGCACCTGTGCCCACAGAGGCCAGAGGAAGGCTCTCGGAAACTGGAGTAACAAGATGGTTGTGAGCTGCCATACGGGTGCTGGGAACCAACTGCCAGGCCACCTCTCCAGTCCCCAAATTTACATTAACTTGTTTGCTTTATGTAAAGTCGCTAAGAATCTCCTGTTTCTGAATCAGAACTCTTGAAAAGTCAAAGCAACCGGTTCACTGCTGCCTGCGCCCCTACCCCCCTCACATTTCATGAATATGTATGTGGAAAAGTAGCCTAAACCCCGCTGAAACCTGAAGGAACTCCTGAAACACTTGCCTTTCTGTACTGAAGAAAGGAGATTCTTTATACAACTAAAAACCCTCTAACAGGCCAGGTGTGGTGGCGCACACCTCCAAACCTAGCACTTGGAAGGCAGAAACAGGCAGATAGAGTTCGAGGCCAGCCTGGTCTACAGAGTTCCAAGACAAGCGGGAACTACACAGAAAAACTGTCCCAGGAAAAACAAAACAAACCCTCAAACTAATTGAATATATATATATATATTTTTTTTTTTTTTTTTTTTTTTTTTTTTTTTTGAGACAGGGTTTCATGTATATCAGGCTAGCTGAGGCTAGCCTCAAACATGCTACAAAGTCAAGGATGACCTTGAGTTTCTGGTCTACCAGCCTCCAGTTCAAGAACGTATGATCACAGTGGTTTAATGTGCTGCTAGGGATGGGATCCTGGGCCTCACACATTCTATCAACTGATCTGCATCCCCAGGCCCAGCACATTTTTTTCCTGAAAAACTGTTCTTTTCCTGTCATTCATTTTGATCCCCTCCCACAGAACCCTGAACAGCACTTGCCTTTCCAGTCTTTTCCATCCCTCTGTAACCAGCGCTCCCACTAGCGGGTGATGGGCTTCAACGGCAAACCTCAGTGAAAAAGAGGGGAAAGTAACTTTTAATTGTGAAAGCCGAGAGACCACAAACAGATCAACAAAGACAGAACTCGGAACTGCTGGCTTGCTGGCAGACATTAATCTGAGGAGTAACTACTGACCTGTTGTCTTCCTTGCCTTCAGCCAAACACACTTTTCCAACATGCCACAATCAACCCGTCTCCCACACTGAAAGCTAGCCATTTCTACTTTCCAGTTTTCAAAAACCGTATCACTATCAAAAAGCCTTAAAATACTGCATTATCAAGAAAAAAAAAAAAACTATCTTCTGGAAGGAAGGTTTTTCCACTTTAAAAAGACTCTTAGAAAATTAAAATACGAACGATAATTGTTTCTGTAAGCTTGAAAAACAACTTACTGTCTTACTCTGTACAGCACGTCCACCAGGGTGCCATCGGTCATGGCTTGAACATGATTTGTCGCTACGTTGCAAAGGGTAAGAAAATGCGGGTGGTTTCTAACATACTCAGTATTTTTTTCCACGTTGCCCTTCCGCTTCTGAAGCTGCCAAAGCACGTTAAACGCGCAACCCACTTGCTGCTGCGAGAGCGTGGCAGCATTTCTTTCAAGGAGCTGGAACACTTGTTCTTCGTCCGTACAGCTCCGTATCTGAATAGTTAATGCCTCACAACTCAAGGGGCGGAATTGAAACGCTCTCCACGAGAGTTGAGATACGCCTCGGAGTCGGAACATATTTATAACGGACGGGCCTCCAAGGGTTTGCCTTTGTCAGCACGATTTTTTCTTTGGTTAAAAAGAAGGCCGTCTGCAGCTACAAGTCAGGTATAACGTGACGGTATAAAAACTGGCTTTCATTCCTGTGTTTTAGTTCCATCCTGATGTCTCCAAATCCATTCCAACAGATTCTGTAAAACCTTGGTTCACCTTGGCTATTATCTCATTAATATCAAATTAATTCACCAAATTCAAATTTCAAGTAACCAGATTTTTTTTTCTTTTTTTGTTCGGACTACAGACTTTGTTCTTGGTCTGGACCACCTAGTTTTGATCCAAAATGAAACACCCGGGCGGGGGGGTGAGTTTCTTCCTGCCCCGAATTTTAAAATGCTTCAATTCTGACCATAAAAGCGGCGGAAGAAAACAGAATCAAAACTGGGTTGCTGTTATTTTTTTAAGACTATGTGCTTGCTTGTTGATGGAGACAGGGTCTCATCTTGTAGCCCAATCTACGAGGGGCTGATTACAAAAAGGTGACCTTGGGGAAACCATGTAACTGAAGCGGAGGCCTTGGGAGTGGGACGGGATAGGAAGTGCGGTGAGCTGGTGCTGGGCGCACAGCCCCGCGGTGCACAGGTGACAGGTACCGGTGTGCCTGGACGCGGGAGAGCCGGCCCTGGGCCACCGAGGCCTCCACCTCCGCAGAAGGGAACGGTGCTCCGGGCCGCACCGCAGACACGCACGGGACCGCGGATGCTAAGCGTCCAGGGCGGAACCCTGCGGGGTGCGGAAGGCAGAGCCACTGACCAACCACGAGTCCTTCCCCTACACGCCCGCCGCGGACCCGACAGGGCTGCTCAGAAGGCAGGGGTCGCTCATCCAGGGCCCCAGGAGCAGCAACGGAAGGCTGAGGTCTCTCGCTCACCCGTCCCGTCCAAGGGTGTTTAGCCTTTCCTGGAGAAACGTCTTTCCGTAACAGAGTGTGTATCCTAGAGCCGAAAAAACGCGCGGCCCCAGGGGCGGCGTGCACTATAAAGCCTCGCACTACAAGTCCCAGAAGGGACCGCGAGAGGCACGGGCGGGTCAGGCGCGCGCAGGGAATTCTGGCCTTGGTAGTTTCGTTCTCACAGGCTAAGCTGTTCTGTTTGGAGAAGTGTCGTCGGGACTGGGGGGTGGGGAGATGGAAGGTATTAAACGCATCTCTACTATGAAGATGTTTCCCAGTTCCTGAACACTGACATATTTGTAATGTGCACTACAAAAATTCTTTTTGATGATTCTAGAAGTCCTAAGAGGTGGCTCAGAAGGAAAAGGCGCTTGCATCCCAGGCCCCTCCATGGAGGAAGAAAGTAGCCAACTCATTTATGTTGTCCTCTGACCCTACGCACACGTATATACAAATGTAGATACATAATTTTTTTTTTCGTCAAAGAAATTATTTATGTGAAAAGTGTATTTTTACCTCTTTAAATTCTTAAAAATCAACTTTGATTAACTTTAATAATCTGTACCCGATGATTAAGTGCATTTAATATTGGTGATTTCACACACACACACACACACACACAAACATTTTTGTCCATTAGGTGTCTACATTTTTGAAAGAATAAAACAGAATTACATACTATGAAATGTGTAAACCTATGTTTAAGAAAAAATAAAAAGCTGTTATGGGGCCGCAGAGGTGGCTCAGCAGTTAACTGCACTGCCTGTTCTTCCAAAGGATCAGGGTTGAATTCCTAGCACTCTCATGGCCCCTTACAGTCACTTGTCAGTCTGGTTCCAGGCAATCTGATGCCCTCTTCTGGCCTGTACAGGCACCAGGCAGGTCTTAAGTCCAATTAGAGAGCTGTTGGTTAGCACCAAGGTATGCATACCACTACAACACCTTAGGGTTATCATGCCGTCCTGGTTGTTGTTTTGGCTCATAAGCATCATAGTTGGGTAGGACTTGGTTGCTTCCTTCCTTTGCCTTTAGAAACTGGCATGGGGCCTTCTAGAATCACGAAAGCTAGTCCTCAGAGAGTAGGTGTTCAGGTCAGTTACAGTTGAGGGGCCTCTGCGCCCTTTGTCTGAAGTGCATGGTGTCCTCAACAACAGGGACTTACCTTCCCTCTGGAGGCAACCAAGTGGTAAAGCAATAGCCTGTAATGTTTGGGATCTCTTGGACAACTCCTACTGCCTTCGTTGTTTTCCTACTGCTGTAAAGAGACACCGTGACCAAGGCAACTTATCGAAAAAGAGTCTATTTGGAGCTTACAGTTCCAGAGGGTTACAGTCCATGGCCATCATGGGGAAGAGCATGGTGGCAGGCAGGAAGGCATGTTGCTGGAGCAGCACCTAAAGCTTATGAGGCAGAGAGAGAGAGAGAGAGAGCAAGCTAAGAATTGCATGGGCTTTTCAAATCTCAAAGCCCAACTCCAGTGACTCACCTTTTCTAACAAGACCACACCTACTAACCCTTCCCAAACAGTTCTACCATCAGGGACCAAGTATTCAAAAATGCTTGCCTATGGGGGCCATGCTCGTTCCAATTACCACACTAAACTACAACCCTAAAGAGGTCTTCTCATGTCTGGTGTTGTGGTTTATGTTAGATCTTCTTTGGCTCTTGGAGGAACCACTGTCAGTTCAGATGGGAGAGTTTTAATTAAATTATGAGTGTATATTTATGCAATGATTTGTGCACTGTTGGTATTTTTAAGAAGCTAGCACCAGTGAATAACGCCATACCCATCCAGTGTAGGCAGCTCTGCTTAAACCCTGAAGGGTCACAAAACAAAGATGAAAGAAAAATATATAGTGAGAGAGATACATGTAGGGGAGTGTGCTTTGGTGTGAAGGAGAGGTAAAAGAAAATGGGTTTCTGTCTGAACAGAATTAATAATCAAAACTGGAAAGCCCTAAAATTTCCATGAGGAAAATGGCTGAATAAATTATAGTCCATCTAAACTGTGAAATAGTATTATTTTATTTGTTTTGTTTTTGTTTTTTTGAGACAGGGTTTCCCTGTGTAGCCTTGGCTGTCCTGTACTCACTTTGTAGACAGGCTGGCCTTGAACTCATGAACTCACAGAGATCTACCTGCCTCTGGCTCCCTGAGTGCTGGGCTTACAGTCACGTGCTACCACACCTGGCTCAGTATTTTTCTTTTCAAGACAGGATTTCTCTGTGTAGCCCTGGCTGACCTGGAACTTGCACTGTAGACCAGGCTGGCCTGAAACTCAGAGATCAGCCTGCCTCTGCCTCCTGAATGCTGGGATGAAAGCCATGTGCCACCGCTGCCTGACTAGCATTTTAAATGTCTATGATTATATCTTTATGAAAAGAATAGTAAATTTCAAAATAATACATATGACATGATTCCATTTTTTTGGTTGTAGTTGTTGTTCCAGGAAAGAAAGAAAAAGGATATTAAAAACCGGCATGCACATGTGTGCATGTGGGATATGGGTGTGTGTGTGTGTGTGTGTGTGTGTGTGTGTGTGTGTGCATGTCTGAGATGATCACTTTGTAGTTCAGGCTAGCCTGAACCTCTGTAAAAAGAAAAAAGAAATGTAGCAGCCTAAACAAGCCATCCAAGAAAACTCTTAAAAAGTGTGAGACGGTTAAGGATGCTGAAGTTAACTCTCCACAGTTTTTGTCTTCTGGTGGGGAGCGTGGGAGGAGAATGACTCAGTTCTATTTAAGGGGCAGGCCACTGAGAGTTTTACTATGCTCCAGTGAATATATAGATAACACAAATTGGACTTCTTTTCCTTTTCATTTTTCTCTTTTAATTTTAATTTGAAGTTTTCACTTTTGGGGGGTGGATAGGTCACAAGGGTGGAGGGGTAGACATGGAAGGACTGGGAAATGAGTGTGATTGGGGCACATGAGGTAAAATTCTCAACGAATCAATAAAAATACTTTAAAACTATATTTGTACTTTGCTCTTCACACACTAACCAAGTGTTCTATCACTGGGCTAAATTCCCAACCCCAAAAGTGTCTGTTGTGTCACTTTTCCTGATAAGATGTGAATAAAAGCCTGTTCCACCCAGGCAGGTTACAACAGCAGGTGGATTCTTACAAGAGCATGGGTGACTCAGAGGCAGCTTCATCCTCGAACCATTCAAGGATGACAGCCGCATCACTGGAGTTCCTCTCAACCTGTGTGCAGCTCTACCAAGAGCTACTTGCTGCTTATGTAACTTCCGGGAAAGGCTTTTGTCGGGGGATGTTTTAGTACACTCTGTATTCAAATGCCGAGATCTGGTTGCAATGCAGACGTTGGCACTGTCATTATTATTGAAGTATCTCCTGTCTCCACGTTATGTAAAAATTTGTTCTCCATCATCTCTAATTGATTAATAAAGAGCCATAAAGAGCCGTACAGCCTGTAGCTGGGCAGGAGAGTTAAGTTGACTTATGAGCCCGTTGACAGGGTCCCAGGGGGAGAGCAGAGAGAGAGACATAGAGGAGAGGTCGCCATGAGGAAGTCACCTTGAGGTCAAGGATGAAGCAAGAGAAGCCAGGGAGAGACTAAGATGGCCGGTAACAGACCACGTGGCTGGGAAGTGGGCCAGGCCAGCATAATCAGATTAGAATAGATGAGTATCTTCCCAGCTATAGTGCCTAAAGCTATTGTTAATAAATATTATAGGTCTCCATGACATTATTTGGGAGCAAGGGCATCATTAGGGGGGAGAAAAGCCTTTAATTTTACAGGCTTTGTAAGTTTTGTTAACCTTTTTTGGGGCTCTTATACCTTTCTTGTAATTTTTGTGAATCTTCTACCCTATACAATGATGTGCATTAACTCTGAAAACCTCTGCCCACTTCCCCAAGGTCTATGTAGCCCTTATTTCCCCCCACAACCCCCCAGTAAAGAGTTGCTGTTTCACTGGAAACCAGCTCTATCAGCAAGGGAAGTCAAGGCAAGAACCTGGAAGCAGGAGCTGAAGCAGAGGCCATGGACAAATGCTGCTTGTTGCTTCCATACAAGCCAGGAGCACCTTTCCAAGAGTGGTACCACCCACAATGAGCTAGCACCTTCTTTATCAATTATCAACAGCAACAACAAAAATGACTATGGACTTATCTATAGGCAATGTGATAGAGGCATTTTTCTCAACTGATGTTTCTCTTCCCAGATAACTCTAGACTTGTTTCAAATTGACAAACAAACAAACAAAACCCAACCAGCACCAATCACAAATTCTACAGTAAACACCATTCCCCAGGAGATGCCACCTCATACCACACGACACAAGAGAGACATTCTGAAAGTCCCTGGAAGGAGGTACCGCCCTCAGATGTCCCGGCCTCAGTTGCTTGTCTTCTTGTCCAGAGCAGGGACCATGCAACTGCTCCTCTCAAACGCATCTTTGGTTCGTTCAACCCCTGTCTGGGCTCCTAGAGTGTTATGTTTTCTTCCTGGGGAAACGTGAACAAAAGTCTATTCATTTCAGTGAGGACATTGATGACAGGCCAACAGAACATTTTCACTCAGGTCTCCCTTAGTGAAGCCGTGAATTTACTGGGGTTACTTCTACAAACACCGGTGAGGGGTTACTTACAGCCTAGTGAGGGGTGACTGGAAGGCAGCTACCTCACCAGACAATTCCCACAGCCTGGGTGACGACTTACAAAAGCTGCTTCCAGGCAGCTCAGCAAACATGCTCCTTTCCCTCAGTGCTGTTTAACTCCTCTAACCTCAGTCAGGGGTCCTGAGAGTTTCATACCATCTTATCAATTCTTGCTCCCCACCCCACCCCCAGACACTATTTCTCTGTGTCGCCTTAGCTGTCCTAACTCACTTTGTAGAGCAGGTTGGCCTCAAAATAACAGAGATCCACATGCTGAGAGACCAAAGAATTAAAAATTAGGTTCTTGGGTTATTGGATTAAAGTTTAAATCACAAGCCTGAACAAAGGCCAGGCAAATGTCTGGGACTAACGGGCCTTACTGCATTCCTTTCCACCCACTAGAGATACTGTTGCCAGGAAACTGGCCCAGATCACCCATCTCCCCTAGCAACAGTCAATCAGCACAGGACAGGACATTCTGACTAAAACCCAAGACCAGATGCCTGCTCCCCATCACAAGAGAGAACAAAGGAAGCCAGAACCGGTTATGGTTTGGGGATCTTCCCACAGCCAATTGTTTTAAAAATCCCCTTTTGTGTTTCAACCAATAGAAGCTTGCCAGGCTGGAATTTCCTTGCTCTGGGGGCTCTGGAAGGGACCTATAAATCACCCTCAATTCTGAGTTCGGGGCTCTTAGTTGGATACCAGTGCCTTGGTGTCTGTGAGAGTCCCAGCTCAAGCTATGAATAAAGATCCTTGTGTGTTTTGCAATGGACTGGACTCAATGGTGATCTTTGGTGGACCTCTCAACACTGTCTCTACTCCCCGCCCCCGGACTGCTGGGATTAAAGGCATGCACAACCACCTCTTGGCAGTTCTTGCCATCTTTAAAAGATGTATTTGTTTATTTGTGTGTGTCAATGTCTATGTATGTGAGTTTGAACACACATGTATAGTGGATGTACAGAGGCCAGAAAAGGGCGCTGAGTGTGCTCTTTTAGGACTCTCATTTTCTCCCTGAATCAGGAACTTGTATCTTCTCAGCTAGGCTGGAAGCCATGGAGTCCTAGGACTTTCCTATCTCAGAGCTGGGCTTACAGGCTTGCACAGGAAGCCCTCATTATGGGAGTACAGGGATGTGAAGTCTGGACTTCACAGTTGCATGGCAAGAGCTCCAGTTTGCTGAGATATCTCTCTGGGCCCTGAGTTCTTGAAATTTGCTTGTGAGTTTTGTGAGTCTCATCCTCATTTCCTTCCAGGAGGGAACATTTCCATCCAGATGAAATAACTATACAACACTCTGCCTTCCCTCAGTCATCTAAGTGGAGTGCTGGGGGATGTAGTCCAATGTTGGAGCATTTGCCTAACACATAAAGCCCTGAGTTCAGTTCCTAGTACTACAAAAATCAAACTAAAACATCGAAACCTTTAAGGGACCAGGTGTAGTGGTGTATACCTGTAATCTGAGTGTTTGGGAGGCAGGAGAGAAGAATCAGGCATTCAAAGTTATCTTTGGCTGCATAGTGAGTTTGAGGTATCTGGGTTATGTGAGACCCTGTCTCAAAATAATTGTAATTGAATGCTCAAATTTTTACACTATGCTGGATATTGTAGCTGCTGCTTTTTTTTTTTTTTTTTTTTTTTTTTTTTTTCTGAGGCATGAGGATCTCTTGAGCCCAGACACGAAAACCATACTGAGAAACTGTAAGGTTTAAGCTCCAATGCCAGGAAATGAGGAGGGTAGTGGAAGGCCAGGAGGTTATAGAGATTGTGAGGACCTGTGAGCAGATAAGACACACTTTACTTGCATATAAAAGACACAGACTGCTACTCAGGCAGCTCCCCAAAGGTAGATGCCAGCACACGAGGGCAAACACAAAGACTGCCTCATAGACTCCACAAAGGTAGGCACACAGGTCCTCAAACAAACACACAGGCAGACTGGCAGAAGCAGAAGTGAAGGGCTCAGACCTCTGGCCATAAGGCTATTTTATACAGAGTCCATACAACCTTGGCATTCTGATAGGAAAGTATTATGACTGACTGCATCACTCTTTACTTTCAGGTTCCCTATACACCCCGGGTCAGCCATTTTAGACTGACTCATACCATATATCCATATCAGCACCATATCATCTAAACATAAACTGGTCCTTAAAGCCTGTTCCCAACACAAACAGCAAAACAACATACAAAAACAAGAATTTTTACAATAGTTCACATGAAAACAGGCATGGTTTTTTAAGTTAAGCATACTGTGGACAATGTGGTAGACATTTAGAACTAACAAGTTTGTTGATAATTTAAGGGTAGAGAGAACAGTGACAAGAAATCATTATTCTACATTACATGTAAAAATTACTCATAGTACTCCAGTCTACTCACACATTCTTTTGGTATCAGATTCCATTCCTTACATTTCAAAGAGTAAAATGGTCCAGGAGAGGCCAAATACTGTGCATCAAGCCGCGACCTCCCAGATGGGTGATGCAATGTAACAAAATGACTGAAACATCAAACATCAAACATCAGTGGTTTAACTCATAAAACTGATTTCCAAGCTGCACCAAATTCCATTGCAGCTATCTTTTGTCAGGAATCATGTTGGGAAATCATGGCAGCATGCAGGCAGACATGGTGTTGGAGGAGCCATGAGTTCTACGTCTTGATCTTGAGAAGACAGAAGGAGATTGTTCTACACTGGGCAGAGCTTGAGCCTTAGGAAGCCTCAAAGCCTACTCCCACCGTGGTACACTTCTTCCAACAAGGCCACACCTACCCCTAAAAGGCTACACCTGTACCTCCTAAAAGTGCCACTTCCCATGGGCCGAGCACTCTAACACATGAGTCTGTGGGGGGCCAAGCCTATTCAAACCACCACAAAGACCATCACTAGATGGGACTCATTAACCCTAATTAGACCTACAGAACTGTAAGCCAAAATAAACTTCCTTTCTTTCCTATGTACCCAATGCACAGTATTATGTTATTAATAATACTAAATAGACTAAGGCACAGGCTTCTTCCGTAATTTCCTCTGGATTCAACTAACAAAAATAAAAACAAATAAAATGCCAGAAGATACAGCTCAGCGGTAGATGACCTTCCTAGCAAGACCAAGGTCCTGAATTAGTGTCCAGCACCATACACATGCATATTAGTTGTGGTTCTTTAAAGAGTTCTAGAACTTATAGAATGAATCTATATTTGCAAATTATATATAATATATATGCAATTAATCTAAATCTCTTCATTTAGTTGTAGGCAAAGTCTTCAGAGGTAGGGAAAAGTTTAAACCACCCACAGCACACACACACACACACACATATATATACACACACACAGATATATATACACTGTATATATATATACACACACAGATATAGATATATATATATACGCACACACAACCTATATATATGGGATATATATGTGTATATATAGATATATATGGGATTTATTGGAATATATATGGGATTTATTTGAATGATTTACATGTGCAGTCCAGCTAATCCAACAATGTCTGGCTGTGAATGCAAAGTCCAAGAATCCACAAATCTAAATGTCTCAGCCGGTCTTCAGTATATGATAGAATCCTATAGAAACAGGCTCCAATGCCAGCGAAGAAATGTATGTGTTAGCAAGCCGATGGGAAGCAAAGAACAAAAGCTTCCTTCACCTGTGTCTCTACACAGACTTCCAGCGGAAGGTATGGCCTCTATTAAAGGTGTGTCTTCCCACATCAGGATCTGAATTAAAGGGCTGTGACTTGCAGGCAGAAATAGTGTATGCTGCTGGATTGCTGAACAGAGATTATCTTTTATTGATTTAGGAGAGTTGTGTAATGGTTTCCCCCCAAAACTCAAACATTCCATTAGTGATTGAAAGCAACATTTAGTAATGCATAGTTTCGATGGCTCACAAGTAAGTTAGCACAGTGTGGTTTCTCTGACTGTGGTCATTTGGGCCTTGGACAGTGGCTGAAGAATCTGCCTCCCAAGAGTGCTCCCTTAACCTAGCTCTTGGCAAGAGGCCTCATTTCCCCTATCTTCTGTCGGAAAGCCCAAGTCTCACCACATGAGCCCTTTTCAGATTCTGCCCCAGTGTCTGTAGGATGTGGCCGCTAACTTCCCCCAGAGAGTGACCCAAGAGAGAAAAACACTGAAATCAGATGGCCTTTTAGGACTTCCTCTCCGAAAAAACACACTGTTACTTCCACTTCATACTACTCACTAGAAGCAAATCCTATAAAACAATTTGTGACATATTTTCTTCTTTTGTTTTGTCGGGACAGGGTTTCTCTGTATAGCCCTGAAAAGTGCTCCTGTAGACCAGGCTAGCCTCGAACTCACATAGTTCTCTGTCTCTGCCTCCCCAGTGCTGAGGGTAAAGGAGTGGGCCATCATGGCTGGCTGATTTGTAGACTATTTTCAAGCCACCACAATGTGCAGCCTTTTGGCTTCTCAGGCAACACCTCCTCCCTTTTGTGAGACAGGATCTTGCTATGTATGTAGTTCAAAGTGGCCTCAAACTTGCAGTGCTCCTCTTTGAGTGTCAAAGTGATAGGGGAATACGACCCTGCCTAACTAAACTTGCCCTGTTTTACCTAGGCTTGTTCAAGATAGGTTTTGGTTATTAGAGTATAAACTGGCATAATCTTTTTCTTTTTCTTTCTTTCCTTCCTCTTTCCCTCCCTCTCTCTCTCTTTCTTTTTGTAGTTTTTCTGAGACAGGGTTTCTCTGTGTAGCCGTAGCCTTGGCTGTCCTGGACTCGCTCTGTAGACCAGGCTGGCCTCGAACTCGCAGAGATCCACCGGCCTCTCTCTGCCTCCACGGATACTGGGATTACAGGAGTGCACCACAATACCTTTTTTTTTTTATGTGCATTGGTGTTTTACCTGCATGTATGTCTTGTGAGGGTGTTGGATCCCCTGGAACTGGAGTTACAGACAGTTGTGAGCTGTCATGTAGGTGCTGAAAATTGAACCTGGGTCCTGTAGAAGAGTAATCAGTGCTCTTAACTGTTAGGCCATCTCTCCAGCCCCGCATAATCATTTTCAAAAAAATCTTTTTGCAATAGCTACCAAAGTAGAATGTAGGCATTACCCTAAGACTTATCAATAATATTTCCAATATATGTGCAAAGTATGTGCTTTCTTATATACAGTATATAGGCTCAAAATTGGCAGAAATAGTGTATGCTGCTGGATTGCTGAACAGAGATTATCTTTTATTGATTTAGGAGAGTTGTGTAATGGTTTCCCCCAAAACTCAAACATTCCATTCTGCGAAGAAGTTCCTTAAGCAAGAAAATAAAGAACCCTGGAAGTTGTTTATTTCAGGAAGTCCCTGAAACTGATCAGATTCACTAGGCCACCCACCTGCCAGAGGAAGCAATAAAAGCCGAGATTCCCTCTTAGTGAGGGAAGCTGAGCTGCCAAGAAGACTCTCAGCCACGTCAAGCCTTGTCTTTGAAAATGCAGAAACCAGCCAAGCTGCCTGGAAGAGGTTTAGGCCAAGTGGAGGCACCCGGTGAGCTGCCTGCACACTGCGCAGTGTGCTCCATGTTCCCGGCTTTGTGAACTGCAATCATGTTGGTGTGGGCTTTGGTGATACAGCTGTCACCGAGTAATTTCTGCTCTGGTAAGTAACCCCAATAAAACTCACTGGTTCTCCAAGTTGGACTTTGGTGGTATCTGTACTTTGGCCTGTCACGGGTTCCCTACCTGGAGTGAGTAGTAAAAGTGTGTGTCGCATCTTTCCAGGAAATGTTTCTCCACAAAGCAGTGGGTGAGGGGGTAGAATTAATAGGAGAGGTTATGGAAGATGCTTCTGGACTCTGATATTGCTCTTGCTCTGTCCTAATCTAGTAGAGATCACATCTTTATGCTTAGTAAAAAATGTGTTAATTGCAGGGAGGTGGAGGCGGAGGTAGTAGTGGCAGCATAAGCACACCTTTAATCCCAGTGTTTAGGAGACAAAAGCAGGCATACTCTAAGAGTTTGAGGCCAGCCCTGTCTGTTTCCAGTTCCAGGACAGCCAGGGCTACACGAAGAAACTCCATCTTGAAAAGCACCTCTGCAGTATTAATCTATATTTATAATTTAGGAATATACATTAAACTACAAAATCTTACCTCAAAAAAGGCATTGTACATGAAACAACCACTTGAAACCTCTAACAAGGCCTTATTATGTAGCCTTGACTGACATAGGATTTGCTATATGGACCAGGGTGACCTTAAACTTACAGTGATCCTCCTGTTTCAGACTCCGTAGTGCTGAAATTATAGTCATGTGCTGCCACACCCTGACACACAATTACTTTTCTGTATGTGTGTGTGTTTGTAGTTCCACCTGGCCTGAAACTTACTATTCAGAGTAAGTTGACCTCCATCATCTTCCCCAGTTATGGGACAACATGAAATGAATAATTATCTTCTAATGGGATATGTAACCTAGACTCTCTGTGTAGTTCTGGATGCTCTGGAACTCACTCTGAAGACCATACTGGCCTCAAGCTCAGGGATCCCAGTGCATCTGCCCCCCAAGTGCTGGGATTAAAGGCGTGTGCCACCACTGTCCCGAATCCTAGACTTAATTTTTCCTTTTTGTTGTTGTTGTTCTGATATATGGCTTTAAAGGATATAGTTCTCTTGGGTGAATGGGCTTGATGAGAGGCAGCTCTGTTCCAAGTAGTTATTCAGTGATCTGAATGCCTTTCATCATATTATTCTAATGTCTGCTAGGTCCTTGTTGGATAATTAGAATCTGTTGCATTGGGTCACAGACGGCAGGTGAAGAAAAAAAGAGGTAATGCCTTAAGGACTAAGCCAGCATGCCACTTTGTCTCCAGTTTCATCAACGAGAATTAAATCATATGGCCAACGCTAGCGAGATGGCTCAGCCATTAGAAGCTCCTGCGGGTCTTGAAGGAGCACCCATATTGAGCGTCCCGTAACTGCTTGTAACTCAAGTGTCATGGTGATCTGACACCCTGTTTTGACCTCTGCAAACAGCCACACACATATGGTGCATATACACACAAGCATACAGACATACACGTGTATATATATATATATAATATACCATATATCATATTTATATTATATGATAACCAGGCATGGTGGCGCACACCTTTAATCCCAGCATTTGTGGATTAGAGGCAGGGGCAGGTGAATCTCCTTAAGAGTTTGAAGAGTTTAAAGTCAGTCTGATCTACACAGAGAGTTCCAAGCCAGCCAAGGCTATATACTAAGAACTTGTCTCAAGAAGATATAAATCACTTAGTACTGGGAATAAAGGCGTGCGGTACCACGCCCCGGAAGTAGCTCATTTTTGTTACTAGTTTTCGAGCGTTTGCTGAAGGTGAAAATTGGAAGTTCCTTGGAGACAGAAAAGTCATTTTAAATAGCCTGACAGGCCATGCCTACGTTTACAAAACGAAGTGCTTTATTTTGAGAGCGCCGTGATCTTCTGACGGGATACACAGGTATCCAATCAACTCGCAGAAAACGTTTTGCGACCCGTCAGGGACCTACTGAAAAAAACGCAGAAAGCCCCTACCCTCTCCAGCAGAGGATGATGACGTAAGTCAGGGGACGCCAGGAGGCGCCGTCAACCCACCCCTGACGCACTTCCGGCGCGACCCTTTCCCTCCACGCCTGGACTGGGCTGTGGGGGAGGGAGGCGGTTAGTGGGCTTTAGCGCCTTCCCAGACGGCGGTAGATTTGAAGCGCTTTACAGGACTGGGCCGGGAGAGGAGGAGTGCGCGGCGGTGCAGGTGAGGGGGCGCGAAGGCGTCTGCCGGCGCGGCGTCCTTCGCTGCGGCCCCCGGCTACGCGAGCGGGAAGGGCCCAGGGCGAGGGGCGGAGCCGCGGCGGGCGGCCGGGCCGAGGTAACCGTCTTTCCGTCGCGCCGTCGGGGCTGCCCGGGCGCGGAGAGGTGGCCCCGGGGACCCCGCGCGGCCTGTGGCCCGTGCGAGGCCGGGCGGCTTGCAGCCGAGCCCCGGGGCGCAGGAAGCCGCTCTTCCTCCCCAGCCCCCGCCCTCCCCGCGCGGCGCACACCTCCTCCCTGACGCATTTTGCCGCACAGGCTGTAATATGGCGGCAGCGACAGCGGCCTCGGCTCCCGGGAGCTAGGTCCGTTTTGAATGCTTCCAAACCGTGAGACCGGGCGCTGCTGCTTGGTAGGTGGGACGTTTTGTTGGGGAAGGGGGAGGCGCAGCGCGAGGGCCTGTCAGGTTAGGGTTGGGGAGGGACGGGCGCAGAGCCAGGATCACCGGGAGTGAAATCGGCATCGAGCTCTCCTCGTCCGACCTCTTCCTCTGGTAGGACAGCCGCTGTCGTGCATGCTTAAGCGACCCAGGCCCTTGATGTTAAGGATCCTCTTAAACCTCAAATGCGAGATCTTAACCTTAGCTCTCCGGAAGTTTTCCCACGTTCCTGGGCGACTGGCAGAGAGGCCAGGCCTTGGGGAAGGAGGACTCTGTTTAGAAGACGGTTTCTGAACCCCGTTCGCCTTTAGGAGAAGCGTACTTATTTCTTCCGGATTTACTCTTGATGTCGAGCACCGTCAGCCGTAGCCGGCAACGGCGTCTAATCCTAAAGAAAACCTTAGGAAAGCACCACCTTGTGCACTCAGTTTGATTTCTTAGCACTAGTACAACAATCTTTTTTTGTTGTTTGATTTTGAACACCAATACATTTAAGAAATAATAGAATGTTTTGGAAATTTGGAGACTCGGTGTTAGGGTTCAGAAGCTAAAACCAGAAAGGGTAAAATATATGTTTGTGTCCATGTCACCCTTACTGTATATATAATGAGGACTAGTAACTGCTATTTTGTAACAGTTACTGGGAGGTGCCAGTATTTTATAATTTTATAAGTTTTTTTCCTCTCTCTCTCTCTCTTTTTATTTTTTATTTATTTTTTATTTTTTGAGACAGGGTTTCTCTGTATAGCCCTGGCTGTCCTGGACTCTCTTTGTAACCCAGCCCAGCCTCGAACAGAGATCCGCCTCTCTCTGCTGGGATCAAAGGCGTGCGCCCCCACCACCCGGCTCATTTTTGTAAGTTTTAAAAGATTGTCATAAAGCCCAGAAATTGCACAAATACTTAGAATGGCTGCTTCTTTTTTTTTTTTTTTTTTTTTAACATACCTAAAAGTGTATCTTCCAGTATGGTGTCCCAGTGTCTATAATCACAGCACTCAAGAGGCTGAGGAGAAAAGGTCACTACAGGTCAAGGCCAGTTGGAACAACTTTACTCTTATCTCAGATAAACAAAACCCTTTCTTAGGGACTGAGGGCCCCCACTCTTTCATTTTAGTAATGTGGAGTGTAATTATTCATGTAAGAGTTTACATTCCTCTTTGTTTTAAATGAGTTAGTTGCTTAACAAGAATTGATTGGATTCTTGTGTTTGGTCTCTAGGTAGATTGAGATGTATGTGTGTCTTTGACAAAATTGTGTTTTTCTTCTTGTAGACCAAAATTTGGACCTTGAGATTTGCAGGCAGCACTTTAAATATTCAGCGAAAACTTATATAATTGGAACTTTGTGTTTTACTGATAGGGAAAAGTTTCTGTTTTGTGTTAGATTAGTGTCAATTAGAGCAAATACTCTTACCACTGAGCTATCTATGTTGCTGGCCTTTGTTCTCTACTTTGTGTATGGATCCAAGACCTCACAACTGTGAGGCAAGTGCTGGATCACTGGGCTACAAACCAACCCCTGACTTTCAGAATGCCTGTTAGGTGTTGTGTTTCCACCAGCCCAGTGCTTTGTGTGTATCAGAAACATTAAAGAAAAGGTCTTTCCTGACAGCTCAAATATTGCCTTGTTTGGCTTAATTCATCAGCAGTGTATTCCTTTGTAAGTGTATGCAGATGTTTTGGATTAGTTAATTTTCATCTCTTGATCCATGTAAATACTTCAGGAGTGGGTTAAAAATGCTAGTTTGAATGTTAAAGTGCTTCCCTTGCAAGTAAATTTTTTTTTTAAAGAGGTATATATCTTTGCCCAATTTTGAAGGTCTCAGTTTATGCTTGGCATATTGCCTTTGAGCCTGTGACAGCATTACATGGTGGGGGAGCACAGGACAGAGCAAAATGTCTTCCTTGTGGAGTCCAGGAAGCAGAGGATAGAGGGAGGGGGCTGTCCAATACTACCTTGGAAGAACGCACCTCCAGTGACCCAATTTCATTTTGTTAATCCCCATTTCTTAAAAGATCCAGTAGTGCCAAAGGCTGGCAACCAAATAACACATGACCTTTGGGGGACAGTTAAATCTAAACCTAAAGATAGTGTCTTTTAGACCTGACAGGAAAGATAAATGCAGAAAAATCTCCAGAAGTTGTTTAAGCAAAACCTGCATAAAGACAAAACCAGTTGACATGCCAGTGTGGATGGGGAAATTTCAGGAGACCTGACCCTAGAGGAAGAGGGGCAGAATATGTGTGTGTGTGTGTGTGTAAGTGTGTACGTAAGTGTGTGTAACAATAATACATGAATTTGAGAGGAATTTTGGAAGGACATGGGAGGGAGAGAGTAGAAATTATTTAATATACTCCTGTATGGAATTCTCAAAAAATTCTAATTTAATTTAGGGTTTAATTTGAATTTAATTTAGGATTTCTTTATGTGTGCTGGCCTGGAATCACTCTGTAGACTTCCGAGCTGGCCTTAAACTCAAAGAGACTCATCTGCCTTACTTTGTGAGTGCTGGGATTAAAGGAGTGTACCACTACCGCCCAGCCTAAATTAAAATTTTAAAAAATATTATCCAAGTGTAACAAAGGTTCCCTTTTTGTATTCAAAGCATAGTCAGTCCTCCTTGGAAGTAATCTTAGAAGTAATAAAGAAGGTTGAAAAGTAGCTCAGCAGGTAAAAGTGCTCACCACCAAGTCTGAGGACCTGAATTCTATCCCTGGAACCCACATAGTAGGAGAAAACCAACTCCTTTAACCTATACACATATGCGTGGCATGTGCCGTCTCCCCACTAAATAAATACATGTAATAAAAATTGCAAAGTTCTGTGGAAAACACAAAACAATAGTACAATTTTTAGATGTCAGTGTTTCTGAAAACTCTTACCAATGTAGAATTAATCGGTTAGAATATTGGCACATTCTTTCATAGAATTTTATATGTACATTGAGTGGTTTGTCTACAAGTATATATGTGTACCACATATGTGCCAGGTGCCCTCAGAGGTCAGAAGAGTAAGTCATTTTTCCTGGGAGTGGGGTTGTGGATGAATGTGAACCACCATGTGGGTGCTGGGAATTGAATCTGGTCCTCTGTGAGAGCAACAACTGCCCTTAATGGCTGAGTCAACTTAACCAGTCCCTGTACATATTTTTCACAAATACCATAATTAGTATACTGTAGATGAATAAGACAATCTTTTCTGAAGGTGCTGCAGGTAAAAAAAAAAAATTCAATTTTTTTTAGTGAAGCCATTTGTAAAAGTTATTTTAACTTGGAAAATACGAAAAATTTGTAGATAATTACATTCAGATTTTTTTCTATGAATGACTTATTTTCATGTACCATTTCATACTTAATATCCTTCACTTTTAGAGTGTCAAAGAAAGGAGATGGCAGGTTAGGGTACTTAAAAAATAAAATTGTTTTGTACAATTAAGGGCTTACAGAACATGTTAGATTCCTTTTATTGGTAATAAGGAATGTTTACATTTCCACAATTCTATATTGGCTTTGAGAACGAAATAACAACAAAGAATAGTATAATTTTTCTTTTTATGAAGAATCATAATTCAAAAAAAGCATAGTACATATATAAAAAAACGTAGCTTTGTGGGGTTTTTTGTTTGTTTTTTCTTTCTTTTTTTTTTTTTTTGAGACAGGGTTTCTCTCTTTTAAGCCCTGGCTATCCTGGAAGTCGCTCTCAGATCAGGCTGACCTTGAACTCAAAAAGATCCACCTGCCTCTGCCTCTCAGAGCGAAGGGATTACAGGTGTGTATCAGCTTAAAAAACATACTTTTAAAGATCTAGTATGGTTTTAATTAATTTAACTTACCTGAGTCCTATATGAAAAGCATTACTTGTCAGCAAACCTACCAGATGCCAGGTGTGCTATTGGACTCCTTTAATCCAGGAGAGGTATGTGCATCTCTGGGTTTTAGGCTCCCCCACCTTCCAGGACTCCCATTAAAAGACTGCATTAATAGACTCTGTCTCAAAACAACAACAAAATGCTGATTTTTTTTTTAATGCCTAGCTGATAAGAACATGTTATATTTCCTACTATCTAGGTAAGTCTTCAGCTGAAAAAAAGAAATTAGGGAAACAACAGCAACAGCAAAGACCTTTAATAGAGAGCATTTCAGTGGGAAGATGTAGGGAATGGACTCAGTGTCGTGAGTGGTATGGGCTGTTGGGATGACTGCTGATGGACTGTGGGAGGGTTAATGGCAATACCTCCTGTGAGTTGCATACATACAGGGAGAAAACAGCTCAAGTTATAATAGAAAACACAAATTCTGTCTGGGTGTTTTGGCATACACTTGTCAACCCAGACAGGAGGATCAGGAGTTTAATGTCATTTTCAAGCTACATAGTAAGTTAGCTACCAGCCCAGGTTACATAAAACTATCTTTAAAAAAATGAAAACAAAGACTAAAAATGAAACCCAGCAACAGAACAATAGCCAGCATTGTTTTCTGTTTGATGATGAAGTCCCTGGGCCAGGCACTGTGCTCTCTTCTTGTCTTCTACACAGCGCAGGCCTATAATTTCCAGTCCTTGAAAAACTGAGGCAGGAGGCTTGGGCCACACAGTGTGTTTAGTGCCATCTTTGACAACTATGGCACTAAAAACAACCCAAAAAGCCAGGAAGATTTTGAGTTGGTGGAATTTATAGACAAGTTTATAATTTTCACCAAGGGAGGACCATTTAGCTAGTAAGAGTGAAGTTTCCAGGAAACGGGCTGAACTGAATCTTTTTTGTTGTTGTTTGGTTTTTGGAGACAGGGTTTTTCTGTGTACCCTTATCTGTCCTGGACTTGCTTTGTAGACCAGGCTGGCCTTGAATGCACAGAGCTTCACCTGCCTCTGCCTCCTGAGCGCTGGGGTTACAGGCACGTGTCACTGCACCTGGTAGGCCAGAACTGAACTTTAAAGGACACGTAGCCAGAGGAATCAGAAGGAGCCAAGGGAAAGAGTTGGTTGTCATCTTAATCATTTTAAAGAATCCACTGTCTATTCCATTAAGAGTTGAGACTCATAGTGCTCTTTGACTGTGATAAAGTCATTACATTTATTATCTTTTACCTAATTACAAATACTCCATTTAATAATTAGTTGCTATATACTTACCCCTGGCATCTTGAACTTTTTTCTTTCTTAACTGTTTTGTCTATATGTCTGTATGAGGGTGTTGGATCCTGGAGTTACAGACAGTTGTGGGCTGTCATGTGGGTGCTGGGAATGGAACCCGGGTCCTCTGGAAGAGCAGTTCAGTGCTCTTAACTGCTGAGCCATCTCTCCAACCCTCAGAACAAGATTTTAATCATTTGCATAGAAAGTAGACTGTAATACAAATGGTAAAAGTCATAGTTGTTAGTTGTTACTCTTATTTTAAAAGTATTTTCATGACGAACATGATGATGCACTCTTGTAATCACAGTACTCAGGAGGCGGAAGCAGGGGATTGACGGTTGCAGTTCTTCCTGAACAACATTGAAAGACCATGTCTCAAAAAAAAGTATTTCTAATATGAAAAAAATTCAGTGTCACTCATTTCTGAGGAAGTCAGATAGGTGAAAGTTTATAACATGAAGTTGATGATAAATGGTTACAGTATATAAGCAGTACTGGAAACAAGGTCAGACTAGAACATGCATTTTATTTAATGGGAGTAGTACATGCTAATTGCTGTACAAAAATGGGGCACTGTGCCAGGTGTGGTAATTATTTTTCAGAAAAATTTAAATCTAGGTTTTATGATATTAGCTATAACTCATTTAGGCTAAATAAATTTGTGGCAGACAAATATTCATGGGTAATTAACCCCAAAAGATTTTATTATATTCTGAGACAATTGGTGACTAAATTTTTCCCCTCCTGAAATGGCTCTTCCTAGTCCAGGCTGATTTTAGACAGAATACTGGAAAGGAGTGAATAACTATTTTTTTGAAAGTTTTATGGGCTAGTTTTTCTTTGAATTAAATTTTCTTTATTTAAGTACTATAATCATATTAATTTCCATTTTCTTAGAAAAAAATGAGAAATTGAGTAGATGTTTGTCTTACTATTTCAGATTTTAGATATTATTGAGTAATATTTGAGCATGAACACAGAGGAAACATCCTATTTGACCAGTAATTGTTATGTCTAGTAATGATTAGTTATAGCATCTTAGTAATTTTACTTCTTTTTAAAATTATTATTTTATGTGTGTGGATGTTTTGCCTGCATGTATGTGTGTTCACTTTTTGTAAAGGTTACAAGAGGGCACTAGATCCCTTGGAACTGGTGTTACAGGTGGTTGTGAGCCACCGTATGGGTGCTGGAATTCAAACTTCAGTTCTCTTGAAGAGCAGCTAAGTGTTTAGCTGCTGTACCATCTCGTTGATCCCATTTGCTAACTTTAGAGACATGGTGTATAAGCCATCTTTTGTGTGACCATTGTTTATTAGGTTTTTTTGTTTGTCTTATTTTAAGACAGGGTCTCTCTATTACATAGCTCTGGGTGTCCTGTAACTCTCTTTTAGATAAGCTAGGATAGCCATAAACTCAGAGATCCATATGCCTTTGCCTCCCAAGTGCTGGGATTAAAGGCATGGGCATGGTAGGGTTTTCTTTTTTGTTTTACTTTTTAAGACAGAATATCATTTTTTTACCCTGGTTTTAGCCCCCTGGTGTTTAGACTGAAGGGGTGCACCACTATACCGCGCTCATCCTTGGGTTATATTCTGTAACTGTATATGAATCTGTGATTGTCTCAGTTAAGATTTTAGCTAAGGTGTGCAAGGGTATAACTCAGTGGTAGAACATAGCAAACCCCTCCCCCCAACAAAAAAAGACAAACGGAAGAATTGTTTCAGAGTAAAGACTATAGACCTTTCAGGGTGTTGCTTACCCTAACATATCATAGGCTGTTTGTTAAGGCACCTTAGTAATCTAGGTGTGGTAATTAAATAAAAGCATATTTCAGTCTCTTCTGAGCAGATGAAATGGTCATTTTTGTAGTCTGTTAATTTGGCTGTTATTCAGTACTTGCTGGCTTTGTTTCATTGGCTCTTTGCCTTACTGTATCATTATAATTATAATGATCAATTATAATTGACTATTTTAAGTCCTTAAAATAAATGGTTTCCAAAAAGAATGTCAAGTAAAAGGAACCTGCTGTGTAGTTAAAGCTACCTACATAGTAATTCACACATTAGTATGTGCCTGTCATAGGCTGTTTGTTGCTCATGACCAGAAGTAGCCTTATATGTAAAATTTAATGTGCTTTTAATCAGAATTATATCTACCTTATATTAGAATCATTAAAATACTTCCTTTTCATGTCAGGTGTAGTGATACACACCTGTCATCCAGCATGCAGGAGCCTGAGGCAGGATGATTGCCACAAATTTTAGGCCAGTCTGATGAGTACAAAGTTAGCCGGAGATACATAGTGAGACTTTGCCTTAGAAGCTAAAACCTCTTCCTTTTCTTCATAGATGATTTTGAGTATTTTTAATATCTCACATTTTAATCAGAGCTCTCATTTTTGTTTTCTAGGAGCAAAAGGATTGGCTCAGTTGTCCTTGGTGGGTTTTTGTATTTTATTGTTTGTTTCCCTCATTAAAGGTAATGTGCATGTTCTGTTCTCTAGTCACACAGAGTTAATACAGTTTTCTATATGGGGTGGCAATCTGGTTTGGGTTGATGAAATAGAAATTCATTATATGATAATGTCTGTACTCTCTTCAGAAGTATATTTACTAAAATTGGAATAATAGAGAAGATTAGCATAACTCCTGCCAGTAATTACTATGTCTCACTCTTTAAAGTCTTTTCTGTTTCCTCAAAGTACAGTCAAATCTCCAAAAATCATGAGTTACCTCATAGAAATAAATGTAAAATAAATTCAAACAGCATTTGTAGTTTATGTGCAGTAGACTTGACTTTTAGAGAATGGAAAATCTTTGCCATTTAAATTGACTTGCCTAAAATTATTGTATATACTTACAGATTGAGCTATTGGAACCATGGGAATAAAGGTCCAACGTCCTCGATGTTTTTTTGACATTGCCATTAATAATCAGCCTGGTAAGAATATTAATGTTTCTAATTAACATTTTTATACTAGTATTTTAAATTGTAATCCAGAAATTTAAACCGGTTACCTTCTTTTTCAGCTGGAAGAGTTGTCTTTGAATTATTTTCTGATGTATGTCCCAAGACATGTGAGAACTTTCGTTGTCTTTGTACAGGTTTGTTTTCATTTTCAGTTGCCCTAATAATTCCTAGAAATACTAGTTGTGGGCCCTGCATTGGGGTGAAGAATGTCAAAACTCAGGCTGAGGCAAGAGCATGAATTCAATACCAGTCTGGGCTACATGTGATGTGTGATTGTACTCCTATAATCCCAGCCCTTGGGAAGTAGAGATGAGGATTGTGAGTGCAAAGCTAGACTTGAGTCCAAAAACTGTAAGTTAATTAATTAAAAAGTCTAATAAGATTTTATCTGAGATTGATTTCTTTGTTCTCTAGAAAAATATGGGCTTTAATAATGCTTAGAGTCTTTTCGTTGATCTATAAATCTTTCTTTCTCCAGGTGAAAAGGGGACCGGGAAATCAACTCAGAAGCCATTACATTATAAGAGCTGTCTCTTTCACAGAGTTGTCAAGGATTTCATGGTTCAGGGTGGTGACTTCAGTGAAGGTGAGGTTTGAGTCCCATAAAAGAAAATATGTATTTTTTAGTAAACATGAAGGTTTTGGTGTGTGTGTGTGTGTGTGTGTGTGTGTGTGTGTGTTGAACAAGGAAGCAGAGATCAGAGGATAACTTAAAATAGTCCTCTTCACTGTGTGTTTTAAGGATGGAACTCACATTGTCATACTTGGAAGTATTTGCCCTTTTCCAACTAAGCCATCTTGCCACCCATAAAGAATTTTTTTTTATGACTTCTTTATTAGTTTTTAGCTATGTTTATTTGTGTGGTGTGTGTACCTAAGGTCAGGTGCCTTAAGAGGCCCAAAGGTATCAGATCCCCCCCAGAGCTGAAGTTATAGACTGTTGTGAGCCTCCT
This sequence comes from Meriones unguiculatus, assembly GCF_030254825.1. NCBI lineage: Eukaryota > Metazoa > Chordata > Mammalia > Rodentia > Muridae > Meriones > Meriones unguiculatus. The sequence continues at coordinate 122,490,482 of NC_083356.1, read as the reverse complement.
GACTCTGTGAGAGCACTATGTACTCTTAAGTGTAGAGCCATATTTTCAGTTCCATAAAGGAAGTTTTAATCTGGTTTTCTTCTTACTCCATTGACATCTTTGGTGAATAAGCCAGGGCCTTGTACATACCATTTAGATGGAACTTGGCTCTAACTCGGGGCCAGTTGTGTCTTTGAATAATTTTACAGATTTGCTTCTGGATACAAAACAAAACATTATTGTCTCTAATGGATTTGATTTTTGTACAAACTGGAAGTAAGTACTTTTTCCATTGTTTTTCTGTTTTATATTTCTTTTTGTAAAAATATAAAAACTTTTTTAAAAGACACTTTGAAAAAATGTTATTAATTCCTGTTAAGAGACTTGTAGCAGGTGCGGTGGCACATGCCTCTAATTGCAGCATAAGGGGAGGCAGAGGCAGGCAGATCACTGTAACTGTGAAGCCAGCCTAGTCTATAAAGTGAGTCCAGGACAGCCAAGGCTACACAGAGAAACCTGTCTTGTGAAAGGGGATTGGGGGAGACTTGGATATTCATCCGACAGATCTTTTCCCCATAAGTCTTTTTACATTTATTTTATTATGCCTGTTGGTGCACCATGGTATGTGGTGATTAGGAAACAGTTTGCAGTAGAGTTTCTCCTTCTGCCATGTGGGTCCCAGGAATTCAGACCTGGCTATCAGGTTGGGTGGCAGATACCTTTATTCTCCTTTTTTATTTAATGGTCTAGTCACATTCTTACTGTGCTAGCATAGGAGAAAGGAAGGAATTTTGTTATTTTGAAATTATATTGCTGTCTTATAATTTGTTGTGTTTCTTTGAGTGTTATCAATTCATAATCATTTGAGTACCTACTTAATGAGAAGTGTGTGAGTTTACTGTCCTGAGTTCTAAGAGTGATGGTTTTCATTTCTAGGGAATGGAAGAGGAGGAGAATCTATTTATGGAGGATTCTTTGAAGGTAAGGTTTTTTACTTGTTAAATTTTATTGTTTTTAGTATTACTCATTTTATTATAAATTTACAGTTGGTCTGGAACTTGAGTTTTCATACAATTATAAGCTTATGAATATAGAAATAATGGTTTTCGTATTTCATTTTTGGTATTCAGGAGGTATTCAGGCTTCAATTTTGTATACTTTTTTTCTCATACTCTAATCAAAGCTTGGAAGAAAAGTGCTTTCCATTTAACTGAATAACGCTATGGTTGAGGTGAAGTTGGGGTCTAGACTATGATGTTTTTATATGTCTTCACCAATGAAATGAAAATATAAAGAAATTATATCTGGACTCTTACAGTATAGTGCTGGGATCAGTACAGTATAGTACCAGGGCTTGTGCACGGTAGGCAAGCAAGGCATGGAGTTTTTAAGTGTTTTAGACTCAGTAAAAGAATGCTTGGTTAGTGTGCATGGGTCTCTGAGTTTAATCCTTCACATCAAGGAGGAAAAAGTAGTGTTAAATCTAAAGTGGCAGGGGAAAAAATTGGTCCATGAACCTGGCTTTGTCGTTTGTGTTGTATTTGACAGTAAAGAGCACAGCTAGTCAGGCATGGTAGCACCTGTAATACCAGCACTGGAGAAGCTGAGGAAGGATTTGCAGGCCAGCGTGGCTTAAATGGCAAGACCCTGTCTCAGACCAACAGGAACATGTCCACCATGAACAGGAAAATGAACCGTTGGGAGTGTGAAGTGTGTGCACATGTGAATGCGGACAGACTAGAGGAAGACATCAGGCGCTCTGTCACTTTGCCTTACCCCTTTGAGGCAGGGTCTGTCACTGAACCTCAAGCTAAGCTGCCAGCAAGCTCCAGCAGTTCTATTCCTGCCACCATAGCATTGAAGTTACAGTGTGTAGGAGTCAGCCTGGTTTTCTGTTTTGTCCTGGGATCTCAAGTCAGGTCCTCATGTTTTCACAGCAAGACTCTTAACCACTGCGTCCTCTCTCCAGCCTATGCCTCTAACATAACTGAAAAACTTTCTTTTCTTTATATAGATGAGAGTTTTGCTGTTAAACACAACAAAGAATTTCTCTTATCAATGGCCAATAGAGGGAAGGATACAAATGGCTCTCAGTTCTTCATGTATGTATTTAAGGTCTAAAATATCCCTTCTAACGTTCCCCATTCCCTTATAAGAAAAGGATTGTAAAAATTTATTTTATTTTATTATTATTATTTTTTTTATCAGTTACATTTTATTAACTCTGTATCCTAGCCGTGTCCCGATCCCTCATTCCCTCCCAGTCCCTCCCTCCCTCATCTCCACCGTATCCCTTTCCAAGTCCACTGATAGGGGGGACCTCCTCCCCATTCATAGGATTGTAAAATTATGAGAGGTGAAACAAAGAATTACTGAGGGGGAATTACTAAATGTCTCAAATAGAGCTTGCTAAGAACATAAGATGGGTGGTTTAAAGGCATTTACACTGTCAGGGACAAACCTAGGAATCCATCCACCTTGGGTACCATCCCCTTAAAGCTTGGGTACCTAGCTTTCCATGTGATTTCTAGGGATCAAACTCATGCTTGTATATCAAGCACGTTATCTAGCTGTGCGAGTCTATGTACCAATATATCTTTACATAACCAAGTACCAGGATTATAACTACATAGTTTTTAGATTGACCTTAGGAATAAAAGAAGGAGAAGGGTTGCTTGGGGGTGGGAAAATGTGTGTGTGCGTGTGTGTGTGTGTGCGCGCGCGCGCGCGTGCGTGCGTGCGCGCATAAAACAAAAAGAACTTCTTTAGGTTCATGTGAGTTTGGCTTGAAAGAGTCTTTTGTCCAGGCCACTTGAACTTCTGGGCTCAAGCTATTCTCCATATTAGCTTCCCCAGGACATGTACCATTATGCTCTTATTTGCAATTGACCCAGTTTGATTCAACTCTTCTTCAACACAAAAGTTTACTTTATATCACAGATAAAAAGCTCAAAAGCCTAGTGAAGGCGAGTAACATAAGTAAGCCTGTTGGAACATGAAGCATCAGCTATTAATACCTGTGTTTAGGAAAACAGGAGCACTGTGTACTCTTCACTTATTCCATGTGCTAGGTACCATAATTTTCAGCTATTTCAGAGACGTCTAGAACTCGTATTTTCATGCAGAAGTACCTGCAATTAAATGTTGCCAGTTAATTTTTAAAATACATGAAATGAAACTAAGTGGATTGTTTTTATTCAGATTCAATAAATATATCTCAGGGCCATCAGACTATGACTGTTCCCACCTTTCTCAATTCCTCTACTTTAACTGTTTAAAATGATAGAGTGAAAGCACTATTGTTAAACCCATAGGCTAGTAGAATGATTTGGTTACATTTGGTAATGACAATATAATAGAACATCATATAGCCAGGAATATTAAATAAAAATCCAGTTCTGAGTGGAAACACTAAATGTCAGATACACACAGGTCTTCAACAGTAAATATTGCTTTTATATTCAGAACAAGCTCAGTTTTTTAATTGTATGGAAAACCCTTTGCACTCATAGTGAGGTTCTGCTGTGTGAGGGTGGCAGGTGGTTTCTTGTTTTCAATGCACTTTTTTTTTTTTTTTTTTTTTGAGATGCTAACTTTTGTTTTCCTCTTTTTTTTTTTTCTTCTTGGCGACTTCCAAAAGAACAACGAAACCAACTCCTCATTTAGATGGGTAAAGTTTATTTTAATATCCTACAGCATACTTTATTTTGTTGCTATTAAAGTAAGAAGCTTTTATTTAGTCATCTTTACTTGACACTTTAGGCATCATGTTGTTTTTGGGCAAGTGATCTCTGGTCAGGAAGTTGTGAGAGAGATTGAAAACCAGAAAACAGATGCTGCTAGCAAACCATTTGCTGAAGTACGAATACTCAGTTGTGGAGAGCTGGTTCCAAAATCTAAAGGTAAGAACGAGTACATGTTTTAGGGAATTCTTGCTCAAATAAACAGATTCTAAATCACTGGCATAAAATTCTTAGTAAAGTGTAAGTTTGTAGGTTTAGGTGTATTTTGTGTGTGTTGTGTGTGCTTGTATTCCTGCACCTATGTGTCTGTGTTAGAGCACAACCTCTGTTGTGATTCTTCAGAAGCTGTGTATCATAAGTACAATATACAGTGAGTAAATTATACCTGTAAACAACTTTACACAATGCTTAGTGTTTTATGTGCTTTGCAAATAGTTATTCTCCATTACTTTCTTCAGCCTCTTTTTTGAGGGCCGGGTAGGAGTGAGACAAAGTCTCTCTGTGTAGCCCTGGCTATCCTGTAATTCAGAGAAGTACGCGTGTGCACGTGTTCAAATATATGTGCCTCTGCCTCCCAAGTGCTGAGATGAAAGGTATGCCTAACACATCCTGTTCACCATCTGTTTCAAATTCTTAACATAGGTCACATCCTTCAGAATGCTTGTTTTGAAAACATGTATTTGTTCCGGCCTAATTGATATATTAGAAAATTTTGCTTATGGATAATCTTGTCTGCACACTGAGTAAATGCAGAAAACCTTACTCGGTTGAATACCTTACAGCCATATACAAAAAGTGTGTCACAGGTTATACTACTTCTAGTAAGTTCATGAGCAAACTCCAGGTACTTCAGTGTCATTAAACTTGGTTTTTACGTCTTAGTGATTTAGTCTAAGTAAACTGAATCACTGCTTTTTTTGTTTCCTCTCTTTTTTTACTATGTCACCAATGAAGGTTTTGCGTACTCCTGATATTTTCTTGTAGGCCATTTTTTATTTTGTTTATTGAGGCAGGTTTTCTCTATGTAGCCCCAGCTGACCTGGAAGTTGCTCTAGACCACACTGGCCTTGAGCTCAGAGATCTGCCTTCCTCTGCCCTTCCAAGTGCCAGGATTGTTTTTTGAGATAAGAACTAGTTCTGCAGTCAGCCTGGCCTCAAATTTGTTATCTTCCTATCCTCTCATTCTGCCTCTCTGCTTTTCAAGTGCTAGAATTACAGGTAAGTGCCACCATACCTAAGCTATTTTGTTCTTAGTTGTACTTAATGTAGTGTTTCTCTTTTTTTTTTTTTTTTTTTTAGATTTATTTATTAGGTATACAGCTTTCTTCCTGCATGTACACCTGCATGCCAAAAGAGGGCACCAGATCTCGTTACAGATGGTTCCCATGTGGTTGCTGGGAATTGAACTCTGGCCCTTTGGAAGGGCAACCAGTGCTCTTAACCGTTGAGCCATCTTTCCAGCCCCTTAATGCAGTGCTTTATAGGAACATGTATGTTGTGTTACAGAAAACTGATTGTACCTCTCCCAAACCTTTCTGCTTTACTTTTCTTCTTAGCTAATTTAATTTCCAAATCCATATGTACTTTACAGTTAGAATGTCTGTGAACCTGTCATAGAAGTATAATAGCTGTTTGCTGTTCACCTTATTGTCTTAAAGAGAGTGTGAGATCTGTGAGGGTAGAGTTCACATCTAAGTTTCTTCTAGTACTTTTCAGTATACTGTATAATGCACCATCTTCATTTCCTTAGTACATATCTGTGTACTGTTCATTTAAATGTATTAGTAAACTTTAAGGATTACATTTAATTTTATTCATAATATGCCTTAATCATATTTTTAAATTTTGGTTAACACAGAATCTGAAACTTAGCTACTGTCTACTGGAACAGTATTGATGTTTTAACATTCTTTATTTTGTCTGTTCTTCAACTGACATTTCTCAATCAATCCCCTCCAACTCCCTCTTCTTCCCCCCAAAAAAAGATTGGTATGAAAAGGGCATATCAGTTAGATTTTATTCAAATAACATTGATGAACTTGAAAAAGAAAGGACTTTTAAGACTTTTTTATTATCATTTATTATAATTATTATAATTTTTAAGAAGTTTAATTCCCAGCAACCACACGGTGGCTCACAACCATCTACACAGGGATCTGATGCCCTCTTCTGGCATGTTGGAGTATATTCAGATAGAACGCTCATCTTCATAAAATTAAAAAAAAATTTTTTTTTATATATAATTTTTATTTTTTATATTAATTACAGGTTATTTACTTTGTATCCCAGCTGTAGCCCCATCTCTCATTCCCTCACAATCCCATCCTCCCTCCCTCATCTCCTTCCTGCCCCTCTTTTAAGTCCCCTGAGAGGGGTGGTTTTCCTCCCCTTCCATCTGACCCTAGTTTATCAGGTCTCATCAGGACTGGCTGCAGTGTCCTCCTCTGTGGCCTAGCATGGCTGCTCCTCCCTTGAGGTAGGAAGGGACGGGGGGCGGGGGCAAAGAGCCTGCCTCTGAGTTCATGTCAGAAACAGTCCCTGTTCCCCTTACTAGGAAAACCCACTTGGATGCTGAGCTGCCATGGGCTACGTCTGAGCAGGGGTTCTAGGTTATATCCATGCATGGTCCTTGGTTGGAGAATCAATCTCAGAAAAGACCCCTGTGCCCAGATATATTTGGTCCTTGTGGTGTTCCTGTCCTCTCCAGGTCTAACTAACTCTCCCTTTCATATGATTGCCTGCACTCTGCCCAAGGTTTGGTTATGAGTCTCAACATCTGCTTTGATACACTGCTAGGTAGAGCCTTTCAGAGGCCATCTATGGTAGGCTTCTGTCCTGTTTCATAAAATAAAATAACAAATCTTAAAAAAATGATTGCCTATCCAGGTATAATGGTGCATACCTTTAATCCCAGAATTCCAGGAGACAGAGGCAGGTGGATCTCTTGAGTTTAAGGCCAGCCTGGTCTACAAACTGAGACCCTGTCTGAAAAGAAAAAAATGATTCCTTAACTCAAAATTTCAACTTGAGACTTTTTTTAAAAATAGTTACTTTTTGATAAATTGCTTCTGATTATGAGATTTTGCTTCAATTAAAGCTGTGTTTCTGATCATTAGAGGAATGCTTAGTCATGGAAGTTTAAGCTCAGTGCCATAAACCTTCCTGTGTTGACACAGTGTTTTTCTGGTTCTACCTTCAATCTTGATAATAGACGAAATAGAAAACTAACACCAGAAGCTGTAGAATCTTAGCTGCTACTCTGTGCTTAAATTTTTTTCTATTCAGATGTTTCTTAAAATTAACTTGGTTTATAGTTTGGGACTTGCTTATTTTCAGAAGTACTTTGTCTTAATAGAATTTTGTTCATGAATCTGGAAGTATGGATTCTAATTCTTGAGTCCTGACTGATGTGCTCTCTTTGAGTTGAGATGACTGAATGAACAAAAATATCTAATACTGGACTTAATAAAAAATCTTTAGAAAAGGTTAAGTTTTACTTCATAGGTTTGCCTGAAAATTACTGAGTGTGATCTTTTTGTTTTAAAGTTAAGAAAGAAGAAAAGAAAAGGCATAAGTCATCGTCTTCATCATCATCCAGTGATTCAGATAGCTCAAGTGATTCTCAGTCCTCCTCTGATTCTTCTGATTCAGAAAGCGCTTCTGAAGAAAAATCTAGAAAAAGGAAAAAGAAACATAGAAAAAACTCCCGAAAACATAAGAAGGAGAAGAAGAAGCGAAAGAAAAGCAAGAAAAGGTCTTAATATTAGTGTTGTCTATTAATCAGTTATGAAAGAGGTTTTATAAGAGTTTTATGAGATCATGCAACAAAAGCGTTCAGTTAATTTTATGCTCTCCATTGAAATGATGCTTTTGGTTTTACGTTATAGGGCTTTTAATTTTGTTTTTATTGACACATTCCCAATTTCCCAGGCCGGCCTGAAATTCATAATTATTCAGCCTCATCCTCTGTTGTGTGACAAAACCTTTCCTAGGAGATGCAGCACACATGCCTACTCACTCAAGATAGGGAAGCTTCACAGACCAAAGTATGGGTGCCACCAAAGTCCCACTTGGTGAACCAGTGACTTTTATTGGGCTCACTTACAGAAATTATTCAACGATAGCCACATCACCAAACTTAGGTCACAGCTCACTAAGCTAGGGACCTGAGGCCCACTGCATACCCTGCAGGCAGCTCAACAGGTAAAACGTGTCCTTTCCACGTGCCATAGTTGATCTAAACCTCTTTCAGACAGCTCAATCGGTTTCTGCTTTTTCTAGACAGTTGGTCTGGTCTGAGAATCTTCTTTTGCAGTTTGTCTTGTCTGAGAGACTTCCTTGCAGCTTAGCTCTGCGTACTCTTTCTGGGTGGGTCCCAGTCAGTCTTATTAGTTTCAGGGACTCCGTGAAGCTGTTTGAGTTGGTTACTTTCCTGTTTAAGGAACTTTCTGTAGCATGGAATATTTTAATCTCAGAGGAAACTCTTAAACCACATCCTCCCAAGTAGCAATGATTGTAGATGCACAACATCACTCCAGATTTTAATTTTTTATTTTGAAGAAATTTGTGAAATAATTTGAATTACAACAAACCGACAGTTAATCCCTTTGTAACAGTTACCTCTTTTGCTCCAAGAGCAGTGTATGAACTGAAAGCAGATGATTCAGTCACTATTTTCTGCTTTTTTTAAAAATATGTTTATATTAAAACTTCATCATATACCTATTACTTTAGAAGCAACTAATTTCTTTGTATTTTGTACAAAATATTTTTTCGTGCATAAGTGTTTGCATGCTGTGCCTGTGGAGGTCAGAATAGGGCATCAGAACCCCTGGAATTAGAATTGCAGGTAGTTGTGAGCTGCCATTTGGGTGCTGTTTATTGAATCTGTGTGGTCTGGGAGAGCAGCCAGGTCTTCTCACCACTGAGCTATCTCTAGCTCCATCCTGTATTTTAAACTTACTAGAATATATTGTCTACATAGTTTCATATTTTATATGTATCTTATAGAAAAGTATTTTTGGGTTTGATTACAAATGGGTTTTTGTTTGGTTGAATTGATTGGTTGGTTTGTTGGGGGAATGGAGGAAGATTTTGCCATGATCACATCTTTGAAAAGAATAGGTCGATATATATATTTTTATACTATTAAGAAATGCTGGGCTGATGAGATGGGTCAGTGTGTAAAGGTACCACATCTGTTGACCTGAATTTACCCTGGACTCAGATGGTGAAAAGGGACAACTGATTCTTGCAGGTTGTTCTCTGACCTCCACATGTGTACTGTGCCATGCGGACTTTTGCACTCACTGACTGTAATTTAAAAAGAAAAGAAATGCTAACAGTTGGAAATTCTAGGTAGGTACGTAAGAGCCAAATGTAACATACTTTGACTTTACCTATTAAGCCCATCTAGTGAAAGTGAAGCAGAAAACCTTGATGCACAGCCCCAGTCTACTGTCCGCCCAGAAGAGATCCCTCCTATACCTGAAAATAGATTCCTAATGAGAAAAAGTCCTCCTAAAGCTGATGACAAGGAAAGGAAGAACAGAGAGAGAGAAAGAGAAAGAGAGTGGTATGTGAATGTGTGTATTTTATAGCACTGTTACATATTACAAGTTTTCTTTTTGAACATTACAGTATTAAACTGGTGACCTTATTCCAATGAAATTCTCTTTTAATTAGAAAAAAAAATGGTAGAAAGCTTCTTTTTTGCTAAACACAAAATTACTTCAGTTACCAGCAGATTTTGAGAAAATAATTTCTGTGATGTAAGTAATATGTGTCATTCCAAATGGCGTTAATAATGAGAATAGTGGTAAGCCAGTAAACAAAATGGTATTTTGGTATGTTGCTCACATTTTTAAAGTGACTTATTTTGATATTTTTTTGATTGTGCATGTGTGTACACATGGGTATATGCAGTGTGTGCATGAGTACAAAATCCCTCCTATTCCAGAGAATAGATTCCTAATGAGTAAATGACCTCCTGAAGCTAGTGAAAAGGAAAGGAAAACCAGAAAGAGACTGATACGTGAATGTATATGTATTGTCCCCTGACCCTTAACGGTTTAAGGAGAGAACCAGCTCCTACAATTGCCTAATCATGACAACCTTAGTTTCATCACTGAAACTTCTGTAAAAAAGCTGGGTGCAGTGCCATGCTTGTGGTCCTACTTCTGGAGAGGTAAAGATGGATGAACCCTTTGGCTTTCCTTACCAGTGAGCTTAGACTACCCAGTGAACTCTAGGCCAATTAGAGATCCTGGTTAAAAATACAAGTTGAATGGCTTCTAAGGAATGGTACCCAAGGTTGACTTCAGACTCACCCACGCGAATAGGTAGGCGCACCTGCACTCACACATGCATTCACGGACAGACACACCAAAGAAGAAACATGAACCTTGTGTTACAAATTTGTATAAAGGGAAAGAAAATCTTGTTTTTCTAAACTGACTTTATACTGTAATAAAATTTAGGATGTTTTGAGTATTTTTCTTTATAAGTCTGTTAATGTTACCAATTTTTTATGTAAAAGTTAAAAAGAAATTGAAATCTTAGTCATGAGAAATACAGTTGCAAAATTAAAAAATTTCTAAGCATGGTACTACAGAAATATGTCATGCTTTTCATAGTATTCAAAATAAAAGTAAGAACTTTGAAATTGTAATAATTTTGATTCATTGAGTTTATTTGTCCAGTAGTTTTTAAGGATACAGAGATTAAAAACTATTTGAACTACTAAAAGTCCAGCTTTTTAAGTATCACTTAACACATATGTTATTAATGAGCTAATTTTATGTATAATTTTAAGTTTCATATTTCATATATATAAAGAGTAATATTTGGTTAATTCAGACCTGCTTGTCTCTGCCTAGTTTACATTGCTTAATTTCTCCATAGTTGTGTTACTAATGCACAGCTGCTCACAGGAGAATTAGATAGTCTTGGTTTTCCTCTCTTTTGAAGCCCCTCTGGGCTGTATTATATTTGGTTTCCTTAGCACTATCAAATTAGCTTCACCTTACTAATCAGTATTTCTTTCCACAATCAGTCATATTTGTGGTGGTACAGTATGAGGAGTAGTGCCTGCTAAGATATGATAGCATTTTGGGTTAAAAACTCTTGAGTTATGTAAAGAAATTTAAATTTATTCAGTTAGATCAGTAAAACTATAGTTTCAAGATTCCTCTTTATAAAAGTAATATGTCTAAACTTTCCCTTTGCTTGCTTCTAGTAATCCACCTAACTCCCAGCCTGCTTCATACCAGCGACGATTCTTAGTTACTAGATCTGGCAGGAAAATTAAAGGAAGAGGACCAAGGGTAGGTGATTCTTTGTCAGAAATGTTAATAATACTGCATTTGTCTTTCTTAAAGAGTTCGGAGTGCTAGGGTGTGCACAGCTCAGTGCTAGAGTGCTTGCAAGAACACGTGCATGGCCCTGGATTCATAATACCCAGCACTACAAGGGAAAAAAAGCGGTCATTTTACTATTTAAGTTGCAAAAAAAAAATTAGGGGATTTGTGTGTTTTAAATTATACATCCTTTTCTTAAAGTAACTTTTATGTCTTGGTAATCTACATTGAAAATAGATTACAAATTTACATATTTTAAAATGGGATTGAGGTGGGTGTGGTGGCTCATACCTCAAGAGACTTAAGGCAGGAAGATTGCTGTGAGTTTTAGGCCAGCGTGAGCTGTAGCCTGAGACCTATCTCAAAAATAAACAACCATAAAATAAAATCAGAATATAAAGGGTATTGAAGTCTTTGACCTTTGGTAATTCTTATACCTCATCTCTTTATTTTTTTTTCTTTTTATAATATTTATTAAGCACCCCAGATATGTTTTTATTTTTATATTAATTAGTTTATTCACTCTGTATCCCAGCTGTAGTCCCCTCCTTCATCCATCTCTCTGTTCTTACCAAAACTAAATAAGTGAATTGCTGCGTTTTTTAACTAAATTTTTCTATCCAGAATTTAAATAACTTCTTATAAAACTTTTTTTTAGAAACTTAATTATACTTTATAAATTAGATCTTTGCTTTTTACCCAGTTTTTCTTATACTTTCTACAGTCGGAAAACAGCACTTCCTGTCTGGTTGGTTCCAAATTACAAAATCCAATGAATTCTTTTAGTCATTACTTAATATCGCTCATAATATTCTCTCTAGTGCTTTCATCTTACTTTTTCCTATCCTTCAAGCCAGTCTATCTTAAACAAAGACATCCTATACATTACCTTTATAAATTAGTGTCCAGGGTCTAGTTTATTTTATATTGTACATACATCTCAGACAGGCTCTTTATTCTCAGGGATGACTGATAATTCGCAGTTCCATCTGCTCTTGGCACCAAAAGTTTATTTACCTAATGAGCACCTCCAACTTACCATCAAGAAAGCTCAGCATAAGCCCTTTTCTTCCTATCTCATGTCTCTTTAGGCTGTTACTCATATTGACTCCTGCTACCACCTATGAACCTATTTCCCCTAAGACCAAGAATCGTTTTTATTCTCTTTCAATTTTACACAACTTATTCAACTCCTGTCATTTGTCTCCCCACTATCAAATGTATCTGTTTAAGGCTTTACTCAGAGCTGTCTGAAATATGAAAAATATGAATGGCTTCCAAACTTGTATTTGGTAGAGTTTTTTTTTTTTTTTTTTAAGATTTATTTATTTTATTATGTACATGATATTCTGCCTGCATGTACAGCCGCACGTCAGAAGAGGACATTAGATCACATTATAGGTAGTTGTGAGCCACCATGTGGTTGCTGGGAATTGAACCCAGAACCTCTGGAAGAGCAGACAGTGCTCTTAACCTCAGCCATCTTTCCAGCCCCCGAGTTTTTTGTTTTTTTTTTAATCTGTCAGTACTGATTTACACTTAAACCCTCAATGATAGCAGACCCTATACTGAGCTTCTGTTCATGTGAGTTATATTTATCAATATTGATTCTTTTATAAATTAAAACTAAGAAATACAAGTATGTAGTTATGAAAGTAGTACATCAAAAAGCAGTTTTTATAGTATCTGAATGATTCTACCATATGATCATAAAGGACAGAAGCAAAAAAGGCATATAATGAATTTTACCATAGTCAGAGTAGTCAATGAAAAGTGCAAATCTGGGCTGGAGATATAGCTTCAGTGGTAGAGTATTTGCCTAGTATACAGAAGGCCTTAGGTTCGACTTCTAGCACTTGGTGCATTGGGCAAGTCTGTTATTCCTGTAGTATTGAATTTAGGGTTTATTTTATTTTGTTTTGTTTTTGTTTTTTTGTCTTTAGGGTTTAAAAAAAAAATTAGGCACAGACTGAGCTTTTACAAAATCTTGTTTGCTTCATCAGTATGATGTAGTTTTTCTTGGAATTTTTAGCTTTAGCCGTATTTGACCTGTCTTATGATCATTTCTAAAATAATGCTGTTTGTTTCTGTCCCAGAACTTTCAGTATAGAAAATTTCTTGTCTTCCATATTTTGCTTCATCTTTGCTTACTTACCATAAACATTCTTTCATTTTCAGCTTTTAGTTTACCTGATCACATTCCTATTCAAAATTTCCGAGTCTCTGACACCATGTCTCCTTCTGTAATCATTGTATTTTGTTTAGTGTGATTATCCATTCATTTGTTCCTCTAACCTTAGAATGTTAGGTTCTAAGAGATCAAAATCTGCTATATCTTGGCTCACTGCTATTTTTTCAGTAAAGTGATTAACCATTTAAAGAACTGAGTAAATGTTGGTTGAACAAAGGCCTTCTGTCTGTTTATTTCTCATGATATTTGTCTTGGAAGATGATGTATATGTGACATTAAAATAAGAACTTGGAATTTGTAGTAGTTAATATACAGAGTATTGTAGTACCAGTTGAACAGGACTGTTCCTAGCAAGATGTGAAAAGCCTGAGGTGCTGTGGATAATGTTCTTTGATTGGAATTTATAGTAAGGCATAGTGCAGGGTTCCCTGCCTGTGCTATACCTGAAAGCTGGAGTCTGCTTTATGCTAAGCACATGTTCTTACCTCATTCCTAATTTTAGCAATTTCAAAAAGCATAAAAACCTCTTTCGTTTTATTTCAACCTAGAAATACGTATGTAGCTATGGTATCGCTTTTAAATTTTTATATGGTCTTTTTCCCCCTTTTATTTTCTTAAGCGTTATCGAACTCCTTCCAGATCCAGATCAAGGGATCGTTTCAGACGAAGTGAGACTCCTCCACATTGGAGACAAGAGATGCAGAGAGCTCAAAGAATGAGGGTGTCAAGTGGTGAAAGATGGATCAAAGGGGATAAGTAAGATTTAATTGTTATTTAAAATTAGTGATATTTTTCTTACATTGTACACAGTTATTTTATTAGGAACCAGTTTATTTCTGTATACCTTACAGAAAACACTAGCATTTTAGCTTATGATTATGCTGTTCTTTTCCTAATAATATTCCAAATATTTTTTCTTCCTTTTTAGGAGTGAGTTAAATGAAATAAAAGAAAATCAAAGGAGCCCAGTTAGAGTAAAAGAGAAAAAAGTAACAGATCACAGACACATGTCTGAGAGTCCAAACAGAAAAATAGAAAAGGAAAAGAAAGTTAAAGATCATAAATCTGAAAGCAAAGAAAGAGACATCAGAAGAAATTCTGAAAAAGATGATAAATATAATAAAAACAAAGTGAAGAAAAGGGGCAAATCCAAAAGTAGGAGTAAGAGCAAAGAGAGATCCAAGAGTAAGGACAGAGATTCCAAGCACAACAGACATGAAGACAAGAGGGTGAGGTCAAGAAGTAAAGAAAGGGATCATGAGACTGCTAAAGAAAAAGAAAAACAGTTGGAATCTAAAGGGAAAGACCAGGAAAGGAGTAGAAGCAAAGAGAATTCTAAACAGGTAGAATCAAAAAGTAATGAGCATGATCATAGCAAAAGTAAAGAAAAGGATAGACGTGCACAGTCTAGGAGTAGAGAGCGTGATCTGACTAAGAGTAAACACAGTTACAACAGTAGAACAAGGGAGAGAAGCAGAAGTAGGGACAGGAGCAGGAGAGTACGGTCTAGAAGCCATGACAGAGATCGCAGCAGAAGCAAGGAGTACCATAGATACAGAGAACAGGAGTATAGGAGAAGAGGAAGGTCACGAAGCCGGGATCGAAGAACACCGGGACGATCGAGAAGTAAAGATAGGAGGAGAAGAAGGAGGGATTCCCGGAGCTCAGAGAGAGAAGAAAGTCAAAGTAGAAACAAAGAAAAGTATAGAAGCCAAGAAAGTAAGAGTTCACACAGAAAAGAAAATTCTGAGGGTGAGAAAAGAATGTACTCTAAAAATCGTGATCATAATAGCTCAAATAATAACAGGGAAAAAAAGGCTGATAGAGATCAAAGTCCAGTGTCAAAAACAAAACAAAGCAGTCAGGACAATGAATTGAAGTCCTCCACGTTAAAAATTCAGGAGGACGAGAAGACCAGATCTCCAGTGGAAAAAGAAAACCAAAAATCAAAGGGTCAAGAAAATGACCATGTACATGACAAAAATAAAAAGTGTGATCATGAATCAAGCCCCGGAACAGATGAGGACAAAAGCGGATGAGTGAGTTGTATACATTTATTTCCTTCCTGTCTCAAATTTTAAGTTCTCAAGACTTACTGTTGAATCTCCTTTTTGTTGTTTTCATTGTTTTGGGTTGTTTTATGTTTGTCTTTCCCCATTACCCCCCCCTTTTTTTTTTAAATGTGGACTTCATTGAGTTGATCTTTTGATAATCTGACCTGGATAATTTGTACTGCTAAAGTTTTAATAAACTTGAAATGAAAAAAATAAAAAAACAACACTTTGGTGTAATATTGTGTGCTATATTAGACTATCTTATGTATTCATTTTTGTGTTGCAGCAGTCAGTAGCAGCCTACTTTGCTTAGTCAGCCATTTGGAAACAAGCTTAACTGTTGGTTGCAGTACATTGTTATACAAGCTTGTATTTCTTTTGATAAAAATCTCTTGAGGAACCAGTAGAAGTTTTGTATTGTGTTTTGTTTTGCATTTATAATTCATAAGCTTACAGCAAGTTCTTTAATTACACAGAAGCAGGATACTTATATGTGCTCTTAAGCCATCACTTGTACTTTAATTACTTTTCCTGTGCTTCATACCTTACTTATACTTTACAGTTCCAGCTATAGCTTGTTTCTTAATATTGTCCATGTTGCTCTGTGAGCTGTGAAAGTGAGATGAATGCTGTTTTCAGTTTATGTGCTGATTGAGCTTGAGTTGCTGTTATACAGCATTTGACAGAGATTAGACCTTGGAAGATCAGACTGTAATTTTAATTCTTTGATGCTTTTGGTGTGAGGAGCTGAAGTTGTTGCTTTTAAAGAACATGTTATTACCTTTTTCTACAATTTAAAAACATTTCTCATTAAAACATAATATTTGTGTAGGTCCTTCTTAAGCTAGACAGATTCTGAAAAGCATTAGTATTGGAAATACAATTTCCCTATTTTGGCTATTAGCCTGTGTCACATTGAGTGTTAATTATGCATGGTTTTGTTTTGTTTTATTTTTTTATTTTTTAACTTGGACTAACTTCTCTAATTCTCATAGCTGTGATTATGAAATGTCAAGAAGATGCATCTTTCTATATATGTACCATGATAGGCTGCAGCATGTTTGTGACTCTGGTTTCTTTCTGTTCAGATGGCTTTAGACCAGTTTACTGTTGACATTATTTTAACTTGGCATGTATAACATTGCCATGTAGAATAGAATAGAAAGTTGCAAAATATGATATCTTACAGAGTTAAACACTAAAACATATCCGAACTCCATTCAGAATTTTGTGTGTTGTATTTTGCTATTTTTGTGATGTATGGCCTTTTATTCTGTAATATCCTTCTAAATAAAAATATTGAACATCCAGCAAACACAAAACCTGCCTCATTTGAAAAATATTTCAAAACTCCAGTTAATAGTAGCCTTTAGAAAGTTTTGTAATATTTGTCAGTATAGTGTCAACTCATACCAAGGTAGCTTCTAGGTAAACCCAGTAGCTACTCAATGCTGTTTGTAATGAATAAAGTGATGCCTAATATACTTCCTATTTTTGATTGTTACATTAAGATGTATTTGGCATTGTAGCTGGTACAGAATGAAGTGTGCAGTGATTATAAAACTGATTGGAATATCCTAAAGCAAATACCCTCAGTGGATTCTTTACAAATTGTTTTTCCTGATGGGAAAAGTTAGCATATATATGATCTGTTACATGTCTGAAACAAATTGATTGTGTCTTGAATTCAGTCAATTGTGTTTTAAAATATATCACAAACTACCTGATCTTTAAGAAAGAAATTTTTACTAACATTTTAAAAATCCATACTAAGTAAAAATACTTTTTTTTCTAGTCCTAGAGCTTTTACCTGTTAATATATATATATATATTATAAACAAGGACTTTACATTTCTTTTTAAAAAATAGGTACGGGAGAAAATTAGTAATGTTTGTAATGTCCCCTGTTTGGGTCATAAAGAGAGCAGCTCCATGCTGAGTGTTCATGGGCTTTCCTGGCCCCAGCTTTGTTAGTTTTTTCAGTAGAACAGATGTGGGGTAAAGAGACAATCATCTAGATTTTATTTTCAGAATATAAAGAACATTTAGAAAACTAACAGCATTAATTATACCCAAGATCCACAGTTACCTAATTGTACAAAGCTCAAGTCCTTGTTTTAGTAGTTGTGCTAGTAGAATTTTAGGTTTTTTAATTTTATTTTTGTTTTTTAACTTACATTTTCCCAAAACTTTCCCACTTGAATTATCCCATCAGATTGGCTATATAGGAATATCTGAATTTACAGTTAATTTGTAATTTTTTTCTTAATACCTTTTAAAAGTATTTTCACTTGCTTTTGTTGCTTCATTCCAAAGCTGAGGAAATTATTTCAGTATGTAAGATTTTAATGATTATTGTGTGAATTGTTTTTCTGGGTAAGTTATCTACCACACTACAAAGAGGTTGTTAGAGAAAACATGGTCCTAATACAGAATGGACAGTGCAGTGGGGATGGGACTCATCAGAATTGTGGAACAGATACAAACAGTAGACTGGCAGAGTAAGGAAACCACTGGTTGTTTTAAGACATTCTTTGACTTACAGTTGATACTACCGTAGAACTAGTTTCTTTTAAATTGCTTTATTGGAGCCCTTAGAATTGTCAGTAATTAATCTGCTAGATATTTCTTTGCCCCAGTGTAATCCAGATGCTCGCTGGCTTTGCCAGATGGCCTTTGCTTGTATTCAGAGAAGATACTAAACTAAAAACAAAAAACTGCTTCATGTTCTGCATAGGTACATGCTAGATTTCTGGTATTTTGGGTAATAGTATTAACTGATGCATCTAACTTATTTTCTAGTGAGTATTTAGAGTAGTTAGTATGATCGGTAGTAGTTGGGTGTGCTTTGTTCCACATAGTAATAGTTTTTATCAGAGAATGTCTTACAGCAAATTTCTGTTACTTTCTCAGAGAAACTTAGACTTTAACTGGTTGGTGGAAAGAAAGTAAATGAGCATTTTTCCCTTGTCTTTCATTTCTATGTACTGTAATTATTCCTTGTAGGGCCTATGCATTTACAGTTGGCAAACTGTGTAGTTTGATAAACTTTTCATTGTAAGACTATTTTTTAGACTAATTCTTGTTTTAAAAAATAAAGTATATCCCAAGCAAATGCAGTGCTAACTGCCGTCACTGCCTGCGCTGGGCTTCTGTGCTGCCTTGAAGGGATTCACCTGCTGTGTGACAAATAATTAAACAACAAATCACATTTTTGAAAAGGCCACTCAGGTCTGGAGAGATGGCTCAGAGGTTAAGAGCACTGGTTGCTCTTCCAGAGGACCCTGGTTCAATTTCCAGCACCTACGTGGCAGCTCACAACTGTAATTCCAGTTCCAGAGAATTTGTTATCTTCACACAGACATACGTGGAGTTAAAACATCAATGCATATAAAAATAAATCTTAAAAAAGGGGGCCACTCAGGCCAATGAAGGATTGTGGTCAACTGTGTTCACTTTCTTCCCTCCTGTTCCTTCCCTTTTTTTTCTCCCTCCCCCAACCCCCACTGCTGGAAGATGTATTTCTTGTATTTTTTGGTTTTCTTTTTATACAATTCCATGTTACTAAAAGCACATGGTCTGTATTTTCTGGACCCTCCCCCCATGTTTATAGTATTTTTGAAAGATTGATGCATAAATTGGGTATTTCTATGGGATCTTATGGTGTGGCTGCTCTCTGTGGAAGGGGAAAGCATAATTAAGTTAATGCACTTCTTTTCCTAGCTCCAAAGTCACTGTGATGTATATTTTTTTAATGGAATTTAGAAAACTTGTTTTCTCAATTGTAAAATTAGTTTAAAAATGCTGCTTCTCTTATCATTAGTCTAGTAAATGTTTTTCTGCAAATGCATTTTACAAAATTTAAACTTCAAACTGTATTAACTTTTATAGTTAAACATTGTGTTAAATAAAGTATACTATAATAAACAACTTGGGATTGTATTTTTTAATTGTTAGTCTTATTAAAAATATTAAATAACCAACAAAACATTTTGTTTTTTGGTTTTTCAAGACAGGGTGTCTCTGTGCAGCCTTGGCTGTCCTGTAGGCCAGGCTGGTCTCGAATTCACAAAGGTGCACGTGCCTCTGCCTCCTGAGTGCTGGGATTAAAGGTGTGTGCCACCACGCCTGGCTAAAATATTTTTAGAAATGCAAATCATTTTTATTTTGAGAAGGACAGGTGGTTGACAAAATGGATCTCTAAGAATTTGTTGGGCATGGTGGCTTACACCTTTAAGTCCAGAACTTGGGAGGCAAAAGCAGGTGGGTCTCTGAGTTCCAGGCCAGCCAGGACTACATAGTGAGACCTAAGAATTACGTGGCTGATGAGGTGGTGAGGCGAGTAAAGGTGATTGCTGCCAAGCTGGTCATGTAAGGTGAATCTCTGGGTCCCACATGATGCAAAGAGAATGGACTTCAGCAAGTTGTCCATCGAGCATATGTACTTTCACAAAACAAGAATCTAACCAGCAGTGATGATTTCCAAGTTTAGGAGTAAATTCTAGTTCAGATATTTAAGGATAATGCTTAAAGTTGGTAACTTTACCCCAGCAAAATTGAAGACCGGATTGGAGCTTTGTATAACTGTCAAAATTCTAGCTAGGCTTGGTGCTACATGCCTGTTATCCCAGCAGAGGCAGGCAGAAGGCTACACAGAACCCCTGTCTCGAAAAACAAAACATAAATTTCTACCAGTTAATCCAAATTTCCCAGTATTAGAAACAATGCATATTTTCCTGTCTAGTTTTTTTGTTTTTTTTAAATGATGGTGGCTTTTGGGTTTTGTTTTGTTCTAGGCTGGCTTTAAAGTCAATATATAGCTGGCAAAGATGGCTGTCACACTCAGCTTACATGATGCTGGGGGTTGAGCCCAGGTCTTCATCCATGGTAGGTAAATACTCCAACAGCTATGGCCCACCCGCCTCTCAGGTTTGATACTAGTTGTAAAGCCATTTTTAGTTAAGACCAGGCTTGCCTTGAACCTACAAGAGATCCACCTGCCTCTGCCTTCCAAGTGCTGGGATGGGGGTGTGTACAGCCCTAAAGCTGTTTTTAAGATTTGTAAGACATGTTGAGGTTTTTGTTTGTTTGTTTGTTTTTAAATAATTTGATGTTTAGGGGGAATACCCACAGTTAAGAGTTAATTGTTGAAAATACATGTATTTTTTTAATGTACGGGTAAAACCATTCTGTGGTTTATATTATGTATTATGTTGTCTTTGTTTCAGTAATTGTACCATAAGTATCCCTCTGTGTGTGCGCTCCGCACCTGAGGTCAGAGACGAGGAAGGAGTCGGTTCTTTTTTTCCACCATGTGGATCCCGGGGTGGGTCTCAGATTGTCAGGAGTAGTGGCAAGCACCTTCACCTGCTGAGGCACCAGCCTGTACTGGAGCCTTTTCAGTATTAGGTCTCCGGGTCTGGGCTGCCACTGCTGGTCTTGTCTTCTTTATTACCATTCATTACTGAGATTTGTTTTGTGCAACTGCTGGTCATAGAACAATGTCTCGAGCTTTGCAATCAGATTGCACACACCCACCTCTTGGCTGTTACATCCGTGTGCGTGCCTTGAGTTTCTTCCAGGTAAACATGGCCTTACAGAGAATGGCATCAAAAAGAATGCTTCATTCAACATAAACCACCAACCTGTGGCATCTTGCAGATGTCAGATACTGTGTGTTTCCTTTAAGCTTTAAAGATAGCATTTTCCCCTTTAAGGTCATCGTGGTCTCAGGACTGCCTTGTACACAACTTAGGAATCTGCTATTGTGTCCTTGTAAATGGCTGGTGCTTTCTTGTCATTGTCCTCCTGTTTCCCACCCGACTCCACCCCCACCAAACAGGGTTTCTCTGTGTAATATCCCTGGCTGCCCTGGAATTCTGTCTATAGACGAGGCTGGCCTCAAACTCAAAATCCACCTGCCTCTGCCTCCGGAGTTCTGGGATTAAAGGTGTGTGCCATCACACCCAACTGAGTTTGGATAAAGTAACTTCACAGTGATTCAGGGTGAATCTAGCCATGGAATCAAATACCTTTTGTTTGTTGTTTTTTGAGACAGGGTTTCTGTGTATAGTTCTGACTGTCCTGGAACTCTGTAGTATAGGTGGCTATCCCCACCCTACATACACAGAACGACAGTCTTGAGTATGGGAGTCACTGAATTATGCAGTCTGGGTGCTAGGAATCCTGCTCTACGCAAATTTTCATAATTGTACTTTACTGTGAAAGAGACTTGTATTCCCCCCACCCCCAAGAGGATTCTAACATCAAGCTCTGCAGTTAACATGGGTGGCTGCTGTTCCAGAGGATCTGAGCATGGCTCCCAGCACCCACATGGCAGCTCGGCCACCAGTAACTCCAATCCCAACAGTTACAACAACCCTCTTCTGGCCTTCCAGGGCATCAGGCACACAGGTGGGACACAGACATACATGCAGACAAAACTGCCATATGATATGTATATATTTTTTTTGCTATAAATTTTATGTCCAAACGATGTATGACTTATATGTGTATTTGATAATCAGTCTCTAGTACACTGGTAAAAATAAGAAACATTCACAATGCTATTACAGAGATTTTTAATAGCAAAGGACAAAAAACCACCAGAATATGCCTTTGCCAGTTGTTGAATGAACAAACACATTCATGCAGCTAAATCTGCCAGGGAGAAAAGAAAAAGTAATACACCTTTGATTTTAAAAATAAGCAGAGATGTAATCCCAGCACTCTGGGAGGCAGAAGCAGGCGGATCTCTGAGCTCAGCCTGGTCTACAAAGCAAGTCCAGGCAGGAGAACCAAGACTACACACATAAAAACCCTGTCTTGGAAAGAAACAAAAAATAACACACAAAACAAAAATAAACGGTAGGTGCTGGAGATACAGCTCAATCTGTAAAGTACTTTGTTGTGTAAGCATGAGGATGTGCACTGGGTCCCCAGTACTCCAAAAGCTGGACATGATGGCATGCACTTGCAATGCAAGCACCAGGAAGAGGGGGAGTGGAGAAGGGTGAGACCTTTGACTCCCCCCTCCCCCCCAAAAAAAAGATGGGTGGCTCTTGAAAAAGATCTAAGGTTTATCTTTGGCGCACACACACACCAACCAATAAAAATATGAAAGGGTCATCAGTGTGGTGATGCCCGAATATAATCCTAGTAGTTGGGAAGCTGATGAGATTGGGTGGAGGGGTTGTGAGTTTGAGATCAGCCTGAGCTACATAAGATCTTGTCTCGGAAAAAAAAATCACATGCACTCGGGACAGTAACCACCACCAAGGTGGCAAGGCCCTGGGCTAAATCCCAGAACAAACTAATAGAGACACAACCTCACAGTCACTTGAAAGAGCTCGAGAACCGCCTGGGCTACATGGACGCATCTAAAAAGGAAGAAGAAATGACCCTCGGGGCTGGAGAGACGGCTCAGAGACTTGGAGTGCTGTTGCAGAGGACCTGGTTTGGTTCTCAGCTCCCACATGGTAGTTTACAATTATCTGTAATCCAGTTCCGGGGAGTCCAACACCCCTTTCTGGCCTCTGAACACAGGTCATGCACATAGTGCATATACATACATGTAGGCAAAACACACATGAAAATAAATACGTTTAAGTACATACTGTACGATTCTATTTATATGAGGTGTTCTGCCAGAGTTGTAGGTACAGAGTTGTAGCTTTGGTTCACCAAAGCTGAGGGAAGGAGAGAATGAGGGATACTTTGAGTATAACTTCAGTTGTGCAGAATAACAAACATCCAGAAACTGCATAGTAATAAAAATATACTTAGCACTATTAAGCCATACTTCGACGTGTGCTAGCTCATGTTCGGTTTTTTATCACAACTTTTAAAAAGGAAAGTTCAGTTCGTAAAAACTCAGTGATCTTTTGTATCAAGTCAATAATGCTACATATACAATTATTTTAAGTAATTTTCAGTCTTGGAGGTATACTTCACACAAGAAACAGAAGTCGAAACTGTCTAAGCATATTAGTAACAATAAAGCTTTGAACAACGGAGAACTGAGTGACAAGTTGAACAAGCACATGAATGTCTGTTAAGAGCCAGCCCTGATTTAGCCGTAAGAACGAAGTACTGACATGGTACACAACACAGAAACACGCTCTGTGACGTAAAGCAGACTCTGAGGTCCACAGCATGGCTGCGTTCTTACAGACAAAGCAGAGGCTGTGTGGAGGGGAGCTGAGGTACTGCTCCATTCGTACAAGGTCAAGGTTGTACAATCCTGGAATGCGCTTTGTCCTACTGATAACATTTTAACTGAAACTGACATTGTGTGGCTGAGCATACAGCTCAGTCAGTGAAGTAAGAACCTGACTTTGAGCCCACATTAGAGGAAAACTCCTGTGTAATAACACAAACTTGTAATCCCAGTGCTGAGGAGATGGAGAGAGGCAGATCCCTGGGGCTCACTGGTCAGCCTGCTTGTCGAGTTCCAGGCCACTGAGAGGTTCAGTTTTCTAAAACAGGTGGGTGCGGGGTAAGAAAAAACACCCCAGGCTGTTCTCTGGAATCTACACACACATGCACAGACTCCTGAACATTTATAAAGATGAGTAGTAGCTTTATTACCAGAAATTCCATTATATTTGTAGCTCATACTTGGCTACAATAAAATTTATCAATCATAAAAATGTTTTGTTTTTGTTTTTTGTTTTACCACGTAAAACCTAGCCTTCTCTTCGACTTCTGAAAATCAAACTTTGATCCTTGAGAGTTATAGAAAGGGAGCTGGATGCCAGTGGCATCAGTTGCCTGATAGCTGGGTCTTATCCCACCTCTGCCTACGAAGGGCGGGCCATGCCCACCGCCCACTCCTTCCTGCACAGCTCTGACCAGAGGGTAAGTGTATTTCTTTGTTGATTCAGATTCGCATGCAATCACTTCTCTAGCATACTTCTGAAACTCTTCCTCCTTCTCGGCTGCAAGGGCTTCAGTGAGCCTCCAGTACTCCAAGTCTTCTTCTTTCAATTGTCTTGCATTGAATTTATTTACAGCCTAGTGGGAAGGAAAGTAAATTTTCATATTGGTCAAAAACAGATTCTCCAAATATCTATGTAATTTTAAAATGCAGTAATTTTATAAACTCAGTATTTTACAAGTATGCTATAACCCATTGATTGGTCTATGCTTCTAACAGTATACTCAAAGTGTGGATTAAACCTTTAAACTCATAGCTTTCTATGATACACAGCCAAACAGCATAACTAAATCATAAGCATAAATAAAATTTAGGTCAAATCCGGGCAGCTGTATTTATAATTCTTCATTTACATATGTGATCTTCAGTAGGTTAAAAGGCATACAAGAAGTTACTGTTCCTGTCAACATAAAACCAAGCGAGCAGGGAATACCTAAGTTATATGCAACCAATTACATTGTTTCCCAGGAATGTGGAGGTGAACAATGAATGACATTAATCTGTGGAAACTTATTCAGAACTGAAGAAATAAGTACTACAGGCAATCTCCCAGATACTTTAGAAAGTCTTTGTCTTAGAATGTCACATTCATTATATTGGAAGGGATGTTTTAATGGCTTTTCTATAAACTTTTGATTGACATATTCCATTTTATATTTGTAGCATTTTAAGAAATGTTGAATGAGTATATACCATGTGTGTCTTGCTGCTTCTGGGATAGCTCACTCAGGATGATCTTTTCCAGTTCCTACCATTTACCTGCAAATTTCATGATTTCCTTGTTATTTATTGCTGGGTAATATTCCACTGTGTAGATGTACCACAATTTCTCTATCCATTCCTCAGTGGAGAGGCATCTGGGTTGTTTCCAGCTTCTGGCTATTACAAATAAAGCTGCTACAAACATGGTTGAGCAGATGTCCTTGTTGTGAACTTGAGCATCTTTTGGATATATGCCTAGGAGTGGTATAGCTGGATCTTGAGGAAGCGCCAGATTGATTTCCAGAGTGGTTGTACAAGTTTACAATCCCACCAGCAGCAGAGGAGGATTCCCCTTTCTCCACAGCCTCTCCAGCATGTGTTGTCACTTGAGTTTTTGATCTTACTAACTTATAAGTGGATATTAAACACATAATATAGGATAAACCTACTAAATCTGTACACCTAAAGAAACTGATCAAGGAGGAGAACTCTGGCTAAAATGCTCAATCCCCATCCAGAAAGGCAAAGAGGATGGACATCAGAAGGAGAAAAAAGGGAACAGGACAGAAGCCTACCACAGGGGGCCTCTGAAAGGCTCTACCTTGCAGGGTATCAAAGCAGATGCTGAGATTTATGGCCAACCTTTAGGCAGAGTGCAAGGAATCTTATGAAAGAAGTGGGAAATGGTTGGACCTGATGTTTGAGGCCAGCTGAGACAACACTCAATGAGTGTTTTCAGAATTTTCTGGAGTTCTTGTTCTTGGTAACACTGTTCTGTTAGCTCCTAGCTCCCACTGGCCTTAGCCCTTACCCCCAACTCCAATACAGTAGTATGTCAGTCATTACCTTGAGTCTTTTTTAATCCCTTTGCTTTTTTGTGCAAAGTTCATTTCTTGATCATGGATCTAAACAATGGAGATTTGCTTATCTGATGCATTTTTTTATTTTTTTAAAAATTTTTATTAATTGCAATTTATTCACTTTGCATCCTCCTGTAGCTCCCTCCCTTCTTCCCTCCCAGCCCCTCCCCCAAGTCCACTGATAGGTGAGGTCTTCCACCCCTTCCTTCTGATCCTAGTCTATCAGGTCTCATCAGGAGTAACTGCATTGTCTTCCTCTATGTCCCACAACTGTCTGTAACTACAGCTCCAGGGGATTCCACTCCGTCTGGCCTCCACAGGCACCAGTGCATGCATGTGTATACAACACCCATGTTTGTGTGCACAGGCCCTCCCACATTAACAAAGTATTAACAACTAAATTCAGCACATATAGGATTTTTAAAAATGCATCATGACCAAGTAGGGTTAATCACAGGAGTACATTATTTCAATGTTTAAATGTGTCCAAGGGCTGGGTGGTTCAGTGGGTAACAGACTTGCCCTGCAAGCTTAAGGACCAGAGTTTGGATCCTTGGATCCCGGAACCCACAAGAAAGGCAGGGCAGGCATGGAGGCTGCCTGTAATCTCTGCACTCAGGAAACAGACATGGGGTCCCTGGGGCAAACTGGCTAGCTAGGCTAGCTGGAACCTGTGACCAGCAGGTTCAGACAGAGATCCTGCCTCAAAAAAAAAGGGGGAGAGCAATTGAGAAAGACTCCCAACATCAACTTTGAGCCCCCCCCCCCACACACACATACATTTTTTTCTCCAAATAATCTGGGCCTATCAACCTGGCTATTTAGGTAATTAAAAGAGAAAAACTGTTTGAATCAGACTGGGCAACAGAGTGAGGCCCTCTTCAGAAAAAAAAAAAAAAAGATGGTGATGATGATGAAATTCACTTGTCATATTAGTAGAAAAGCGTAACAAGAGACGATTACCTCATATGTGCAGAAAAACATTTAACAGAATTCAACAATCATGTTAAAATTTCAACAAATTAGGAACACAGAGAGATAGCTAATAAGATGTAGCTACCAAAAATATATAGGAAGCATCATGCTTGTCTTAGTCACTTTTCTATTGCTGCAAAGTGACACCATGGCCAAGGCACCTTACAGAGTAAAGAATTACTGGGGACTTCCACCATCGCAGACGACAGCATGGCAGCGCAGGCAGAAATGCTGCCAGAGCAGTAGCTGAGCGCTTGCATATGATCCCTCAAGCTGGAGGCAGAGGAAGGAGCTGAGGGGGAGTGGTGTGGGCTTTCAAAAGAAGCCTCAGCAGTTAAGACACACAGCGTTCTGCAGAAAACCTGAGTTCAAGTCCCAGCACCCACGTCCGACAGCTCCCAATTGCCTGCAACTCCAGCTCCAGGGCATGTAGGCATGTTCATACAAACAAGCAACAGTCATAGGTATTTTGAACAGCCCACCTCCAGTACTACACTCCCTCCAACAAGGCCACACCCCCTAATCTTCCCTGAACACTAACTTCCATTATCTGGGACCAAGTATTCAAACAGATGGAGCCTCAGGGAGCCATTCTTAGTCAAACCACCACAACGCATTCCTGGGAAACTACTTTCTACCTAAGATTAAGAGCAGGAAAACAATCTCACTTCTTGTACTTTTAATAAATACTGTGCAGTCTTTAACCAATAGAATAAAACAAGAGAAAGGATTAGCATAGAGATGGAAAAAGAAATTAAAATTGTCTTCATTCACGGATAACATAATCACATAGGTAAAAAGTTAAAGTTGTTACTGAAGAGCTAATAGGCTTCAGAATACAAATTCATACACAGAAACAACTGCGCTGTCTATGTTGCAAACAACTGTATGAATAGGGGATTTCATTGACAGGGACATTTAGTAAGCATAGCCGGACAGGGCGACTCACAGCTGAACAAACCCCACTCAGGAGGTGGAAGCAGGACATTCACAAGCGTGAGGCCAACCTTAGTTATACAGTGAGAGCCTGCCTCAAACAAATAAAATTCATAAAAACCTCAATATACCTCTACATTCCAAGCTATACACACAAAGATGAAAATGTGAAGAACGAAATATGTAATACTTATCAATTTGAAGACTTGATATTATAGTAGTCACCTAAATATTTTCTCAATTCTCCCCAAATTATATTTACAGCTTAAAAAAAATCCAACAGATAATTGCAGTAAATAAAAATAAATAAATTTAAAAAATCTTTCAAATTGAAAAAAATCCAACACATGGGGTGGTGTGCACACACTCACGTGTGCAGACATGTTTGTGTGTGCAAGTACACATGCCCGTGTGTGTAGACAGGAACCACAGGACAACCTAGGGTGTCATGCTTTAAGAGCCATCTGCCTTGTTGTATGCCCTGGGGTATCTCATTGCCTGGAACTTAACAAGGAGAGGCTCCCCAGTGAGCCTACACAAGCTCGTGTGAGGGCCTGCATTCACTCTCCAGCACTGCCAAAAAGAAAAGGCTGTGACACACAAGTACCTCTGTGTTTGATCTCCAGCACCATACATAGAAAAATGCCAACAGAGTAAATTTTATGTTAAGTACCTTTTAACACAATTTTCAAAAGCTTAAAACCTTCAGCAGTAGGTGCTGGGGAGATGGCTCAGGCAGTGAAGTGCTCAAGCACAGGGACCTGGATTCTGATCGCCAGAATGCATGAAGAGCTGAGTGAGGGGCTCTGCACCTGCAACCACGCTGCAGGGAAGGAAGGGCAGGAGAACCCTGCAGCTCAAGGGACAGCCAATCCAGCCAAGCCAGGGAGCTCTGGGTCAGGGTGAGACCTTGTCTCCAAAAGTAAAGTCGAGGGCTGGAGAGCTGGCCCAAGGCATGAGGAAGAATGCCTGCTGAATGGTTCCTAGCACCACGTCAGGCAGCTCCCTCACCAAGCAGCTCACAAACAGCTGCTACTCCAAATCTAGCGTTTCCAACACCTTGTTCTGGCCTCTGTAGGCACCCTCATCCATGTGGTATATGCACGCATGTGCACACGCACATGCACACACAGAGATTAAAATCAAAATAGTAAGGTAGAGAACAATCAAGGAAGGTGCCCAAGATGGTTCTCTGGTTGCTACATGCTTGTGCGCACAGTCATGCAGACACACACCACACAGCTCAGCACTGAGAGAAACCCAGCTAAGGAGATAGTTCAGGCACTAAGGTGCTTTCTGTACAAACACCAAAACTGAGCTGGATCCCTAGAGCTCCTGTGAAAAGCTGGCCAAAATGGTGTGCTCTTCTAATCCTCGCTGCAGGACGATAAAGTCAGGTAGCTCCTTGGGACTTGCTAGCCAGCCAGCCTAGCCTAACTGCTGAAGCTGAGAGCCCATGAGACCCTGGCTCAAACTGTGAAGGGCTCTGGAGGAACAAAACTCAAGGCTAGCCTCTGGTCTTCACATACACAGGCACACATACACTCCTACCTGCATATACACAAAGAAAACAAGTCAAAATAATTGTCAACAGGTTTGAATAGGCACTTCCCAAAAGAAGTCATAGGCAAAGCACTTCACTGAGGACAGGGTAAGCCACTCCTTCAGAACAGTTAACCTTCCAAGGTGCCAAGGCTTGGGGAGCACATGACTTGTGCTCAGAATCCTGCTGGCAGGAGTGGGAAAGAGTACTACTTATTTGGAAAAAGGTTCTGCAGAGAGGAGACTGGATACCAGATTCTCTACCCATCATTAACTTACATCTCTACTATTCCTCTTCACCTCACACTCCAAGCCCACAAGATCCCAATCAGCATGGTTTCTGGGATGTTGTTGTAAAGTCAGGGACAAAACAGGATTAGAACTGTGGGGAGCGGATGAGTCCTGAGTGACCGTGTGCATGAGCACAGACATGTCAAGGACAACAATGCCTCATGGAGTGGCAAAACCACCCCCTGGTCCAATGTTGGCAGTGTGTGCTGAAAATGCCCACCACAGCTTCTTCCTCCTGGATGCTTATAGCCGGAGGCTGCTTCCCTACAGAGACCTCTTACCAAGATGAAGTAATCCTGACTCCTTATTCAGCGGTAATAATACCCTGGCCTCCTGGCTCAGCTGTATATAACAAACCTCCCCATTTCAGATGTGGGGAATAAATCTGCTGAGTTTCCAGGCTGTTTCTGGTGTGTCTTCATCAGAGTTCATGGCCCACCAAATACCTTATATTCTGGATATATGTTTGTTGTTTCTTCATTCCTGACATTCTAATTAGGTCAGTCCCTAAAAGCCATCATAGCAGAGACTCACACAGCAGTGATGCTAAAACTAAGTTCACATTTTACTATGTTTTTACTGTGACACTATAATGATCATTTGCTCCTATCCAAAAAAGGAACCCGCTTAAAAGAAAGAAAACCAAAATTAAGTCTCTATGACACATTCACTTGTAAAATTCCTGAAGCCCTGGGAATAATTACCATTTTCTGAACGTGAGCATCTTGAATTTCTTGTTGCTTTATGCTAGCTTTGAGCTTTTTCTCCTTTTCAAGCTCCTGGAAGAGCTTATCTGCCTCCAAGAGAGCCAGCAATTGTTCTTTAGACTCGATTTTTCTCTGTCTTTCTTCTTCCTCTTTATTTTTCATCTAGATGTTTAATGGCAAAGAAAAAAAAAACACCTAAAATTATTTTTAGCAACCAGATCTCATTAAAAAGGGGGCCAGGGTGCTTCAAGCAAAGAGCCAGGGGCATTGTGGTATCTAAGACACACTTAATGAAAACATAAGGAGAATAATATAGACCAATGTCTTTAGTTAAAAAAAATAAATAAATACACCTCACACAGTTGTGTATGGCAATGCATGCCTGTAATCCCAGCAGCGAAGATAAGGAAACCAAGGCAGGATTATGAGGTCAAGAGAAGCCTGGGCTACATGGTGAAACTCTGTGAAAGGAGATTAAGAAGAGCAGGGGTAGAAGAAGAAAGATAGGAACAGAACAGCAAGGTCTCAAGGTGTGGAACTACGGGAACGTTAACAACTGCTAAAATGTTTATAAGACATGGATTTGAATGTTCAGAGAGACATGTAGGGGACAAGGTAGAAGACCCATTTTCTAAGACTAAGACATACAGAAATGGGGCTGGAGAGATGGCTCAGTGGCTAAGAACACTGGCTGTTCTTCCAGAGGTCCTGAGTTCAATGTCCAGCAACCACATGGTGGCTTACAACCATCTCTAGTGAGATCTGGCGCCCTATGATGGTGTGCAGGCACACATGCAGGCAGAATGCTGTGTACTTAATAAACCTTTTTTTTTTTTTTTTTAAAAAGGCACACAGAAATGTAATCAGATAATGTAAGCGGCTTCTTGGCTTCTTTTAAAACATTTAAATAAACATAAAAAGCAAATGGGTCATTTAAGAAGGAATTGTTGCTTTGCATCCATAAATGGCCTGGGGGAGATAATGGCTGGAGAGATGGCTCAGCAGTTAAGAGCACTGACTACTCTTCCAGAGGACCCAAGTTTGGTACCCAGCACCCACACAGCGACTCATACCCGTCTGTAACTCTAGCTCCAGGTGATCCAATACTCTCTTCTGTTTTTTGTGGGCATCAGGCACACACATGGTGTACAGATATACATGCAGGCAAAACATACAAGTGAACTAATACAATAAATAAAATACCTTTAAAAATATCTTATGTGTAACTGATGGTCATATTATCTTTGATGTAAAAGTAAGCATTAGTTTTTGGGGATCAGAGGACACTTGGCAACCAGGGCTCTGCTTCAGCAGACCAGAGAGCACCCCATAACCATGGCCTCAGAGGTCAGCACAGGGGCCAAGCTTCAGCTCAAGTATGCCCAGGGTGTCCTGAGAGACTGGGACCTTGGTTCTATGATCTCTGAGATCATTATGGTTGCAGAATTCTGATTTCTGAGGTCCCAGTAGTCACTGTAGGACCAGAGTCTGTGTGGCTGTGGTCCCAGAGATTACTTTGGGCCTGTGGTTATAACCACATCCCAATAGAGTAGGCAAACTTCACTGGGTCTGAAGTTTGTATCCTGCCTCCAGCAGGTTCATAGACAAGGGGTTACCAAAGGTTTGAGCCCAATGGTCACCTTGGCGCTCAGTGTGCAGCCCTACCATTGGTCTGGTTGTCACATGGCTAAGGCAGGCTCACCAGTATTCAACATCAGGTTTCACCAGTCCCAACTCATCACTAAAAAATATTCAGACTGGTGGACTGGATTTAAAAAAAAAAAGAACCACTGGATGGTAGTGGCGCATACCCTCAATCCCAGCATTTGGGGGGCAGAGGCAGGCAGATTTCTGTGAGTTCAAGGACACTCTGGTCTACAGAGTGAGTTCCAGGACCAGCCAGGGCTACAGAGAGAAACCCTGTCTCAAAAAACAAAACAACAACAAAATGCTCGGGCCCTGGGGTGGGATAGGTGGTTGTTGGTCATTCAGGGGACTGGTTGCGGTTTGTTAGTAGTTGTGCTAAAGAAGACATTAGATTCAGAGGCCTCTCTCTCCCCTCTATCCTTCTACCTACTGATAGAGGGTCAAACAGGGCTGGAGTGGGGAATAAAGAGTGGAAAAAAGAAGAACCTACAAACTAGCAAAGACGACACTTCACGTTCTCCCTTACATGTAAAACCTAGTCAATAATATATGCGTTTGTGTAAATAAATGTATATCATGTAGGAAAGAGAACAAGAAAAGCTAACTATTAGGAGACGTAAAGGACCGGAGGCAGGTAATGAACATGAACAGGAATATAAAACCAATTGTGTGTCTAGTGCTAACTCTGTTGTGGATTTCCACTTTTGGTGGAGGACAAGTGCATCCAGATGCATTCAACAGTCAACACGCAAAGCCCACCGTGAAGCTCCATAGCCACTCTTCTCATGGTCATTCTAACTGTATACAAGTTCTTCAGGGTGTACACATTTGGGTCTAGTTCATTTCAGTGGAGGATAGATTGATCAATAGATCGACTAATTGGTTTGGTTTTTCCAGACAAGATTTCTCTGTGTAGCCTTGGCTGTCCTGGACTCACTTTATAGACCAGGCTGGCCCCAAACTCAGAGATCCACCGGTCTCTGCATCCCACGTGCTGGGATTAAAGGTGTGTGCCACCACACCTGGCATTTAATGTAGGATTATTTTTTATTTTCAATGTTTTTTTTAAATAATAAAGTTTATAAACAAAATAAGTTTATAAATAAATAAATAAGTTTGTCTCAAGAATAGAATACAGTTTGCATACTGTTTTTCAGATCCCTGCTAGTTTGACAGAGAGGCAAAGGGCAGTATCCACAGGAGGAAAGTGTCAACTCCAAGGGCCGTCACTGACTTATTTACCACAGTGGCTCTATGTTCTGAGATTGCTTTCAGTTCTGCTTGAGTTTTTTCATTTTTTTCTTTTTCTGCTTTCTCCCGTTCAGCCTCAGCTTCAGCAACATCTCTTGCAATAATAAAATCTTCATTATCAAGTTTCTGTTGCATTAGTTCAGTTAGGAAGTTATTAATTCTTTCTTTCCGCTCTTCCATTAGCCTATAACAGAACAACCACATATGCCAAATCATTCTGAACAGCTCTGTAATGGAGTTAAAATACTTTCATTAGGGAACCTGAGGTACAACTGTCTACAAAACTAGAAAGAAATCTGTGGCTCCCTTTATATTATGGATATATCAAGTGAAACCTAATTTGCCATCTATTTAAAATGCTTTAATACCTGAGATAAATAAGGATATTATTAACTTTATGACTACAAAGTAGCACGTATTCTAAACACTTCCGAGTGAACAACATGTACACTATAATCACATATGTGTGCACACATATACTTGTGTAAGAAAATTGTGTTAAAATTCTCCGTAACAGGGCTGGAGAGAGGGCTCAGAGGTTAAGAACACTGGCTGTTCTTTCAAAGGTCCTGAGTTCAAGTCCCAGCAATCACATGGTGGCTCACAACCATCTAAGATGAGATCTGGTGCCCTCTTCTGGTGTGCAGGTGTACATGCAGGGAGAACACAGTACACACAGTAAATAAATCTTTTTTAAAAAATTCGCCATAACATTGGAAAATATTTTTCATGTGTGTGCTGTACACATGTACGTGCCCATAAGCGTATGGGTGGGCACAAGTAGAGACCAGAGGTTGATATTGCAATGCCTTCCTCTGTAGCTTTCAGTGTTTTTATTTTTTGAGACAGGGTTTTACTATGCAGCCTTGGCTGGCCTAGAACTGCTATGTAGACCAAGCTAGCCTCAAATTTACAGAGATCCTCCCATCTCTGTTTTCCAAGTGCTGGGACTAATGGTATGCATCACCATGACAAGACAACATTCGTCTCTCTCTGCTCTCCGGCTCAAGTTGATCTGAACCAACAGTCTCATGCTCCTGCCTCCACAGCCACAAGCAGCTCTGGCCACCTTGCCCTTCCACCATACAGGCTATCCATGTCCTTAAACTGTGAGCCAAAATGAACTCTTTCTTCATTAAGTTGTGTCAGCTGCAGCAATGAGAAAAGGAAGTGATAAACTACTGACTTAGAGCGCCTCCTCCAACTCAGTGCTCTCTCTCTCTCCCACAGAATAGCAGTGTTTTCAACCATCTACCACAGAGAGCTCTGGAACATTCCATGGGTGTGCCTCCAACTCTCATGCCCCGAACTGAAATTATCACGACATTAAATGCCCTAGTCATCTTGAGACTTCAATTCCCAAAGACAGCTCGCCTAGTGTAGCTTTTGAGTCACTGGAAAAACAATCTCGGATAGCACTTTAGCGATCACGTTAGAATCCTGCCTGTGGAGCTAGACAGATGGCTCAGCAGTTAAGAACACTCACGGTTCTTGCAGTGGCCCAGGTTAGATTCCAGCACCCACATGATGGATTGAAACAACCCGCAACCCCATTTCCAAGAACTGCAACAGGCACCCATGGATGTGATCCACATGTATGCACACAGGCAAAACATTCATATTTATAAGGTAAATAAATCTAAAAGAGCATTTTAAAATCCTACCTTTGTATTTCAGCTTCTTTGTCTTGCCTCATTTGCATAAGACGTTTTTTGGCTTTGATAAATTTCATGGTCCTTTCATCTTCCTCCTCTTCCTGCTGTTGTTCTATAGCTCGGATGATGTTTTTATCATGTATACTGTCCTTAAGGAAATAAGTATATATTGTCACAAAAATGCCTTTCAACATATCTACTAAGAACCTGTCAAGTGGTCATGGCTTCTCACCCAGTTATTTTTCCTCTGAAAATTCACCCCAAAGAAATAATCAGAAGCTTGAATCAGTTTTCATGTTCACATACTTTATCTCAAGTTTATTGGCATTAATAACACAAAAATATTGAAAACCATCTATAAGTATTCAATAATGCAGAAATGATTAAGTAAACTGTAATCTCAGTGATATGAGACTTTAGAACATAGCTTTTTTTAAATAACTGAAAAATTACTGGCTTCCCAAACACCTTTCTTTAGGAAGATATTGCTAGCGAGCAAGCAGTCCTAAAGCAGAGGGGTCTCTCTACACAAGCACTAAGAAAAACAACAGGTAATTGCTTATTATTCAGTCAAATATTGAAAATTAGCATCAGAATTTATTGGATATATGAGAAAACCCAAGTCATCAAAAGAAAACTTTTAAAAGGTCAAAAATGTCGTCACTAAACAAATGAAAATCAAGGTAGAAAAGTAATCATTTGTACTATTATGTATAGCAATGCCCTCCTGCAATCTGTGTGGTGCGGGAGAGGACTAAAGCAGGAGAATCACAAATATGAGGCCAGTTAGGGCTGCATAGGAGACCCTGTCTTAAAACAAAATAAGAGAGGGGAGAAGGTGGAAGGGTGGGTATTGGAGGAGAGAAGGAAGGGGGCTATGATCGGGATGTAAAATGAATAAATTTATTTAAAAATGAGACTAAACACCCATGTAATGAAAGCACTAGAACCGTTATATATAGTTTGGATCTGCAGAGGCAATTATTTACACAATCCTGATAATGACCTAAGTGTGTTAACTACTGAGTTAGAGACTTGCATTACGTGGGAGAGGAGCCAAATCCTCCACAACCAGGACAGAGGCAAATAGCAGCTGAAACTAATGGATCAGATTGACATCATTTAAAACAAACTATAAAAACTGAATACAGGACCAGCAAGATGTCTCAAGGAGGCAGGGTACCTGAGCCTTATATGGTCCTGAGCCCTAAGGGCTCAAGTGGAGGATGGAGATTTTGGGAAGCAAAGAACAATGAACAATGGCCTCTCCTTTTCCAAGTCTCTTAGTGCTTAATGTCCTAACTTTGCAGCAGGAATGTTATTTATTTATTTATTTATTATTATTTTTTTTTAAGATTTTCTTTATTTATTTTGAATGCTGTATTGCATGCACATCTGCAGGCCAGAAGAGGGCACCAGGTCACATCATAGATGGTTGTGAGCCACCATGTGGTTGCTGGGAATTGAACTCAGTACCTCTGGATGAGCAGACAGAGCTCTTAACCGCTGAGCCATCTCTCCAGCCCCCACAAATGTTATTTAAAAATAAAAAACTGAGCTGGGCATGGTGGCGCAACGCCTGTAATCCCAGCACTCAGGGAGGCAGAGGCAGGGGGATCCCTGTGAGCTCAAGGCCAGCCTGGTCTACAGAGTGAGTCCAGACAGTAAGGGCTCTGTTACATAAAGATATCCTGTCTCAAAAAAACCAAATAATAATAATAATAATAATAAAAGAAAAAGCGTGTTGGGACTAGGGAGGAGCCTCGGTGGTTCCAGCACTGGCTGGTCTTGCAGAGGGTCCCGGCTCCCACACGGAGGCTCCCACTCCTGTGTAACTCCAGTTCCAACACTCTTGCTGGCCTCTGCAGGCACCTCTGTCTGCACAGACATACATGCAGACAAAACACCTGAACACATACAGTCAAAATAAAACTTTAAAATGTCAAAATACATAAAAAAATCATGAAATCAAATAGATTATGAAATCCATAAGCTATCACAGCAGATATTTTACATAAATCAGATATTTTACATAAGTCATTGGTAAAACTTTTAAGGAGATTCACTTCCTAATGAATTTCAGGTATGTGACTGTCGAACTGCTTGACTGTGGCATTTTCAACTTACAAAAAATTGTTTCTTGTTTTCATCTATCTCTTTCTGTTTCTTGCTTAGTTTTTTTTTCACTTCTATTTCATACAGCAAATTCTGCCGCTTTATCTCCTCAGAATCTTTTTCTTCATTTTTCTTCCTTTCTTTTTCTTCCTCTTCACGTTCCTTTATTCTAAATAAAAAACATAAGTATAACTGAGAGCAAAGCAAGTGTGTGTGTGTGTGTGTGTGTGTGTGTATGGGTCATATCCTAGGAAAACGATACAGGTTCTCACCTGGGGTGATATGACTCTTAAGAATGGATGCAGGGAAATGAAGACACGAAGTGGCAGTGACAAAAACAGTCTGAACAGCCCAGGCTGTTTACACTTAGCTTGTTTATACTTGTTTATATTTTGTTCCTGACAGCAGACTCCAGGGCCCCCTTCTTTAGGAAGGACAGCTGGCTAGCTAAGAGGAACGGAGAAGTTGATGGGCCCCAGCGCAGAAACTGATGCTGCAGAAGCCATAGCCAAGGCTTCAAGAGGTGGGGTTTGACGCAGAGAGCAATGCAGGGGGTCTCGGTACCCAGTGGGCCACTCTGGTGGCTCTTCCTTCTGTAGCTCCCCGCTGGTTGGCTACTGAAGCCTCCTGAGCAGGAAGCTCCCCCACCCCCCCAGGCTCTCAGGGCTCCTGAATGAGTTTTTCAGGGATCGCTGAGGGTTGGCCGCACAGCACAGCCCTGATCTAGGTTTCTCTCCAGCGGCACCTCTTTCAACTCACTTCCCAAACCCCAGGAGCTCCCAGCAGCAGCAGTCCGCAGCAGACCCTGGATCACGGGGTCCCTCAACCAGCAGGCACCCACGAGAACGCGGCAAAGCTGCTCATCCTCCCCCCACCCCACCCCGGGGCCCTGCTTGTGCCTTCTCTAATTGTTTTTCCTTCTCTACAGGCGGCTCAGGGAAGGCCAACAATCTAATAGACAGACAGCTAAAGATGAGCCCCTCCACATGCTCGCAACCACGCAAACATTTCTCCTGGAGTCTTTTTGCATCAGGAAGAGAAAAACTGCCGGGCCACAGAGGACTACACCGGGAAGCAGGCCAAGAAATTTGGCACAAACACAAAGTCAAGAAACTTGGAAGTCAGCGTACTCTCTCTTGGAGGAGCTGAAGAAACTAAGGGTTGTGCTGGCCCCCGCCACACCGGATTTAGGGTGGTCCCAAAAAGTCAGTTTCCAACACTTTGCTGAATCTTATGTTTACTGTCACATTCAAGAAGCAGGTTCACAAGTCAACAACAAAGTTCTCAAGAATAATAGAAAAAGAGAAATATCCAATTTTGAAAAAAAAAAGTTATTTTATTTTATTTTATGTTTTTTTTTTTAAGTTTAGGACAAAGTAACAAAATACAAAATATTGCAGCTTTGGGGCTGGAGAGATGGGCTCAGTGCTTAAAAGCACTTCCTGAGTGGTGACACACGCCTGTAATCCCAGCATTCAGGAGGCAGTGGCAGGTGGTTCTCTTTGAGGTCAAGGCCAGCCTGATCTACAAAGTGAGTCCAGGACAGCCAAGGCTACACAGAGAAACCCTGTCTCTGGAAAAAAAAAAAAAGAAAGAAAGAAAGAGAAAGAAAAAAAAACAACAAAAGTACTTCCGTTTCAGGCTCACAACCCACTGTAACTTCAGGTGACGATAGCTCCTGGTGCCCTCTTCTGGCCTTTATAGGAATATACCATGTGGTTTATTCACACAGAGACCAACACACATAATAAATAAAGGGTTGGTTTTTGTTTTTGTTTTTTAAGTCTGATCAAATTGACAGTCAAGATTACCATCAGCAATACCAAAAAACTCTTGTGATCTAGTTGGCTCTAGCTGACTAGTAAAAGCTGCTCAGTGTATTGGGTTAAGTTGCACCAAGACTTAGTGGCATCGTGGTACATGCCTTTAATCCCAGCACTCAGGGTGGCATCGACAGGAGGATCTCAGTGAGTTTGAGGCCAGCCTGGTCTACAGAGCAAGTCCAGGACCCTGTCTCCAAAACCCTGTCTCCAAAAACAAGAGAGAGACAGCCAGCCAGCCAGACAGAACAGGAAGAAAAGATCCAAGACTTAGCAGGAGGGAGATGGTAATGGATGACTGATGTCTACTCTAAACCTGAGAGCTGAAAATAAGACACGAATGTTTCTATTTATTTGTTGAATCAGGGGACCTGACATTTCCATCAACATTCTAAATTTTCATTAAGTCAAATTACCCAAATAAGGTAAAAATCTTTACTGACAGGTAATTAAAAATCCAATCTTTACAAACAATGTTAGCCAGTGCCAACGTCTCTCCTTTCCACTGGCACAGATGTTCCCTCACATTCATGCTCGGAATGCAGAATTGCATTTTGCACAAGGAACGACTCATGCAATGGATGCAGACATGTCTGACTTCCAGATTGGCCAGCACACTCTAGAGCAGCCCTGCCTTGCTGTACACACCACCACAGCCCAATGGCGTTAAAGAAGGTTCACATTCTCACGTCCTGGGCTGTGCTTATTGAGATCTAGCTTCTGAGCTTATCCAGACTTTGAACAGTCCTATAAAGGCAGGGGTATGGCAACACAAGCCTTAAACTTAGCACACAGAGACAGAGGAGACAGCAGAGGTAAAGAGGGAGAGAGAGGGGCAGGAGGATCTCTGTAAGTTCAAGGTCAGCCTGGTCTATGAAGTTAGTTCCAGGTCAGCTAGGGCTACATAGTGATACCCATAAACAAAATAAATTTATTTATCTATCTAAATAAATAACTTTTAATTAAAACAGGAAATTTTGGTCCTTATTGGGCAATCCAGCAGGCATCAAGACCTGGCTAATTCCGTAGCCATCTTACATTCACTATGTGCAAGGCAAATCTATCACCTTCCTCTTCTAAATGGTCTCCTGCTCTCATCTTTATGAACAGTTTCCAGTTGCCTAGGCTGGAGGCCTGAGACTTCCCTTAGTCCTTCTGTAATCCTTAGCCCCTTATTCAATTATCTAAAACCTATTTATTGAAGCTCTATTACATTAGAGTTAGGGACTATAACTAAAAATTGTGATGTAACATAATAAAAAGAAAGCAAGAGACAGCCAGGTGGTGGCAGCACACACCTTTAATCTCTCAACACTTGGGAGGCAGAGGCAGATGGATCTCTGTGAGTTCCAGACCAGCCTGGCCTACAAAGTGAGTTCTAGGACAACACAAAGAGAAACTGTCTCAAAAAGCATAAACAAAACAAAGAAAGAGAAAGAGACTAAGAAAAAGAGTTAGAATGGAGTCACACAGACCTCTTTAGACTGAGCTGTATGCTAGGAGGCAAAGTCTGTCTGCGCTGGTAGGAAAGGGGGATACATTAAGAGTGAAAACAGTATGCGAGAAGTACTGCAGTCAGAAAGTTCTTAGCAGGGACTCAAGGCCCTGGCAGGTGAGAGCATTAGAGCAATCAGAAAATAGACAAGCAGTAGGAGAGACACTTGAGACAGGATGAGGGCAGATTCCACGGGGCCAAGTACTCCTTTTTAAATGACTGGAAAGCTACGGAAGCATCTAAATTATCAGAATAATTCAACCACTTTTCATTTTACTGGAATATCATGGATGATGGGGAACAGGATTAAGAGTGAGTATGGGGGTCACTTAGGTCCATGTAATTGACGGATGAGAGCATCAGCGGCTAAAGGGACAGACAGCTCTTTTCTTCCAAGACTTGTCTTGGAAGAAAACAAATCAGCACGAGATGCTTTGAGGTGTGTTATGGAAGATAAAGGAGATGAGGGACCATGGCGGACAATGGGACTACGGTTTCAAGTGGGTGGATATAGGTGCTGCTGGGCAGTCCCTGCAGGGGTAGAGATTACCTCTTTGAGGTGCCTAAGAGACTCTAATGGGCATCTCTTGGAGGCAGCTGGATATGGAAAACTAGAGTTCACAGGAGTGGTTGAGATCTGTAAGATGGATAAAATCACTCTGGCCCTCTTCTCTCTTTCTACCCCTGTCATAAAGGAATTTATGCAGAGGAAAGTGCTGCAAAGCCAACAGGATTCAGAAGTAATCAGTCAAAAAACATTTAAGGAAGTGTCTTACTATGTAGCCTTTTACTATGTAGCCTTGGCTGGCCTGGAACTTACTATGTAGATCAGGCCAGACTTAAATTCAGAGATCTGCTTGCCTCTGACTCCCAAGTACTGGGATGAAAGGTGTACACCACCATGCCCAGAAGCAAAATTTTCTTAAATAAGGTCTATGAGGTTATTCCTACAGAAAAATTAACTACATGCAGAAGGAATGAGAATACATGTTGTCAAGATACTTGGCTATCTTTCTTTACAATAGATATGTTTAATTTCTTGGTTAAAAATCTCTCTACTTGGGAAATTATATCTCCACAGTTCCTTATTTGCCTCATCTCCAGGATGCTAGTGCAAGGCAGACTCTCACACAGGCCACAGCAGCCTGCCTCCGCCTGGTGTCTGCACACTGCTTACAATGTTGCTGTTTGTGGGGCAGTAGTGGGCAGACGCTGCGGCAAGGCTTCACCAAGGCTAGAA
This sequence comes from Meriones unguiculatus, assembly GCF_030254825.1. Classification (NCBI taxonomy): domain Eukaryota; kingdom Metazoa; phylum Chordata; class Mammalia; order Rodentia; family Muridae; genus Meriones; species Meriones unguiculatus. The sequence goes on along the minus strand of NC_083356.1, from coordinate 122,448,983 downwards.
GATCCGCTATCACACACCTTCAGTTTCCTGCCACCTCTTCCCACAGACCTGCTTTAATATCTAGCAAGACGGAGTCAGGGTCCCACAGTGAGCTTTCTGAGGGATAAGCAAGGAAGAAGCCATATACCTTTAATACCCTAATCTGAGATGTCACACACAATCACTCTGTCACATTCTGGTCGCTGGCCATGAGCAAATTGTGTAGCCTGCCCTCCAGACAGTGGAAACAAATCCTCCATCCTTTGAAGAAAAGCTATCAAAGAACATGTAGGTGTGTTCTACAACACCACCACAGGGTAATTCCTAGGTAGTATCTGCCAATACATTTAAAAGTACTGGTTACGGAATGAACACTTTGCCTGCATGTATGTGTGTCTACCACGTGCCCAGGGAAGTCTGAAGAAGGTGTTGGCTCCCTGGAGCTAGAGTTACAGGTGGTGGTGAGCCACCATGTGGTTGCTAGGAACTGAACTCGGGACCTCTGGGCCATCTCAACAGCCTGCCTCTTTAATTCTTACGCTGCTCCTTCTGTTCTACCTTTTTACATATATTTTCTAAAGTATTTATCATCATACCTAATTTGTTTATGCCATTTTGGACCTTTCTCTCCCAGATTATGAACTTCTAAAGAAAAAAAAGTATACTAACGTAGAACAATGGCTGGAAAAATGGAAGTTCTATTTTTCAATGAATTAATATATTATGAATGTATGATTAAGTGGGGGTTTCTTGTCGCTGTCGTTTAGAGAGGGTTTCTCTGTGTAGCCCAGGCAGCCCTCAAACAGGGACCTACCTGGCTCTGCCTACCAAGTGCTGGGATTAAAGGCATACACCACCTCTGCCGGTTTTTCTTTATTTATATTTTTTTATTTACAGTGAATGGAATTGAACCTGGGATCTTATGCATGCTAGGCAAGAACATTATCACTGAGCTCTTTTATTTATTTATTTATTTATTTTTAATCTTTGTGTTTTTAAAAACTTTAATTTGATTTGTGTATTTGGGTGTTTTGTCTATATGCACGTCTGTGCACCACATCTATATAGCACCTGAAGAGGCTAGAAAAGTGTGTCAGATCCCCTGGAACTGGATGGTTGTGAGCTTCCATGTAGATACTGAGAATCAAACCCAGATCCTCTGGAAGATCAGCCAGTGATCTAACAATGAACCATCACTATAGCACCTTTTTTGTCTTAAAAAAAAATCAGTGGGTATATGTCTATATGTGTGTGTACCTGTGTGATGTGTGTGGAACTGTGCACTTGTGAAGGTCAGAGGACAACTTTATGGAGTCAGTTCTTTCCTTCCAGGGACCGAACTCAAGCCAGGCTTGTGTGGTAAGTGCCTTTACCCACTGAGCGTCTTAATGGCCTTTATCTTCTGAAAGGGTCTTGTTATGTTAACTAACCAGACTGTCCTCCAGTTCTTGATTCATTCTCCCGCTGCAGCCTGCCAAGCCCCGGAGTCATGACTGTGTCACCATACTTGTCTCTGACAGTGAGTTTTAATCTCTTTCTTTGTATTTTTCCTACCATGTGTTTTGCCTTGCATTAATTTCAAATCAGGGGAAAAGCTATATTCATTACAAGAAAGACACATAAAAGGTCACTGATGTATACATACTGTTTCAGATGATCTTTGGCAAGAGCTAATCTTGCTTGGCGCTGTTTTTCTTCTTTCTCTTTCTCTTCTTTAATAGCTTTTTCTGAGCTGAGTTTCAATTGCTCCTCCCATTTTTTATCTGATTTTTCTGTATTCTTTTTGTACTGAATCTGGGCATCACGCTCTTTCATAACTCTACTGAGAAGAAGTCCTGACTACAAAAAAATTGCACTATTTTAAGAAAACTATGTATAATTATATAGAGAAAACTGTTAACTATGCATGTTAAATATACATATATATAAAGAGAAGAGAAGCCAGATAGTACATGAAAGCTCTTCACTCTTTCTGTCTGGTAAAACTGATACTGCTTTGCGCTTTCAATGGCCTTCTTTCTTTCTCCTTCTTTGTGTAGTTCTTCCTCCACATCAAGAATTTGTCTTTCAGCCTCAAGCTCTTCACCACGCTTTTGCTTGGCTTTAAGCTTCTGTTCTTTCATTCCCTGTGAAAAGACAAAATAATCTCTCTTTTTCTTTTTTCAGTGTTGGGGATAAAACTCAGGGCCCAAAAGCAAACTTTTGTTTTTATTTTTCAATTTAACTGACCCAAAAGTTAATATCAATGCATGATCACTTGAATTTCATTATGAATTTTAATTGTTTGCATAGTTCATTAGTAAACATGACCTTAACACCTCAAACTAATTTTAAGTTGTATTTTGTTAGATAGTTTATGCGCATAGCTGTGTTGTCTGCATCATGTGCTTGCTGGAGCCCGAGGAGGTGAGAAGAGGTTGTTGAATATCCTGGGGCTGCAATTACAGAACATTGTGAAGTGTCATGTATGTGCTGGGAATCAACCCCAGGTCCTCTGGAAGAACAGTTAGTGCTCTTAACCACTTAGCTATCTCTCCAGCCCTGAACTAATTTTTAATTTTTTAGGTGGGTAGCACATGTACATGATTCAAAATCTAAAACCATTAATGGTTCAAAGGTCCTGAGTCCAATTCCCAGCAACCACATGGTGGGTCATAACCATCTATAGTGAGATTTGGTGCCCTCTTCTGAACACTGTAAAAATCATAAATAAATAAATCTTAAAAAAAATAAAAATAAAACCATTAATGTGGTATATAATGAATTTCTCCAATCCTAAGACTTCATTAATTTTAAAACCTTTTTGGGGCTAGAGAGATGACTCAGTAGTTAAGAGCACTGTCTGTTCTTACAAAGGATCCAGGGTCAATTGCTAGCAACCACATGGCAGCTCATAACTGTCTGTAATGCCCATTCCAAGAGATCTGACAACTTCACTCTAATGCGCATTAAATGAAGTTAAATAAAATTTTTAAAATAAATAAAAATATGTATTTTTTAAAACTTAAAAAAAAAAAAAAAGATTATCAGCCGGTCATGATGGCACACTTTTAATGCCAGCGACTCTGGAGACCCAGTGTGGCGCACAATCTCCTTCTGCTGCCTGCAGATCAAGATACAGAACTCTCAGCTCCTTCTCCAGCACTATGTCTACCTGCAGCCTGCCGTGTTTCCTGCCATGATGGTAACGAGCTAAACCTCTGAACTCAAATCCAGCCCCACTTAAATATTTTCCTGCATAAGAGTTGCCGTGGTCATGGTGTCTCTTCACAGCAATAGAAACCCTAATTAAGACAGGGGTCAACCTGGAACTGATTAAAAAAAAAAATCTCAAAAAGGAAGATAAAATTTTGTCTTTTAAGTAATAATTCAAGATATATATGACAGGAATTATTTTCAAATATATACATTTTCTTTTTGACAGGATCTCATGGAACCTGGGCTAGCTTTAAGCTCACTGCATAGTCAAAAATGACCTTGAATTTTTCATTCTCCTTGCCATCTCCAACATGCCTGGCTCTGAATGGGCTACAGACTGCCTCCAGGGTTTCCTGAGTCCAGCAGGCACTCTACCAGATGTGCTACATCCCCAGCCCTGTTTCTGTTATTATTGTTTGTGTGTTTCTTGAGGCAGGGTCTTGATATATTGACCAGGCTGGCCTTGAACTAACTCACTAGTTAGTTTAAGCTGGTAGTTCAGGCTGGCCTCGAAACCAAAGTTTTTATGCTTTAGCTTCCTGAGTATTTGGATTGCAAGGATGCACCACCACCCTTCTGATATTTTTAAAGTTCTATGAATCAATAACAAAACAAATCTAATCACAAAAATTTGAGGAGGTGGAAAACAAGTTCATTAAAAGATATTTAGCCAGCGGTCTAGTTTCCTTTCCACTGATGTGATAAAACTTTGGCCAAAAGCAACTCAGGTAAGGAACAAATTTATTTGGCTTATACTTTCAGGTCACAATTCATCACTGAGGGAAGTTATGACAGAAACTCAAAGTAGGAACCCGAAGCAGAAGTTATGGCTCACGGCTCACGGCTCACCGGCTTACCCCCAGACTTGCTCAGGCTTAAGTTCAGGGAGATTGCTTCCTTCTACAGTCCAGGACCACCAGCCTAGGGATGGGGCCTCCTGAATTGTTCTGGGCCTCCTACTCAATTATCAGTCAAGACAACCCCTCACAGGCAGGCCCACAGGCCAAACTCATGAAAACATGAGAATTTTTTCAGGTGATTCCAGGTTGTCACATTAAGAGTTAGTGCTAAGACAGCTGGTGAGATGGTTCATCAAGTAAAGGCACTGCCACCAAGGCTGGCAAGAGGAGTTAGGTTCCAAGGACCCACATAGCAGAGAGAGAAATACCTCCCACAAGTTGTCCTCTGAGCTCCACATGTGCATGATACATACATGTACCATAAATATTTTTTAAAATATATTTAACATTTGTTATTAGGAAAATTTAAAGTCAAGCTATATGGAAACTCTCACACCCATTAGAATGTCTGAGAAAGACTGACCATACCAACTATTGATGAGACTATAGGAGCAACAGAAGTCTCATCCAGCTGGTGGGAATATAAAATCACAATTATTTTGTGAAACAGTTTGGAAATTTCTTTAAAAAAATTTTTGTTTTTGTTTTTGTTTTCTTTGGTTTTTCAAGACAGGGTTTCTCTGTGTAGCACTGGCTGTCCTGGACTGGGTTTGTAGGCAGGCTGACTTCTGAACACAGAGTTCTGCTTGCCCCTCCCTCCCTGAGTGCTGGGATTAAAGGCGTGCACCTGAACGCCTGGCTTAAAAAGCTCATTTTAAAAGATTTATATTTTCGTGTGTGTCTCTGTGTGAGTCCCTATGTGCAGGTATCTCAAGAGGCCAGAAGACAGTGTCAGAGGCCCTGGAGCTGGTGTTACAGGTGATTGTGAGCTGCTCAGTTGAGTCCTGAACGAAAAATCCTCTGAAAAAAACTGTTGTTGACTATTCGGGCTGGAAAGCCTTTTCTACCAGACTCCCTTTGTTAACTTTGCATATTTTGTAAACTTTGCAAGAAAGTGTCTGCGCCCCTGCTGAGGAGCTCCAGCAGCCAGGCCAGGAGGCTTCAAGTTCTGCCTCTGGGCTCCCCCTACATCTTTCCCTGGGTCCCCCTCTTCAGCTCCCCTGAGTGCCACACCCTGTGGGTCCCTGAAAGGGGTGCTCGGATCTTCAGGCTGTGCTGCTGGCCTCTCTACAGCTCCAGAGAGCACCACCTCAGGACTCCAGGGCTGCTGAGGCTAATCTCCATAGCCCTTGGACCTGAGACAAGATGCCTGCAGAAACTGAGAAGTGGAAGCCACAGAGAAAACCGCAGAACCTGAGGCCTCAGTTATGGCTGCTGCTGACAGGGAACTCTGGGGAAGGGAGGCATATAACTGGAGCTAGTGTGTGAGCTCCACGAACCAGCATCTTTGCGGCAACAATGTATAAACTAGCCATTCCTCCAAGGTAGGGAGCTTTACAGTCTGACACTGCTAGCCAGGAACCAGAACTAGAAAGCTGACCCTTTAGTACACTAAGTTCATAGTTTTAGTTAAGGAAAGTTGTTTTGTTTGGAGTTCAAGTCTGTATAAAACCCCTAGGGCATGAGTTAATAGGCCCCTCCCCCACACCTCTCTGTCTAACTGGCATTCACAACTGTCATCTCCTGCCCATCAGTGGGCCCCTCCCAGATTTATGCTAATTTTAGGTGAAAAAGCTGGACAAAACCCACCAATCCCAAAGCTTCCCCCAAGCTCAGGACTTGAAATCCCACCAATCCTCACTCTGGAAATCCCTGCCTTGGAAGGCTCTGTTTTTTGCCCAGACTGTGTTTGCCCAGTTCTTTGCTGTCTTTACCTGGGAGCAGAGGCAGCCACTCCCGGCTTCATCCCTCTAATCTGTTTTGATTTACTGCCTGGTGTGACTCATTGGAAGGGGTGGAGCTCAGGCTCCTCAGCTCCTCAGATGTTGGGGTCACCCTCCCCTAGGCACTGCAATGTCTCTGCTGACGAGGTCTCCCCTCAGAGCTGTGTGGTTCCCCGCTCCCTTGTCTCAGGGTACCCTTTCCCTTAGGGCACTACCCCACCTTGGAGCTGGGATACCTTCCCTGGCCTTGGAGTTTTGGGTTTCTGGGACACCTCCCTACCCAATCAGGAAGGCCAACAGCTGCGAGCACTGTTCACTGTGGAGCCATCTTAAGATTTATTTATTATTTATACAGTATTTTGTCTGCGTGTGAGTCAGGAGGTCAGAAGAGGGCATCAGCTCTCATTACAGATGGTTGTGAGCCACCATGCGGTTGCTGGGAATTGAACTCAGGGTCTTTGGAAGAACAGCCAGTGCTGTTGACCTCTACGCCATCTCTCCAGCCCTCCAGCCACCTTTTAACCCACTTACTAACTATAAACTGTTCATGTGATTTCACTACGTATTCTCATCAAGAGAAATGGGAATATATGTCCATATACAGACTTACATGAATATTCACAGTAACCATATTTATAGTAGTCAAATGATGAAGACAACCCAGATGTCAGTATTCGGTTGACATCATACCATCAAGTGACCAGCTAAATAAACTGTAGTGTACCAAACACTGGACTCCTACTCAGCAATAGAAAGAGTGTATAAAAGCATGATTAACGTTCAAAGTGATTCTGTTAAATAAATAATAAATGATAAATGAGTGGTGACCTACTAATTTCTAAGGAGAGACAAGGAGCTAAACAGGACCTGGAAACGTTTAGGTGATTAATGCTCATTATCTTAACCATAATGATGGTTTTGGAGGCATATACATACCAAAAGGTAACAAAATGTTTACTTTAATTGGGTCATTTATAGTATGTTACTAAAAGATCTTGAACAGTTTGAGCATAACATAATAAAAGGTGTTAAGACACTACTAAGAAGCAACAGTTAGTGTTCAAAGCCTGTGACTTCTGGAAGGGTGATACTTACTGCGTATGTGTTAGTCCAGTGTTTTACCAAGTTCTGGGACTGGGTGTGCATCCTTCTCTTTGCCGTTCTTTCTGCACGAAGGGCTGCTGCTTCTCTTGTCAACTTGTCCAGGCTACCCCGAATCCTTTCCCACTCATTGTGTGGGATTATGGTGACCTCCTGGAGATTAACCTTTCTGGGCAGGAGAGGTGGATAGGGAACGTCATCTTTTTCACAGTCCTTCATTCCTAAATCATTTAAAAACATAATTATTAAGGACTTTTCCAGGAAGACAATGTAATTTTTTTCTCAGAAATGTCTGTAGTGGAATGGTATCTGGGAATTGCCTCAAATGTGTACCTTAAGAATGGCTGAGGAAAAAAAATACAAGGTTTTATGAAATCAGATAAAACTGAGCAAATCTTTGGTGATTTCCTTTGGTGATAAACTTGGGCAAGACATTTGAATTTGAGGAATCTTGGTGTTAGAGCAGAAAAAAATTCCTGGTCAACAGAATGAAATCTATGGTCTGGGTGGAGATCAAATATTCTAGTTGGGTTGGTTCAATCACTTTGGCTCAGGGTTCATCCTTGAACTCATCTTAAGCCATACTAATAAGATAGGAAGAACTAGCTCTTTAGTAAGATCCATTTAAAGTAAATATTTAAAATGTTAAACTTTGACAAGTATGTGCCTCCAAAACCATCATTACAATTCAAATAACGGCTATATTCATCAACAACAGGTCCTGTTTTACCCCTTGTCACTCCTTCTTAAACCTTACACCACCACTCGTCTATTTTTATTACAGATTTTATTTAAAGTAATTACTTTGAAATTCAGTCATGTTGTTATATACGTGATTTCATTGCTTTTTATTCTTTTCCAGAATCCCTGCCACTAATGTAGAAATTTGTGGGCCGCAGCCATGTAATGCTTGGTCTGTGCACTCTTCTGAACTGTTCAGAGTATATTCTCCTTTTCTTCTCTCTTCTAAGCATGCTTTCCTTAACGCTGTGGGCTTTCCCCCAGCATTTTGGACTTCCTCATTCTTTCTCCAAAGCAATGGTTCTCAACCTGTGAGTTATGACCCCTTTGGGGGGTTGAATGACACTTTCATGGGGGTTGCCTTAGACCATTGGAAAACACAAATATTTATAGTAGGATGCAGTCATGAAGTAGCAAAGAAAATAATTTTATGGTTGGAGGTCACCATAACATGAGGAACTGTATTAAAGGGTCACAGCATTCGGAAAGTTGAGAAGCACTGCTCTAAAGCTTCTCTCCTCACTGCATAGTTGCTTGTCCACCATGTATGGTTTTTATGCCAGTTTAAAAGACATGGTTCTTTCTGTCTTTTTCTTTCTGCAGCTCACTTGGACTGCAGTTTTTCTTTAAAAAAAAATTGTTCTTGAGGTTCTGTTTGGGTGCATTCTTAAATTTTTTTATTAATGAGACTAAAAATCCCCCAAGGGTACCTTGATTACCCCTATGCCAATGCTCTCTTTTCAGACTGTGACCAAAAATGACTATACAAATGCATCTGCACAGTTAACTGTCATTCCATAGGTGGATAGTTTTAGGAAAATTCATCTGTTACATTTGCAGACATTGTGATGGACTCTATACAACTTCTTCCCCATCAAGGCAATCTGAAGAGCCAACTACAATCTTGGGCCAGGTCTAGTTAGTTTGAAAATACAGCTACCTCCCATGCCAACAATTATTTCTCTAACATTAACCAAAGAAACAGAAAAGCTCTTCCTTGTTTTGAGAGAGACATGTGAGACTTTCAAGCTGAACTTGAGTAAGAAAGTAAGAGAGATGGACAGTAGTAATAGTCTATGGTGACTGTTCTACAAGTAAATACATTTTCTTATTTTTGAATAAGTTGGATATTCTGTTAGATGTTGTTAAAAATAAAATTAGTGTTGGGCTATATAATGTTTATTATTTGCCCTATAGTTGTTGTGGCAGTATTATTTAACCCACTATCACGATTCATCAGACACAGACACCTATTAAGTTTTATAATTGTCTTATTTATCTTGGGCTGGGCAAATATTTCATCTACGCTGTCTCAATAACCTCACATCCACCTCCCAGCCCCAACCAATGCCATCTGCCTTAACCATTCCTATCTGGGCTACCTTCCACCCATAATCCTATAAATACTTGCTTTTATTCTTCATCTGGGCCTTTCCACGCCATTATTGGAGTCCTTCCTCCTAGGCCAAGTGGTTCTTCCTTCATACTAACCCATTGTGGTATCCTCCTTCATTCTCTCTTTCCATCTGTTTCCCATGATTCTCCTGTCCTCAAAAACCCAGGAACCTTAGCCACACCTACCCCATTCTGCACTGCCCAGGTATAGGCCATTTAATCAGCCAATCAGGTAGGTTTACACATGGATAGGTGTATCTAGGCAGTAACCAGATCTTGAGCGCCAGTAATTAGCATCAAAATGCAAGCATCAGACTAACCCCTAACAGTTACACAAACTCAAAACATCCTAAGTGATACAGTGGAGCTCATTAACAACTCTCTTCCAAAACATGCTCAAACTCAAACTCAGGACCCTCCTGCCTCAGCCCCCTGAGGAGCTAGGATTCCAGGTAAGTATTACTGTCCCTAGCTTAGGTTTCACTGTTGTTGGCCTGGCAACAGAAATTTGTGGGAGATTACCACCATATGTATTTAAATCACAACACCAAGGAACTGTTAGACATGATTGTTATAGTCCAAGAATAGCCACACAAACCACTCAGACAGCAATCTCTGTCAGATATTGATAGTTTATTGAACACACCCACCAAGACTGATCATGATCAGGGACACAGTGGACTTGGGAGCCAAACTGTGATAACAAGTTGTTCTCAGAGTTTTTTGGTTTTTGTTTTGTTTTGGTTTTTTGTTTGTTTGTTTTTTGAGACAGGATTTCTCTGTGAAGCCTTGGCTGTCCTGGACTCACTTTGTAGACCAGGCTGGCCTTGAATTCAGAGATCCACCTGTCTTTGTCTCCCCGACTGCTGGGATCACAGGCATGTGCCACCACATTCAGCTCTCAGAGCTTTTTTTTTTTTTTAAGTTTATTTATTTTATGTATATGAACACACTGTTTTTCATGCACACCAGAAGAAGGCATCAGATTCCATTACAGATGGTTGTGAGCCACCATTTGGTTGCTGGGACTTGAACTCAGGACCTCTGGAAGAACAGCCAGTGCTCTTAACTGCTGAGCCATCTCTCCAGCCCCTGAGTGAGCTTTTAAAAGATCACAACCAAGCAGGAAGAATCAACTCTATTCCAGGCACATGGTGCCTAGGTAGCTAAACAAAGTATTTCAGCTGACTTTTTAAGGTGATTGGCTAGGATACAGGGTACGGGAACTTGGGGACTTTCCACTTCCCTGTTTGGGGGTTTGGGGGCCTTCTAGCTCCCTATCATTCCCATGAGAAAGGAATATATCAGGATAGTGTGGTTTAACTCAAGAAGAACACACATTTACCACTAACTCAGGCAGAACATACATTTATCATCTCTGTTATTCTGTTCTAAGCAGCAAGTATTGAATTGCGCACTAAGGAAGACAAAATGGCTGTTCTTCCTCTTTTTTTTTAAATTCACTTTACATCCTAATCGTAGCCTCCCTCCTCTCTTCCTGCTCCCTCCATCCCTCCCTCTTCTCCCCATACTCTCTCCCATATCCCTCAGAAAAGGGGTGACCACCCCCACCAACCTATCCCAGCCCATCATCTTCCTGAACCCATCCTCTTCCTCGGTAGCCTGGCAAGGCAGCCTTTTCAGGGGGAAGTGATCAGAAAGCACGCAACCGAGTCCCTGATTCCCTTATTAAGGAACCCACATGAAGACCAAACTGCCCATAGGCTACTATGTCTGGGGGTGGGGGGGGAGGCTAGGTCCAGTCCATGTATGGTCTTTGGTTGATGCTTTAGTCTCTGAAATACTCCCCTGTGCCAAGATTAGTTGGCTCTTGTTGGTCTTCTTGTGGAGTTCCTGTCCCCTTCATGTCCTTCTATCCTTTGTTGCCCCCCCCTCCTCTCTCAGAGGACAGCTATGCTAGGTTCCCGTTTGCAAGCAGAGTAGAGTGTCATTAATAATGTCAGGGCTTGGCTCTCTCCCTCGGTGTGGGTCTCAGGTTGGGCCAGGAATTGGTTAAATATTCCCTCAATCTCTACTCTATTTCTATCCCTGCACATCTTGTAGGCAGGGTAAATTTTGGGTCAAAGTTTCTGTGGGTGGGTTGGTGTTCCTCTCCCCCAGTCAGAAGCCCTGTCTGGTTGAGGATGGTATCTTCAGTCTCCATGACCCCAGCTACTAGGGGTCTCAGCTGGAGTCACCCCCATATCCTCCCAGGAGCCTACCCTGTTTGTAAGTCTCCAAAATGGCTGTTCTAGTGTTAGGCAGTAAGGCCTGGACATGTCTGGACATGTCTCACTCTTGTTGGGCCTCAACAATGATGAATCATAACAATTATTTACAAAATGTTCTTGTGGGTGAATCAAATTTCCTAATGATCCCACTGATCAGATTGTGTCTCTCCTGGGGTGGGGGGCAGTGGTATTGCTACAGAGCTCAGGCAAACCATGAAGAGTGTTCAAATTTCCAAGAATCTACTAGTTACCATGACAACAATCAAACTTGTGGTTAGACTTGATAAAAAAAAAATTTTTAAGTCCTACTTGCCCACATCTATGACAAAATAAAATCTTAGGTCTTTTGTAGCCTTGACTGTCCTGGACTTTGTAGACCAGGCTGGCTTCGAACTCACAGAGATCTGCCTGCATCTGCCTCTGCCTCCTCAAGCGGCTGGCATTACATGTGTGCGGCACCGCCCCAGCTCCTACCATATTTTTTTACACCATCAAAGCATTTAACTTGGGGAAAGTTTTAATTTTAGAGTGGAAAGAACTGAGATATTTCCCTGAGCTTTAGGAAAGACTACTCAGCAGGCCTGCAACAGAACGAAGACTTTGATTAAGTCAGTAACGTTTCCAAATGGCATTCCAAAATTTATCCAAGGAACAACAAAACTTAAGAGCCCCCTTTGGGGTACAGCGTCTGACTTTCTGCTTACCCCTATTCCCGTAAACTTTCTACTGCGCAACCCCTACTCCTCTTTCCACTCATTCACCTGACGGCCAACCAGCCTAACTTCCAAGGATGCTTACTGGGAGTACTTCCGATTTGGCAAAGCACATTTCAAACGACGGCCGAAGCCTTCTCTCCGTTGCCGGGGTTCTAGACACAATGCCAGCCCCGGAACGGGCCAGGGCCGCTCACCTGTGCTTTCCTTCGACAGTCCCGAGCGCCGTCCGAAACGCGCCTGCATCTCTAACGAGCTGAGGCCCGCGGGTCCGGCGGGCTGAGGACACTCCGGCTACGCCAACTTCAACGACAGAATGGTTACTAAACCGTTTGGTTGTTTAGCAACCACGCCGGAAGTGACGCTGGTGGTCCTCTAGGAACCGGGAAGGAGCCGGGGCCAAAGCCAAGTCTCTAGGACTGAGGCGCGGAAGTGCGCGTGCGCGGTGCGGAGCTGCGGGCGAGCAGCGGCGCTCGCGTTCCGGCATCGACGTCAGGCACGAGGACCAACCGGCGGATGCTGGAGCCGGCGCTGCCTGCGACCGGGGCCTGGGTCAGTGAGGAGCCCTCGGTCCCTCCGGGCCGCTGTTGCCTTCCCCACACGCTGCGCTAGTTTGGAGCCGGCCAGCGTGCGAGTCGAGGCCCTGGCTGGGTGGCGGTTTGAGGTGAAGGACAGAGCCCTCTTGACCACAGAACCCCACGGATTAAGGGACATAAAAGCTTGGTTTGTGAGGCATGGTCAGGACTAGATAAGACCCTGTTTATTGTTATATGAAACTGCTTGGGGAATAAATTGTTATTCGTGCGCTTGGGAACCAGCCAGTCTCTAATGACAGAGAAATACGTTAATAGTGGACTGGCACTTGATCACGAAAGAGGCGTTCCTGTCCCATCGATGTACAGATGGTTTCATTACTGAGTAGTTGGCACTACCGGTGAATTACGCAGCATTTCTTGCCCCTCAAAATGAAAAAGCAAGTGCGATTTGCAGTAGTGAAAGTTCTAACGCGCCGTTGTGCTGTCTCTCTTCAGGTTTTCTGTCAGGTGTTCCACTGTAATGATGCTGGTAAGTATGGAAGTAATAATCTCTTATCGGAAGAACTTTGTGTACATATACTAGTGAGTTGGAAGCGAGCGTGGCTTAAAACATAAGAGCTGAAAAGGTCAGGAAGTTTACTCTATGTACAGGCAAACAGCTCCTGCCGTACTTTGTAGGAGACCCATGATGGATGATCGTGAGGGATCAGTGAATTTACACACTGCATCATCAGCAAATTTTGCCTTGATTTTGCTGAGTCCCTGTTCCCACAAGGTAATGTAGAGCAGGCAAGAAGTCCTGTGGCTGTGATGTGTGTGGCATTATAGGACAGGATCTCTAAACTGAGGGAACTCAAATCACAAGGGACAACATGCCTGTCTTTTATGTCTTTTAACGTGTTCACTATAGAGACAGTTCGAGGCAGCTGGGGCTCTGAATACATAGAAGACAGACGCAGTGGAGGCCAAGGCTCTCAATGAAAATCCTCAGCACTTTTACTAAATTATTTGCACATATTGAACCTCATAAAATGTCATTAATTTTCTAATTTGTCACAATATAAGTTTCATATATGACTTCAGACTCCTGATTGCAACTCCAACCTAAAATTAAAAAAAATTTTTTCTAGAGAATTTTTTAATAAGTTATTTATTTTTATTTTATGTACATTGGTGTTTTGCCTGCATGTATGTCAGTGAGGGGATGTCAGATTCCCTGAAACTGAAATTGCAGACAGTTGTGAGCTGCCATGTGGGTGCTGGGAATTGAACCCCAGTCGTTTGGAAAAACACCCAGTGCTTTTAAATGCCAAGCCATCTCTCCAGCCCCCCAACCTAAAATCTTTACATACAAGTTGATCTAGAACTGGTTATTTGGGTTTTTTTGTTTGCTTGAATCATAACCCTGATATTTGTTGTTTTTATTTTATATTTTTCCTTTTATTTTTTTATAATTTATTCATTATCCTGCTTGAAGCCCCTCCCTCAACTCCTCCTGCTTCTCCCCATCCTCTTCCACTAGTTCACTGAAAGGGGGAATTCTCCTCTTCTGCCATTTGCTCATAGCTTATCACGTCTCATCAGGACTGCCTGGATACTCTTCCTATGTGGCCTGGTAAGACCCCTTCGCCAGGGGCAAATGACCAAAGAGCAGGCAACTGAGTTCATGACAGAGGCAGCCCCTGCTCCCCTTACTCAGGAACCCACATGGAGACTGCTATCTATGGGTTACATCTGAGCAGGGGGTCTAGGTGCTCTCCATGCATGGTCCTTCATTGGTCATCAGTCTCTGCAGGACTCCCTGGGCACAGCCCTAGTTTTTGTTGTTGTAAATTGAGGGTGGCATTCACACCATAATTAGAAACAATTTAAATTAATACATAGACATTTTTAAAATAAAATCACAAGAAAAACTACAAATGACTATTAAACCACTCATTAAGAACCTGCCACTGTCCATAAACCATTTTTATGTTTATTTTAAACATAAAAGAAGAGGCTAGAGCTGTTAGATGCCCCTGGAGGGAAGTTATAGGTTGGTGATAAGCCACTCAAACGTGTATTGTCTACAGAAACTGTGTGCTCTTAACTGCTGAGCCACCTCTCCTCCCCTTATTTATTTACTTGGGAGGTTTGTGTGTATGAACATGTGCCATGGAGCCCAGTAGCATTAAATCCCCAAGAACTAGAGTTGTACCACCCACCAGACATGGCTTCCGAAAACTGAACTTGGGTGCTCTGCCAGAGCAGTGTGCACCCCTAACCAGTGAGCCGTCTCTCCAGCCCTGAGAATAAGCTGTTTGTTTTTTTTGTTTTGTTTTGTTTTGTTTTTGTTTTTTAAATAAAATGTGTTATTGGGTGTGTGTTGACTGAATGCAGCAGTAAAAAAGTGCGGTCAGAGGAGCACGGGTTTCTCTCCCTCAGCAGTGGCTTGCAGGGGTCCTTCAGCCTGACGGGGTCATCTCACTGGCCCTCTTTATGTTGTACAAGTAACAGAAGCTGGGCACAAGCTTGCAGCATTACGTCTGCCTCAGGCTCCTGAGTGCTGGGTTCCTGGTGTGAGCAATTGTGCCTGGTCTGATTTTCAGATTTAAGTAAAAGAGTTCCCAGGTAAATTCACAGGATTAAAAGTGAATGTGTGCACTTCCTTAATTTTTTATTTTAAGTGTATCACTAATATCCGAATAATTTATTGATAATAAAATATAGCATTTCCCCTTTAATGAGAAAAACGGAAACAATGAAATTCACTTGGCTGAACAGATGATTTTATTAACTAGATAAAATATTTTCATATGGTATTTCTTTTTTTGTATTTATTTCAAGTATATGTGTATAATCAAATTTTGTTTGTTCATTGCCAATACATGTTTTTTTTTTTTGATATGAGAAAAAAGAAGTCAATTAGAAAACATAAATTTTAAGCCTTTAAAAGACTTTTATTTTAATTTTAGGAGTTAAATTTCCATTTTTTTGCTGCACATCAGAGCAATTTGTCTGCATACAGAAATGAAATAATATTTAAAAACAGCTGGCAAATTAAAGATTGCAGTGGCCTAACCTCTATGCTCAAGTAACATTAATTGGACTGCAAGAACTAGTTTGGGTAAGTAGTTTTAATAAAAATATATTTAAAAGACAGAAAAAAAATCTTAAAAAAAAAACAAAACACTTTTGTCAACCCTAACTGTACTCTTGTGCTTTTTTCAGGCTGGTCTTCAGAATAAGTTTCTGGATAGCCAGGACTGTGTCGGTGGGGGGTTGGGGGGGAGGTAAGAAATGTCAGTAATTTGTGGCGAATTAAGCTTAGGCTTGAGGCATCATTTGGCTAACAATGAGTTAAAATTTGTTTTGATGTGGTGCTGGAGATGAATCTGAGACCTCATAAATGCTAGTGTCTATATATGTACACAGCCCTAGGAAACTTTTAAAATCATACACTATAAATCTCCATAAGGCACAGTTAATTAAAATGTTCCTTTTTTGGTAGGTCGGTGCCTGTTGAAGATAGGAATCCTCCACATAGCCCTAGCTGTCCTGGAATTCACTCTTGACCAGCCTGGCCTCAAACTCGCAGAGATCGGCCTGGCTCTGCCTCCCGAGTGCTGGGATCAAAGGTGTGTGCCACTACCGCACAGCTACCAGTAACCCTTACCAGCTACTGCCACCCTTTCCAGTAGCACCAGAAACCAGTGAGTTCACATAATAGGAAATACACTGCATTCACAGGCACAAAGTCCTCGTGTGTGTCTGTTCTGTTTTTACTAGTTAGCTTTCTCAATAAGCCAGAAAATACTGCAGCTGCGTGCCATGTTTTGCATTTTTAATTTATTTCTGTATTTTTTTCCTATTTTGGGGTCCTTCACTTTTTAGAATTTCAACAATTATAACATGAATACAGTTTGTTTTGTTCAGTGTATACTTTAAGGTTAATGAATATTTAAACATTTTCTTCTGTTAAAATTAATCTACTTGGAGCTGGTTGTAGTGGTATGTACTTTTAATCCCAGCACTTGGGAGGAAGAGGCAGAGAGATCTCTGAGTTCGAGGCCAGCCTGGTATTAGAGTGAGTTCCAAGACAGCCAGGGCTATACAGAGAAACCCTGTCTCAAAAAACAAAACAACAACAACAAAAAAAAAAACAAAGCAAATAACAATTATTTTGTCATAACATTTAAAAGATAGGGTATAATTTGGGGGCCTTTTCTAATGACCTGTTCTAACTCCCAAATAAAAGACAGTAGATTTATTCAGCAAGCTTTAAGCATTTGAGCTGGGCAGATAAGATCTGTTATAAACCTCTGTACTAGCTGACTACTTCCCAGACATTTGCCCCAATTACTTGCTGTGTTGGTCCTGACTGGGCTACTTCTGCTCGATTAGCTCAGTCCTCATGGCCATGTCCTTTCTCTACCTCTTCTTTCTTTTCCTCCTGGTTCCTGCCTGAGACCCCAAGACTGGGAACAAAAGTCCTGCCTCCTGTCTTCTTGCCCAGCTGTAGGCTCTCAGCAACATTATTAACCAGTCAGAGATAATTGGGGAGCAATGTTTACACAACACACAACAAAGATCATTGAAGTGACAGTGCCCATATCTGGACTGCTGCCAGATCTTGGGCCACAGAAATCAGCATCTGAATATACAGCACCAGCCCAACCCCCAAAAAAGCCCTTTTAGTCCAATAAAGGACTCTTTCTCTTACAAACAATAAGAAAAATTATGAAACAGTTGTGAAAAGGATCATTGAAGAATTACGTTCTCAATGTCCAGTCCATTTGTATTTGGCAACTTAGGAGAAAGTACTACCTGTCATATCTTGGTGAGTTTAGAGTTCTGTACTTAAATCATTTTCTATCATAGTTTGCATTTATCAACCTAAAAAAATTTACTTAGACCTAAAAATATCTTTATAAAACTTTCTTAAATCATAAACAACTTAAGTTGCTTTGTGAGACAATAACTACCTAGTCTTCAACCCCATCAGAGCCTTGAGAAAGGTACATATTACCTGAGTATGCAGGAAGTGCAGAGCAAGCAGCTTCCAAAATACAGAAATGACAGAGACAGCCGGCTGCCCGGACAGTCACCCAAATGTTCTCTGCAATGTTAAAACATCATCATTAGCCTTCTACCCTGTATATGACACGTTTTTGTGAGGCAGGAATTATGAAGGATTGCCTACCTTGCCTTGGCAAAGTTTGCGAGTCAGCTTTCCTACATAGTTTGTCTAAGTTTGGACAGCATGCTGTTTATAGTTGAAGCAAGTGCAGTTTCTTGACCAGTAGCTAGCTTGCCACATTTAAAGCAGACTCCATGTGGAGGTTCTTCAATGCCCATCATCTTCCTTCAGGTAGGCTGGAGATGCTGCCAGGCTGACATGTCTCATTATCAAAAAAGCCTTTAATGCATAATAAGGACTGAGCATGGTAGCAAGCACATGCCTTTAATTTCAGCATTTGGAAAGCAAGAGCAAATGGATTACTCTGAGGTCCAGGCCAGCCTGGTCTACCTAGCATGTTTCAGACCAACCACTGGTGTATCGTGAGACCATTTCAGAAAAGAACAAAACAACAAAAAGCCCCACCTTAGTGGATTAGTGGTTTAACTAATATTTACTGTTTTAGCCTGTTAACCAGTTTATTTATTTACTCATTTTTTTAAAATAAGTTCTTACTGTACAGCCAGGTCAGCCTCAAACTCTTGTTCCTCCTGCTCCAGCCTCTTAAGTGCTAAGATGACAGAATGTGCTACCACACCTAATTCTAAGCAGGTTAACATTGACTTCTGGTTTTAAAGAAGTACAGTAGATATGTAAACACAGTCTGTTTAGGGAATAATATTTCTTCTTTTTCAGGGTAACCCAAATCTATTACTGGAACCATGAAAGTTTTGTTGGTGTTTGACTTTGACAATACAATCATAGATGACAACAGTGACACCTGGATAGTACAGTGTGCTCCAGACAAAAAGCTTCCTGTTGAATTACAAGATTCTTACCAAAAGGGGTTTTGGACAGAATTTATGGGCAGAGTCTTTAAGTATCTGAGAGACGAAGGGGTAAAAGAAGATGAAATGAAGAGAACGGTGACATCAATGCCTTTCACTTCGGGAATGACAGAACTTTTCAGCTTTCTGAGAATGAATAAGGACAGATTTGACTGCATCATTATTTCAGATTCAAATTCAGTCTTCATAGATTGGGTTTTAGAAGCTGCTGATTTTCATGATGTCTTTGATAACGTGTTTACAAATCCAGCAGCTTTTGACAGCAATGGCCGTCTTGCAGTGAAAAACTGCCATGCTCATTCTTGCAGCAGGTGCCCAAAGAATCTTTGCAAAAATACAGTTTTGGTAGAATTTATAGATGAACAATTACAAAAGGGCGTGAGATATACTCGGATTGTTTATATAGGGGATGGTGGAAATGATGTCTGTCCAGTAACCTTTTTAAAGAAAAATGATGTTGCCATGCCACGGAAAGGATACGCTTTACATAGAACTCTAGCCAGGATGTCTCAGAATCTTGAGCCTATGGAATCATCTATTGTAGTTTGGTCTTCAGGTGTCGAGATAATTTCTCATTTGCAGTGTCTAATAAAGGATTGATGTGCCAAGCATTGAAATCTGAATTAGTTAAGATTGGGCTCAGCAAAATAAAACTAAATCCCTAATGTTAGCACCTTTAAAAATGTGAGGATTTTCCTCTTAGAAGAATTCTGGTCAAGGGCACTTTGTTGCTCAGCCAACCTCAGCTTTTAGTTCCAATCCATGATTTGAGGTTGATACCTAAGCTCAAGTCCTCACAACAAACATTCTGACCAAGAACCAGGGCAGTGAGGTTGTAACCCTTTGTTTAAGAATATTTTCCAATTGTACCAAACAGTTCTGTTTGAATATCACTAGCCAAAACCTAGTCAGTGCCTTTCCTAACTGCAAAGATGGAAAGTACAGCTTTCATTCCAGGTGGTCATGTGCCCAGGAAAAAGTGGAAAAACAATACGAAATTGAGGTAGGTTTAACTCATGGTCTGTATTAGTGGTGGTTAATGGATTATATTTTTTTAGACTTTTTTTCTGAAAAAAAAAAAAAAAAAAAAAAACAGGTTTTACTTCCTTCAAAAATATATCCAGCAGTTACAGATGTTGAAATAGCAGATGTGCTCTCTTCTCCTGCTGTCATATAGACAGTTGAGTGTGTTCAAGATTTAGCTTCACCTAACCCACTACTGTAGCTGAGGGAGGCATTATTGCTGGAGATGTAATGGATGCTAATTCTGCCTTCCAGGAGGCACTAAAGACTGCACTCATCAAAGATGGCCCAGCATGGGGATCATGCAAAACTGCCAAAGCCTTAGGCAAGTGCATGTGTGAACCCAATTGTGATGAGCCTGTCTGTGTCAGGTTGGTGGAGGAGCTTTGTGCTGAGCATGGAAATCGGCCTAATTAAGGTTGATGACAAGAAACTAGGAGTATTTTAGGCATCTGTGAAAGAAAGAGAGGAAATGGTAAACTTCTTGGTTGTGGTGTGTTAAGGATGCCACTGAAGAATGCTTCAAATACAAGAAATAAAATTGGCTTTACTTTCCAAAAACAAAAGCCTGATGCTTTATTCACTTAAGAATAAAAGGCTCTCAAATGTGTATAATGTCTTCTGAAATCTGATTTTAAAACAAGGGTGCAGTGTTTTAAGCTTTATTTGTGTGGGCTTGAGGCATGCGTGATTTGTGTGTGGAGGTCAGAAGACCAACACCCACAAGTGGTCTTCTGACCTCCACACACAAATTATACCATGTGGGTTCCAGGGTTGAGCGCAAGTCATCAGCCGTAGTGACAAGTGCCCTTAACTACTGAGCCATCTCACTAGCCAAGATGCAGTTTTTCTTGTTGGAAGTTTTCATCAGTCAGGATTTCCTTTTGAAATGAAATACATTTTTCTCGCATGTATCATGTTTATATCATAGCATCATAAATAATTACTGTGATATAGTGCTTTGTTGTTTCAAGACAGAGTCTTACTATGTAACCCAGACAAACCTCAGGCTCTCAGTCCTGCCTGTTTGTATCCAGTGTTGGGATCACAGGTATGTACCACCAAGCCTGGCTTCAGCTAGTTTGTAAACTGTTATTATTTGGCAATACAGTTGTGAAAAATAAGAACTTGGATGAATATTCAACAGTTGAGAGGCTGATGTAGGAATATTAGCAAAATATCCAGCTGATCTAGACGTTTTTATAAATGCATGCTAATCCATAGGTTCATAACTGAACTTAAATACCCAGGACTTGGAATAGGATCTTTTTATGTTTTGGTTTTGCCGTTTTTCTGGTTGTTTTTGGTTTTTGGTTTTGTTTTTGTGTTTGTGTTTTGTTTTTAGAGACAGGGTCTTACTGTGCAGCCTTGGAACTTGGCATGTAGGACAAGCCATCCACGAGCCCACCAACTACCTTCCTGCTTCTGCCTTTTAAGTGCTAGTAGCATAAACATCCATCAACACACTGGCATAGTACAGTTTTCTTAATATCCAGAAATAGAAATAGTCAGTATAATGTAATGGGAAAATTGTATTCTAGTTTTCTTTCTAATTACAAAGTGAATCCTTAATAGATTAGATTTTGCTGAAACATTACTTATTGTAGTGAAAATTTTGTAATTTTGGTTTCTTTAAAAAAACAAATGTTTTGAGACTTATGTTTGTGTTGTAATCCCATGTGTAGGGAATCTGAGGCTGCTTCGCAGCAGCTGACTGTGAGTTGCCTCGTGCTCTAGCAGGGCCATGGTTTTGACAGCTGCAGATAGTTTCTGCAATTGTGTGAGGTTTGGAATTCTGGGAACTTTTCAGAGACTATTGAAGTGCTAGGCCCTGAGAGGCAAGGTAGCCGTTATTAGCTGCTGCTGGTTAGATGCTGTTGATCGCTGTTCATATGCGAAGAAGTGAGAAGAAGAAATTAGGTATCCTGACAGCAAAGATCAAACTTGCCCCAAGGGAAGCTCTTCATCAGCAGGAAGTGGTCTAAGGATAACTCCACACCTATCCTCTCTATCCTTTTTTCCTCTCCTGCTTTGGGGTTAACAAGGGTGGAGAAGCATGGGTGAGGTGGCCCAGGCCTTTCATCCCAGCACTTGGGAGCAAAGGCAGGTGGATCAGAGTAGATCCAGCCTGTTCTACAAAGTGAGTTCCTGGACAGCCAGGGCTATGCACAGAAACTGTGCCTCTAAAACCCAAAAAATAAAAAATAAAATACTTGCTTAACTACATCAGAAAGCTGACAGCAATGAGGAAATTCTAAGGAAATGCAGAAATGTGGGTGGGAACTATTTCTCTGTATGTGTTTGAAACCAGTGTAGCTGCACTCTAGTTCAAGGCCAGACTTAGCTACATAATAAGATCATGTCCAAGCAAAAGAAAAAAAAAAAAAAAAAAAACAGAAATACTAGAACTGATACTAACCATTAACCAGTATTAGTGTCTGATGATTTTTTTTGTTTTTCTCTTTTAGATAGGTTCTCCCTCTGTAAGCCAGGCTGGCCTCAGAATCAGTTTTCAGCTTCCCAAGTGCTAGGCTTAGAGGTATGTGCAACTATGCCCAGCCTGAAATTAGGATCTTACACAGAGTAACCATAGCTGGAGTAAGAGTTCATAAACGAACAAAAGATGAAACCATTCAGAATGATACAGGCGGTGATAAAACAATGCAAAGAGCAGTTGAACTAAGATCCATTAACTGGGAGGCAGAGGCATTTCGAGGCCAGCCTGGTCTACAAAGCAAGTTCCAGGACAGCCAAAGCTACACAGAAACCTTGTCTCGAAGAAACAAACAACAACAAAGAAAGTGTAACAGGAAATTGGTACTCCCCAGGAGAGAAGACTGAAGTGTGGACATAGTTTATGAGATGATAAAACTTTACAAATTGAAAAGAGCTAAAGACGAAAGAGCTAAAGTCACAAACAAGCCAGCCGCAGCACCTAGTCTTACAGCACCTAGTTCTACAGCACGGGCTGACGACTTGAGCCCAAGAAGTCTAAGGCAGCCTTGTCAACATTGCAAAAACAAAACAAAATGGAAGCAGCAGGATAAATAAAACAACTTAGGCTTTGGGTACAACCTAGTAGCCCCAGTTTCAGTCGAAAGCACTGAAAATAAAACAAAATGATCACATAAAAGATTCAAAAACTGTAAAGGAGCCAAGAAAAACAACAGACAACTCTGGCTATTTTCTGATGTTGGTAGACTTCACCAGTGAGACAGACCCAGAGTTTTTTATTTTAAAAAGTTCTAAACCACGGACTCAAATTATTTAACAGCTCAGCTCTTCTGGTTATATAGTTTTTTGGGTTTCTTCTTTTTTTTTTTTATGCTTTGGTAGTTTTTTAAGTATGAATTGTTCAAGTTACCTCAGAATTTAACAGTTTAGCCAAATACAGTGGTGCACACCTGTAGTTCCAGTTATTTGTGTGGTTCGCGCACGCACACACGCACACACACACACACACACACACTGACTTGAGCCCAGAAATAATTTGGGACCACGTGGACAACAGTGATATCCTCCCAATGATAACAAAATAAACTTAGCAGCTTGGAACAGTAAACATGACCTGTCTGAAGCCAGGAGTTCACAGGCAGATGACTAGATGTTTCTGGCTTGAGATAAAAGTGGTTCAAGGTACTAGCTGGCTCTTCAGTCAGGTGACAGACAGGCTGGACGAGCCTCTTCCAAGGTGGGTCATTCGCACCTTTTAGCGGGAGACCTAGTTCCTTCTTTTTCTAAATCAGGAAGGCTTAGTTTATCACAGATTGTTGGCTACAGGTTCTGTAGTTAAGTGGGGTTCTGCCACTTAAGTATGGGAACTCCAGATCCCCAAGCACCCAGGTAAAAGCTGGTGGATTGCATGCATCTGTAACCCCAGCACTGGGGAGCACAGGCTAGTGGATCCGTGAAGTTCAGTGTTCAGCCAACCTAGCAGAATCAGCGAGCTCCAGTTCAGTGAGACACCAGGCTCAGATAATAAGGTGCAGGAGCCAGGAGGTGGTGGGGCGTACCTTTAATCCCAGCACTCTGGAGGCAGAGGCAGGTGGATCTCTGTGAGTTCCAGGACAGCCAAGGCTATACAGAGAAACCCCATCTCAAAAAAAAAAAAAAAAAAAAAATCAAAATTAATAATAATGGCACACAAAGTGTTGGAGTCAAGAAAAAAACCTTTGACAGTGACCTTTGGCCCCCACTAATTCACACATGTATGCATACCTGCCTGCACCACACACACACACAGTCAGAAAACAATTCTTTGGAACGAAATAATGACCATTATATCCATTAGGTCCATTAGGAGGGGCTTTCAGGTTCACTTTGAGTTTAACCATCATGCTCCTTTCCCTTTCCTCTTTTCAAAGAGGCCCCTCTAATTTCTTGTCTTTTAAGATTTATTTTATGTATGAATGCACTATCTGCAGGTCACCTGTGTACCAGAAGAGGGCATCAGATCCCAGTATAGATGGTTGTGAGCCACCATGTGGTTGCTAGGAATTGAACTCAGGACCTTTGGAAGATCTGACAGTGCTCTGAACCACTGAGCTACCTCTCCAGGCCCCAGTTTCTTGTTTTTTTAAAATCTGTGTTCTGTGTATGAATGAAAAAGTTGTATTTGTTTTTCTGTATTTTGCTTATTTCTTATAATATGGTGATTTCCAGTTTTGTCCATTTGACTATAGAGGAAAGTCTTTGATGACATAATTTTGTTTTTCATAGTAGAATAAAACTCCATTGTGCTTCTCTACCACATTTTCTTCATTTATTGAAAAGTGCCTAGGCTAATCAATTAATTTTGCTATTGTGAATAGTGTCACAACAAACATGGGTTTACAGGTTGTCTCTATTATATTCTGGCTTTGATTCTTTCAGGAACATACCTGAGAATGGTACAGTAAAATCATGAGTTCCTATCTTTAGTTTTTTAAATAACCTTTGTTTGATATTTGTGTGCATTTTACATCATGCGCTCCAATCCCCCTCACCTACCTGTCCCTTCCTATCTCCCCTCTGCTCTTGCAACTCCCTCCCCCTCAAAAAAAAAAAATCCCTCTCTGGTAATGAAAGCTGGTAGTGACACAGAATATACCCTTTTGTCTATACTTCTTTACTGGGAATATTCATTGCCGGGAGCCATTGATCTGGTTACAAGCCTCTACCTTCTGCTACATCAATACTGGATCCTCACTAGGCCTCCTCTCAGAAAGCCTGTTGTTGCCCTGTGTCATGAAGACCCTGCAGTATAGCCTAAGTGGTCAGTGTGCACTCTCCCTGCACTCTCACCACCAGGGTTTGCTCAGCAGCACTGCCGTTGCTATCCCTCCCAGTGCAAGGAGCAGGGCCAGCTCTCCTATTCTCACTCCCTCAGGCTGGCTTGCCTGCCCCCCCAGCCCCCCAGGGCCAGCTCTCCTATTCTCATTCCCTCAGGCTGGCTTGCCTGCCCACCCCCCCTCCACTCCAGGGCCAGCTCTTTCATGCTGTCCAGGCAAGGTACAGGGAAGAGTGCTGCACTGCTGAGGGGCAGGGACAGCTCTGGAGCTCTCAGGACCCTGGGGCCAGCTCTACCATCCCCACCAGGGTCCTGCAGCCAGCCAGGGGCAGGGCCAGCTTTGCACAGCCCTTGAACATCAATAGTCCAAGATGGCAGCCCAGATCAGGGACATACACATGGCCTTTGGTGGTAATGTGGGCCATGGACCACGACGCAGACCCCTCTCCTGCAATGGCCACAGACCCAGACAAGGTCCTCAGTGGCAATGTTGGCCGGGACTTCACCTTAGCCTCAGGTGGCAGGGCAGGCTACTCACACCAATCTGTGCTTCTCCACCCTCAGGTCTCCAGAGCCACTGCTCTTCAAAGTGGCAAGATGGGAGAGAAAGTCTCAGGAAGGTTTGGGTTATACAGAGGCCTTTTACTCTGTAGAAGGCCATTTGCCAAAGCTCTTGCTATTTATTCCCTGCACCATTGGAGCCTTGTTCAGAAGCTTTACAGGTGTGAGCCTGTTTCTTGACCCGTGTTCCCGTTAGCTTCAAAGTTCCAAGCTTTGCTAAAGATCTTTGATCCATTTTGAATTAACTTTTGTTGTTGTTATTTGTTTGTTTTTTTGAGACAGGTTTCTCTGTATAGCCTTGGCTGTCCTGAACTCGCTTCTTAGACCAGGCTGGCCTTGAACTCACAGCGCCTGCCTCTGCCCACTGAGTGCTGGGATTAAAGGCATGTGTCACCTTTGTGTGTGTGTTTGAATAGAACTTTTTCTGATTTCTTTCTCAGCATATTAGCATTTAAAAAAAAAACTAATGATTTTGTATCTGATAAATTTCTGAAAGTGTTTGTTAGATTTAAGAATTTTCAGGTGGAATTTTTAGCATTTTTTTTAAATATAGAAGCCTATCATCTGAAAATAGGGAAGCTTTGATGTCTCCATGTTATATTTACATCACTTTCTTTCTCTTACTGTGTGGCTTACTTCTTTCTCTTTCTTTTCTTTCTCTTACTGCCGTGGCTAAGAATTCAGGCACTATATTGAGGCAGAATGGAGAAAGTAGAGCTTTTCTTTCATTTTGAAGAAACTTAAAAGTTTTTGCAATTCAGCATAATGTTGGTTACAGAGATGTTGAACTATCGTTGTATCTTTGAAATAAAACCAAGTTAATCAATCACAGGATGTGAATGTTCTTTTAAATATGTTGTTAAATTCGATTTGAAGTATTTTATTGAGGTTTTTTGCTATGTTCATAAGGAAAAATGATGGTCTCTCATATGCCATCATGATCTGATAAGGTAGAAAAAAAATTAGTTTTTCTAATTGTTGATGCCCTCAGAGGCCAGATGAGGTATCAGATACACTGGGACTGCAGTTACAGGTAGTTGTGAACCACCACGTGGGTATTGGGAATCCAACCTGGGTGCTCTGGAAGACAAACCAGGGCCCTTAACTGCCGAGCCATCCCTCCAGCCCCTACACCGCTTTATTTTTTTTTTTTTTTTAATATGCCATTTAAGGCCATTTGTATTGCAAGCTTTAATTATAGCTCTAGTATACTTTTCCCAAAACTATTTCTGTCCCGCCCACATATGCATTAATTTTACAGTATGTACATTTTGATCTCCTTGTTGAAACTAGCTTTGGGGGACTAGTTAGAGATTTCCCTTTAACATCTCATACACACCACTTCAAGGGACATCAGCTAAGAGCAGTAAGGTATCTACAGGGAGCCACTGGATGGATACAGCATTTGTTAACCGTTTGTGAGTATGCCTGGAGTTGGGAGCAACTTCCTTACTCAGTGTGAGATGGACTGCCTTTCAGAACACAGGAGGAGTCGTCCTTTTATGTATCTAAGAAGATGAAGGGACATACAGTTACACAGTAATGAACAGAGCAAACACTTTTACCATACTCATTCCAGTGTCTCTCCCTGGCTGCTCTAGCTCTGCTGTAGACATTTTTAGATGTGTTCTGTGAAGGTTAATGGGATAATTTATTCTGAGCCAAGAGCTAAATCTATTCTTGTTTATGTTATGCAAAGCGCTGTCTGTGTGATGATGGTTCATATGGAAACAAAATATTATCATGGCTGTTTCTTAACACAAAAAATCCTTGGAGTCTCCCATTGTTTATGGAAAATGTTACTTAGGAAGAAAAGTTAGTTTCTCTTTTATATTTAAGTGATAGATTTTCAGCTGTATATGTAAACAACTAGCAAAATATTTATGAAGCTAAATACCGGTTGCTACATAGGATTTTATACTCAGTGTAAAATGAAAATCTTGCTTGTTCACCTTTCTTTCTTTTTCTTCTTTTCTTTGTTTCTGAGACAGGGTTTCTCTGGCTGTCCTGGAACTCACTCTGTAGACCAGGCTGGCCTCGAACTCAGATTCACCTGCCTCTGCCTCTGAGTGCTGAGATCAAAGGTGTACGCCGCCACCGCCTAGCTTTCATTCACTTTTTCTAACACTCTATAGCCACAGTCTGGCATCTTTTAAATTTATATTTATATACTTGGGGATGTATGTGTGCTCTTGTGTGTTCATGCCACAGTTTACATGTACCCCTGGTGTCACTTATCGTTAGATAGGAGAGAACGAAGGATAGAGGGGAGAGAGAGACAGAAGGAGATTCCTGAATCTAATCTTTTTCTTCTTGCTTCTTTGAGCACAACTACTAACAAATCACAACCAACCCCTTAAACAACCAACAACCACCGACTCTGCCTGGCTCTAGCATCGATATACTCTGAAAAGTTCCCAGAATACCAAATGTCACACAATCACAGAAACTTTCTGCAGCTGGCAAAAACCATGGCTCTGCTAGAGCACGAGGCAAACCAGAGTCAGCTGCTTTGAAGCGGCCCCACATCCCACACCCGGGATTAAAATGAAGGCACATTCTTATAATATTTCTGTTCTTTTGTTCTGTTTTGTTTTGTTTTTTTGAGACAGGGTTTCTCTGTGTAGCCCTGGCTGTCCTGGACTCACCTTGTAGACCAGGCTGGCCTCGAACTCACAGAGATCTGCCTGCCTCTGCCTCCTGGAGTGCTGGGATTACAGGTGTGAGTCAAGGAAACCAGCAATATTTCCATGTTATTTTAAAGAAACCAAAAATCCAGAATTGTCACTACAGCCTCTGATGGCTGGGCCATCGTCAGGGCTCTGTATTCTGCATTTTGTTACAATACTAAAATCACAATTTTTTTTCAACTAGTTTCAAATAACATTTTATCCTTGGTTCAATATGGACATACACTGTGTGTGTGTTGGGGGCGGGGTGCATGCACATGAGTATGTGGGGCACACATGGGCCCATGCACAGGTCAGGACAGGGTATGGGAGTTCTGCTCCACCACTGTATGCCTTACTGCCTCTCACTGACCTGGAAACTTGCCATTTGAGCTAGGCCTACTGGCCAATGAGCTATTAGGATCTGCCTGCCTTCCCAGTCCAGTGCTGGCATTATAGGACCCTGCAGCCTTGCCTGGCTTTTTCATGGGCCCTGGGGATTCGAACCCTGGTCCTCATGTTTGCAGGGCAAGTGTTGTTACCTACTGAGCCATCTCCCCAGCTCAGAACTTTTTTTAAAAATAATTTTGAGACAGTATCTTACTTTGTAGTCCAGGCTAACCTGAAATTCAAGAGTCTCCTGACTCAGTGTTGAGATTACAGGCAAATTTAATAGGAAAGTGTATTCACCAAGAAAACTATTGACAGTTCATTGCATGTTTAAGTCTAGAAAATATTCTATTGCTGCTTCAGGTGTCATTTATCAAATACTTCCTGGATACTTACCAAGCGATAGCCAATGAAAGCAGAAGGAGTGTCAGAATGTCAGATTAAGGCCCTCCAGAGAAAAATCTTTTTTTTTTTTTTTTTAAGGTTTGCTTATTTTAGGTTCTCTTGTGTATGAGTGGTTTTTGGCCAACATGTGTATAAGTGTGCCACTGGTGCCTAGAGAGTTCAGAAATGAGAATCTTATTTCCTAGAAATGGCGTTATGGATGATTGGGAACCACGATGTGGGTGTCGGAAACCTAACCCAGGGCCTCTGGAAGAGCAGCCAGAGCTCCTAACTGCTGAGTCACCTTCCCAGGCCCCTTTCTAGAACTTTCAGCTTGACCTAAGGGGACATGCTCATACGTGTACTGCACAATACCAAGTAGTACTTCCTCCTATTATTAATCAAAATAACCATTCTCGCCTGGGGCCAGGCTCAGTGCTCACACCATTAGCGCCAGGGGAGGCAAGCGGGTCTCTGTGAGTTCACGGCCAGCCTGGTCTGGCGAGACCCCGTCTCAAGCATTCACAAAAGCAAACAAAACAAAACAGAAAACCCTCTCTCCCCAGGTAATTCTAGTTCATGAAAAGTTGACAACTAAAAACCAAACACAACACCCTTGACTTGCAAAACTATTTGCCGCTAGAATGATCCCTTTGTATGTGGGGGAATGTATGCTCCTGTCTGCCCTCTGTGTGGAGGTCGAGGCTAATGTCAGGCCTTTTCCTTAATGGCTCTCTACCTTGTTTTTGAAACAAGGTCTTGAGGACCTAGAGTTCCCCAATTTGGCTAAGCTGTCTTTGCCTCTCCAGTGCTGGCACTGTGTCCATTTTTGCTGTTATTTTTTTGGTTTTATTTTGTTTCGAGACAGGGTCTCTTTACGTACCCCTGGCTGTCCTTGAACTCACTATGTAGACCAGGCTGGCCTCAAATTCACTGAGATCTTTCTGCCTCCCTCCCAGCCCTCCATCAATTGCTGGAATTAAAGGTGTGTGCCACCGTGCCTGGCTGGGCCAGGTTTTTAATGCTAATGATCTAAGCTTAGGTCATGATGTTTGTGCCACAAACACTTTTCTAAGCCATCTCTTCAGCCCCATAATGTTCACTGTCTTTTTTTTTTTTTTTTGACAGGGTTTCTCTGTGTAGCCCTGTCCTGGAACTTACTATGTAGACCAGACTGGCCTCCTGCTTCCGTCTCCCGAGTGCTGAGATTAAAGGTGTTCGCCACCCCTGCCCGGCTCACTTTCTTATTTTATAGGAAGGACACCAGAGGAGGGCTTACCAAGACATGTCAGCTCCAGAACACGACAGCTAAACACTGTACAACTTCTGATTACACTGTGCACTTTGAACTTTTTTAGGAACTTGAGCTGGAATTAGTGTACAACTTATATATCTGTATGCAAGAGCCTTATGAAATTATACTTACTATTCTAACCAGTAACAACCTGTTCAATCCAGTATGCAAATGAAGTATATAAAAATTTCTTTCTTTACCTACCACCCACTCATGCTGATAAGGATACCACAATTAGCTTATCTAGCATTTAATGGCAAGGCTATGCTTACTGATGTGTTAATGAGGTAAAAATAATTATGTTTAGGAACCAGGATTCCTACGGAAGGTGAGATATGTCAACACATTGTCGAATCCACGCCAAGTTCAGTATCGGCAAGCATCATTTAGTCTCATCTCTGGCTGGTAAGGCCTGGACTCCTGGATGGCCCGTTTTCTGTCATTACTTCCTTTATGTCTCTGGAATGTGTCAGACCCACTCACTTTTGCAGTGGTCTCTTTGGTTTTTGTTTGGTGGGTTTGTTGTTTCCCCTGCTGGAAAATGAACAACTGAGGTCTCTCTGATAAAGCACTGGGTGAAAAGTAACAACTCCTGCAGTACGCCCCAGGGTCGCTTTCTTGGCACGAGGAGGCTGACCAACATATGATGTGCTCGTGCACAGAGGCCCAAGGTCAGCCTCTCGAGCTGTTCCTCAGGCACTGTCTGTCCTGTTTTTTGAAACAGTGTCTCTCCTTCGAGACTGGCTTGTCCTAAGAGTCCACGTTCCTCTGCACTGTGGTGCTGCCATCGCAAGCACCTGCTTTTCATGTGGGATATGGGAGCTGAACTCCGGATCTCGTGTTTGTGAGGCAAGCAACCTTAGCAAGCAACCTTAGCCATCGGGTTCTATCCCTAGCCTCAGGTAACATTCTAAGGCCTCAGGTAACAACATTCTAAAGCAATAATTCAGAACTAGGGAGCATTAGACCCTGCAAGCAAAAACTGTGTTTTGTTTTGAGACAGGGTCTTGCTGTTTCCTGTAGGGTGGCCTCAAATTTGGGATCCTCCTGCCTCAGCCTGCTCTGCTAGGATTAGAGGATTATGGCATCACCAATAGCTTGGAAGCAAAAGTTTTAATTGGTTCCTATAACAATCTGCAAAAATGAGAGTATAGTGAACCTTTCAAGAGTTATTGATCATATACTATTGTCATTCTACAAGTTAGGAATAGGACGTGGGATGTCGGGACAGATGGTTCGGGGGTTTGGAGCACTGGTTGCAATTGCAGAGGGCCAGGGTTTGGTTCCCAGTAGTCACATGGCAGCTCACAGTCTCTGTAACTCCGGTTCTAGGAGATCCAATGCTCTCTCTTGTCTGGTCTCTACAGGCTCTGCCCACATGTGATGTACACAGACACAAATACATTTTAAAAACACACACACACACACACACGTGTATGTTTTAGCAGCTTGCTCAAGGCTGTGTGTTAAGCAAGTGAGTGAATGTTAGGCCCCCAATCGAAATCTCCTTCGCTTTCTTGCTGCGGCGTTGAATTGTTGGCCAGACTCTGGGATGTTAAACCTTTCGGGTCTTTTTTTTTTTTTTTCCCTCTAAGAATCACTTGGCGCTCTTGAACAGAATGAAGATTTCTGACATCTAGGGTGGGGGTTGTGAGGTTCTACACAACAGCACCCTGGATCAAACCTAGGATATAGAATTAAACTAAAAATCACTCAAAGGAGAACAAGCATGTATTTGTTCAGAGTGTGCTTGGCAAGCGGGCCAATCATCACCACTGTCCTTCCCAGAGGCTCAAAGCAGGCAGGGACACGAGAAGGGTGTATAAAAATAGAAGAAAAAGAAGAAGCGAGGAGGAGGGGCAGTAGCAGCCTCCACCTCCGCCACCCCAGATATCTGATTGGAGGCTGGTGGCTGGGAAAGCCGGGGGTGGGCTGCAAACACGTGAGATGGGTCTTGACACATTTATATTTCCCTGGTTGGTCCTGAATTGGAAGTCGAAACTGAAGTTGGCTTCCTGGTTGTCCGGTGCAATTTCAGCGGAGATTGTGGTCTGGCTTTCTGCACTTCTTTGCCGTCTCAGAGTTTGCCCATCATGTAAGGTATGGCCATTGTGTATCTGTACACTCTTTCATTCTGACTTTTAAGAATCACCTTCGCTCTCTGGTGCTGGGTTCATTCCTGTCTTCCAGTAAGCTCCATGACAGCCAGGGACCATCCTTCAAACCTGATCACGACTTCCAGGCTTATGAGGTGCTCCCAAGTTATTAAAAATCTTGCTGATTAAAAGCACTTGACAGTAGCTTTCGCTGCATATAAGAAAGCGGGCTTTCTGTGTTGCACAAATGGCCATCACCAGCAGGCTGGAGGCTGCCCCTTCCAGCTGCTTGTGTTCTAAACACAATAATATGAATCTTAGTGCCCGGACTCAGCCTTGACCCAGGCTACCCCCACTTTTCCTGGAAGCTTCCAGGTTAACTGCTGGTGTGCTAAGCTGCCCCAAGGCTCCTTCCTGCGCGCTCTGCTGGAGGCAGCCTGGAGTTCGTGGGAAAGCGGCTACTTGTGGCTTTTGAAAGCAGCCCTAATCCGAGGAGACCTCAGTTTCGCCGCCTGCTCTCGGCACTTTCTCTCTCCCCGCACCCCCCACGGGCCAGGGCTGGCAAGAGCTCTGCAAGGAGGGAAGGTACGCGGCGTGAGCACTCCCCCGGGCGTTAACTGGGTACAGCCAGGCGCAGGGCGGTTGCGATGGGCGTGCGCGCGCGAGCGGGAGCGGGGCTGACCCGCGGACGCGGCCCACCTGCTGCGGGCGCCGGGGCCGCGGGCGGAGGCGGGGGCGGCTCGCGGGCTGGAGCTGCACTAGCGGCCGGCCTCCGCCGCGCGCCCCCAGACATGGTCAGAGGGTCGGGAGGCGCCCCCACCCGCGCCGGTCGCTAGTCCGGGGCCGCGTCCCTCGCCGCCAGCGAGGTAGGTCGGAGCCGATCGGCCCCAGGCCGGCCGGAGGGGCGAACGGACCGCGCCGCCCCCGGCCCCCCGCGCGCCGGGGCGCCAGACAATGGCCGCGCGGTGCGGCGCGGGCGCCTGGGCGCCGCGGGGGCGTCCACACTTGCGCACCCGACCGGGCAGAGGCCGCGGGCACCGGCCAACGACACTGTCGAATCCCCGCGCCGGGCCCCGGGGCGGGGCGCTCTCCCGGCGGGAACGCGGGCCGGGCCCCGGCGCCAGCGCGGGCTGGAGGACCTAGATCGGGCCCGGCCGCTCCTGTGCTGTCAGCAAGCGGCAGGGGGCAGGGATCCCCTTTGCTGAGATTCTCTCCATCTTGGTTGTGATTTGAAACCGAGAGGGAGAAAATAATAATAATAATAATAATAAAATGCCGAATTGGAGCCGGGCTGCGCCGGGCTGACCCCCTCGGACCCTTGGCTTGTGGACTCCCAGGAACTGCCAGGCTGGGACAGTGCAGAAATTGGGTGACCGGGGGTAATAATGCCAGTATCTCTTAACAGATGGACAACCGAAAAAAAAAATCCAGGGGCCTCACTCAGGGCTCCAAGCTATCCTGAATTTAGGCAGACCATCGTATAAACAATTCAGTCCATTTTTGCATATGGTGTTTGGGCGGCTGAATTTTGGAATTATGCCTGGTGCCATCAGTGTCTGATGATTGGAATATTTAACGTTAATTATTAGAGGCAATACACAAAACTGAAGACGTGTCTGTTTATATTTATTGCAGCCATGGCTCTAAAAGGACAAGAAGATTACATTTATCTTTTCAAGGATTCTTCGCATCCAGTGGATTTTCTGGATGCATTCAGAACATTTTACGTGGACGGATTGTTTACCGATATTACCCTTCAGTGTCCTTCAGGCATAATCTTCCATTGCCACCGGGCTGTCTTAGCTGCCTGCAGCAATTATTTTAAGGCCATGTTCACAGCTGACATGAAAGAAAAATTTAAAAGTAAAATCAAACTGTCGGGCATCCACCATGATATTTTGGAAGGCCTCGTAAATTATGCTTATACTTCCCAAATTGAAATAACTAAGAGAAATGTGCAGAGCCTTCTGGAAGCAGCCGATCTGCTGCAGTTCCTCTCAGTAAAGAAGGCTTGCGAGCAGTTTTTGGTCAGGCACCTGGATATTGATAACTGTATCGGGATGCACTCCTTTGCAGAATTCCATGTGTGCTCAGAACTAGAGAAGGAGTCTCGAAGAATTCTGTGCTCTCGGTTTAAGGAAGTGTGGCAACAAGAAGAATTTCTGGAAATCAGCCTTGAAAAGTTTCTCTTTATCTTGTCCAGAAAGAACCTCAGTGTCTGGAAGGAAGAAGCTATCCTGGAACCAGTCATTAAGTGGACTGCTCATGACGTAGAGAACAGGATCAAATGCCTATACAACCTATTGAGCTATATCAACATAGATATAGACCCGGTGTACTTAAAGACAGCATTAGGCCTCCAAAGAAGCTCTCTCTTAACAGAAAATAAGATCCGTTCCCTGATATACAATGCCTTGAATCCCATGCATAAAGAGATTTCCCAGAGGTCCACAGCCACCATGTACATTATTGGAGGCTATTACTGGCATCCCTTATCAGAGGTCCACATATGGGATCCTCTGACAAATGTGTGGATCCAGGGAGCAGAAATACCAGATTATACCAGGGAGAGTTACGGTGTCACATGCTTAGGGCCCAACATCTACGTGACGGGAGGGTACAGGACAGATAACATAGACGCTCTTGACACAGTGTGGGTCTATAACAGCGAAGGTGACGAGTGGACAGAAGGCTTGCCGATGCTCAACGCCAGGTATTACCACTGTGCGGTCACCTTGGGGGGCTGTGTCTATGCGCTGGGCGGTTACAGAAAAGGCGCCCCTGCAGAAGAGGCCGAGTTCTATGACCCACTGAAAGAGAAGTGGCTTCCCATCGCAAACATGATTAAAGGTAAGTGTAGCTTTTGCTCTCCTGTGTTTTGAGAGAGTAATTTTAGGAAGAATGCTTCACACTGAAGATAGTCTTCAGGAATGACGGTAGCTTAGACTGTGACTCAGTCAGCCCAGCGTGATCCAGGTAGACACCGTACAGAACCCAGCTTGTCTGGCCTTCAAGCTTCACAAAAACATCAGTCAACAGAGCGCATGGCTTCCACACGCTAAGCCCAGGTTCCATTGCCAGCATCATCAAAACTGGGCTTGTGGCTCATGCCTATGATCAGGAAAGTCAGAAGTTCAGGTTCATTCTCAGCTACATAGGGAGTTCAAGGCCAGCCTGGGCTATGTAAGACTCCATCTTTAAAATTTTTTAATTAGATGGAGTAAAACATTTAATAGTTTTAAAAAGAATGAGCTGCGTGTGGTAACGTAACATCTGTGATTCCCAGCACTCAAGGAGGCAGAGGCAAGTGGATCTCTGTGAGTTCAAGGCCAGTCTGGTCTACAAAGCGAGTCCAGGACAGCCAAGGCTACACAGAGAAACCCTGTCTCGAACCCCCCACCCCAAATGCTGTATAAGTTAGAACAGAAAGCTAATTTATGTAAAGAAATAGTATAATTCACTCTCCCCCCATACATAGTCCTATATCTTACAAGTGTTAGTTTGTATCTGGCTTAGAGACTGATGTGGTTAGTTTTGTTAGTTCATGGGTTTGTTTTTTATTCGTCCTTCAAGTGTTTTTCAGTTCTGATTTGTTTTTGTTGTTTTGATTTGGTATTTTTGTCTTGTCTTGTTTTGTTTTGTTTGAGACAGAGCCTCACTCTGTAGCCATGCTGCCCTGGCACCTGCTGTATAGACCAAGCTGGCCGCAAATTCTGAATGCCCTGCCTGTCTCTGCCTCCTGAGCGCCGAAATTAAAGGTGTGTGCCACCACACCTGGCACGGATGTGCCCTTTAACATCCAGCTTGCTCCCCCTTCTTGGAATACACGGATCGTCTCTGTGAGGTCTCTCACTAAAACTTTGGAAGGTTGGTCCCTTCGGGATATGACGCTGTACGTTCTCCTGAGAGCTAGAGACATAACCTGAGCTTTGGTGGGGCTCGCTTGCCTGAGAAGAAAGGGCAGGGACTCCCCGTGGCCCACACCGCCGAGCATACCGAGTCTCTTTACCTGCCCGATAAATACTGGATTTGTTGAGATTATTTAGCCTTTCTCTTCTTCCTTTCAGCTGGAAAAAAAAAGGTTCAACTAGAATTCTTCTTTTATTGCACTTATGCATTAGTGCTTGGGAGTTAAAAAAACAAACCCAACTGGTAGGTTCTTACCAAACTGGTGTCATTTTTGTCCCAAATGTTTCTTCCCAGGCCTTTCTGTTTCTTTTTTAATGCTAGTGAGGGTGTGGGAATGTGACCTGGACTGGAAATCTGACCTGATGTGATCCTTGGAGGACAAGCCGGAAGCTTAGTGACAGATGGTCTTGTGATCATACCCTGCTGCTATAGCCAGGCTGCCTGGGTCCCAGCTCTGACTTTCTCTGCTGAACTTGGATGACTGATTCAGCCCCTCTCTCTGCCCAGCTTTGCCATCTGGCCTATGGGGAGGGCAGCATTAGATAGCTGGGGGTCTTGAGAAGACTGAGGGACCCTGTGCTTACGGAACACTGGGAACAGAGTGTAGCTCACACGAAGCCTTCAGTATCGGGTCTGCTATCCCCAAGCGGCTGTGTGTGTGGCTGGGTAGCAGAGAGCCTGTTGCTGTCTGGGTTCTGGCTTTGCCTGAGTGATACCACGGCTGACTGACCAGCTAACAGGCCGATCCTGAATGCTCTCACCCTTCTCCCATAGAAGAAGCAAGCCAAGTTCAAGCGCTCTAAGTTGCAAACCTGCAGGCATTGCTGCTTTTATTTCTCAATGATGACAGTGTCAGTGGTTTTATAGATAATGTACCTTTGAGGGTGGAAATTGGCAATTTTAAGAATTATATTTGAAACTGTTTTCTGTGGGTGGAGCTGGGTGGTAACTGAAAGAAAGCCCTTTGCCTTTTCATTACCCTTGGTGCTCTTATGGGAGATCTTTGTACTCTGCCATCCTTTCCCACATGCCAGCTGGCTTTGAAATCACAGAGATTCATTCTCTTATTATTATTTTTTTATTTTTATTATTTATTTATTTATTTATTTATTTATTTATTTATTTATTTTTAAAAAAACAATGCCTTGCCCTGTCTCTCTAGGCTGGCCTTGTCACACTCTCAGTCTTCCTGCTTAAGCCTCCAGATACTGGGATTACAGAAGCGAGCCACAAACAAGGCCAGAGGTTTATTATTTTCACTTGAAAATTTGGATTCTTGTTTCTATCTAGCCAATCCAGGGAGGGTAGCACTCAGCTCCAATGTGTACAGCTTTGATTTATATCATTCTGACGGACTGGCTTAGACCAAAATTTTAGTTTCCCATTTTCCAGTAGAAAGTACAAGGTTATGCTTACATGCATTATGAAATGAAGTAACACCTTTTCTGGGGATATAAGTTTCATTTGAGTTGAGTCAAATTCTGGTTTTATTTCCGTTTTGGGAGGGCATTTAGGGATATTATATACAGAGAAGAAATAAACCCTTGGCTTCTTTGGAACTCCTGAGTCTGTCTTTTTCATTATAACATCTTGCTTGTAAACCTACTTGTACTTTGAAGTAGAGATCAGTGAGGAGATTAAACTGCCCGGGCACATAACAAAGTGTTATTCAAAATTGGTTGAAAGACTTGAAACTGCACATTTTCAACTAAAATGAGCCTCTCCTCTTACCGGACGAACCTGTTTTCTTCTCACTTTCCTGCGGCATCAGACTCTCCCAGTTTCCCCCGTTCAGGACCTGAGAATGAGCCTGGTTTGTCCTGTGGTTGAAGCCTATCTGTTTGACCCACCTCTGCCCTTGCCTTCACACCCAAAGCACCTGCTGAGTCTGGCCCTTGATAATCCTTATGTGAGTCTGTCCCTCCATCTTCTTGAGTCCTCGCCTTCCTTTTTGGACCCTTCCTGCCTCTGTTTATAACCTTGAAATGCCCTGATGAATGAAGCCCAGACATTTAGCTTCAACTTGCATTCCGTCTTTAATTCTTGTAGGATGACTCCCATTGTGCTAGCCTGCATGGCATTGCCTGGTAAGCCTCTGTGGGGCTTTCCTCTGCTTGCCAGAGTCCTAACCATCAGTCTCAGGGCAAATCGTGTCACCCCTGCTGTGATTTCTCCAGTCAAAAGCAATGTGCCTTTGATCTGACCAATTACATTAGCAACTCTCTCTCTCTTTTTTTTTTTTTTTTCAATGCAGTTTATTCAGGAACATTGAACAATCCTCGGACCCCGGGGAAAGCCAGCCCACAGCTTAAATAGCCTCTGGGTAGCCAACCCAGGCGTGCCACGGGGGCAATGCAGATAGGTCCACATCCATGGAAGCAAGCCAGATCCTCGGCCTTAGCCAAATGTGGAGTTGTTCGTGACAGAGAGCACTCACCATCGGGAAGGTGGAAGGCGGAAACCAGCTCCATCTTTAAGGCATAGCATTCCGCAGCTCTCTACAGTTCCCCCTTTTTGTTTTAGACGCATCAGGCAAGAGTAGAGGTCTGATCTCTGATATTAGAAATAAATTGGGACTTTGTACAGATGTTCATTTAGGTGTCATCCACCCAAAGAGCATCAGACCGTCCGATACCTTTTTCTCAGAGGCGGGACCTGGGGCATCAACCCGCATGCAATCAGACATGCTCTTCTCTGGGTCCAAAGCGGCTGACCCTGAGTGCAGTGCTTAGCCTCGCATCCTGAGCGTATCATTTTAGCTTTTTATGGTATCCAACCATGCTTGGGGAGAATGTCCTGCTTCAATGGCTGTAAAGGCCTGAATGATCATGGCTGCATCACACTGTTGTGAGACTCTAATCTTGCATATATACCACAGGCAAACCAAGGAGACCAACACCAGAAGGCCTGCTAACTCTCCCATGCCCACCCATTCCTTCAGATGATTCATGGCTGCAGCAATCCATGTTGATAATCCTCTGGCTAGTCCTGCGTCCACTCCGGTAGAATTTACTGTGACAATGGCCACTCTCAGCTGCTCCATCGTAGTATCGAATTCTCCAGTCCAATTACCTAAAATATAGCTCGACAATTGTTTAGACAGATTTGCAGCGCAGGAAAAATTCTCATGTTGTATGCTAGTGACACAAAGTCCAGCATACTTTCATTGACAGCCAGGTTGAGCGATTTGCCATAGGGTATCAATTTGCTCCTGCAAGAGGTCAATCCTCTGATTGAACACCATCAACAACTCTCTCTCTTTATGGTATTTTTCCATAAAACTTTGTTGTAATTATTTGTACCCCTAAAAGAGCACAAGGAGCCTTTAGTTTTCACCCTTACCTCTCAGCACCTACCACAAAGCATTGCGGCTACCGTCCGTAAAAACAAAGCAATAACAAATGGATTGGTACTCATTTCAGAAACGCATGAACGATCTAAGATGTGATCTTAATTGACATACAGGTGTGGGGAATGCTACTGCCTGTGTCCTACATGAAGTTATCTATGTCATCGGCGGCCACTGTGGCTACAGAGGAAGCTGCACGTATGACAAGGTTCAGAGCTACAACTCAGACATCAACGAATGGAGCCTTATCACTGCTAGCCCACACCCAGGTAACAAGAATCCTATTTCAAGTACATGACTGCATCTGTAGTTGGGAACACTGCACAGAGATTAAGGCTGGGCGAGTGTGCCTTCTCTTTCAGAAGCGTGTTCACTCTGGATTTCAAGGACTGTTACACACCTGCTCCTAGACATGCACAGGCCTGTATGTGTGCTACCTTAATAGTCATAAAGAAAAGTATTGTGTGTCAAAGGGATGCCCTGCTTCTGGGGTGTGTGTGTGTGTGTGTGTGTGTGTGTGTGTGTGTGCGCGCGCACGTGCCAGAGTAGGATGTCAGATGTATTCCTCAGTTGCCTCAACACTTTAATTTTTGAGACAGGGTATCTCTCTGAACTTGGAGCTTCCCTGTTTGGCTAGATGGGCTCTCTACGGTCGTTCTGTCCCCGCACTTCCGTGGCTGGGATTAGAGGCATTCGCTGTTGAGCTCAGCATTTCATGGGAGCGCTGGAGATCTGAACTTGGGTCTTCATGCTCACCTAGCTATCTCCTTGGCCCCTTTTTGCTCTCTTTCAGTTTTAGCCTTTCACGTGGGGTTGGGAGTACAAGTGAGTGGTAAGAGCGTGTATTTAGTGTGTGTGGGACCCTGGGTTCAGCTTCACTGTGAAAGAGTGAATAGTCTAGACTTTTACAGTCACGCCATATGTTTAAGAATTTGCATTTAGATGAAGTCATATCATGTCACCTTACTGTTTTGAATCTTCTCTCTCTCTCTTTTTTTTTTTTTTTTTTTTTTTTTTTTTTTTTTTTTGCAGAGTATCAGGCTTTTAGTGGGTCACTGGAGAGGAAAAATAAAAATCTGCAAGCTTAAGATATCTGTGACCAACAGCAATAGCTAACATGCTTGAGTGCACCCTGTGCGGGTTAGGGTTTGACTGAGCACTTTGCATGCAGTGTTATCCTAAGTTCTCACTGAAATTCTGCGCAGAGGCGTTGTTATCGTTGATTTACATATTTGGAAATGGAGGGTCAGTAATTTAGAAAAGATGCAAAGATTTCCCCAAACCACACAGTTTGAAAGCGATGGCCCAGGAGCCACGGTACGCCAGTCTTGGTTCTGTAGTCCGCAGCCGGCCGCTGCCAACGAGCATCTCTATTGCTCTCAGCCCACGTCGCTGCCTCTGCCTCCACCTCCTGCATCTGTCCCATCTCACCTGCGTCTGGTGCTGTATCTCTGGTTGCTAACACCCTCACATCAGAGACTTTAGCTGCAGGCCGCCCTGGCTCTGAAAACATAGCTTGTGTGGATATTGGTCTTAGTAGCCCAGCTGTATCGCCTAGTCTAGATGAGACTCCCATCACTTTCTATGGTGTTTGACAAAGTTGTTGGAAAGTTGTAATAGTAGGTCATTCTTGGCAGTGGCTGATGCTTATTTGGTACTGGCTAGGCATACTATTCCAGTCACTTTACATGTATTAATCTGTTTATATTTGTCATCTTTACAATACCTCAGTACAGTACCTGAGGCAACCAGTTTTGTTCAGAAAAGGTGTATCTAGCCCACAGTGTGGAGGATGGAGGATCTTCTTCAAGACTGGTTGCCACTTTGGTCTGGTCCCTGACGGAGCAGGAAATGGTGATGTCAGGAGCAGGTGTTAAAGCGGAAGTCACCTCAGCAACCACTGAGGAAGAAGAGAGAGAGGACTGGTTGGCGTTAAACAGTGCTTTTCAGGGGCCTCCCCTAATGTCCCACCTTGTTGTAATCCATAGCACCTCCTAATATCAGTGTCCTGGGCAGTAAGTATATATTGTCTCTTGGGAGGGAGGCATTACCCATATTCAAACCACAGCACCACTATTTACTTATTTATTTGTTTGGTGTGTTTGTGTGTGGTGTGCACGCTCGTATGCGAGAGTACACACGTGCACATGGTGTACTGGCACACAGAACACCCATGTGAAGGCCTGAGATATGGATATTGTCTTTGTGGTTGCTCTCCACCTTCTCCATTGAGGTAGGATCTCCCAGTGAACCCAGAGCTCACCGTTTGGGTTAGTCTGGCATGCCCTGGGGATCCTCTCCTCTCTGCCCCGTAAAGTGGGATTATGCCCATTCTGCATTACATGGGTTCTGGAGTTCTGAACTCTGGCCCTCAACCATGGCAGTATTTTACCCGCTGAGCCATCACCCCAGCCACATGGCCGTATTCAAACCTCACAGCAATCCTGCGAGCTAGGGAGGGGTTCTTGCGAACTGGCTTACAGGGGTTGAAGTGGTGACATTGCTTTGCTCAGACTCAGCCACCTAATGCCCAGTAGAAGGGTGGTTGAA
The DNA here is from genome assembly GCF_030254825.1 of Meriones unguiculatus. Classification (NCBI taxonomy): domain Eukaryota; kingdom Metazoa; phylum Chordata; class Mammalia; order Rodentia; family Muridae; genus Meriones; species Meriones unguiculatus. Next base: position 122,406,906 of record NC_083356.1, on the reverse strand, counting down.
CCCAGGTAGCCGGCCTGGGGCCAGTGCTCTGCAGCGTGTTCTCACTGGAACACCGTGTCAAAACCTCCATCCCACATGACCCTGCTTAGTTTGTGGTCAGACTTCACTCTCCAACAAACTCCAGCACCTGAGAAATCAGTGTAGGAAAAACCACAAAGAATCAATTAGAAAGCTGTTATTTCCATTAACATACTTAATCTGTATTGTACAAAGGGATCTATTTAAAAATAAGTGTCTCGGGACTAGAGAGACGGCTCAAAGGTTAAGAGTACTCGCTGCTCTTACCAAAGACCTCCATTTAGTTCCCACTGCCCACGTGATGGTTAGCAGTCCAGTTCTGGCCTCTGGACACCAGGCATGCACACGTCTACATATGTACACACATGCAGGCACTTACGCATAGACACAAAATAAAAATTAATTCAAAAAACAAAAATAAGTGTCCTACAAAGTCTATGAATTGTATATAATTTACTGTCTACTTGAAAAAAAAGAGTTAAAGCCAAGCACAGTGGCGCACGCCTGTAATCCTAGCACTGTGGGAGGCAGAGGCAGGCAGATCTCTGAGTCCAAGGCCAGCCTGGTCTACATAGTGAGTCCAAGCAGCCAAGGCTACACAGAGAAACTCTGTCTCAAAAAGAAAAAAAAAGGGGGGGGGAGGGGAGTCTAAAAGGCAATGTTACTTAGGCCTAAAGTTAGAAGGAACAAAAAATTGAAAATCAACCCAAAAAAGTACAGTGTAAATCAGTAGAAACACACAATTGTAGTTGTGAAGTTTTAATTTATATTTAAGTTTTCCTGATGAGGTTTTTTAGATGCTAATTAGCACCTCACACAGTACATTCTCTTGGCTGTCAGGGTGCATAAGCTATTTTTTGAATTGGCTTGTTACCAAAATTTAAAATTCAGAAGATTTCAAACAAAAATCATGGTTTGGGGCCTTTAAAGAAAAGTGGTGAGGACTGGCAACATGACAGTGTTCCCGCCGGCAGCAGAGATGACAGTCGAGGAGTAGCTGTCCTCGATAGATGAGGCCTACGGTTGTTCGTTCGGGCCACACCACAGACCAAAGGACTTGTGGGCTGCTCTTCTTATCCCCGGGCTGCTTCATATCAGGGTGCCTGGAGGAGCCAACAGAAGGAGAGAAACAAACACACTCTAGGTGAGGTAGACTCCCCACCACACGGCCCAGAAGTCCAAAGCTTCTACAGGGGGACACCCTTCATGATGGCCATGACAGCCAGAGGTCTCGGTAACTCGGATGCATGCTTTTCTCACTCGTGTCCCCGACTAGACTGGCAGGGTGAGCGCCACTGGGCAGGCTATCCTCGGAAGCAAGTGTCCTGGCTGACGCATCAGGTGGTCTGTCCTTGGTCACAAGGTCGCCAACACCCTGAGAAACCTACCCCGCTTCCCCGCTTCCCTAGTTGAACGTCCTGTCGGGAGGACGGTACCGCCGCTGTCTTGAAAGCTGATAGGTGTCCAGCTCCGTGTGTTGGGCAGTTCCCGGAGAGATAGTGGTGAGAGGGGTGGCTTCCTTCTTGTCATTGTGCATAGCGTTGATGAGGATTATGGCCCAGAGGGTTAAGCAGCAGGCGCAGGTCATCTGAGTCAGGTGGGCAGCACAGTGCAACAGAATCAAAATGTCACCACGTCTATTTTGGGGTTCTGAATTGCAGAGCTATTTACTGTGTTTGTTTTCGGAATGATCTTGTTCTTTTTTCTTTTTTTTTCCTTCCAAAAAGAATATGGCTTGTGCTCAGTTCCGTTCGAAAACAAGCTCTACTTGGTCGGCGGACAGACCACGATCACGGAGTGCTATGACCCGGAGCAGAGCGAGTGGAGAGAGACGGCGCCCATGATGGAGAGGAGGATGGAGTGCGGGGCTGTCATCATGAACGGGTGCATCTATGTAACAGGAGGGTACTCCTACTCCAAGGGCACGTACCTCCAGAGCATCGAGAAGTACGACCCAGAACTCAATAAGTGGGAAATAGTGGGCAACCTCCCGAGTGCCATGCGGTCCCACGGATGCGTTTGTGTGTATAATGTCTGAAGGAGTCCACGGGACTCGGGGCATAGTGAAAAAAAAAACTCAGAGTTTGGGGTACCTTGTTATCGTGACGTAGCCCGTGCTGGGGCATTGGAGAATTTAATTCTAACTCTGCACTGTCTCCAGACCCAGTGATTATGGGAGTAATGTAAGAAAAACGTTGTGTTTGTATACAGTTCAAATAGGAGAGTTAACCCCTCCTAGAGTCTCTGCTTTTAAAGGTAGATTGGAGTATTTGACACTTGGTAAAGGCGAAAGGCCTGTGCAGTGAACTTTTCTTCCTGGGTAGTATCAAAACACTGGGTATAGGTCAAAACCATTCATTCTGAATTTGGAAGTGTCTGGTAAGAGCCCCTGACATACCTGGGCACGGTGGCGCACACCTTTAATCCCAGAGGTGGGCAGATCTGAGTCGAAGGACATCAAGGCCAGCCTGGTCCACATGGCAAGTTCCAGGCCAGCCAGGGGTACAGTGAGACCCTGTCTTTAAAAGCCTGCAATGTGCCCATGGTCTTTTGTGGGTCTCTAGCTGGTAGGAATTTGAAATGTAAAGAGAGAACCTTCTCTACCTCTACAAAACAACACTTAAAATTGTTTCCCTTTAGAATGAGTCAGGATGTGGATTTACTTACAGCCTTTTTCCCTTTGTGGTGTATATAATTTATTGCTAGCATTCTTTATTTCCTATCAAAGCTACAAGAACTAAACACTGTACAAATGATTGCTACTGTTCAAAGACTTTACAACTCAATTTAAAAGACTAGCAAGTCTAAAAAGACAGAGAAGACAGTCAAATATTTTCTGATGCTAAGGGCTGTGTTTAATTTTTGGTGCGGGTGTAGGTTGCTAGTTTAGGTATCTGGCTTCAGCATGTTGGCAAATCCTCTTTTATAGTTAGGTGTCTGCAGATAAAGAGCCAGAAAGCATGTAGAACAGCTGTGATGCAGTGGAAAATATGTTGACAAGAAGAATTTGCTTTAATTTGCCAGCTCTGCTGCTAACAAGATTTTGGGACTTCAATCTCTGAACCCATCTGTGACTAGAGCTTCCTGACGCATGTACACTGGCATTTTGAGACATAGATTTTTCTAGATCAAGAGCCCCTCAAATCTTTGAAGCCAGATGAGGCCTGGGTGACCTGTGAGCCAGATATACCCTTTTTCATCTTCTGTGTGCCTGCAGGGTCACTTCCCAAATGTGCCATAACTTGAGAAGGGGTAGAGTTGGCTTGTGGGGGCACTGCCTAACTCATCTAAATGTGAGTGGTCTATGAGACCATCTGCTCACGGTTGGTTGGTTTTATCGATTTTGTTTTGTTTTTTTAAGAGATGTACTTATTTTTACTTTAAATAAAACTACTTCTGATTTTAAAAAAAATTTCAAGAAAACTATTTAATATTCACTTCAGGTAGCATTTTAAACAGACTCAACCCTTTGGAGTTGCTACATGGTACTTTTTATAAAGAGGCATAAGAGGGACCATAGTGGGCTAGTGAGCTGACTCAGTAGGCGAGAAGGCTCACTTCGCAGGCCTGAGGCCTACACGAAACCCTTAGCACCCACTGTGGAAGGAGAACACGTAGTCCTGAGAGCTGTGCTCTGCCTTCCACGTGTGTGTTGTGCCATGTGTAAGTACACACACACACAATGGAAGTAAATGTAAAGATTTTTAAATGATTATATCCTCTGCCCAGTGAGTTCTCATTATTTTTAAGCTAAAGAATGCTGAAAAAAATATAAATGCATGAGAATGTTTATGTCTGCATTATAAATAGTAGCAACAATATGGAGAAAAATCTCTACGTTAAAGAAAGTGTGCTAATGAAATAAAGTCTACTGCCATGAGAATAACTGTTTGGAAGACTGTAGAAGTATGATGTGTCACTGCTAATCTGTGGGAGCTAGTGCCCACAGTAGGCCTGTGACTGTAAGGCCTTCATGCATGTGGACGGTGATGTGCTAAATAAACTCAAGGTGTTTGTGGAAGGGGATGTGGAATGGTTTTAAATTTATTAGATTTTTTCCTTTGTTTTTTTCAATAAAAATAAATAAGTCACTGTATGTGTGGTTAAGAGTTGCTTACGGGGACTGGAGAGATGGCTCAGAGGTTAAGAGCACTGGCTGTTCTTCCAAAGGTCCTGAGTTCCATTCCCAGTACCACATGGTGGTTCACAACCATCTATAATGAGATCTGGTGCCCTCCTCTGGCATACAGGCACACATGCAGACAGACACTGTATAAATAATAAATAAATACATCTTTAAAAAAAAAAAGAGAGAATAAAGTATAATTAATAAAGAAAAAAGGAAATAAAAAAAGAGTTGCTTACATTTGAGCGAACTGGGCTGAAGCAGTCTAAATCAGTGAAATAAATTATATCCCATTAGAATCTATAACTTTAATGGTAGGCTATTTTATTGTTTTCTCAAGAACATTTAATGCTGGGAAAACAGGACACTGCCCAGTCATGTTTCACAGTTTGCTTGGGGGAGCAGCTGAGAACAGTTGCAGTCACTTTCCCGTCCTTTGCCAACTCCTCTGGATCCTGTGGATGCTGAGGTCCACCGCCTCTCCTGTGTGATCAGCAACAGTGCAGCCCCTGCTGGGTTTCGCGTCCAGGCCCTCCTCATCTTGTTTTCAGTAGTCTCAGTATCCGGTCTCTCCATGTGTGTATCGTGTGTATGGACTGGACAGCAGTTTCACTGTCTACAGAAAAGGCATGCTACACATGCTTGACCAATCTTGTAAACGGTGTGTGATGGGGACATTTAATTTACGGCTTTTTTAAAAAACCCTGCTTTTTGCTATTGATTTGCATGTGCAGGAAGGTACACACACTTCTGTCAGTTGCCCCGACTTTCAAATCACTGCAATATAAATAAAAGTATGTATTTGGTATTAATTTAATATTTAGGTTTAGTGTGTTTGGGTTTTGTTGTTATTATTTTGTTTTTGAGACTCTCATTGTGTGGCTGTGGTTGCCCTGGAATTCACTCTGTAGACCAGGCTGGCCTCCACCTCAGAGATCTGCCTGCCTCTGCCGCCAAGTGCTGGGATCCAAGGTGTGCACCACTATGCCCAGGGTCAGTGTTTGAATTTAAAGGCCATTGCTTTGAAAAGGCGAGCACTTTGCTTGCAAAACAAAATTGCAGAAATTATTTTACTCATAACTTAAGATAACTTTGATTTTTAAAAGTTGCCGTTTCTCATAGGTTATATTTTGGGTCATTCAGCTGGAACCGAAAGAGAGTGAACATCTAGGGCACTTACTTGCTGCTTAAAGGCATAGTAGCCTCTGTTTTCAAATTCATGCCCATTACCAGCTGAATGTTTGTTTCCCCAACGTTCATGCATTGACTCTGTAGCCTTATACTTGAAACAGGAAGAATGCCCCAGAAGTCATTAAGGCCATGTGATACCCTGAATACAGGCTTTCACCCAGTAGGAAAGTGTCTTTACAAGTCACCAGAAGACCTGCTCACACACGCGCCTGCTCTTACACACTTGCTCATGCGGCCTGTGAACTTGGTGGCCATTTCTTCTGGCCTCCAATTCTTCAACAAACACATCTTTGGTCTCCCTGTCGGTGGTGCCTTGCTATGGCAGCCTGAGCTGACAGGAGCGAGGTACACAGTAGAGTGCTCTGTATGTGGTGGAGGTGGCAGGGAGAGGTCGATAGCCCTCTCACCCGTCACACGTGCAGAACCACCACCATCTGTTTTTTTTGTCTGGAAAGCCTGAAACTCTTTGAGCAGTTGGTGGCACATGCCTTTGATCCCTGTGGTCAGACAGAGGCAGGTGGATTTCTGTGAGTTCAAGGTCAGCCTGATCTACAGAGGGAGTTCTGGAACAGCCAGGGCTTCAAAGAAACCCTGTTTCAAAAAAAAAAAAAAGAAAAAACAGAACGAGAGAAAGAAAGAAAGAAAGAAAGAAAGAAAGAAAGAAAGAAGGAAAGAAGGAAAGAAAGAGAAAGAAGGAAAGAAGGAAAGAAAGAGAAAGAAGGAAAGGAGGAAAGAAGGAAAGAAAGAGAAAGAAGGAAAGAAAGAAAGAAGGAAAGAAGGAAAGAAAGAGAAAGAAGGAAAGAAGGAAAGAAAGAAAGAAGGAAAGGAGGAAAGAAGGAAAGAAGGAAAGAAAGAAAGAAGGAAAGGAGGAAAGAAGGAAAGAAAGAGAAAGAAGGAAAGAAAGAGAAAGAAGGAACTCAGAACTTCAGCTCTGTTTCTCAGGGAAACACATCATAGTTGCTTCCTCTGAGGAGTCAACCTAAAGACCAAATCTGTTGACCCTCTAGCTCCCTGCCTCTGTGATACACATAGCATCCCAGCCCTGGCCAATGACGAGTCTGGAGCCATTGCTGGCCAACTTCTCTGGTTGTTTGGTTGACAGGGGCTGAAAGAAGATGCCATAGTGACTAGAAATGAAAATGATAATACCTCAATTCCAGCCTTTCTTGCAGACTCAACCCTCCATTCTGCAGTGTGGATATGTTAGCTTTTTCTTCTTCCTCCTCCTCCCCCTCCTTCCTTCTTGAGTTGGGATTCTGTCTCTTGGAACCAAAAAAATCACACACTAATATCAAAAAGGTTTATGTGTAACTCAGAAGTGGAGCCCTTGCCTGTCATTTGTGAGGCCCTGTACAAGAAATATACAAGTCAACAACATATACCAAGGGGGGACTTTGCCCCTTTAAACAATTTAAATATTTTTGGAAAATACTGTGTTTTTCATGCTACGGCAGTGTGGTTGTTTGAAAAAGAATAGCTCCCATAGGCTCAGAAATTTGAATGCTTCAGGGAGTAGCACTACTTTTCAGGAAGGAGGAAGCACGATCTTGTTGGAGGAAGCCTATCACTGGGGGTGGGCTTTGCGGTCTCAAAAGCTCATGCCAGGCCCAGTGTCTCCATCTTCTGCTGCCTGTGGATCCAGATGTAGAACTCTCAGCTCCTCCAGCGCCATGTCTGCCTGTGTGCATCCATGCTCCCAGCCATGAGGAAAAAGGACTAAACCTCTGAAACTGGAAGCCAGCCCCAGCTAAATGCTTTCTTTTATAAGAGTCGCTGGGTCACGGTGTCTCTTCATACCAACAGAATCCTGTAAGACAAACAGACTACAAGTTTAGTAGCTTTAAACAGCGTAAACCTGGGCCAGTGACAAGGTGACTCAGCTGGTAAAGGCACTTGCTCCCATACCTAACAACCAAAGTTAGATTCCTGGGGCCCGCCTGGTGGAAGGGGAGAAGACATACTCCCCCAAGTTGTTCTCTGATCTTTGCATGTACACCCTGGCACATGCGTGTTCACACAAACAAGTAAATGCTAAAAAAGCCAGGTGGTGGTGCACAACTTTGATCCCAGCACTTCGGGAGGCAGAGGCAGGCAGATCTCTGAGTTCAAGGCCAGCCTGATCTACAAAGCAAGTCCAGGACAGCCAAGGCTACACAGAGAAACCCTGTCTTGAAAAAATTTTTTAAAAAAATCCAGGTGTGTTGTTATACACATTTAATCTCAGCATTCAGGAGACAGAGGCGGGCAGATTTGAATTCTAGACCAGCCAGTGATGGAGTGAGGCCATGTCACAAAACAAGATGAAAACAATAAAAATGTAAGTATTATGTCTCACCATGTCAATGTTAGCAACTTTTTTTTTTTTTTTTTTTTTTAATTTCAAATAGGTCTTATATGAAGCCCCAGCTAGCCTCAAACTCAAGACATTTCTATCTCCATCTCCCAGGGAGCCACTGTACCTGGCTGCAGTTTGAACTGGCTTTTGCCACCCAACCTAATAGATTCACAGCCTCCAGGCATTAGGACAGAAACATTTTTAAGGGAGCATTAGATAAAATACTGCCTCCCTTGACGTTGGCATTCCATTTGGTTGAATTTACCTCATGCTTTTCTGAAGAGGTCCTGACAAAGGGTTAAACAAGTCAGAACAGAACATGGGGAGCTGGTCACAGAAGAGAAAAAGCTTACGATGTAAATTTCATGTACGAAATAGCAGTGAACACAGAAATGTCAGTGAAACATTCTCAGTAACAAACAGGAGGGTTGTCGTTTATCAAAATGATGGATCAGAATGCCGACTGTCACTCAGAAAGTGAGCCGGGCTCGTCGACTCTTTCTTTGGTTCTCTGAGTCAGAACTTAATATTCTCTCTGGAGTCTCACAGGGATGAGAGCGCGCTGCCTGGGCCCCCTGGTGAATAGCGTTGGCTCTAATTGGCCACATCCTGAGAGCATTTGTGCTGCTCACTAAATCATACCCTGTTGGAAACATGACACTGCCGGTGTTTCAGCTTTTGTCTGAGGTCCAAACCAAACCACAAGATGATGGAACTTCTCTAAGTACCTAGAGTGTCTGTTGTTGGGAAATCTGAAATGCCAGGGTTGTATAAAGCAGATTTAACGAGGTGCAGCTAGTAATTATCCTGCCCCCAATCTTCACTCACCAGCATTTACAGGGCCAGCTGGGCGCATGTAATCTGTGAGCGCTCAGCAAAGCCTGTCAGGCGATAAATACATCTTTTGTTAGGAAGCCCACAGATAGACTCTATTTCTAGTTCTTTTCTGGACAGATAAACACAGAAAAGTGTTATTTGTAGCTTCCTGAATGTGTCTGGGGTTATTTGTGGCCTTCTTTTTTTTTGGGGGGTCAGGGTCTCCTGTATCCTAGGTTGGCCTCAAACGCACTGTATAGCAAAGGATGTCCTTGAATTTTTGACTCCCCTTCTCCTGCTTGAACACAGGCCTGTACCCACTCTTATGCAGTACTTAGGACAGAACCCAAGCTCTTATGCATGTCAGGCAAGCGCTGTATCCTTGGCCCTGGGCACATACCTCTTCTATCCTTCCAATTTATCGTCCTCAGACATTCCTCATCATGGACAGGACTGCTGTCTTCCCCGGCGAGGCCCTTAAGCATAGGCAGCCATTTGAGACCATTTGGATACAGTTAGTTTTTAAAAGTTACTGTTAAATAGAATAGAAACCTAGAAATCCATGTGTATTTGTTACGGTTTTTGTAGGCTGGCAGAGCGCCTGCTGACACAGAGACTAGCATGATGGGAGAGGCATGAGGAGGAAGAGCTTGAGGCCACTGCTTGTTACATGGCCACTGAGCCCAGGCTACTTCTCAGGCCTGCCTTCAGTGGCCTACTTCCGTCAACCAGGCCTCACCTTAAAGTTCCACTGTCTCCCAAAACAGAACTACCAGCTGAGAGGTAAGTGTTCAAACCTGAGTCTGTTTGTTGTGTTTTTGTTTTTGTTTTTATAATTTACTTAATTTTTATTTTATGTGCATTAGTATGAAGGTGTCAGATCCCTTGGAATTGGCGTTACAGACAGTTGTGAGCTGCCATGTGGGTGCTGGGAATTGAACCCAGGTCCTTTGGAAGAGCAGACAGCACTCTTAACCATTGAGCCATCTCTCCAGCCCCTTGTGTCTGTTTTTAAACATACTAAGGGGTGGGGAGGAGAGGGATTTGCTGCTCTGTGGAGGATGGGAGATTGATTCCCAACACCCACAGGTGGTTGTGGGGACTGGGGACTAATTCAATTCCTTTGTAAGAGCAGCACTCACTTTGTTTGTTTGTTTGTTTGTTTTTTGAAACGGGGTCTGTTTTTTGAAACAGACAAAACATGTCTGTCCTGGAACTTGCTCTGGCCTCAAACTCATACAGATCCACCTGCCTCTGCCTCCCTAGTGCTGGGATAAAAGGTGTGCACCACCCCAGCACTCACTCTTAACACTGAACCATCTCTAGCCCTTGTTGCAGTAGGGCTAAGAGGCACACTCTGGAAGAAAAGCACAGCAGGAGTGCTTCTTAAAGGAGTGTCGCCTTTTCCATTTCTATTCTCTATTTCCTACTTTACAGCATAAGGCTGGGGTTCGTGGAGGCTCAGCTGAGAGCTCAGAGAAAGATCCTACCACGTTTTGGAAGACCAAATCAACACACACACACACACACACACACAAATTATGTTCTAGTATCTTTGAGTAAATGGATGAAGGCAAAGATGCCCAGTGTGTTAGAGCATACTGAGTAGATGGAGCGTACCTCAGCGTTCATGAGGCTGAGGCTTGAGGACCTCAAGTTTAAATCTCACCTGGGCTTCCCAGGGAATTTCAGGCCTGCCGAGGCTGAATAGTGAGACCTTGTCTCAAACAAACTAGTTAAAAAAACAACAATAAAGTTGTGCTGCTGAGATGGTCAGTGGGAAAAGGCACTTGTTGCCAACCTTAGTTCAGTCCCGGAACCGTTCTCTGACTGACACATGCATGTGCCTGCACACACACACATGCATACACACACACAAAGTTATTGATTTTAAAACTTCTGCTTTTAGCTAGGTGTGGTGTCAAGCACCCAGCACTCCAGAGGTAGAGGCCGGCAGATCTCTGTGAGGTCCAGGACAGCCAGGGCTACACAGAGAAACCCTGTCTCAAAAAATAAATAAATAAACAAACAAACAAACAAAAAATAAGACCTCTGCTTTTTTCTAATTTTTGAAAAGGGGCTTACTATATTCCCAGGCTGGTTTTGAACTCCTGGACTCAAGGAATTCTCTCACCTCAGCCTTCAAAGTCCCTGGAACCCAGGGGCAATCACTATTCCCAATTTACAGAAGTAAGCTTTAGTTTTTGGCTATTAAGAGAAATTAGGGGTCTGGAGACATGGCTCATTTAGAGTATGCTTGCCTCACCTGTATGGCCCTCTGGGTTTTTTTGTTTTATGTTTTTTTTCTGCATTAAAAAAATAAAAAAGGGGGGGTTGGGGAGATGGCTAAGCAGTTAAGAGCCTTGGCTGCTCTTGCAAAGGATCTGGGTTCAATTCTCAGCATCCACATGGCTAGTCACAACTGTCTGTAACTCTAGTTCCAAGGGATCGACACCCTCACACAGACATACATATAAAGCAGCACATTTAAAGAGAAAATAAATAAATAAATAAATAAGGAAATACTACCAAGTTCAGGAAATTAAGACTGAGAAGATGAGAAGTTCAAGGTCATCTTTAGCTATAGTGAGTTTGAGGCCAGCCTGAGCTACATGAGAAAATGCCAAAGAAAAGGAAAAAAAGATAGAGCATGGCTTGGTGGCACACACCTTTGATCCCAGCACTCTCGGAGGCAGAAGCAGGCAGATTGTCGTAAGCTCAAGGCCAGCCTGGTCTACAAAGTGAGTCCAGGACAGCCAAGGCTACACAGAAAAACTCTTGTCTCGAAAAACAAAAAACATGAAAAGAAAAAAAAAAAAGAAGGAAGACAGAGTGATGAGTCCACCATCTGTATCTCCTTAGCAAAAAGATTTCTTCAAGGTTTAGAGCAGGAACCGCCCAGGGTTCAGAAACCCCACACAGATGCGAACACTAACTCAGCTTCATCAAATCAATGCACAACTGGTTAGGGATGCTTTAGGAATTTTCAGGAAGGCGTGCCCGGTAAGACTTACAGCCATCTCCTGACAGGGCACAGCTGCAGTTTTTGTGGGTTTGTGTTTGTTCCCTATGTGACTTTTTTACCCCACACACCTCTAGGAGCTCTGAGAGTTCCAACTGGGCATCTTTCCACAGTGGTATCTGCCTGCTGTGAACCTCTGTTTTTACCCCGTGACTTTTAAGAGGTTCTTGCAGTGGGATGAACTGAAATGTTGCTGTTTTTCAGTGCGGGAAGCCCAAAGTTTAATTAAAGAAGCAACTGCAAATGCTTAACAAAACATCTGTGAAGTATCGCCTCATCCTGTCTCATGATTCAGGGTCAGAAGGCACCAGGCATCCTTTCTCCTCTGTAAAACTCAGACACCGAGCAGATTTGAGAGAGAGAGAGCGAGGAGCGCCATCTTCCCGCATTTCCCTCCAACCTACCCACCCGGCAGACCCTTGGCTGGAAAATTGCCTTGAACTTCCCCAGGATTTCCTCATGAGCCAATGTTGGCCACACAGCCTGTGGGACACTGCAAGCCCAGTGTTCTGTAGTGGAACCCCATCTCACTTGGAGTTTATTTAATTGCGCACATCGCTGTAGCTATAGATAAACGACAAGAGGATGGCCATAGCCTGGGGAAAGCTCACAGGCAAACCGTGTCCTCACGATGCTCCTGGGTAAAAGTGCCTGCCACCAAGCCTGATAACCGAGCTTCAATCCCCAGGACCCACAAGACAATTCCAACAAGTCGTCTTTTACTTCTGTGCACACACCCTCCCATGGCATGCACACACACATACACACACACACACACACACACACACACAATAATATTTTAAATAATAATTATTATTTTTAAATATTTTTAAAATAATGTAATGATCTTTTAAAAATATTATTTAATATGTTTAAATATTAATGGTTGTTTAATATTTAAATGTATTAAATATTAAAAATGATTTTTATAATTTTAAAATAATGCAATAGTATTTTTAAATTGAAATAAAATAAAATACTATAAAGCGGGGCTGGAGAGATGGCTCAGCAGTTAAGAGCACTGGCTGCTCTTCCAGAGGTCCTGAGTTCAATTCCCAGCAACCACATGGTGGCTCACAACCATCTAGAATGGGATCTGCTGCCCTCTTCTGACAGCAGGCGTGCATGCAAATAGATAAATAAATAAGTAAATAAATCTTTTCAAAAACACTGTAAAGCAGCAAGAATTAAAATCCTGCTGTTGGATTTGAAAATAAAGGATTCTTCAGGCCAGTGAGAGGCTCAGCAAGAAAAGCACTTGAGCCGGCCAGGCTGGTGGTGAGTTTGATCTTCAGAGGCCTCATAAAGGTGGAAGGAGAGAACTGACTCCATAGTGTTGTCTCTGGACCTCGGCATGCATGGCATGAATGCCTCTAACACATACACATGCACACACGATAAATGATAAAAAAAAATTTTAAATTGTATAAATTTCATTTACATTGCTGTTTTGCCTCCATGTATGTCTGTGAGTGTGTCAGATCCCCTGGAAGTAGGATTACAGACAACTGTGAGCTGCCATGTGGGTGCTGAGATTTGAACCCAGATCCCTTTGGAAGAGAAGCCAGTGCTCTTAACTGCTGAACCATCTCTCCCAATAAACATTTTTAAAAGGAACCTTAGGGGGCTGGAGAGTTGCTCAGTGGTTAAGAGCAGTTGTTCTTGCTGAGGACCTGGGTTCTATTCCCAGCACCCAACCACATCTGCCACATCTGTAACTCCTGTCCTAGGGGAATTACACACCCATTTCTGACCAGGCACACATGTGATGCACATATATAGATGCACACAGGGTTTCTCTGTGTAGCTCTGGCTGTTCTGGAACTTGTTCTGTTGATTAGGCTGGACTTAAACCTTAAACTCAGAGATCCATTTGCCTCTGTCTGCCAAGTGCGGGGACTAAAGGCATGCGTCAGCACATTTGCCTTTAAAAAATAATAAAAAAAAAAGAACCTTAAATAAAAAACTTGAGGTACTGAGAAACTGGAAAATCTTGACATTGTATTATTGTATTACATTTTTCAAAACATTTCCACTGAGCCATCTCTCTGGCCCCACAAATTTTCTTTCGTGTGTGGGGCTGTGTGCTTACCCAGAAGTATGTGAATTGTTAACATTTCCAATGTCCAGTCCAGGAAAACATATTAAGACACAGGAGAGCCAGCAAGATGGCTCAGCAGGTAAAGGCGCTTGCTGCCGAGCCTGGTCTGAGTTTGATTCCTAGAACCCACAAGGAAGGAGAACACTGAGTCCCTTCAGGTCGTCCTCTGACCTTTACAGGAGTGCTGTAGCCCTGTAACAAAAGCCTGGCCTTAAACTGCCCCTGCCTGCGCTAAGGTGCTAGGATTACAGGCGTGTGCCTCGTGCCTGCCTAGATTGTTATTTTTGTAGTTTTGTCTCATTTTAGGTGTATGGTTGTTTTGCTGGCATGTTAGTCTCTGTGTAAGGGTGTCTTTGGAGATCAGAAGAGAGGCTCTGGGTCCCCTAGAACTTGAGTTTGGGACCCACAAGTCTCCATGTGGGTTCTGGGTCCTGCGGCAAACCACCCAGGATTCCTAACTTCCGAGCTGCCTCTCCAGGACCTGTATTTCCTAAGAATGCCCTTTAGCCTCAAATTATACAAACTTCAAGTCTCTCCAGCCCAAGATGTGTTCCTAAGATATCAAAGTACAATAAGTACTGTAAAGATGAAAGTAAGATATCATTGTGACAGAGGTATTGTGCATACAGGGTGGCCAGCCAAGGCCTCTCTGATAAGATGACAGCTGTGCCGAGACCTATCGAGAGCCCTGGAAACAGTAAGCACAGAGGCCCTGAGAAGTCTATGGTATACTCGTTATCCAAAGGGACTTTTCCTAAACTCTTTTTAATATCTACAAGGAGCATATTAATAAATGTGTATGCTCACTGAGCAGTCAATTCTTTTTTTTTTGTTTTTGTTTTGTAGGTTTTATTTATTTATTTATTATGTACATAATATTCTGTCTGCATGTATGCCTGCATGCCAGAAGAGGGCACCAGATCTCATTACAGATGGTTGTGAGCCACCATGTGGTTGCTGGGAATTGAACTCAGGACCTTTGGAAGACTTTGGCTCTTAGCCTCTAAGCCATCTCTCCAGCCCCTATTTATTTATTTACTTATTTACTTATTTGTTTGTTTTTTTGTTCATTGAGACATGGTCTCTCTACATAGCCCTGGCTGGCTTGGCACTCACTCTGTAGATCAGGTTGGCCCCAAACTCCTTTAGATCTGCCTCCTCCTTGCAAGTGCTGGGATCAAAGGCATGCACCACTGTGCCTGGGGAGCAGCCAATTCATGAGAAAAGTGAGAGGTTGCATCTAGCCAGCAGAGACTACTGGGACATGGATTCAAGCCAATAGAAGGTCTTTATTAGCTGGCCAGCGACTACACTGGGTGTTAAGGGAAGTGGATGTAATCCTGAGCGTTTCTCAGGGTGGGATTTTAAGTACAAAAACCACACCCTCGGTTGATATACCTCAGTTAGCAAGAAATAGAACTACAGTCTCGAAAAAACAACGTTAATGCATTTAGAGTCTTTCCCAAAACGATGGGACTTTGATGGATTCAGTCTTTGTCCTGGTTTGGCAGAGGTTGCTGCCCACATGCTGGGTTCTAAGGCCTGAATAGTACTTCCATCATGGCGCCAGTTGTGCTAAGGTCTGGGGACTTGTTACAAGGTGAACAACTTCATTACTTTGAAATAAAACTTGGACTGAGGATTATACAAAAACTGTATACATCCACATGTGGGCTTTTTTCCTTTCTCTCTTAAGTTTGATGCGTGTGTGTATGTGCATGCCACTGCAGGGTATAGAGGCCAGTTTTGTACAGTTGGCTCTCTCTTTTACATGAGTTTCAGGGATCTGAAACCCAGGTCATCAGCTTGGTTAGCAAGCACTTTTTCCTGCTGAACTATCTCATTGCCCTCACCCCGCTTTTTCCTTTTTGGAGGCAGGTTTTCATGTAATCGGGCTGGCTAGGTTAACCATGTGGCCAAAGATGACCTTAAACATCTATCCTCTTGCCTCCACACCCCAAATGCTAGGGCTGTAAGCGTGTGCCACCACACCTGGTTTATGAAAGCTGGGACGGAGCCCAGGACTTCACGGACACTAGGTAAGCACTGCGCCAACTGACTTACAGTCTCATCCCCTGACTTCTTGGCAACTGCTGCAGTTTGAGAGTAATTAGGTCCTCTCCTTTCTGTTCGTGGTCCTATCCATTCTTTTGCTTATTTGTTTGTTTTTCAAGACAGGGTTTCTCTGTGTAGCTCTGGCTGTCCTGAAATTCACCCTGTAGAACCAGGCTGGTCATCTCTAACTCCAAGATCCACTTGCTTCTGCCTTGAGTGCTGGGATTAAAAGTGTGGGCCACCACCACTCAGCCGTTTACCTATTCTTTAAGTCATGTAAAACTTGCCCTGCTCAGAGACAACGAGGCCCAAACAGGAAGAACATCCTCTACCCCTTCTCCCTCCACCCCCCCAACTCCCAGCTGTTTTTACAGTAAACACTTAATTAAAACAATGTTGGTGCACTCCGAGTTATTTTAAGAAAAACAGTGCTGAGAGGGGGGTGGCTGAAAGATCAAAGACTATTAAATGACACAGAATTAATAATAATATGTTTTGTTTTTTTTTTTTAAGTTTTAAACCAGTCTATCCTGTTTGTTCCCTGACCACCTTCTAAAGGGATACTTGTTAAAGAGGCACAATGAACCTTAACTCTGAGGCACAGGGGGCACAAAGCAGAAGGGTCTCCTTTTTTTTTTTTTTTAACTTTTTGATCTTTGAGGGCCAGCTGATAGTGGGCATCCTGTGTATGTTAATGGAAAGAAAAATTATTGTTGAGAACCAACAAGATTGTTCAGCAGGGAAAGGTACTTGTTGCTCCGTCCCTAGAATCTATGATGAAAGGAGAGAAATCCTGAAAAAGTTGTTCTCTGTCTTCCCCTTGTACATGCTATACACACACACACAAATAACAATAATAATTGGGGTAAAACTGATAGCAGGCAGCATTGTTCTCTACTGCCTGCCAAAGTTTAATTTTAATTTCATATTTGCATTTTGCATTGTCTTTCTAGGATTTCTTTTTTTTTTTTAAGAGGAGAAGGAAAAAGAAATGACAAGATAAAGCTGGGCAGTGGTGACACACGCCTGTGATCCCAGCACTAAGGAGGCAGAGGCAGGTGGATCTCTGTGAGTTCGAGGTCAGCCTGGTCTACAAAGTGAGTCCAGGTCAGCCAGGGCTACATAAAGAAGCCCTGTCTCAAAAAACAAAACAAAAAGCAAAACAAACAAACAAACAAAAACCACAAGAAAGAAAGAAAGAAAGAAAGAAAGAAAGAAAGAAAGAAAGAAAGAAAGAAAAAGAGAGAAAGAGAGAAAATAAAAACAACCAAAGCATGGAGACTCCCTAGGTTCCCAGCCCATGCCATGCAGTAGCAGGGGCCGGCCTGCCTGACCATGGATGTCACAAGCAAGCCGTATGACAGTACACATGTACAGCATGGGTCATCTTATTTCAGGGTGGTCACCTCATGTGGTGATAATGTTTCTGGGCAGGGAGCCTGGCACTCTCTGCTCCTTTGAGTTGGCAGATGTCCCACAGAACTGGTAAGAAATGAAAACTTGGTGTCTTCTATAGGAAATACAAGAAAGACAAAGGAGCCCAGACCCACCGTCCTGTCCCCTGCCCCTCCCCACCTCTTAGTTTATCCAGAACTAAGTACAAACAATTTGAATGACAATCTGTGTATTTGAGAAAGTACAAGAATGTGCCCTGATCCCAACTGGTGGAAATTAGCCTGTTCAAATCATATTTTTATAGAATTGTATTGTTTTCACAACTGTATTTGTAGTTTGTGTGTCTGGTGTGTGTTGGTGTTGGTGTTGGTGGCTGATCCTAGGGTGCCATAGTACTCCTGTGACAGTCAGAGAACAACTTGCAGAAGTGAGTTCTCTCTACTATGTGGGTGCAGGGGCTAGAACTCATTTTGTCTCTCTTGCCAGGAGATCTATTTACCTGCTGAATTATGTATGAGTAGGGGCCTTTTCTGAAGCCACCCTAGCTCCCTAATAATTGGTACAGAGACCTACTCGATTTATTCAACAGGCTTTAAGTTCTATAATTGGGCAGATATGATCTATTTGAACCCAGTTATGCCAATCTGGCTACTTCCCAGCCATGTGCCCATTCCTTGCCATTTCAGTTTAGCCTTGGCTGCTTCCCTGTATTTCTCTGTTCTCATGATGAACTCCTCATGGGACTGTCTCTGTCTCTCTCTCTCCTCTTCCCTCTTCTTTCTCTCTGCCCCTTGCTGGGATTTGAAGTCTAGCCTTTCTATCTCCTCTGTCCAGTGATTGGCTGTTCAACTTTTTATTAACCAGTCAGAGATAATTGGGGAGCATTCTTTACACATCAAGACAGGAGAGTCTTCATAGAAATGACAATGCCCACTTGAGCATCTGAATACACAGTGCTCAAGATCATCTACCAACATTTCCCTATAGGGCATTTTACTGATCCTAGAATTTTAAAATAGAACAGGAGATTAGTCAATGAGTTATTTAGTCTATCTACATGAGAAGCTTTGTGGTTGTTGTTGTTTTGGAAATGGGTCCCATGTAGCTTTTGGAACTCACTATTCAGTTGAGGAGGACATTGAACTTCACCTCCCAAGTATTGGAATAACAGACGTGCATTACCACACTGGTCAAGACTATATTAGCACATCATCATTCCACACACATGGTTTTCCAAGGTTGAGGTGAGAACCCACAGGAACGTGTTCTGTCAGTGGTGCCTGAGATGGTTCATTTGTTGCCCTGTGAATGTGGATGATTTGCTTCCCCAACAGCCACCTAAGCTGCCATCACTGTGACTTGAATACGGTCCTGAGTCTTCAGCCAAGTCTCTTAGAAAGGTTAGAAAGGTGAAGTGTGGCTGAGCACCCTTGCATTGTGAACAGTGTCATAGAGCTATGGAAGTTTCATCTTTATACTTGGGGAACCCTGAGATGCTGGCCTCTTATGAGGTGGTGACCCGGAATGGATGTCAGAGCGCTCGTGGGCTGATTCTAATAATACAGAGTGTCCAGAGGGAGACCTGGCCTTAATACTTCTACAAAATGGTAATGGCCGCTCTAGTTGGGGAAGGGGGGGATGCCGAGAGTGGTAGAAGATGGCCACCTTCTCAAGAAATAATGTCTGATGGCAGACCTGAGAAGGGCTGGCTTGACCTGTCTCTCCACCCTTTCTCCAAAACCCCTTCTACGTACCTTGCAGAGTTTGCAGTTCCAAATGTATAATAAACATGTGTTCCCTGTCCCTAACCTTACACAGTGTTTCTCTTTACTCCTAGGCCTTAGTGTGTGTGGCTGTCCCTCTCCCCAAGACACTGCTCCCACCCCCACCCCCACCCCTCACCCCAGTTGTGGCTTTTAAGAGTGGTGGGGTTTGTTTTTGTTGTTGTTGTTATTTGGATTTGTTTGTTTGTTTGTTTGTTTGTTTGGTTTGGTTTTTGGTTTTTCGAGACAGGGTTTCTCTGTGTAGCCCTGGCTGTCCTAGCCTTGCTTTGTAGACCAGCCTGGCCTTGAACTCAGAGATCCACATGCTTTTACTGGGACTATAGGTGTAAGCCACCATGCCTGCTGAGGGGTGTTGTTTTTAACAAAATCTCAACCATTCAATTTTATCATTAAAGTCTCAGGAGCCAGATGCTGGGGTAAAAACCCGCTAGCTCAGAGAGGCAGAGAAAGCACCCAGCTGACTTTCCTTCTCAGCTGTCCCCAAAGGAGAGCTTCTTCTCCATGCCACCTCATAAAAAAGAAAACCCTCAAACTCAATGACCCTCCCTTCTACTTCCTGTGCATCTCTCTATCTATCCTCCAGACTTCCTTTGATTCTCTATGTGTTTTTTTTTTTTTTTTTCCCTCTATGTTCACTCCCTGTCAATTGATTGCTTGTTCTGCCTCTTGACCTCTGGTTGACTTCATTTAATCCTATCTTGGATTAAAAATGTGTGTTAGGGCTGAGCTACACTGCAACTAGAAACAGGTTTTTCTAGTAAACAGCGCAATCTTGGGGTACACAGTGTGATCAAATATCTTGCAACAGAGGGGAACAGTTACTCCCCATGTAATCTGTCTTCTTCCAAGCCAGAATGTGGCTGGCTGATTTTTCCTCCCTGACCCACTGTCACTTGCAAACTATTCCTCTTTCTTTCCTAAAAAGCCTCCACAGGCATGGTGTCACACTTCTTTAATCCCAGCACTCAGGAGGTAGAGGCAGGTTGATTGCTGTGAGTTCAAGTCCAGCCTGGTCTACAAAGTCTAGGATAGCCAAGGCTACATGGGGAAACCCTGTCTCAAAAAAAGGGAGGTGATAGGGCTGGAGATATGGCTCAGAAGTTAAGGGCACTGGCTGCTCTTCTAGAAGTCCTGAATTCAATTTCCAGTAACCACACGGTGGCTCACAACCATCTATAATGAGATCCTGTGCCCTCTTCTGGTGTGCAGGTATACATGCAAGCAGAACATTGAAAACAAAACAAATAAATCTTAAAAAAAAAAAAAAAAAGCATCCACAGTCTACAGATTTCTCAGCTACTCCTTTTTCCTCCTGGCTGTTCATTTGCTGAAGACTTGACAGTGACTCGTAGTCTTCCTTTTAATCCTGACTCTTCTCGTTTTAATTTAATGGCTTCTCATGAATCTCGGAAGAGACGTAACTTTTAGACATTGTTGAGACTGTGATAGACTATGGGGACTTTTGAAGTTGGACCTAATGCATTTTGTATTATGCACAAGTCTATGCGGGCATGGAGTGGAATGTGGTGGTTTGAACAGGAATGGCCCCGTAAACGAGTGTGTTCGTTTGCTTGGCCCACAGGGAGTGGCACTGTGTAGGAGGTGTGGCCTTGTAGGAAGTGTGTCACTGTGGAGGTGGCCTTTGAGGTCTCATATATATGCTAAAGCTCTGCCCAATTTGGAATTCAGTCTCCTCCTGGCTGCCTGTGGATCAAGATGTAGAACTCTAGGTTCCACCAGCACCACATCTGCCTGCACACTGCTATGCTTCCTGCCGTGATAATAATGGACTAAATTGCTGAAACTGTGAGCCGGCTCCAATTAAATATTCCCTTCATAAGAGTTGCCGTGGTCATGCTGTTTCTTCACAGCAATGAAACCCTAACTAAGAAACTTTCTTTACCTTAACATCTTCTTTTCTTTCTTTCTTTCTTTCTTTCTTTCTTTCTTTCTTTCTTTCTTTCTTTCTTTCAATTTTGTTTTGTTTTTTGTTTTTTGGTTTTTTTTAATTTTATTTTTTTCTTATCAGTCACATTTTATTAACTCTGTATCCCAGCCATATCCCGATCCCTCATTCCCTCCCAGTCCCTCCCTCCCTCCCTCATCTCCACCGTGCCCCTTTCCAAGTCCACTGATAAGGGGGGACCTCCTCCCCATTCATCTGATTCTGTTTTATCAGGTATCTTCAGGACTGGCTGCAAAGCCCTCCTCTGTGGCCTAACAGGACTGCTCCTCCCTTGGGGATGGGGAGGTCAAAGAGCCAGTCATTGAGTTCCTGTGTTTTTTGTTTTTTTAAGACATGGTTTCTCTATGTAACTCAGACTGTCTTGGAACTCACTCTGTAGACCATGCTAGCCTTGAACTTAGAGATCACCCTGCCTCCAAAGTACTGGAATTAAGTGTGCACCATCACTGCCTGGCTAAAATTTTCAACCTTCCTTTTTTTTTTTTTTTTCCATTCTCATGTAGCTGACTTGGGGGAGAAAGAAAACAAAACATAAGTTTCTCTGTTTATAAGTAGCAAAGAGAGACCCTATTCTAGCCATCAAATCCTCCTCCATCTGCACCTCCCACCCCTCTGAATAAGGCAGACGGCAGCATTTTTAGGTTCTGAAGCATTTCTTGCTTTCTTGGGGATGTATCCTTGCAATTCTCCATGCTCTCATTGTTATTAGTTTCTTTTTTTTATTATACGGACTTTACCTTTTATTATATGGACTTTACCTTTTTTGTTTTGGAGACAGGGTTTCCCTGTAAAGCTTTGGCTGTCCTGGAACTTGCTCTGTAGACTAGCCTGGCCTTGAACTCACAGAGATATGCTTGCCTCTGCTTCCTGAGTGCTGGGATTATAGACATGAACCACCAGCTTCCAAGCAAAGTTTTTTATTATTAGATGCTTTTTGTAGATGTCAGTAGCTTTGTAAAGATGCAGGTAAGCATCTTTTCTGACTCTAAACTGTGTGCTTTGTGAAGGGCATTTTAGCAAGCTACGACTATCCTCTCATATCACCATAAACTCTTGAGTTTTTTTTCTCTGTTTATAAAGTCCTGGCCAGGGGTGGTGCATGCCTGTAATCCCAGGGAGGCAGAGGCAGGAGGTTCTCTGTGAGTTCGAGGCCAGCCTGGTCTACAAAGTGAGTCCAGGACAGCCAAGGCTACACAGAGAAACTGTCTCAAGAAACCACTACCAACAACAACAACAAAAAAAGTATAGCTATTAAAATTGATGGCTTCTGGCAAGGGTGTGAATGGGAAAGGACTCAGTGTTCTTTAAGGTGCTGGCCTCTAGGAGTTTGACCATGGTCCAGTGAGCATATTGGACAACACAAACTGAATGTTCTTTTTTTTGGGGGGGCGGGGAAGAAGGTTACAAGGGTGGGTGGTGTACCTTGGAGGACTGGGAAGTGAGTGTGATCAGGGTGTATGATGTGAAATTCCAAAATAATCACTAAAAATATATTTGAGAGAAGGAAAAGAAGGTATATTAAGCAGCTCTGGTGATGTAGACCTGTACCCCAGCATCTGGAGATTGAGGTGGGAGGATCAAAAGTATAAAGTCAGCCCGAGCTACAGAGTGAGCCCGAGGCCAGCCTGTGCAATTTAGTGAGCTCCCGTTTTAAAGCAAAAAGTGATCTGATTGTGTTGGCACTTTCCGGAGGCAGATAGGAGATCAGTGAGTTTCAGGCCAGCCAGGGCCACAGAGAAACCGTGACAACCTCTCTCTAAATAAATAAACACAAAGTTTTAAAGGAGTATAGATACAGTTCCTTGGTAGAGTGATTGCCTAGCATGCTCACTGCTCAAGGTTCCAAACACAAACAGCAGGCAACATGTGAAAGCATCGGGGTCTAGATTTGAACAGAACAACTGGAAAGATATTTACTAAAAAAAAAAAAAAAAAAAGAGAGAGAGAGAGAGAATTTAAAAACTGATTGGATATTTGATGATGGCTTCAAATTCAGATATTATTATTGTGAGATAAGGTCTTGCTGTGTAAACCCCGGGCTGCTCAATGTGCTGTCTTCCTGCCTCTTACCTCTCCAGCGCTGGATTAGAGGTGCCACCAGGACCAGCCTAATTTTATGCAAATTGAATTTTTTTTTTAATGTGATGGTTGTAAATATGCTGACTTCAACAGGGAGCCTTATTCTTAAAAGTATGGTCATAAAATTTTATGGAACATTTTAAGTTATGTGCCATGTGGCTTAAAACAGTCTAGTGAGGTCTCTGGGTGTGGGTGACGTATAGACAGAACAAGATGTAATCACTGGCCTGTGAATGTGCAAGCTGGATTATAGATACTCAGGGCATTATTCTATTTGTATGTCGCACTGTTGAGAAATGCTTGAAAAGCTTCACAATCAAAATAAAAGGGCCACCCAGACAGATTGGTTGGTAAAGCGCTTTGCAGTCCAAGCATGGGGGCTCCAGTTAATGTCCCGAGCGCCAACGTAAAAGCGCTGAGTGTGGTGGGACTCTCTTGTAACCTCAGAATTGGGGAGGCAGAGACAGGAGAATGCCTGGGTCTCCCTAGCCAGCCAGTCTATCCTAATCGACAAGCTCAGACCAGCAAGAGAGCTCCTCGTCACAAAAAACAAGGTAGATGCTGCCTAAGGAGGAATGAAGATACCAAGGATGTCTTCCAGCCTTCACACACGTGTGCACATGCCCACACGAACATGCACGACACATACATTCTTTAAACAAACAAACAAAAATGTTAAAACTAGTTTGCAGCTCCTGGTTCTCTCTGAGAAGTCTTTCTAAAGTGTACAAGTGGTTTGTTATAGTATTTCATCTGGTTTTGTTCCTTCGGGGACCCCTGAAATTCCCTCAAAATTTACTATGGCCCCTTCAAATTCATTTTTGTGTTTGAACTATAATCACAAAGTAGATTCAGTTGTGCTCCCAACATATTAATCTGGGACTAAAGCTATTTTCCCAGTAGGAGGCGATGTCCTCAAAGCAAGGTTCCAGGGCTTTCTTCACTGCTTGTTTGCTCTTCACATCCTGGAGATGACTGCGTCTTCATGGGTTTCTTAAAGCAGACTAGCTTCTAGAATAATTTCTCACCTCTTGGCTGCTGAAGTATGGGCCAGCATTTCCTCCACATTTTAGGTACTCCTCTTGTTCTTAAATTCTTAAATATATAAATGCTATCCTTCTACTGGTAAGGCTGATTCATTTTTAATTCCTTTACTTTGCTACTGTTCAAGTTTAACTTATGTCTGTTACTGTGCTGCATATTCTGAACAGATACTAGAATTTGCAAGACACAGTCAAAACTACCGTGAGGGTTCTCTTTGAGAAAAACAATCCCAAATTATGAATACAATATTAAGTGGGAAAATGAACATTTGCTTAAAATAAATACCACAAATGGCACAAAATCCAGGAAAAAAAACCCTTAAGGTTACAAATAATCTACATCCCCAGCTCACCAAACCCATTTTTAATTATTTACTTGCTGAAACATCTTATAATAACTTTCCCCAACAGTTTAAGCAGTATAGACTTTATTTTTCCTATGACTGATTTTTACAATATTTTCAACATTGAGTATAAAGGTATTCCAGTGGTTCCTCTAAAACAGAATTCCCTGGAGAGTTTTAAAATTATGTTATTGGTTTCTTGGGAACTAGTTCTCCTTGAGATGGTATGCATATAGGTTTTTCCCCTCTTACACCTTTCCACATCTTTGGCCAATTTTATTAAGCTGTATTAAGAAAATGGTGTCGCTAAGAGTTGAAAACACAATGCCTTTGTACCATTTAGGCATCTCTACCTTTGTATACCTAACAAAGCATCTCATACTAATGACCCAAATAAAACAAAACCTTAGGTCATTGTTCTCTGTAAGGGTGAAGGGTGATCATCGCTCTGACAGTTTAGAAACGTATCTAGGAGTTTTTCATTGTCATGGTGACTGAGGAGTGCTACTTTAATTCTTCCAAAATGACTTTCTAAAAAAAAAAAAAAAAGTTCTCCTTATTCAATACTGTAGAACCTTCAAATGAATATGCTTAATTCTGATTGTAGAACAATGATGGTTAAGAGAACAAGACAAACCGCTGAAACTTATTTGCTTATAATGACAGGTAGTGTGTGTGTGTGTGTGTGTGTGTGTGTGTGTGTAAAACAAATTTACTTGAGTTTTTTTTTTAATGGTACCTTTTATTACATGCTCATTATGAGAATGGTGGAACAAAATAAGTTTTTTTCTTGAATTTCTACCATTATTTCATTATATGTTTACAATAGTTAGAGAAAATGGTTATGTGAAACACATTTTCCCTTTGAGCACTGTGATTGTAAATTTCACAAATATCAAAAGTTTTTTATCACTGTATAGTATTTAACTTTCTAATTATCTTGTGGACATATTGTTGATTCTAATTTTTTATTTACATAACATGCTATTATGAACATTCAAGTTATTTTAAGTCTTTACATGTGTTTCTTGAGTATGTACGTATGTGCACTCTATGTGTGCAGGACCCAGCAAAGATGAAAAGAGTGTTAGATCCCCTGGACATGGAATTCCAGTAGGTTGGAAGCCTTCCCCAGCCAGCACCATTTACACACACAGAACACAGTAATAGTGCAGGCAAAACAAACATACATAAAATAAACCTTTAAAAAATGAAAATGTAGAATTTTGTGTCTCACAGTAGATACTTCAAAAATATTTATTGAACTTAATTAGTCTGAACTTAAAACTGAGTATAATGCTAGTAAGTACTTTTTCTCTTTGGCCAGAATGATACCTATATTTTTAACTTATAACCACTTTTTTTCTTCCAAATTTAGATTGTTTATCTGTTTGGGACTTGGCAAAAAGCTCTGGGATAAAGACATAATTTTATGAAAATAATTCTTATATTCCAAGAAAATTGAAGGGAATAGATTATGTCATACGGAGCTAGGATCTCTGAAAGGTTAAAATTGTTAAGTAGAAAGTGTACTACCAGGAACGGGATCTGGTAAAACGAAGGTTTCTGTACTAGATGGCTCTACTTTATCTTGAGGGACAGAGAAATTGAATAATTTGCCAAGGTCACACAGTTTGCCGGGAACAGATGAAAGCACTCATCATTCAAGTATGAAATCTCTTGGATCATTCTAAATGTATTTCTTTCTTAACTCTTGGCCTCCATGAAACTATTTTTAAAGGTTGGCGCCTTTGTGATTCCAGAAGTGGAGTGTCTAGAGGCAGAAGCGTAGAGTTTTGGATCAGTCCGTTTCTCTTTGCGGAACTGACTCTAAAGCAAATATAAACAGCAGCAGCAAGAACAGCAAAAGCCAGGCGATGTCTGTTAGGTTCCAGCCAGCTCTTCTTATTGAAGCAGGATTTCGAATTACAGGCCAGTTTGTGCTTCAGAGAGCCAGCCTACCGGGAACCAAGAAACTATGTTTTTTCCAGGACCATAACACGATGCAAATCAAATACATTAAAATTATTAAAAAGGGGCAAGCGTGGTAGCACACACAAACACACATACACACAAACACACACACACACACACACACACACACACACACACACCCTGTCTCCAAAAAAAAATGGAAAAAAGAAAAGTCAAGCACTACATAAGGAAGGAAGGAAGCCTCGAATATTCTGTCCAGAGATACTGAAAAACAAAGACCTCAACAAACACACTTCCTGCGATACCCTCGACGTTCTAATAGGCAATTTAACAATTTCTCGGGCGGAGGGCGGGACTCCGAGGATTGTGGGAGACCGCCGCTTCGGCGCACGCGCAGTGAGTCGCGCAAAGGAGCGCGCCCGCGACCACGCCCACCTGGCCGCAAGGACTGCCGGGAAAGTCCCCATCTTTAAGCGCGTTTGGCTGGCCCGCGGGCGCTCGGAAGTACTGGCGCTTCTGTCGTTGTTCTTGAAGCTGCGGTGACTGTGGGATCAGAATCTTTGAGGTGAGCTTCTCGGAGGCTGCGGGGGAAGGTACAAAGGACTGTGCTCTGCGTAGTCCTCGCCCTCCTGTCGTTCGCGCCGCGTGGGCCGCGGCCCGTGGCAGTGTGCTAGGCTGCGGCCCGAGGGGGCGCGGGCCTCGGTGAGGCCGCGGAGCGGGCCCCTGCCAGAAATGCGGGCGTCCGGGGCTTTCCACGTGGCAGGGGCCCGGGCGGGTCGGTGTGGGAGGTCGCGGCTCTCGCGGGGCCTTTGGGTTGAGGCCGGCCGCATCCTATCGGCGTCCTTTCGGTTTGTTGCTTGCACGTCTTTCCTGTCTGGCCGAAGGCGGATGTTTCGGACCTTTAAGTCTCTGGGATGGTCGGTGCGGGTTAAACGCTACCGGGCTCTGTGGGGACTATACTGGAGGCCAAAGGAATGGGGCCTGCAGTGTCGCCTGTGTGCTTTTTGTTTTTGTTTTTTTTTTTCTTTTTTTTTTCTTTTCACCCGCTTCAAAGCTGCTGCTGTATGAAACAGTTCCAAAATTGGTTAGGCTACAGAAGTCTTGCAGGGGCTAAATAGGTTGTTTTTGTTAGTGTTTGCTCCTTAAAGGAACCTAGCTTTCAGTAGAAATGTGATTCTTCATAGTGGTAGACAAACCAGTCCCCGAAACAGTAAACTCTGAAGTGGAATGTGTACTCTGTATATTCCCCATTACAAGACACTGTGCCAACAGTAACTCATCGTTATATTCAACTACTGCAGATATTTTTGATGAGCGTGTACACTTTCTCGTACAATATGGCTGGGTGGTTTAGTAAAGCGCAGAAAGCTAGTAGGTCAGAAGATCCGGTTTGTGATTTCTAGCAAACCAATATCGCAGACTCTCTTTATTCCAGGATTGTTCTCAGGCTGTGAAACAGGAAACTGGCTATAGAGTTAATAGTGTTCTAGACACATCCTTCGCTCCAGCACCCCCAGTTTAAAATTTTTGTGTATCCGTGCTCTCAAGTTCCTGTTTTTCTTATATTCAGTTGTATAGTGTCTAACCACCATAACTTACATATCTGAATTTTTTTTTTCATTTTTTGCCAGTAATGAGTTTTGGTAAGTCAGCTGGGACTAATTGAAAAGAAATGCAAACCACATCACTCAAATGGCATTGATTGCTATAGGTATACACTGACAGATTATAATACCGATCTTTTTAAAGCTAGGAGAAGTGGTTGAGTGGACAGTTTTTTTCTCTCTGAGGCTTGTTTTAACAATTACATGAGTTCTGTTACAAAGTAGGCTCCTGGTTTACTGAAAGGAATAGCAGGTTGTTGACCTTGAGTTTTTCACCCATAATCCAGAAAGTGTTGCTTGACTGAGATATATGAGAATTCTTAGGGAAACAACTTGTAAGATTAGAAGTTCTTCAAACTAAAAAAAAAAAAAGTGGCATATTTTTATTTGTTCTCTTTCTTGTATTTACTGTTTTATTATGTACATACATAATAATAATAACGTTTCTACCAGTGTGAGAAATTTTACAGATAGCCACAATGGCTGAAAATGGAGATAATGAAAAAATGGCTGCTCTGGAGGCCAAAATCTGTCATCAAATTGAGGTATGATTCTTGTGTTGTTAAATTGCAAAACTAAGTTCCTTCAAAGGAAATGTAGGACCTTAAAATGAAAACAGAACATCTAGTGTCGATATTTGGGCTTATTCAAATATCTGGCTTGGCTTTGATTCTTGGAATTAATATGAATGTAGTCATATTATTGGGGTCAAGTTAGGAGACTCAAGAATTAACAGACATTCCAAAAGTAACACTGCAGACTAGTGTTGCTTTATTTTATTTTATTTTTTGTTGTTGTTGTTTTATTTTTGAGAGACACAGTCTCATAACCATTTTGAGTTTAATGTCCAAAGTATTTTCCTTTTCTTTTTCATTTTTTTTTTTTTTTAAGACATGGTTTCTCTGTATAGCCCTGCCTGTCCTAAACTCACAGAGATCAACCTGCCTCTGCCTCCCTGAGTGCTAGGATTAAAGGCATGTGCCAGCAGTAGCTCACCAAAGTATGCATTTTCAAAGTCCTGTTAGCTTTTCAAATTTAGATTTAGATTGAAGTGTTGTCAGTAACAGTAATAGCTGTGTGGGAAATTGTCCATAAATTGTTTTCATGCTATGAAATTATCATCATTTATTGTGTGTTTAGTTGGTTTTCTTTTTTTTTTTCTTTCTTTCTTTTAAATCGTACCCGTTTGCCATTTCCATTGTCCTGTAGTATTTTTCTTTTCTCTTATTTTTTCCCCCTTCTTCGTATTGGAGATCAGACTCAAACTTAGGGCATGCTAGGCTCAATGAGCTGCATTTGCATTCTCCATGCTACCAGCTTTGGTTGTTTGTTTCTTTGTTTTGTAATTATTTTTACGTGCATTGGTGTTTTGCCTGCATGTATGTCTGTGTGAGAGGTGTCACGTCCTCTGTATCTGGAGTTACGTGTAGTTGTGACCTTCCATGTGGTTGCTGTAAATTGAACTTGGATCCTTAGTAAGAGCAGCCAGTGTTTTAACCGCTGCGCCATCTCTCCAGCCCTTTTTGGCTCGTTTATTGGGGGGGGGGGAGATGTGTTTTCTTAGTAGCAGAGACAAATGATAGATTGTTTTACTATTTAATGCTTAGAACAATAACGAAGTTGTTATAAAAAGAATAATGTTCCTCCCACAGCCTATGGCCTCAGATCTCGCTCTCTCAAGATAGTCAGATGCCATGGTCAAAATGTATTGTTTTTAATTTTAGTTTACTTTAATGTGTATAGATGTTTTGCCTGCATGTATATTTGTGCACCTTGTACCTGTCTACTATACAGAGAAGCCAGAAGTGGGCATTGGATCCCCTAGGACTGGAGGTACAGATGGTTATAAGCCCCCATGTGGGAATTGAACCTGGTTCCTCTGAAAGAGCATTCAGTGCTCTTAACTTCTGAGCCATCTCTTTTTTTAAAGGAGGTTTTATTTTTTTTTCTTAAAGAGAAATATGAAGTACACAGTAAAATTACTCAGAGATACAGATTTCCTAAACATCTTCAACCAGAATACTTAATTTTTATTTTTCCTGTTCCCCAATGAAAGGAGACAATGTTTTTAGGGTGTATGTTTTTTATGTCATCAATAGTAAGTCATTAATAGTCCATCTTCCCAGATGTGTAGAATCTAACAGTTTCATGATGGATACTTTATATAAATCTTAGTAAACAGGCCTACTGCCTGCTCCCTGCTGCCTTTGGTTCTTTTTGAGACAGGCTCTCATCTTGCATCTTAGAATCTCTAGTTGTCCTGGGAAATTATACAGCCCAGGCTGCGCTTAAACTCAGAGATGAGCTTGCCTCTGCCCCTCAAGTGCCAGGACTAAAGAGCATGAGCCATCATACTCTTTTTGTTTTGTTTTTTGAGCAGGGTTTCTCTTTAGTCTTCGCTGTCTTGCACTCGCTTTCTAGACCAGGCTAACCTGGAACTCACAGCAGTCTGCCTGCCTCTGCCTCCCATAGTGCTGGGATTACAGGCATGTGCAACTGGCTTTTTAAGAAATTAATTAATTTATGTGTTTTTCCTTAAATTGTGTGTCTGTGTCTGTCTTCATGTGGGTATGCAGCCCTCAGGGGCCAGAGGTATCAGGTCCCTTTGAGCTGGAGTTACAGTCGCTGATGAGCCATCTGACTAAGGGTATTAGGAACCTAACTCAAATCTTCTGGAAGATCAGCTAGCATTCTTTTTTTTCTTTAAATTATTTATTTATTATGTGTACAATATCTGCATGTGTGCTTTCATATCAGAAGAGGGCGCCAGATCTCATTATAGATGGTTGTGAGCCACCATGTGGGTGCTGGGACTTGAACTCAGGACCTCTGGAAGAGCAGACAGTGCTCTCAACCTCTGAGCCATGTCTCCAGCCCCAGCTAGCATTCTTAAGCACTGAGCCATCTCTCTACTTCTCCTGTGCTTAGATTTGCTTAGTGCTTGCACGATTACATTATGATTATGAGAAGGTTATAGCATTGGCTCAAGCTATGATCATTTGGTTTTTGAGATTGGGTCTCATTATGTAGTACCTGCTGGCCTGTGTAGAATAGCCTGGTCCCAAATTCAACTTCACCTACTTCTACCTTCCTAGTGCTGGGATTAAAGGCATTTTAGCTTTTGATTAGTAGTGATGTTAGATTTTTTTTTGTTTGTGGTATGTGTTTATGTAATTTTGTTTGTGGTATGTGTTTATGTAATTTTTTAAAGTGGCTATGTATGGTGGTACATATATTTAATCCTGGTACCTTGCGGAGTAGAAGCAGGTGGATCTTTTGAGTTTGAGAACTTTGGAGAAATTCTGCCTCGAATTCCTAAGGAGAGGTACAGGCATGACCATAACACTTGACTTCCCTCTTAATTTATAAAAGTCTTAATAGATGAATATATTTTCCTTTTTTTCTTTCATGTTGCTTTTGACATTCCAAGTAGTCATTTTTGGGCCGTTTTTTTTTTTTTTTTTTTAACTTTTAGTCTGGAGAATGAACCCAAGTCCTCAATTTTTTTCCATATTGACTAGAAAGAACTTTTAAAATATTTTAGATCTTTAATTATATTTTTGAGACTTTCTATTCTAGTTATACATTTATTAAACTGGTTCACTAACATTTTAGTATTCTATTTGTGTTATATGTACTTTATTATGGTCTATTAGGAGAAAATGTTTCTAAGGTCTTTTAAGTTTTAACATACTTTTTAAGGTGTAAAAAAGTAGTTTTCAAAAAATTCCATGATTGAACTCAGTGCTATACAATACTCTAACTTACGAAATACATTATAATTATTCACAGTATTATTTTGGAGACTTCAATTTGCCACGAGACAAATTTTTAAAAGAACAGATCAAATTGGATGAAGGCTGGGTACCTTTGGAAATAATGATAAAATTCAACAGGTAAGATTTTTTTTTTGGTGGTTTTTTTCCGTTTCTGGGGATAATGACCCAGGAACTTACACATGTTGTCATTGAACTACACTATTTTGGGGGCTGATCCAAAAATCTGCAAAAAGTCATCTAAGTTTTCTGTTAGTGTTAAGAGCTACTACTAAATCTGCTTTTATAATTTTTTATATATGTACTCTTTAGGCTAAACCGGCTGACAACAGACTTTAATGTAATCGTGCAAGCACTAAGCAAATCTAAGGCAAAACTCATGGAAGTGAGTGCAGACAAAACTAAAATCAGAAGATCTCCAAGCAGACCCCTCCCTGAAGTGACGGATGAGTATAAGAATGATGTAAAAAACAGATCTGTTTATATTGTAAGTGGGTCTTCAGTGCATTTCATATTACCTTTATTTAGAAGGAAAATACATAGAGTGAAAGGATAAAGGCTCAATAACCACATTTGGCCAATTACTATATGTTTATTGTTCTTTTTCATTTTTTAATGTGTATTGAAGCATATGTACTTTTAAGCTTTATCATTGTTAATGTTATATTGTTAACTCACATGTAAAACCCTGTCTATTCCTGGGAAATTATTATGTAGATCAGGCTACCCTCAAACTCATAGAGATCAGCTTGCCTCTGCCCCTCAAGTGCCAGGATTGAAGAGCATGAACCATCACATCCTGCTTTTTGTTGTTTGTTTTTTGAGACAGTTTCTCTGTGTAGCCGTGGCTGTCCTGGATTTGCTTTGTAGAACAGGCTGACCTCAGACTCACAGTGATCTGCCTTTCTCTGCCTCCCCTAATGCTGGGATTCTATAGTAATTTTATAGTAATAGCTGAATTCTGTAGTGATTTTCACTAGCATATTAATTTCTAAATACATAATGGAAAGCTTTAAACATAAGTAGATTGAGTAGTGTGAAGTACCATTGCCAAACTTGAGCAGTTCTTAACATGTAAATAATGCTTTGTCTCTGCTGCAGCTGAGTTATTTTGGAGCAAATCTCAGGTGAATCACCTATTGCACTCGAGAATAAGGTTATTAAACAATTAAGAGAGGGGAGAAAAAGTACTTAGATCTGGCATCCTTTTGAGACAAAATAAATGAGTTTATTCTGCGGAGAGTTGTTTAACCAAGAGTCATTATTTGTACTTCTTTTTTCACTTTTTACAGAAAGGCTTCCCAACTGATGCAACCCTTGATGATATAAAAGAGTGGCTAGATGATAAAGGCCAAATACTAAATATTCAGATGAGAAGAACATTGCACAAAACATTTAAGGTATGATTATTTGATATAGACTTTCTAGTTGTGAAATACCGCTTTAGAGAAAATCTTATTCTGTCCTTTTGTAGGGGTCAATATTTGCTGTGTTTGATAGTATTCAGTCTGCAAAGAAGTTTGTGGAAACTCCTGGCCAGAAGTACAAAGACACAAACCTGCTAATACTCTTTAAGTAAGTCTTTTCACTTATGTCTCTCAGGCCACAAAATTATTTGGAATTGATAAAATGGATAAGATATAAACAGCATCCCATGTACAGTTAATATTACCTTCAGTATGCTCCGAACTGGTGTTTGTTCAGTGGTAATTATAATGGAAAGGGGTTTTTTAGAACCCTTTCTAAGCTAATTTATTGTTAGTGCCTGGAGGTGTATATGTGTATGATGAAGGTGCACATGTGCCATATGGAGGTTAGAGGACAACTCTAGTCAGTTCTCGCCTTCCACCTTACACAGATCCCAGTGACTGAACTCAGGTCATCAGTCTTGTGCAGCAAGTGTTTTACCTACTTGTGTGGGTCCTTAGGATCAAACTTGATCAGGCATAGCAGCAAGTCATTTACATGATGAGCCCTATTCATACCTTTTCATTACTAGTGAGTATTGAGAAAAGTTGTTTTAGTATTTATTTGCATCTAAAATTTAGATAATTAAGCAAAAATAGATAATCAGAATGTCTGGTTCTTATGTTTGGTTTTTTGTTTTGCATAAACATGTTTTTAACATACAGTATAAAGGTTTGAGGATTTAACCACATTCTTGTATGTTAAAACACAGGTTAGGATGGTGGGCTGGAGACATGCATTAAAGGTTAAGTACTGGCTGTTTTTCCAAAGGACCCAAATTCAATTTCAGCACCCCATAACAGCTTTCAATTGCCCATAACTCTAGTCTTTAGGGATATAACCCCTCTTTAGGTCTCAGGTACCAGACATGCATGTGATATATAGGTATACACCTATACACATAAATAAAAACTTTAAAAGGTGAAGACAGGGTTGTGATGGTACACACTTTTAAAATGAGCATTCAGTAGGCAGAGGCAGGTGGATTTCTGTGAGTTCAAGGCCAGCCTGGTCTACAGAGCAAGCTCTAGAATCACCAAGGCTATATAGAGAAACATAATCTTAAAAAAGAAAAACAAGGAAAAAATTGTTTTTCAGTTTCTGTCTTTGCGAGCTTAGACTGTGTTTTATATTCTTCAGGGAAGATTACTTTGCAAAAAAAAATGAAGAAAGAAAGCAGAGCAAAGTGGAAGCTAAATTAAAAGCTAAACAGTAAGTGTGCTGAATTCTTTGTGACATTTAAATTAATGCTTTGACAAGTTTAGTTCTGGGATGAGCTGCTGATGAATGTGTGGTAATGGGTCTGTCTTTATTAGTAATGAAACGGCCTCATGATAACCTAGAGGCTATATTGTTGTATGATCAAAAATAATCAAAGGATTTGCTTTGATTAAGTGGGTTGGTGATATTAGTCAAGGTTATATAGTTAAGTATAAACACATTATAATCACAACACATTTATTTTTAGAGAACATGAAGGAAGACACAAGTCAGGAAGTACTGACACAGTAAGTAAACTAAAGACACGATAATTTAAGTTCTTTCTGAATTTAGACTCCATATATGTTGTGTTCATGGTTGCATGCCACTGCAGTTGTGTACAGATGAGAGGCCACTGTGGATCCAGGCATTGCACCTAGGTCGCTGTTTTGGCCACATGCACCTTTACCTGTTGACCAGTCTTGCTGGCCCCTAGGTTTCTATTTATGTAGACATAAGGTGTTCACCACGTTATCTGGCTGTTTTAGGATTGCCTATGTAGATCAGTTAGGCCAAAAACTTGGAGAGATCCACCTACTTCTGCCTCCCAATTGCTGGGATTAAGGAAAGGCATATACCATTATGCCCTGCTAGAATAAATGTGTGAAGAGTTTTTAGAGAGTGTAAGTGACTCTAGAAGGTCACTGCTTTAGTGGTGCATAAATAGTATTATCTGGGATTATTATATTTATTGGCAGATAGTTATGTTGAACTGCCACCTATAGAAGGAACTAAAGCAAAACCATTGTAAAACAGTAAGGCATTGTAAAACTAACTTCATTTTAAAAAGTACTGATGTCTCTTTTTCCTTACGTAGGTATAGAATGGCGTGTGCCATTTTGTGAAGTTGCACTTAAAATCATTTGATGGCCTTGTATATTTTTATAGAGAGCTCTAGAAGGAAAGATGGGGTGCTTACTGAAGTTTTCAGGTGACTTGGACGACCAGACCTGTAGAGAAGATTTACACATGCTTTTCTCAAATCATGGTGAAATAAAATGGATTGACTTTGTCAGAGGAGCAAAAGAGGTTTGGAAACATCTGTGTCCTTATTAGCAATCAGTTTATAAGTCTATAGAATGTTATTTGTTATAAGAAAAAATTACTAGGAAGCAGTCTTTTTTTTTTTTTAATATTTAGAAAGTAGTTTGTTTATACAGCATGTTGATTAAAATAGCTCCTACTTAGTCATTTACTTTTGTCTTTAGTCCTTTTACTGGATGCAATGTCTTCTTCCCCCCATGTTAGATGGGTAATATGCCGACATTGAAACAAGTTTGTAGGAGGCACGTACCGTGAAAAGCCATGATACCCCAGCCTACTGATGAGCCAAAAAAAGATCTGATTTTTGTTGATAAATAACTTGGTATTGGTGATTGAAGTTTACTTTTAAAGCATTCCTTCCAAATAATCATTAAAATGCATTGAAAATAACAATACCAGATATGGTAGGTGTGTGGAAGGGAGAAAAGGAATTGTCGGGCTACAAACTGAAGAGTGCAACATTAATTTTTCATTTTGATGTGTAGGGAATAATTCTCTTTAAAGAAAAAGCTAAGGAAGCACTTGACAGAGCCAGAAGTGCACATAATGGTAACCTACAGTTAAGAAACAAAAAGGTGACTTGGAAAGTGCTAGATGGACATGTGGAAAAAGAAGCAATGAAAAAAATCATGGAGGATCAGCAAGAATCCCTAAACAAATGGAAGTCAAAAGGAGGAGGTCATTATTCTCACTTTTCACTAATAGTTGGTTGTTTTATCTCATCTTTACTTGAGTAAAAAAAAAAAAATCTTGGTTTTCAGCACACTTAACATTTTTGATTAAGTTCTCAATCGTGTTTGTACAGGCCGCAGATTTAATAAAGGAAAAGGAAGGGGAAATAGGCCTCCCTATGCTGGGGCACCCAAAGGAAGAGGACAGTTTCAGGGACGGAGGACAAGATTCCATGATGACGATGATCATCATCATCATCGTCGTGGTTCAGGTGAGCCTCTTCCAAGTCTTTTGTGGACAGAAACAAGACTTTCTCTGCATAAGTGATATTCTTGAACTGGTATCAGCTTCCTTGTTTTTGCTGTTTGACAAGTGAGAGGCTGGTTGAAAGATGACTTTAGAGATCAAAAAGTCAGTATTCATGGAAAAGATTTTTCTTCTTGAAGTTATTATTAATAATTGTACTCTTAATAGAGCAATTTTTATATTGAATTTAACAAAAATTATTTGCAATTGTATAGGACCAATGAAAAGAACAAGAGATGGAAGAGACAGAGAAGAACCTGCATCAAAGCATAAGAAAAGAGAGAATGGTGCTAGAGACAAGTAGTTTAGTAAGCAACATTTTTATTCATCTTAGTTAGATTTTAAGCTGCTTTTTGTCCTCGGAAGCTTTTAAAAAGAAAAGCGAATTAGGTCCACTTCAATGTCCACCTGTATAAAAGGAAAATATTTCATTTTACTTGTCTTCTTTTTGTTGTTATCCAAATGGAAGTTTTTTAAAATGTATAGTTCTGTTTGTGTTTGGATGATTCAAATATGAAAAGGAAGATTCTTCCTCTTAATTGCCTTTGTAATATGAGAATGTATTAGTACAGACTTGTAAAATATATACTGTATAAAAATAGTCAACAGTTGATTTCTTCCTTTTTCTTTTTGCTCTTAAAACTTTTCATAAAGAACTGCAACTAGAATATTGACTGCAGTAAGTATGGGCCCTTCCTATAGTTAATTTAACTCTCTCAGGCTGACTTTTATTTACCCATGCAACTTGGTAAGACTAGGAATGACTTGCAAAGCTTTTGAATACAGAATGTACACAGGCCACAATTGGGAAACTTACTGATTTCTTTTTATGGAAGTTGTACAATGCTGGCAGGTCATAGCGAAGCTCTGTAAAACAAGCCAAACGTTTGCCTTTAAAATATTAAATGCTGGTACACATAACATTTTACATTCATCACTTGGACATAACTTGAAATGCTGATTTGTCGATTTGGGTACGGTGTTTCTGCTATTTTGATTTATGCCAAAATTTGAGGCTATGGAGAATAGTTAAAATGGCTAACAAGTGAAAAAAAGATTTCTATGAAAGTAATAGGATGTATCTATAGCTGATAATATAATGTCCATGCTTATTTCAAAGATTTTCTTTTCATTTTTAATAATAGTTTGTTACTAGTTATTTTCTAACAAAATGAAAGCCCCCCCCTTTTTTAAAAAAAAAAAAAAACTTTCCTTCTTAATCTCACTATCTTTCATATCTTCCAACATAATTATAACCCTATAGTTCTTTCTGGTTTTAGGCTCTAGTTAAAGCTGATGGTCTAAAGATCAGCTGCAGAGTACCAAATGTCTGGATTAATACTAGGACTGTTATAAAGAGCTCTGTATTGAGTTGTTACAGAAAGTATGCAACAGCAGAAAACACTTCAAACAACAGGAAGACCAGTAGGTCTTTTGTGAACAAATAAGTAGATGCTTTAACATCCTAGGACCAATTCATGGTAAACTTGTCATGTAAAAAATAAAGTGGTACCTTGCACCCCAGCATTCAGAAAGCACAGGCAGGTAGGACTCTTTGAGTAGAAGGCCTGGTTACATAGTAAGTTCTAGGATAACCAGAACTATAAGAGACAAAATAAAAAAGCTATTCTTTGCATGTTTTATCTTGCCTTATTACTGTTGATCCCAGTGCCTTGTGCGTACAAGCAAGCATATTACCACATCCCCAGTCTTGATTGCACTGTTTATTTCAAGCTCAAAATTACCCGATGACATCTTCCTTCTGATGTTTTTTCTGTCAATTTAGTAAAAAGGAAAACAAAAAAAGACATCTCTTATAGTTACAGTGTGGAAGTTTATGTTCTATCTCTCACCAAAAAAGGAAAATGCTGGTGCTGTTCAACTGTCTATTAGGCATAAATTGCTGGCATTTTCAAACATTTCATACCAGTCCAGTCCTCCTATGTTCAAGCCCATGTTTTCACTCACTAAGGATAGTAGTCTTTTGCCACAGCCTGGTATGATTAAATACCTAGGTGCCCTGACCGGTTTTTTTTTTTTTTTTTTTAAATTTTTTTAAATTTAGTTACTTAAGTCTTTTTCCCCTTTCTTTCTCATGTATTGAGTGTCTGATCTGCATGTCCACAGGCCAGAAGGGGCACCAGATGGTCATGAAGCATCTTGTTGTTGCTTGGCAATTGAACTCGGGACCTCTAAAAGAAACAGCCAGTGTTCTTTATCACTGAACCATCTCACCAGCCCCACCATTACATCTTTCAAGAAACTCAGGGCAGGGATGGGGGTGTTATGGGAGTACAGGCCTTTAATCCCAGCACTTAGGAGGCAGAGGCAGGCAAAGGTCTGTGAGTTCCTGGCCAGACGACAAGAAAATACATGAACAGGCAAACCTTGGTAAGTGTTCACCACCAAACTGGATAACATTCCATAGTGTTTTTTCAGTACTTTAAAAACCATAGGCTGGCCTATTGGCCTTTTAAGTAACTAAGGTTGAGATTTAGCTTACCTGCAATAATTTCTATCTTGACTTTCCATTCTGTAGCTTTCTTCTGAATATGCTAAAACAAACATTTTCATATGAGTTGATGTTTAGATCAACAGTGTAGCTTTATTTCATTTGTGAATAACAGCTACCCTGGGAATATCTGACAGAGATCTATGTCAACGGGCAGTTCAGTGGTGGGATGGCAGAGAAGAGCATGGTCTGGAACCATGGCCTTTGGAACTGCAGGTATACTATTTAGCATCTAAGTAAAGTAGCCCATGTTAAATCATTCTGGGCCTACCTCATTTTAATGTTCTGAACAGTGTTCTTACACAGCACCCAAATACATTAATTTATATACGTGTGATACTCTTAGAATGCTGAGAGACGTTGAAATTTGTTATTACAATCATGTTGGCTACAGTGGGAGTCATCTTTAATTGTCATCAAATCGATAAAATGTTTCCCCCAATCTTTTAAGGCTCAAATTTCAGATACTGTATAACCCTTTTGCCTATTGGTGTCACGTATTGTCTTCCAGTATACACACAGGCACACACACACACAAGCACACATATAAATGAGTTCTGGGTTATTTCCTTCCTCTGACAATCAAAAGTGTAGGGGCTCAGTAGCTAGGTGCATTTGCTGTATCATGAGGACTGGAGTTACCATAAATGCTTCTAACTTCAGTTCCTAGAAGACAAAATAGGATTGCTAAGGCTTACTGGCTTCAAGTTCATAGAGAGCTCTGCTCACAAGGAGGACACTGAAGTGTGCTCTTCTGCAGTGCTCTCCTCTCCCTTCCATACGGATACACAAAACCTTAAAACAGTTGTTTTTTTTTTTTTTTTTAAATGACAAAAAAAATGTAGACTTCAACATAAATGGCACTAAAAATTCATGGAATTTTAGG
The DNA here is from genome assembly GCF_030254825.1 of Meriones unguiculatus. Classification (NCBI taxonomy): domain Eukaryota; kingdom Metazoa; phylum Chordata; class Mammalia; order Rodentia; family Muridae; genus Meriones; species Meriones unguiculatus. The sequence goes on along the minus strand of NC_083356.1, from coordinate 122,367,169 downwards.
ATCCTTGACAAATCTTTGAGAAACAGGTAGTGACATTCATTGAGTATTAGGATAGTGAGATTCTCTGTAACAGTATATGGTTATGGCAGAGATGCAAAGGAATGATGGGTTAAGTGGGATAAAACACCAAAAAAGCAGTCCCAGAATGTCTGAGCAGAGAACCAAATTCTTTCCTTGCTGCATGAGGTAAAAAAATTAGATCTTTAAACTTTTATCAAAATTACATCAAATGTATGTATACCAAGAATAGCAAGTCAAGTACTTCATTACAACAGTCTAGTTAAGGAACCTGGGGTAAGCCAGAGCAGTGTTTGTTCTAAGTAATACTGAAGGGAAGTTACAAGCTTTATGACAGGTGTATCTGTAGCATACAATAAAGGACTGCTTAATATCTGAAGAAAACTTACTCGTCCTTCCCAGTGTACACAGTACTCACCACATCAATCACTTAAATTAAGTTTCTTTTCTAATTATTTTTGTTCTAAGTGGAAAAGAAACAATAAAATCTGACAAAGTAATGCTGATAATTCTGCCCACCCCCCTCAGGCGTACTGTCAATAACAACCAGCAAAGATAAACATAACTAAATTGTATTAAGATTTGTCTTTGTGTAACGTGTGCCTAGTGCCCTCAGAGGCCAAAGAGGGCATTGCATCTTCTGCAACTGGAGTGAGTGAGTCATCAAGTGGGTACTAGGAGGAATTGAACCCAAGTTCTTTGCAAAAGCAACTAGTGTTAAAAACCATTGAGCCATCTCTCTAGCCATTTTATTATTTTAGTTGTGTGTTGTAAGTACATGTGAGTATATGAATGTTGAGTGCAGGTTTGTTTGGAGGCTAGAGGCATCAGATCCACAGGAGCTGGAGTACAAACTAAATTCAGATCCTCCGAAAATGCAGCAAGTACTCTTAACCACTGAATCACCTCTCCAGCACTATGATGGTTAATTTTAACTGTAATCTGATATCTATAATTCCTATATAAGAGAATGTCAGTGAAGGATTATTTTGTTTGCCTAGACACTTTATTTTATGTCTGTGTTTTGCCTGTATATCTGCACCATTGTGTATTCTGGTGTCCTAGGTCAGGAAAAGGCATCAAATTCCCTGGAACAGCAGTCATGGATGGTTGAGAGCTGCCATCTAGGTGCTGGGAATTGAACCCATGTCCTCCAAACAAAGCAACAAGTGTTTGTTGTTTTGCATGTTAATGTGAGAAGAAAGCCCATTTTGGGCATCACCATTGCCTGGGTTTCCTCCTGAACTGGTAAAAATGTAGAGAACAAGCTGAGAACTGACAAGCATGCATGCTTTTTTTTTTTCCCCCTCCTGCTTATTAACCTAAGCAGGAAGTTCCTACCTTGACTTCCTGTTATAATGGACTGTAAGTGGAGCTGTAAATGTCATCACAGCAACAGAACAATTCAGGGATTGAATTCAGGTGGACAGGCTTCGTGGCAAGCACCTTCACTGGTTCAGTTATTTTGTTAACCTACTTACTTTTTTATTTTTTTGAGACAGGGTATATCATGTATCTCAGGCTGCCTTGAAACTCCTTTGAAGCAGAGGAGGACCTACCTTGAGCTTTTGATACTACCCCATTTACTTCCTGAGCTCTGGAATTTTAAGTGTGTACCAGCATATCTGTTTTATGCTATGATGAGGCTTAAATCCAGGTGGTCTGATGTATACAAGACTGGCCTTAAACATCCTTTGTAATTGAAGGTGATCTTAAATTTATCATCTTGCATTCACCTCCCAAGTGCTGTAATTATAGGCATGAACCAACAAGCAATTTTATACTTTTAAAGGGGCTTTTAAATTACCATATACCCAAACTGATTCCTTTGGTCTGCTTTTTTCTTTTTGCTGTGTATGCATGTGTTTGTACATGGCATGTAAGATTGATACTTGGTGTACTTCTCATTTGCTGTCTTTTTTGAGCCAAGAGTGTGTGAGGACAAGGAGAGTAGAAAGATGGCTCAGCAATTAAAAGCACTTGGCTGTTCTTCAGAGGACCTGGGTTAAATTCCCAGCACACACTATCTGTAAATCCAGTCTTGGGTATCTGATGACTTCTGATCTCCTTGGGCAACCAGGCATACATTTGAATACATATAGGCAAAATATTCCTTATACACATAAAATTAACAAAATGAAATCTTGAGATACACAATCATTTAATCCAGAAAAGTATATGAAATATAGCCTTTTTTCTTTTTTTTTCTCCAGACAGGGTTTCTTTGTGTAGCCTTGGCTGTCCTGGACTCTCTTTGTTGAACAGGCTGGGGTTGAACTCATACAGATCTGCCTGCCCTGCCTCCCTGAGTGCTGAGATTATAGGCATGCACCACTGCTCCCAGCTTAGCTTAGTCTTAGTTCCTTCCTAAGAATACATGCTCATATAGTAGATGGCGCCTTGACCAGATGGAGGAGCTAAGAAGCAGTATAGTTTATAGTGTTCATCCAGAATGAGCTGGGTCTAGAGTCAAATATTAGCTTATTATAGTGTTCTGAAATACATCTTTTCACGGTATTATATGTGCTACATGCTGGCAGAAGGAATAATAAAGTAGTTTTTTTTGTTTTTTCTTTAACATAATTTGTGTGACATGTAGCTGAATGTTCCACAGCACACGGGTGGGTTCTAGAGATCCAGTTTGGGTAGTCTTGGCAGCAAGCCAAGTACCTTGCCTACTGAGCCATTTCACCAGCCTAGGACACGTAGTTCTGAACTCAGACCTAATATTCTTTAGGTCATGTTTTTAAAAATCAACCCTTGGGAGCTGTGGGGGAGGGAGGCACAGGAGATGTGGGGGGACATGTCTGTAATTCCAGTACTTGGGGAGGCAGAGGCAGGTGGATCTCTTTTAGTTCTTTGTAGCTTGGTCTACAAAGCAAAACCAGGACAGCCAGAGAAACCATGTCTGAACAAATAAAACAAAAAAATCAACCCCTGGGCCTGTGAAATGGCTGCCAAGCCTGATGGGTCTGAGTTTGGTCCCTGAGCTCCTCATGGTAAAGAGAACTGATTGCTAAAGGTTGATTTCTGTTCTCCACATGTATGCCCTGACACATGCATGCTCACACACATACATGGAAATCAATCAGTAAATAAAAGTAATAAAAAGCAAAATAAAAACAGATTTTGGTTGTTGTTTTTCCAAGACAGAGTTCTCTGTGTATCCCTGGCTATTCTCGAAGTCAAAGATCTGCTTGCCTGTGCCTCCTGAGTGCTGGGATTAAAACTGTGGGCCACTATTGTGCAGCTAAAATAGTGTTTAGGCTTACTTCTCTAGTTGATGATTTGTGCAAAGAATATACTGCTGTCCTTGCCATTCCCAATGCAGTCTTCAGAAAAACCATATCTGTCCCTGTAAGAGTAAAAAAGAAGAGTCCTGTTTATATTATGTATTTCTTAGCAGAGAAGATTAAATGAACAGGATTAAGTAGCATTTTTCCAAATTCCAAAATTTCTACTTCAAATTACTTCTTCAAAAAGGGTACAAATAAGCCAGTAGGTGGTAGCACAAAGGAGCCTCTAAGAGGCACATTAATCTAGTCTACAGAGTGAGGTCCTGGATAGCCAGGGCTACACAGAGAAACCCTCTCAAACAAAACAAAAAAAAAACAACAAAAATAATGGTACAAATAAAATATCCTGATAAAACGATGGCTGGAGCTGGAACTATCAGCAGTTAAGAGTACTTTTTGTTCTTCCAGAGTCCTTGAGTTAGGGTCCAGCACCCATAGGTGGCTCCTAACTATCCGTAATTCCAGATCCCAAGTTCCAGGTATCTGACTCCTGACCTCCTTAGGCACAAAGTTAGAAACAGGCTACTCTCATAGATAAAATAATTCTAAAAAATTTAGGTAACACCATAGGCTGCAACATCAGTGCTTAAATGCCTGGTGTAGAGACCAAAGCTTGATTCTTAGCAAACACCTGGTGGCTCACTGTAGCTCCAGTTCAGGGCATCCAGTGTCCTTGCCTCTTTGGGTACTGCACATAAGTGATACAAAGACATGTGCACCTATATACAAAATTAAAGTGTAAGCTAGGTGGGGTGGCACACACCTTTCATTCCAGCACTCTGAAGGCAGAGGATGCAGGATCTCTGAGTTTGAAGCTAGCCAGGTCTACATAGTGAGACCCATCTCAAATAAAATTTAAAAAACAACCCTGATGAAATAAAAATTAGGCTGGTTAAAAAAAAAGGGGGGGCTAATTTTAATATTCTAAGTGACTTAGAAAGGGGATTACAAAGAAACCACTTTAAACTGCATGGTTTCCCCCTTCCTATCTTGCCCATAGTACACACAAAAATCACAGTAAGCCCCTGTGGACATATGTTGGAACCCTCAGGCATTAACAAATTTTAGAAGCTGAGAGCATGTGCTCAGCATGTGTGAGATCCAGTTTCAGTCCCTGGGGTTCCCCCAAGGAAATAACAAAATGAAAAATTCAGGTTCTAAAAGAAGAAAATGCTTTAAAAATTTCATAAGCAGGCCTGGAGAAATGGCTCGGTGGTTGTGAGTACTATCTGCTCTTCCAAAGGACCCGGGTTCAGTTCCCAGCTCACAAGTGTCTGTAAAGCCAATTCCAAGGCATCTGACACCTTCACACTAATGCACCTCAAATAAAAAATAAATTTTTTTTAAAATAAAGTTTTAAAAATTTCATAAGCATGGGCGCTAGTCAGATCATCCCAGTTATTAATCAGAAATTATAAAATATTAACACAAATCTGTGAAAATACCAAATTCCCCACTTGTACACCACATGTGAATTCGAAGTATAAATGTGATTTTTGACTTAATGAGCAGTAGTGATAAAAATGACAACGTGGATTATTGCTTTAGAGATATATTAATATACTGTACTTTTATTACTAACCTTTATTATTTTTGGTCCCAAAGGGAGGATTCATAATTACTGTATCAAATAACTTGGACATTCTGTTAGATAATGCATATACATCACACTGAATCATATCAACATTTGTTAACTCAAACTCTTTCACATTCCTATTAAATATTTCCAGTGCATCTTCATCTACGTCAAATCCAACACACAACCTATAAACATAAAAAGACAATTTACAGGTTCCTAGTAAAAAACAATAGTAGACATTTTACCATGCATTTTTCAACCCAACTCCAAAGTAGGATTAAGAGTTGTTTTCAAGTGCATGACTTCCCAGTCTGGCAGAGATTGGAAATTTAGGTTTGCATAAGGGGATACTTGCTGTTACTAAAAATTTGATTTCTTATAAGGAAAGCTTTTGGTCTTGCAGCCTGTCCAAAGGGTACTCTATTGTATTGTTCCCCCTTATCCTACCCATAGAGTCCCATGATTAGAGCTGATCCAACACTTAATGAAGCCACGCCATATCCAAATAGTTAAAAATGATCACTTACCCTGCTCCTAACATTGCAGTCCCGATGCTAAGCACTCCACAACCACATCCGAGATCTGCAACCACTTTATTTTCAATGTCATCATACGTATTATGGATTGTATAGAGCATGCATGCTAAAAACAAAAATCAAACAGAAGAACATAAGTTAGCAAGCTTATTAAAATCTAATGCAAAGGGCTCTAAAATAATCTGCTTTATCCCCACATGGAGCTCCAGATTATTTGTTTCCCAGTTTGTTTTTTTAAAAGATACAATGTAATAACTTGGTATCTTGGAAGAGGCACCACAAAAGGATAACATACAGCAATAATTCCCAAATACTGTGGGACTATGTCTAGTTTCTGCTGATATTGCCAACACTGCCAAAACGTTCAAAACAAGTGCTCAACAAAGATATATGGATGCAGCTTTTCCTTTGATGCTGAGTTTTGTTTTGTTTTGTTTTTTAATGAGAGATTAAGGTCTATGAACAAATAATTCTGTCATACTAGGCCAAAATATAAGTTTAGTAACCTATTGCATCTACAAAACTGTTTTGAAATGTTACTGATCTGGGCTACATGGCTCTCAGAGGGTAAAAGTGCTTGAAGGCAAGCCTTGTTAGAGTTCAATCTCCAAAACCCATACGGTGGAAGTAAAATAAGCGTCTGCCACAAGTTTTCCTCAGACCTCCGATTGAGGGCTGAGACTTGTACAACACCCCACAAATAAATAGATAAATAAGTATCTGTAATTTGAAAACTAAAAGGACACAGAACTTATTTGCAGTATGTTTATCATTAGACTACAGGTATCACAAACTTCTACATCCACAATATAGACTTAGAGATATTTTTAAAATGTATTTTTATGTGTATTATTTATTATTTTTATGCTTTGCCTGCATGGATTTGCACCATGTGTCTGGTGCCACAGAGGCCAGAAGAGGGTATTGGATACCTCGTGGGTACCGACTCTGAGCTAGCATGTGGGTGTTGAGAATTGAACCCAAGTCCTCTGGAAGAGCAGCTAGTGCTCCTAACCTCTGAGCCATCTCCCCATCCAAACTTAGAAGTAATATCAATAGATGCACATATTCATAATCTACAACAGAGACTTGATAACAGAACAAAAGGTCAGGGCAGAAGTAGCTGAGATCACAGAGTTCTCAAAAACAAGACTCTCACATACACATGTTAAACAGGGAGTAACACCACCAAGTTTTCCTAGTTCATATCTGAACCCAAGAAGAACTGCTGGCCATCACTTAATGTCTGAGGACTCAGAACATTGATTTATAACAACAAACAGTCCTGCAGGGCTGGAGAGTTGGCCCACTCAGTAAGAGCACTTTTTGCTCCTGCAGAGGGATTGGGTTTAATTACCAGCACCGGCATGTCAGTTTCCAACTACCTGTAACTTCAATCCCAGGGAATCCACTGCCCATTTCTGAACTCCACAGGCACCATGCACATATGTGCTACACATATATACATGCAGGAAAAACACATAAAATAAATCTAAAAACTCTTATGTGCGCATTACAAACCAGGTGTGAAAGAATTGATTCTTACTTCTTTTGAGAAAGTGTCTCATCATATAACCCTAGCTGGCCTGGCCATATGGTCCAGGATGGGCTTGGGTTCACAATGATCCACCTGCCTCTGCCTTCCAAGTGCTGGGATTAAGGCTGTGTTCCAGCACACCTGGCCTCTAATTTTTATCTTTTAAAAATTAGATTTCATTATAAAACCCTACAACCAGAAGGCTGTACAAAGTCACATTGAGAAAACCAGGAACTAGCTTGGTAAGTAGCTGGCTCAGTCTGTACTGTACTTCCTCTGCAAGAATTAAGACCTGAGTTCAGATCCCCAGCAGCAATGTAAAAGGCCAGGTGTGGGGTACATGATTAGAAACCCAGAACTAGGGACATGACAGGAGAATCTCTGAGGCTTGCTGGTCAGCCAGTTTAGGCGAATGGGTAAGCTTAAATACATTAAGATCGTGGCTCTAAAACACCTGATGTTGACCTCTGCCCTCCACACATGCAGACACGAACCTACAGATGCTAAATACATAATAGAGGAAACTGGCCTTAATCTGGGCACAATTCAATGTAATTCTTTGGCTGGTGATATGACAATATTTTAGAGTTAAAACTGTAATCTATGAGTTTTATTGGCAGCTTAGAAACAGTTATTTTGGAACTGAAAAAGATTCCCAACCAAAGGAATTTGGCTAAGTCTTCGCTGCTACTCTGGTAACAGGACTGACATATTAATGGCTTCTGCTGTATTTCTTCCTACCCTCTCAGTTGGTAGGAAAGTGAGGGTAATTTGTTGGTGAGAGACGCAATTTGTTAAAAATGAAAAACATCCTCAACTTTCCAAAAGCATGTAACTCTGGTTCTAGCACCTGTTTCTAGGGCAGAGAGGCACAACAGGAATCGCTGTCCTTGATTCAGTACGAAATTTTTTTTAATAGTTTATTTTTATTTTATGTGTGAAGGTGTCAGATTCCTTGGAATTAGTGGTACAGACAGTTGGGAGCTGCCATGTGGGTGCTGGGAATTGAACCCGGGTCCATTTGGAAGAGCAGACAGTGCTCTTAACCACTGAGCCATCTCTCCAGCCCCTCAGTACGAAATTTATCCGTATTAAGCAAATATTTAGTGAGCTCCTAACTGGTACCAAGACTCTTCAGACACTGAAAATTCAGGTGTGAACAAGGCTAACAGATTTCTTGCTCCTGAGAATTTACAGTGATGAGAGAAACAAAACAAAAACCTGTGACAATGCAAATAGGCACTCAGAAAAACGGTAAAAAGTGTGTGATCGGGTTAGGCGTGTCTGTATGTCGCCATGTCATAAACCTACTTAAAAGTGTAGGATTTCTCTAGAACATCGTTATATCCAAATTAGTACTTATTTTCATCACCAACTGGACAGGAATAACTCTAGAAGAGGGCACGATGAACCAGCCGCCCTACCTGCAATGTGCGGCCTGGTGGGATACTGTTCTAGAAGTAACTTGGGCTTTTCGAATCCATCCACTTCTTGCAGGCGACTCTCCAGTTCCTTAAGCCTTAACTTCTTCATCGTTTTCACCTTATTTTAAAGTTTGGGCTCCCAGGACTTCATAGCACAGGGCCTGCCGGAATGTCTGCCTACCCGAAACTGTCCAGCGGTGCAGGGGTGGGCGGGGCAGACTATTTAGGATTCAGCGAGGGACGCCCCACAAGCCCGCGTGGCCTGCCGCCCGCCCGGGGCACCTAGGAGAGTCCGGAACGCACGCCGAGGTGCCTAGACTAGTCGACCCTCGCGGGCTATCCCCGCCGCGCCGGAAGTGCCGATGCGCACGCGCGCACACTGCCGGGCGCCGGGCTGCAACCTGTGTAGATCGCCGGGGTTCCGCCGAGGACACGAGTGTTCTTTTAGTCCGCATGGGCGCCATCGGATGAAGCGGTCCTCGAAGGCCGTCGCAAGCCAGCCTTGGACCAACCCTGGGAACGCCAGCTTTGTCTTGAGTACCATAGCCCTGGAAAGGATGGGGAAAAGAGTTGACAGCTACACAGGGCACCAGGCCAGCGAGACCCAAGTCTCAGAAAGTAGCGATCTACACCCACCTCTGCTTCCTCCACTCGAATGCTCGGTTTTAACTTCGTGTCCCCCCCGTGGGGGGGGGGGGGCATCGTGTTTCTTAACAGTTACCGAAGCCAATAAAGCCGGAAGAAAAGAAGAAACGTCAAAACAGTTTTCGGGATGGGTCTCTTGAGTTCCAGGCCGACCTGGGCTACACAAAGAACAAAGAATATGGTTGTGGTGTCAAATGAGAGACACTCTGGGACTTGTTAAACTGTGAGCAGAAGTTGAGGATTGTGGAGAAAATGGAAGTGGGCACTTAGCAGCAAACTTAAAAAATGTAATTATGAAAAGAAGAGTGAAGGTGATCGATGCTTAGTAAGGTTGGAAGGCTTTATTATTGCCGTTATTAGTCGTATTTTATTTATTTGAGCCCAAGGCTCTGTGCATGCTTGGCAAGTGACTACTGAACTGCATTCCCAATCACACCACACTGTCATCATTACTATAATTATCGTTATCACCATCATCAAGATATGAGGAGATAATAATACATTTCTAATAATAAACAAAACGTAGAAAATAGAAAGCGAAGTGCTTAAAATGCAGAAATGGAGGTGGTGGCAGCTTACCTTTTTAGGATATCCTGAAGAAGTAATGGCCGGTGAATCTCAGAGTTCAAAGCCAGTCTGGTCCATGAGAGAGTTCTAGACCAGTCAAGGCTACAGAGACCCTGTCATTAAAAAAAAAAAAAAAAAGCTGGCAAGATGGTTCAGGAGGCAAACTTAGTTCAATCCCTGTAACCCACAGTGAAAAGAGAGACCAGACACCTGAAAGTCATCCTCCTGTCCTCTCCACATAGAAAACAATAAATAAAGTAAAATTTAGAAAGAAAAGAGGGCTGGAGAAATGGCTGGGCCAGCCTTTAAGAGCACTCTGCTCTTCCAGACATTCTGTAACTGCAGCTGTAGGGGATCAGATGCCCTCCCTGGTCTAGGCTGACCTGTGCTTCAGAGGGCTAGAATTAAAGGTGTGTGTCACCATACCTGGCACAATCACAATCCTGAGGAATCAGGATCCAGTACTTACATGCCAGGTTGCCCCTATTGGTGAGATGATATCTATTTTCATTATTTAAAAAAAAAAAAAAAAAAAAGGAGTAAAGGGCTGATGCAGTTGAGAATGTATCTAAGATTATTTTCTTGCAAAGTATACTTCACAGTTAAAAAAAATGAAAAGAGTTACTATATATAAAATATTTAGTACATTGAGCTAGTACAGTTAAGCTCTTTTTCCTACAAATGTCTCGTAAATGTTAGTTGCTGATGATGTTGTTGACAGGAAAAAATGATTGAAACTAGATATTCAAGAACCATTAGTCCACTAGAGATTGAAGTCAACCTCCTTTTTTTTTGGTTTTTCAAGACAGAGTTTCTCTGTGTAGCCCTGGCTGTCCTGGAGAACTCATTCTGTAGACCAGGCTGGCCTCAAACTCAGAGATCTGCCTGCCTCTGCCCCCCAGGTGCTGAGATTAAACACGAGTACCACCATTGCCTGACTAACTCTTTTCTATTTTAAAAACCAAATAGGTGGTGGTGGTGTATGCCTTTAATCCCAGCACTTGGGAGGCGGAGGAAGGCAGATCTCTGTGAGTTCAAGGCCAGCCTGGTCTACAGGGGGAGTTCCAGGCTAGAATAGTGGGTGACTCCAGTATGGCAGAGGGAGATAAATGTCCGGTGGATTACTGACAATAGAATGTACATTGCGGTGGTAGGGAGCTAATTATGGAGGAGGCTGTTTTTCTTTTACTTAGTGTATGTGTACATACATGCGTGCTGACCACCACACATGCGCACTGTGTGGAGTACAACCTCTAAGAGTCACTTCGCTTTCCACCTTGTTACCTCTCGGGATTGAACTCAGGTCCTTAGGCTTCGTGTCAAATGCCTTTACCCGCTGGGCCATCCCTCTAGTCCAGAAGGTTTTGCATTGTCAAAATTTAAAAAAAAAAAGGAAAGAAGTAGAAATGAGATTATTTGATCAATGAAGATCATTGATAAAAGGGATTAAACCTTAGCTGGGTGTAGTGCTGCAAGCCTTTATTCCCAGCACTCAGGGAGGCAGAGTCAGGTGGATCCCTGTGAGTTCCAGGCCAGCCTGGTCCACAGATCGAGTTTCAGGACAGCCAGAGCTGTTACACAGAGAAAGCCTATCTTGAAAAAAAAAAAAAAAAGGATGGAGGGATGGATTAAGCCTTAAGGTGCTCTTTTATTTGTTTCTATTTTTAAAAAGGGAAACTTGCTAGGTAGCTGTGACTGGCCTGGAACTATTTATGTAGGTCAAACCAGCTCAGATCTCTGGCAGTCCTCCTGCCTCCGCTTCCTGTGTGCTGAGACTACCAGGGATTGCCACACCCATTGCTTTAGTTGATGAATTAGGAAAATACGTTCACTTCTGTGGAATAGACACTGTCACAATGCATCTGCTTTTCAGAAAATGTTTATTTTTATGTGTATGGGTGATTTGCCTGCATGTATGTTTCTGTACCATGTGCATGCCTGGTATCTACTGAGGTCAGAAGAAGGCATTAAATTCCCTGGAACAGGAGTTGTAAATCACCGTGCGGGTGCTGGGAATTGAACTTGGGTCCTTTGAAAGAGCAGCTTGTGCTCTTAACCACTAAGCCATCTCTATAATTCCAGCATCTACTTTAGATAATCCTCTAGACAGTTCACTATGTACTTGGAGAAACCAAAAATAAACATTTGAAAAGTTCAAGAACAGTCAATAGCATCCCTTTAGAGTATCTGGAACTTAAAGAAATAAATGCCAAAACATTTTCTAAAAAAAAAAAAATGCACATTTTAATATTATTATGAAAATAATCTTGATTTTTGTGGACTCCTTAAATGTCCCTTCTGGTTCCAATAAGGTCTGCTAATCTTACTTTAAGAATTGGTTGGTAGATATTCATATAATGAATATTTAAAATTAGTAAGGTAGTGGATTAGGTTCTGGAAAAAATAATTCTATTTCTTAGTTTTGTTTTTTTAAAGATTTTCTTTTTATTTTTAAGATTTATTTATTTTATGTATATGAGTGTTCTATCTGCATTTACACCTGCCAGAAGAGGGAATCAGTTCACATGATAGATGGTTGTGAACCACCATGTGGTTGCTGGGAATTGAACTCATAACCTTTGGAAGAGCAGACAGTGCTCTTAACCACTGAGCCATCTCTCCAGCCCTGTTTCTTAGTTTTTTAAAGAGATCTATCTATCTATCTATCTATCTATCTATCTATCTATCTATCTGTCTTGCATCATTCTGCCTGCATGTGTGCCTGTGCACCAGAAGAGGGCACCAGATCTCACTATAGATGGTTCTGAGCCACCGTGCGGTCGCTAGGAACTGAAATCTGGACCTTTGGAAGAACAGCCAGTGCTCTTAAAAATGACCAAAAATCTACTAATGTTTTATAAAAGAAGAGGCATACATAAATACTCATTAAACATACAAAAAGATACTCACTTGATTAATTATTAAAGAAATACAGATTAAACTATAATGAGATGCCAACCCCTAACTTGACAATAAGAAAGGAGATACACAGTAGCTTCTGGATGGTGATGGTGCAGGGCCTGAGGTCCAGGCCAGCCTGGTCTACAGAGTAACTTTCAGGATAGCCAGGGCTACATGGAAAAGCTAAACTAAACTAAGTAAGTAAGTATACTCACTAACTAAAGTCAGTGAGAGCCCAGCACCTCAGCATTAGAGAGGTGGGGGCAGGAGCAGTAGGAGCTTGGGGCCATCCTTAGCAATGTATGGGATTCAGAATCAGCCTGGACTTACATAAGACCTCATCTCAAAAAACCAAACCAAACCAAAATGTTTCTTGGAAAGCTGGGACCTCTACTGTGTCACTGTAGAATATGAACTGTCTCCACCCCTTTGATACTTTCTTGTTCCTTTGTTGTCTCGGTAACCCAGGTTGACTTTGAAGTATCTCCTCTCCTGCCTCAGTCTCTGAGCATGCTGGGGTTGCAGGGATGTCCCAGCATGCCCTGCTGTTTCTTACGAAGTCATGCTTCGGTTTAGCATACAGCCTTGTGCCTAAGAAGGATTAAAGCTTATTTATACACAAAGACTTATAGGTGAATATTTGTAACTCTGTATTTGTTGTCTCTTTAAATTTGAAATGACTCAAAATATTTTTCCAAAATAATATTATTTATTTATTTATTCCAAAATAATATTTTTATTGGTTTGTTTTTGGTAATTTTGTAGTCATGCACCCTGATCACACTCACTTCCCAGCCTTTCCAAGTCTGCCTCCTTGCCCTTGTGACCTCCCCCTTGAAGAAGGAGGAGGAGGAGGAAGAGGACAAGGGGGAAGAAGAACAGAAGACCATTTTGTGTTGCCCATATACTTATTGAGCATGGTCAGGCTCCCAGTGGCCAGTGCCTTAGAGAAAAATGAGTCCTTCCCCACCTGCACTGCCACCAGCAGCCATCAGTTGTGGAGAGCTACACTTGAGCGTCCTTATCACAGTTCTGTTCTTTTCTTTTCTTTTCTTTCTTTTCTTTTCTTTTCTTTTCTTTTCTTTTCTTTTCTTTTCTTTTCTTTTCTTTTCTTTTCTTTTCTTTTCTTTTCTTTTCTTTCTTTTCTTTTCTTTTCTTTTCTTTTCTTTTCTTTTCTTTTCTTTTCTTTTCTTTTCTTTTCTTTTCTTTTCTTTTTCTTTCAAGACAGGGTTTCTCTGTGCAGCCTTGGCTGTCCTGTATTTGCTTTGTAGATTAGACTCACCTGAAACTCACAGAGATCCACTTGCCTCTGCCTCCCAGAGTGCTGGGATCACAGGCGTGCAATACCACACCCTACTCCTTACCACAATTTTTAAGAGTTCTCTCCGATGACTTCCTGTGTAGGCTGTTACTGTTTTCTTTTGCTCATTACAGGCATGCAGTGCATGCAGAGGCCAGAAGAGGGCATCAGAACCCTGAAAGCAAGTTCCAGGGTGTGTAAGCTGCCTGTGCTGGTGCTGGGAACTGAGCCTGAGCTGCTGGAAGAGCAGCAAGTGCACTTGACCACTGAGCCATCTCTCCAGCATCCTTTTTTCTTTTTTTTTCCTTTTTTTAATTTTTGAGGCACTATCTTGTTATGTAGTCTAAACAGGCCTTGAATTTGTGGGATCCTCGTGTCTCAAACTCTCAAGTTCTAGTATTACAGTGTATACTACTACACTTGGCTTGTACTCTCCCACTCTGTCTCTGTCTGTCTGTCTGTCTCTCTCTGAGACAGGCTCTATGTAGCCTAGGCTATCCTAGAAATTGTGATCCTCCTGCCTCAGTGTCCCAAGTGGGATTACATGAGCTATGATTCCCTGGTGCAAATTATTCTTATCACCTTTCACCCCTTGCCAGGATCCAGGGCCTCAAGCATGCTAAGCAAGGGTTCACCCCGGTGATATTACCATGTGGTCTTTCAGATATAAATAAAACCACACGGAAAAGATAAAAGCTGTAACTGAGATATAAACACAGCTCCTTCCAAAATTAATGTAAAGGCCATTAACAGAAAATTTGCATTTATTGGAACTCTCTCTATTATGAGAGGAAGAAGAACGTATTTTAAGCCTAAAAAAGAGAATGACATTCAACCATATACATAGTGGCATAAAAAGAGCTGTCTGTAGGCACCTGTGTCTGTGCTCTCAGCTCACCAGCCCCTCTGCCTCCGTCTGCGGCACAGCCTCTGCACACGGCTTCACCAAACCCCAGCTGAAGGCTCTCCTTTCTGCCAGGTCCCTGGCTTAGAACCCCAGGAAGAAGCGAACACCCTAGCCAGCGGCCTGTGTCCCTCTCTTAGCAGAGGGCAAGGAGATAGTCACAGAGGACATCAGTGTGCAGGGTGCTCACAAACGATGTTAAGGTCTCAGTTTCTGTTTGGCCTCCAAATACACGTCCTCTCCCCTCTGTGCACAATGGTCCAGTCACCAGGTCAAATAGCAACTTTTGAAATCGTAAATAAGGAGCATCGTGTCTGCCACATGGCAGCTTATTCTGGTAGAAGATCACATTAAGACTTAACCCGCAGAGTTCATTGTCATTACACCTGTCCCACACGCCAGAGCGTTCTTCACATAGCCTTACACTGCTCTTCTCCTGTCCTCGTTTTCTGGAAACAAGCAAGCAAACAAACAGGTTATCATGTGGCCCACGGTGGGCGTGGATTTATGTAGGAGAGGATAATATTGAAGTCCTGATCTTTCGGCCTCTACTCCCAACTGCCGGATGAAGCCCAGTGTGGTGGTACACGCCCTTGGGCCCAGAACCTGGGGGTGCAGAGGCAGGCACATCTCTGTGAGTTTCAGGCCAGCTACAACCTTGTCTCAAAACAGACAGACAACAAAACAACACAGAAAACAACCACCAAAAAATACCAACAATAAACGAGAGGGAAGTGCTAGGATTACAAGTGTGTACACACCCAGCTCCAGTATATTTTTTCTCCTAGGAAATATTAATTAACCTCTGTGGCCATAGTCATAAAAATCACTTTGTCAGTTTTCTCTTTCAACATTAATTATTGTCTTACATTTCGTTCACTTTTATTTTGATTCTTGAGGTTTTGCTATGTTGTCCAGGCTGGCCTCAGACTCCTGAGGCCCAAATGATGCTTCTACCTCCAGTGTCTGGAGCATCGTGGACGATAGGTATGCACCATTATATCTGGCTTCTTTTTTTTTTTTGTTTGTTTGTTTTTGAGACAAGGTTTCTCTGTGTAGCCATGCAGAACTCACACTGTATATCAGGCTGGCCTTGAACTCAAAGATCTGACTGCCTCTGCCAGATGAGTGCTGGCTTCATCTTTTAATTTGACTTTGGGATAGGGTCTTAGATAGCCCAGGAAGTCCTTGAATTCCCTAAATACTGAGGATGACCTCAAACTCCTGACCTTCCTGCCTGTCCTTCTCCAGTGCTGGGGTTCCATCAGTTGCCAGCATGGACAGGGGTTCAGTTTCCTCTTTCCTTTAAGACCTTGTGGCTGTACTTTCTGCAGTTCTCTCGTTTGCTTAATACTGAAACCAGAGCATTTTTAGTAAGTTTCTCAGCTCATGTTTTAGAATATTTTGGGGAAAAAGAATGACAGTGCATTTAGAATTTGGCCTACATTAACTCCTCTGCAAACTGGTCTCTGAAACATTGTGAAGGTACAAATGTAGTTCTTGGGATTTTTGTCTTTGTTGTTATCATTTAATATCATTGCAGGGCCCAATCCTCCCACTCCCATCCCTTAAAAAAAAATCGCAGGAAAGCTTCATTATCCGCATCTATCAAGGCCCCAAAGGTTTCCCCCTTGCCTTATTCATATAGCAAATTAGCTTACCAAATGTCTGTCAGGTGGTTATCAGTTGCTCCCTACGACAGCTGAGGCTAGATCTGGGGAAAAACAAACAAACAAACAACAACAACAAACAGATGGGCAGCTTGCTGTATTTTTGAGCATGAGAATTATTTAAAAATTTGCTTCCTCTACTATCACTTATTTATCAGGCTTAGTGAGCAGGTTAAAAAAATAATATGAAAGGGCTGGAACACAGCAGAAACTCAGGCAGTGTTATCTATTGTAATATTTCCCATTTAACAATAATCAGACAGATATTTGAGTACTTACAAGCAGTGAGAAAGAACACTGGTTCTTTGCCCTCAAGAACTTTACCAGCCAGAGTGGTGGGCAAGCCTGTAATCTTGGCACTAAGGCAGGAGGCTCTGGTTTGAAGGTAGCCTGGGTTACAGAGTGTTTCAGAACAAACAACCCATTCCAACACCTAAAACCCCAGGAAAATGATTAACGAGTAACACAGTGGGATGAAGATTTTCTGCTCAAGATAGTTAGCAAACAAATCAGAACCTTTTAATTTTTCTTTTAAAAAGTTTTTATGTATGGGTGTTTGCCTGCAAACACTTGCATGCCTGGTGCCCACACAGGCCAGAAGAGGGCATTGGGCTCCCTGAAATTGGAGTTAAGGACAGTTGTAAGTTGTTGTCTGGGTGCTGGGAACCAAACCTGGGTCATCTGGAAGAGCAGTCAGTGCCCTTTTTATTCTTTCCAATTCTTTTATTCTTTTTTTTTATTTTTAATTATACTTTATTTACTTTGTATCCCCCCTCTAGTTCCCCCCCACCTCCCCTCCCAATCCCTCCCTTCCTCCCCCTTCTCCACACACTCCCCTCCCCAAGTCCACTGGTCGGGGAGGGTTTCTTTTTCTTCCTTCTGATCCTAGTCTGTTAGGTCTCATCAGGAGTGACTGCATTGTTTTCCTTTGTGGCCTAGTAAGGCTGCTCCCCCCTCAAGGGGAGGTGATCAAAGAGCCAGTCACTTAGTTCAAGTCAGAGACGGTCCCTGTTCCCCTTACTAAGGAACCCACTTGGACACTGAACTGCCATGGGCTACACCTGTGCAGGAGTCTTAGGTTATCTCCATGCATAGTCCTTGGTTGGAGTATGAGTCTCAGGAAAGACCCCAGTCAGTGCTCTTAACCATTGGCTCATCTTTCCAGCAACTGTTTCATCCCCTTTCAGCTAAAGGAAACGAGATCTGGGCATGTGGCTCAGTTGGTACAGTGCCTACCTAGCATGCATTGGCGCTTTGGGTTCAACTCCTGGCCTTCTACAAACCAGGCATAGTGCAGTAATTCTAGCACTGGGAGATAAAGGTAGGAGTTCAAGATCACCCTCGGCTACATAGAATGCTTGAGGCCAGTCTGGGCCATAGGAGATGTTGTCTTAAAACAAAGAAACAAGGAAACAAAATTAACTAAAACTCTCACGGAACCGTGATCAGATTCTAGTGGTTGTCTATCTGTCTGTCTGTCTTTCTATGCTCCAGACAGTGAGAAATAGTGATGTTGGTGGGTTTTGAAAAGACAATTTAAGGTGTTTTCTCTCCACTAAAGAGTTTGGGTAAGAGGATAAGGGGAGGGCCAAGGACATGGCTCAGCAAGTAAAGGTGCCTGCTGCCAAGCCTGATGACTTGAGTCCTTGAGAAACCACATGATGGAAGGAAACAGTACCAACTCCCACAGGCTGCTCTCTGACTGTATGACTATTAGAGAGCTCCTACTTGTTGCTCCTATTTCATCCCATTGTGAACGCCAAAATTGTGGACTGTAAAACTCTGTTTCTTGTTTGGTGTGGTTGAGCCCTATTGGACACTTTTAATCCAAGAACTTTCTGTACACTGGATTTAATAAAGTTAACCCTAGGTCAAGAGGCAGAGCAAGAAACCCGCTGACAGAGATGAAAGAGTAGGAGGGACTTTGAATTGAGGGGTATTTAAGACAGCGTGGAGGAAGAGCTTTTAGCTTAAGCTCTGGTTTTAGCTTTAGCTTCAGCTCCTCAGCTCTCTGGCTTTTTGGGCTTTGAGTTAGCAAGCCTTTGGCCTTGGTGGGTTTTTTTTTGTTTTTGTTTTCGCCTTTTCCTCCTGGGCTGTCAGCTGAGCTAGTGAGCCTTTTGAGTTTTTTCCATCCAGACCTGAGCTGAGAAGGAAGGTCAGTTGGGTACTTTCTCTGCCTCTCTGAGCTGGCAGGTTTTCACCACAGCATCAGGCTCCTGAGTCTTTATCGGTAAAACAGAACGGTTGGTATTTTCACTTTTTAAAAACAATACCAACTCAAATAAATAGTGTAATTTAAAAAGGACAATAAGAATATAGCTTACATTTTATTCGGATGGTGACTCACTCCTTTAATCCTGGTACTTGGGAGGCAGAGGCAGCTGGATCTCCGTGAGTTTAAGGTCAGCCCGGTCTACAGAGTGTGTTCCAGGACATCTGAGGCTACACAGAGAAAATCTCTATAAACAAAAACCAACCAACCAAACAAAAAACCCAAACAAAAACTCAAACAAAACCACAAAACCAATGTATCATACTTTTTAAAAGAATTTATTGGGGCTGGAGAGATGGCTATGAAGTTAAGAGCACTCACTGGATGTTCTTCCAAAGGAACAGAGTTCAATTCCCATCAGACACTTGGTGGCTCACAGCCATCTCTAACTCCAGTTCCGCTGATGCCCTCTTCTGGCCCCCACAGGCTTAACACCCAGAACATAAAATAATAATAATAATAATAATAATAATAATAATAATAATAATAATAATAATAATTTATCTTAGGAGATTCACCTAGAAGTAGTGTGAGGGTGGCTCAGGGGTTAAGAGCACTGACTACTCTTCCAGAAGACCCTGGTTCAATTGCCAGCAACCACATAGCAGCTCACAACTGTGACTCTGATATCTGACAGCCACAGAACATACATGCAGGCAAAACACCAGCGCACATAAGATAAAAATTGTTTCCCTGACTCGGGGAAATATTTGGGAGGCAGCTTCAATAGTAGCAAGGATATAGTAGTAACTAAGGCTCTGATAACAAGAATCAACATCTGAAGACCAGATGCGGACGCCTGAAACACGTTTGGTAGGTGTTGAGTTATGTTCCAGGCAAGTAAAGAAAAGAACACTCTCATGAAGGACCGTCTGTGCGCCGAGCTGCTGCGTTCAGCGGCTGACAGTTTTGAAAGTCGGGAGGCAACAAGCGGCGGAGGACGGCCGGCGCGGACCCCGGGCCCGGCGAGGGGCGGGGCATGGCCGGGAGGGCGTGCGCAGGGGCGGGGAGCGCGCCGAGGTGCTGTGCGGCGCCGGGTATCGCGAGAGTCGGGCGGGCCGAGCCTTCGCAGCAGTCGATCCCCCCACCCTCCCGGGAGGAGCCGCGGGCCCTGGACTCTCCAAATTCTGAGCTCTCATCATGGCGGCGGCGGCGGCCGCGGCGGCCGTCGGGGGCCCGCAGCCGCCCCAGCCGGAGGCGGCCGCGCAGGGCCCGGCGCTGGACAAGGCGGCCACCGCGGCGCACCTGAAGGCCGCCCTCAGCCGGCCGGACAACCGTGCGGGCGCCGAGGAGCTGCAGGCGCTGCTGGAGCGGGTGTTGAGTGCGGAGCGGCCGCTGGCCGGGGCTGCGGGCGGCGAGGAGGCGGCGGGCGGCGGCGGCGGCCCGGGCGCGGCCGAGGAGGATGCCCTGGAGTGGTGTAAGTGCCTTCTGGCCGGCGGCGGCGGCTACGAGGAGTTCTGCGCGGCCGTGCGGGCCTACGACCCCGCGGCGCTCTGCGGCCTGGTCTGGACGGCCAACTTCGTGGCCTACCGCTGCCGGACGTGCGGCATCTCCCCCTGCATGTCGCTGTGCGCGGAGTGCTTCCACCAGGGCGACCACACCGGACACGACTTCAACATGTTCCGCAGCCAGGCCGGGGGCGCCTGCGACTGCGGGGACAGCAACGTGATGCGGGAGAGTGGGTGAGTGGAGCCCCGGAGAGGCGACCCCGGGCCGAGTGGTCTTGCGGGGGGAGGCCGTGGGGAAATCTGGGAGCCGACCCTCCTCCGTCCCGGGGAGCTTGGAGGCAGGGGGGTGCCGGGGAGGGTGCAGACACAAGGGGTTGGAGGTGGCTGAGCTGTCACTGGTGGGAAGGGGATAGGGAGGAGAGGAGAGCATGTGCGGGGAGCCAGGCTGGGAATTTTCGAGGAGGTCAAGGTGGGCGAGTGATGGGGAAAAAGGATTCAGTGCGTAGGGCGAGAGGGCAGGGAGGAGGAGGAGCGGGTTCTTGGGGGAATCTGGTGTGGGGCTGTCGGTTGTATACTTGTTGGGAAAAGGTGTGCAGCTGCCTGGCCGGCTCCGGAGAGGAGCCTTAGAAGTGATTTAGATTGACTGGGAGGGAGTGGTTTGGGATCTGAATTGGGTCACAGGATGGTGAGGGTCGGGGAGAGGGTCTTGTAACTGCAGGTTAGGACCCTTGGGGGAAAAGCATCTGAACTAGGTCTGTGTGTCTGTGTGAGGGACCTAGCTGTGGAGCTAATGGGGGTTGAGGAAGAAGGGGGAGGGAGGGGCTTGCATAAAAAGGGGCTGTTGAGCTGTCAGTATTTGGTGTGCTAGAGTGACCGAGAATTGGGCTCCTGGGCCCCGGAGCTGTCACATCTAGAATACTCCTCACACCAAAAGAAGGAGGAAATCAGTAAGCGATTTAGGAATCAAATGCTGGGTTTTGTTCAGTTAAGGGCACCTTAATCATTAACATGAGACCGTCCATCTAGAAGGAGACACTTAACACAGGCGTCTTTGACAAACGCATTGATGTGTGCAGTGCACCTATGTTGTAATCCACGTACACTAAAATCCTTAGTGATAAATTCCTTACATAGTCATCAAGAATCAGAGGCTGGAGATGAGGTTTGTGAGAAGGATTAAAAAAACGATTCAGAAAGGAGATAGTAGGAGCTTGCAAATAATAATAATCAGGGCTAGCAATTATAACTGGAATTTTTTGCCTTACTTTTAGCATTTTGACATTTATATATTATTGAATATAAAAGCCAAAATAATTTATAATAAAAATTCCCCCCTTTCTGGTCCTTATCTGCCACTTCCGTCTCACTGCTGTTAGTTTCTCTTAGTCTAAAGCAAGCAACAACGCCTGCTGTCTCCTTTCACCCAAAAGGTAACATTGTTTTCCGTCTTGCCTTTTTTCACCTTTGATGTTGCACATCAGTAAATCAGTTTCCTGACTTTATAGTGCTACACAGTGTTCCATGAATTTGCCCTTGATTTAATGATGTCGTTTGATGGGCATGAAGATTCCTAGTACAAAATATGAACAGGTGTGCCTGTCTTCTCTCACCTGTACAAGAATATCAGTGGGTGAATTTACAAAGGTGGGATTTAAAAATTGTCCTTCCTGAGGTTTGTTATAATTAATGTATGGAATGGCCTGGTTTCCAGTAGCTTCTTTAACAGTGTTATTAAAACTTTAGATATTTTCTGTTTGATGGAAGTGGTCAGATTTTAACTGCTTTACATTATTTAACTGATTTAATCTGTAACAATTTTGGGATACTTACTGTTATTGTTTCCATTGAATTGGAGAGGAAAATAGAACACAGATTTTAAAAAGTTGCTAAAGGTTACCCAGATAGTAAACTAGACACTGGCCATCAATCTTGACCGATCAGCTGCTTCTCCCCACTGCCTGTGTTAAACACATTCTTTAATTAGTTTGGTTTTGGGGATTTATCTGGGGTATTGTGCATGCTAAAAAATGTGCCCTTCCACTTCTTAAACCATCAGCTCCTAAATACTATTCTTGCTGGTTTTCCTGTTCAATACTGTTTTTTTTTTTAATGGAACTTTAAAACCTCCAATTAAAAAATAAACTTGTTATTATTATTGTATATATGTGTATTTTGTGTAGACGGGGCAACTTTGTGGAGTCAGTTCTCTCCTTACACCTTTGTGTGGGCCTCTGGAGACCAAATCAGGTAGTTGGGCTTGTGTGGCAAGCTCTTTTCATGCTGAGCCATCTTGCTGCCACATCCTCCTTTTTAAATGAGAACGGTCAAGTCATGAATGACTTAGACCACATTTTTTTTTAAGATTTATTTATTTATTACTTTATTATTTATACAGCATTTTGCCACCATGTGTGCCTGTGCACTGGAAGAGAGCACCAGACCTCACTATAGATGGTCATGAGCCATCATGTGGCTGCTGGGAATTGAACTCAGGACCGTTGGAAGAACAGCCGGTGTTCTTAACCTCTGAGCCATCTCTCCAGCACCAGATTTAGAGCAATTTTATACATATACTGAGACATTTTTATTTCTTGTCCTAGGTTAGCATTCAGGGGAACTAATAATGAAAGAAATACTCTTGGTTCTTCCCTGGAATTTGGAACAAAGTGGTAATTAGCAGGTTTTTCTGGATGAAATGCAAATCTGGCATTTTAAACTTATGATGCTTCATTCTGAAAGTGGAAGTGATGTTTAGTAGGGTTTTTGTTTTGTTTGAGATAGGTTCTTGGAACTTGCTGTGTAGACCATGACAGCTTTGAACTTTCAGTGACCCTCTTGCTTCTGACTCTCAAGTGTTGTAATATGTGTGAGCCTATTGTGTTGGGACTTTTTCTCTCTTCCTCCTCCTCTTCCTTCATTTCTCCTTTCTTCTGTGAGATAGGGGCAGGGTCTTAAAGTCTAACTCCAGCTGGTTGTGAATTCATGGTCTTCTTCCTGCTTCATTCCTCTGAATGCTGGGATTACAGGTGTGAGTCGTTATGTTCAGCTTCCAATGAGTATTTATTTAATTATTTAGAATACAAACACAGATTTAGGGCATCCGTGCTGTAGATAAGTCTGTGCATTTTTATTGAGGTTTCAGGGAATTTATTTTCCTCATGGGAGCAGTTGCTTGTGAATTGACATCTAATATTTACAGATTTAATTGTTCTCATAGAAAAACAGAACTGTTGCCTGTGTGTCCCACGAGTTGCCATGTCTAGTGTCATGGACAAGACTGAACAGGCATGTGATTATTCAGAAATTTTACAACCTAGTGCTTTAAGTGGAATAATCTGGGCTGAATACCTACTCTACTACCTTTAGAGGGATAGATAATGATGGCCGGAAATGTAGGCTAAGATGCAGCTTCTGGAATTATTTTAGAACTAGAAATCAGCAGGTTATAATGGTGTTCTAGGTGGGCAGACCTTTGTTACCCTGGAAACAGTCTCCAAAAGTTGCTTAAAAAACGAAGAGTGCAGCTGGGTGTGGTGGCGCTCGCCTTTGATCCCAGTGCTCTGGGAGGCAGAGGCAGGCAGATCTCTGTGAGTTGGAGGCTAGCCAACTACAGGCTAGTCTACAGAGTCCAGCATAGCCGGCTACACAGAGAAACCCTGTCTCAAAACAAAACAACAACAACAAAAAACCCCAAAACAAAACAAACAAAAACGGAGAATGCTCTTTGGAGCATATTTTGGAGTTGCTCTTCTCATTAGCGTAACAGTGTGTCAGTTCCACTGGTTAGGCAGTCTCAGAGATTCCACTTTCCTTGTAAAGTTATTACTGTATTTATTGATCAATTGCAGTGCTTGGGATTGAACCCAGGGCCTTATTTGTAACTAGGAATATGCTCTATCCCAGAGCTATATTTTGTCCTGTGTATGTGTCCTTGATAAAAAAGAAGTCTTGCTGTGCCTTAATCCTTTTCATGTGTCTGAATGTTGTGATATATGTTGGGATGTTGTGTGATTGGAGATGATCCATTATAACAATAGTATCATTTCATTTAAAAATTTGCAATTATAGAAATATATATATATATATATATATATATTTTTTTTTTTGAGCCAGGGTCTCTGTTTTAAATCACTCTGTAGGCCAGGCTGGACTTGAGCTTGCAAAGATTCACCTGCTTCTGCCTCTTGAGTGCTGAGATAAGGCAAGTGCTGTCATTCCTGGTTTCAACTATTTTTGGTTTAGTAATATTGCTATTGTCAGTGTAATAGTAGTATTAGCAGATACATGAAACAGAGAAAAAAATAATTGAGAACTCATTTGTGAGCTGATATCACAAAGGATATGGGAATGATGTATTAAACTATGTAAAACTGGGCTTAGTGGTTAAGAGTAATTATGATTCTTCCAGAGAACCGGGTTCAGCTTCTAGCACCCACATGATGACTTACAACCACTATTATTCCAGTTCCAGGGGACCCAGCATCCTCTTTTAGCCCCTGACAGTACTGCACACATGTGGTGCACGTGCATACAGATACAGGCAAAACACATACACATAAAATAAAAATAAAATAAATCTTGAAAAGCTAAGCAATGTATAATCAAATGATGTTTTTGTCCATGGTGCTGGTGATTGAAGTTGTGCTTTCTACATTTACAAGAGTCACTGTAGAATAAGAGTGATCTTTGCTCTAAATGGTTGATTGTTGTGGAAGAACATTAGATGCTAGATTGGTTCATCTGGCTGGTTCTCAAACAATCCAGACAGAGACCTTTTAGACTTATGAAAGTTTTAAAGCACAGTAACTGGGCAGATATCAACCCTCTAAGCTATTTTGCTGTTTCCCAGCCGTATACCTCATAATTGCCATAATAGTTCCTGTCTGGGATGCCTCTTTTCTATCAGGTCAGTCCTCATGGCCACCTACTCATGGTCTATATTGTCCCATGGCAACTTCCTTCTCTCTGGCTTTCTCTCTTTTCCGGCTACATCTTCTGCTTCCTCTTTCTCTTCCTCCTAGCCTAGCGGTCCCTCTGAGACCCCAAGCCTGGGAACCTAAGCTCTACCTACTTCTCATCTGCCCGGTTACAGGCTCCAGCAACTTTATTAACCTATCAACTTTAAGTTAGGTAGAGCAAGGTTACCCAACAAAGACTGTTGTAGATTGAGAATGCACTCATCTGGGTGGCAACCAGATCTTGGGGGTCTGTGATTAGCATTAGAATACATAGCATCAGAAAAATTCTCAATAGTTGATGGGTGGGTGAACTTAAAAAACAAGACAAAAGAAAGCAAAACTGTGATGAAAAATTTAAAATTCCTGGCTGGCTGGTTTTAGGCTATGATGTGATAATAAACAGAACTGGGATTTTAAACATTTCTTTAATTTTGATGTGTTTTGACTATTATTATATTTTCATGTATTATAGACCATAATTTTTTTTCTACTTTGCTTTCTTCTATATTTTAAGATCCTTAAAAAAAAGGCACCCTGGAGGCCAGCTTAGTACATTTAATAGTTGCTTCCTAATTTGGGCTATTAAGTTGGGCTATATATGAAAAGCTGCCCTAAGAGTACATTCTCTAATTATTTCAGGAAATGGCAGGGATTATCAGATTCACAGCAGCTGTTTTCAGAGTGTTTAGGATAGTCTTCCCCACCTTTAAAATGTCAAAAGTAGTACACTTTGGCTATAACATAAAAATGAATGGATAAAAGAAAAGGTCAAGGTCCCTTTCTTCATCCATTCTTCAATAAGGGATTTCTCTCATTTTCATTTGACCTTAATTATGCATTTAAAAGATTAGCAAATGCATCAGTATTTCTAGCTGTTTTGTTGGAAATATTTAGGTAGTTTGATTTGTGACAGTGCTGAAGTGGAGGCAGTGAATATCTGGTTAACATTTTCTCTTCGTTATTTCCAGCAACATATTGGACAGTGTCTCATATTAGTACATAATTCATTTTTTTTTAAGATTTTTTTCTGTTTTATGTATCTGAGTGTTTTGCTTGAATGTATGTTTGTGCACTACTTGAATGCCTGGTGCTAGAAGAGGGCTTTGGATCTGCTGGAACTAGAGTTACAGACAGTTTTGAGTCACCAGGTGGGTAGGTGCTGAGAATTGACCTTGGTCCTCTGGAGGAGCAGTCAGTGCTCTTCACTCTGAGCATCTCTGTAGCACCCCACCCCTTTTTGAGACATGGTTTGACTATGTAGAGCAGGCTGGTCTTGAGCTCACAGGGATCTGCCTGCCCCTGCCTCCTGAGTGCTGGGATTACTGATGTGCCTCCGCACTGTCATTCTCTTTTTAAAAGTTTTTTAGTATCCACTGCATTTTCGCAGAGCTGTTAAAATATTGTAGGCAATGTTGCCATATAGTTTGTTAAAGAAATTAATTTACATTCTTCCCAGTGTATGAGTTGGTTTCTTTCTATCCTGGCCCATATAACATGTGTAATATTTTATTCTTTGATTTTCACAGACTTCTCTTTTTTTTTTTTTTAAATCTCAGACAGAAAACTTAGCAGTGTTAGCAGTCTAGCAATAGGTTCTGTATAGCCTTTTGCCTTTTCCAGTTTGGCAGTGTGGCTTTTTGGCAAGCTATGGATTTAGGCAATGGTGGTGCTTGTCTTTCTGTGGACGAAACATACCAGCCTTCTTTTTGATGATGCCGAAGGGAATCTCCATCTGAGGTCCAGAGCTGGTTTGTCATTAGTTTAGTAGTGTCATTGGGTATCATACTTTTCATGAATTATTGTTGCACAGCTTTGTAGCTCTTGGTCTTTGCTGTCCTATGTCCAGGTAAAACCAGAGAAATTAATACTGCGTAGTTATCTGACAGTGTCTGCTTAGTGTTTTTGACTTTCCCTTTTTCTTTTGCTTCCCTCTTTGGTACCAAGGTTTATTCTTTTCTTGTCTGTCCATTTAGTCCTTCCCTTCGTCTATTACCGTCATAATCTAGGGCCTTCATCACATCATGCCCTTCCTTTTCTATAAGGTCCATTGTCCTGGCTGTCTCAGTACTATATCTGTCTACATGCCGGTCTGTGTTGGTTTCGCTTGTGCTGTAGGCTCCTCTCCGTTTTTTTAAACCCCTCTGATTGAAGAAGCTCAGTGTGAGTTTGAAATCCACAATGAATGGAACTCATTTCTAAGGCAGTGTTTGTATAGCACAAATGTGAAGCTGTGCTGCAGTGCTTGATTTTGAGTTAACAGTTTCTATTTATCCCTAGTTTATACTTCTGTAAGTAATGGATTTTCAGTACAAATTTGATAATAAAGATGCCTTTACTCTCCCATTTATATCCTATTTACACACACTGGCATTTTAGCAAATTAATTAATTAATCCTGTTATATAATGTTATTGGTAGAAAGTATTGTATATATATGTGTGTGTATATATATATATATATATATTATTATTTTTTTTTTTTTTTCTGAGACAGAGTCACACTGTTTACCTGTCTAGCCTGGAATTTACTATGTTACTATGTGGTTTGGGCTGGCCTCGAACTCATGGAGATCCTTTTACCTCTGCCTTTTGAGTGCTAAATTTAAAGGCATGCACTACCACTCGTGGTAGAGCTAAATTAATATGTCTGCAATATTTGCATGGATTACTTGTAAAAATGTTTTTTCCCTGTGAGCTTGGACTTTTCTTTAATGAAATAGTCATCTAACTGTGAAGTTTTGTTCTTCAAACAAAGGAACAAACACCTTTCATGATGTAAGATCATGGAGGAAGAAGAGCTGAAGAAACTCGTCTTTTTTTTCTGTACTCATTGTCCTTTTTCATTATTAATTTACTAGAAGCAGTATGGACACGATTTCTGATTTCAGTTGGTAGAGTACTTTGTGGCATCTTCATGGTAATTAAGTATAGCAGCAATTTGGAAGTTCTCTTAGTTGGACTTGTTTTTCCATTTATCACTATAATACTTTAGAACTTTTAAACTATGATACAAATTGAATAGAGCAAAAATACAAAAATAAACATACCATTGTACACCACTGAGAGGAATAGACTTAAGCGTCACCATGTTTGCTTTGGAGCTGCTTTTAGAAAGAAAACTAAAGCCTTACCCTTCTTTTTTTTTTTTTTTTTTTTGTTTTTTCCTTTGTTTCTCTGGCATTTGCCGTTATCCTGAAATCTGCCATATCCATGCAGACTTTTAGGGTTGAGGTCTAGCATCTGTGGCTTCACAGGCAATTGGTGGGAGGAGTTGAAGCAGAGAACATTTTGGTGACATGGAGAGGGTCTGGTTGAAGCCTCTTGCCAGCTGAGAATCAAGAGTTCTTTCACATCAACTTAGCTTGAAGTCTTTCCCCCTTGACAGGGAGGATACATGCCTAACCCTGAGGCTTCTGGTTTTTTTTGTTTTTTTTTTTTTTTAATTTTAAAAGATTTTTATTTATTTATGATGTATACAGTGTTCTGTCCGCATGTACACCTTCACGCCAGAAGAGGGCACCAGATCTCATTATAGATGGTTGTCAGCTACCATGTGGTTGCTGAGAATTGAACTCAGAACCTCTGGAAGAGCAGTCACTGCTCTTAACCTCTGAGCCATCTCTCCAACTCAAGGCTTCTGTATGTATCTTACTGGATTTAATCACACCCAAGGTGCCTCCAGAGCCATCCTGTCAAAAAGAAAGAAAGAGAGAGAGAAAAAGAGAAAGAAAGAAAGATGTTTGTTTGTTTTTTTCCCATGTAGCTTAAAAAGTAACCAAAGTAGTATATAAAGCAAATGCTAAGATAAGTCTATTTCCTCTTCTGAGTGAGATTTAAGCATCTTCCTTGGAATTCTTCTGGTTATTTAACTTCTTTGGGCCTGTGCCTTTTGGTATGCTTACCCTGTATTACATGGCTGAAATCCCCTTGTAAGTGAGTATATACTATGTGTGTCTTTCTGGGTCTGGGTAACTTACTAAGGATGATCTTTTAAATTCCAGCCATTTGCTTGCAAATTTCATGATTCCCTTGTTTTTAATGGCTAAGTAGTATTCTGCTGTGTAAATGTGTCACAGTAATATGGTGTCTTTTTAATGAAACGTGAGAAGCCTGAGAAGCCTGCACCTGTGTTGCCAGGTGAGTCTTACTCTTCCCTGGTCGCCATCCTGCTTTAAAAAACTGCAACTCTGCTTCGTGTTTGCTGGTCCTGTAATGAGTTTCTGTGTCAAAGTCAACAGTTCTGGATGTGGCTGAGGAGAGAGTTCCCTGAAAAGAACTCAAGCTGCTGTGGCTGCCTAGAACTGTGTTCCTTTCGTGTCACTGATGATGGAACAGCTTTTGGTTTTACTGATTTTTTTTTCTTCTGTTTTCCCGAACTCTGAAATTTGTTGATATCTATTTCTTATTTTCACTAATCTTTTTGTTTTAATTTTCTCATGACAGTATAGCTCATTAATTGCTGTTTTCTGGCCTTTGTTTTTGTGTGTGGTGTGTGTGGACACACGCGGGTGTGAGGGGTGTGTGTCGTGTGCACAGCCATGTGTGTATGTTTTCCAAGTTGAAGCCAGAGGTTGACATCAGGTGCTTTTATCGCTCTCCACATTTTCTAAATAATTTTTGTTTACCTGTGTATATGTTTGGAGGTCAGAGAACAATTGTGGGAGTTGGTTTTCTCCTTCCACCATGAGGTCCTCAGGGATTGAACTCAGGTCATCAGGCATAGCAGCAGGCATCTTTCTTTTTTTATTTTTTATTTTTTTGTATTAATTACAGTTTATTCGCTTTGTATCCTAGCTGTAGCCCCCTCTCTGAAAACAGTGGTTAGATTCCATGTGTAGGTGGCAATGCCTTAACCATTGCATGTTGTTAGGCCCAAGGGCCTCTTCCATCCTTGTCGAGGGGAGTGCTAACCTTCTCTCCTTTCGTATAACACTGCAGACATTTTTTCTTGCTGAGCCATCTTATCTTTTTTTTTTTTTTTAGAGAGGTTCTCACTGCACTTAAAGCTCATCAGTTTAGCCAGGCTGGGTGGCCAGTGAGCTTCAGAGCTTTGGTTGTCTCCTCCTTCACTGCTGGATTTACAGGTGTGCACCACTATGCCCAGTGTTTTATGTGAGTTCTCAGGCTTGGTGCCTACACAGCGGGCACTTGACTGCTGAGCCACCTCCTCCTCAGCCCTGCTGTGCTTTGCCAGTAAGATTTTTGTTGTTCTTGATGTTTTGTTTGTTTTTTTCTTTTAGACAGGGTTTCTCTGTGTAACTCTATCTGTTGTGGAACTTGCTCTGTAGATCAGGCTGGATTCCCAACTCAGAGATCCGCCTGCCTCTGCCTCCTGAGCGCTTGGATTAAATGTGTGTGCCACCGCCTGCACCACTACTGCCCAGCCTTTTATTTTTCTCTTTTGGTTTTTAGCATCTACTTCTGTCATCTTGTTCCTGTGCGTTTCAAAAGGCTCTGTTGTTCTGTAGTAGTTAGTAGTGATGCCCAGGTCTTCCAGCTTTTTAGGATACCTTTTGTATCCAGGGGCTCAATAAAAGCTTTGCAAGCAGTCTGCTGTCGAGTTACATGTGTAACTCTTAAGTTTTTAATAATTTTTGTTTACTTGTTCCACTAATTATTAAGAAAGTACTGAGCATGTATCAAATCAAAGCTTGCAAGCCTGATGACCTGAGTTCAATCACATGGTACAAGAAGAGAAACAATTCCTGAAAGTTGTCCTCTGACTTTCATATATACTCTGTGGCATACTCTGTATGGGTCCCCTACACATATGAATAGAAAAATAAATAAATATAATGAAGAAAATGAAAAAGCTGCTTTCATTGGGTCTTGACTTTTTTACTCAGTATAAACCTCTGATAGTGATACCTAGATCTTGTACACGAAGAACACTTGGGGCTATAGTCTTATTTAAGTCTGCTGTCTGGTTTTTCCCTTTCTTGTTCCTTCTTCTCTGGATTTTTTTTTTTCTTCTGGTGATAACTCATTCTGTAGCCCAGGCTGACCTGGAACTTTATATAATTATATATATATATATATATATATATATATATATATATATATATATGACTGGGGCTGCAAACTTGAGACAGTACTGCTACAGCCTGCTAAATGCATGAGGGCATGAGTCATTCCCCATGCCTTGCTTGAATTTTGTTTGCTTGCCTTTCTGTCTGTTTATCTACCTATTTATCTCTATCTATCTATCTATCTATCTATCTATCTATCTATCTGTCTGTCTATCGGTTACTTGTATTTATGTTTCCTTTGCTAGCTTATGGACTATAATTTTTACTCTACTGTGATATGGAGCAAGTGCTTGATGCTCATTGCCGATACTTGGTACTGGTGTTTGTAAGAAGAAAGAGCTTTAATAGCGCACGCCTTTAATCCTAGCAGATGCAGGTGTATCTCTGTGAGTTTGAGGCCAGCCTGGTCTACAGAATGAGTTCCATGACAGCCAGGATTACATAGAGAAACACTGCCTTGAAAAGTCAAAAAACAAAACAACAACAACAACAAAAGAGCTTTAGTGGCTTTAATGTAGGTCATTTGACAAGGAGACAAAAAGAATGCTAAAGTCTCTCCCTGATTGGCCATTAGCAAAGAAATTTAAGTGCCCTGGGAGAAAAGAAAACTGATTGGTTGAAGCCAAAAATTTTGGTGAAATAATTGGTGTCAGATATGTCAGACCAGAATACTTTGTAATTGAGGAGTTTCTGGATCTATCCTGCAACTGTGGTTAACATCTGTTTCTAATCTGTGCATTTGTTATGTGCACACACTATAGGCAGTTGTAAAGTATGCAAGTAGGTGTTGAGGCCAGAGGTAGATGGGGGTGCTTTCCTCTGTTGCTCTTCACCTGTTGTTTGAGACTGGGTCTCTTGTTGAGCCTGGGGCTTGGTGTTAGGCTGCTCTTTCTGGGTACGGAGCCCCTGCTCTGCCTGCCTCCCGTCTTCTGTTGCTGGGGTTACAAGTGGGTGCTGCTCTGCCTCGCTCTTTATGTGGGTGCTGGAGAGCCAGATTCAGGAGCTCATGCTTGCTTAGCAAGGACTGTACCCACTGGGCCATTTCCCTGACTTGTCTACTTTTTCTTTGGGCATTTAGCTATCTTTGCTTAATTTTCATGTATGTTCTGGGTCAGTTGTTATGGGTAATTTTGGTTCCTTCCTTCTCTGTGTTTTATATTCAGTGCCTGACATTAGGCTACCCAATACGCTGATCACATACTGTTTTGTTTTGTTTTTTTTTTTTAGTATTTTTTTAAACTGTATTTTTCGTTTACAGTTATTTTCTTGGAAACAGTTTGATTTTTTTTTTAGGCCTTTTATGATTTGTTAAGGGGGGCTAATTTTTGTCTTTTTCTGAGGAAAGATTCTTTTGAGTTGTTGACTGACTGCCTCATGAATTAATGTAATTTTGACAAAGGATGTAGTGAAGTGGGAAAGTGTTTGCCTAGCAATTGCAAAGTATAGTTCAATCTCTGGAGCCTTAAAATTTACTTCTTGCATGAATATCTATCTTTCTGTCTGTCTGTCTGTCTATCTATCTATCTATCTATCTATCTATCTATCTATCATCTGTCTCTCTGTTAGTCATCTGCTCGTGTGTCTGTCTATATATCTCTATATTCATTTATTCACTTTTATTTTTAGACAGGGTATCACCTGTGGAGCTCTGGCTGTTCTGGAACTCATTCTGTAGACCAGGCTGGCCTCAAACTCACAGATACTCATCTTGAGTGCTGGGATTCTATCATAACACCTTCTTGCTTGAATTGTCTAATTTCCAATGTGAATAATGGGAACAGATACCATTCATGCCATTTTTTTTATTTAGTTTTATTTTATGTGTTTTTGTGAAGGTGTCAGATCCCTTGGAATTGGGATTACAGACAGTTATGAGCTGCCATGTGGGTGCTGGGAATTGAACCCAGGTCCTTTGGAAGAGCAGACAGTGCTCTTAACCACTGAGCCATCTCTCCAGTCCCCATTCATACCATTCTTGATTGTGATTGTGTACTATACTTTCAGAGGTGTTTATCCCTGGCCTTGGGTCATTTTCTTACACTTAAGTGCTGATCAGTACTTGAGGACTCAGGAGCATTCTTTATGCATTCAGGGGATAATTTCTCTGCACTTTGTTTCTCTTTGATTGTCCTACAAGGTCCAAGACCAAGTTCTGACTTCCCTGCTCAGGACATTTGCAGGAGCCATTTTGGTTCTCCTTTGTGTTTTGCCTTGGAGACTCTTTTAAGCTGACTTTGTTTCCTCCCTTTTGCCTGATGTCCAGAGTGTTGAAAATATCACTTTGTACTTTAGCTAGATTATTGGTTGTTTTAAATGAAGGGGTGAATTTGGTGTCTAATTTATCTTGGGCAGAAGCTAAAATCCCAAGTGTCTTGTTGTTATTATTATTATTATTATTATTATTATTATTATTATTTTGTTTTTTTGAGACAGGATTTCTATGTGTAACAGCCCTGGATGTCCTGGACTCACTTTGTAGACCAGGCTGGTCTTGAACTTACAGAGATCTGCCTTCTTCCTCTGCCTCCCTGATTACAGGTATGTACCACTGTGCCCAGCTTGTGTATATACTTTTGTAGTACAGTGTTAAGTGTTATAATTCATCTCCCTTCCCTTCCTTCTCTCCTCTTTCCATTGAACCGGAGACCTCAGTGCTCAGAATTCTACCACTTGGTTACAGCCTTAATTCTACGGCCAGTCACCTCAGGGTATTTTCTGCTGTCTTTGTGTTCTCTGAAAATGTAGTGCTCTGCTCTATTTTTGGAAGAGAATTATCTCCTTTTAGAAAGGGACCCATACTTAGAAGTTTATGCTCGTATGCTTATGTACAGATTTTATGTATAGATTTTCCTGGAAACTTGTTATATTAGCTTCTACTTATTTTTTATATAATTATAATGAATTGGTTAATTAATTACAGACAGGGTCCTTTTAGTCCTGGCTGACCAGGAAGTCACAAAAATCTTCTTGCCTTTGCGTCCTGAGTGCTGGGATTAAATCTATGTGCCTCTACACCTGCCTAAATTGAAAGCTCTTATTTGATTGGTCATACACACGTAAGTCGGGTAGTGCATTTCTATGTTTTAAACTTACATAAATCTCTATGTTTACAGTTAAAATGCATTTTTGAATCAGATGTAGTGGCACAGTCCTAGCAATGGGAAGGTAGAGGCAGGGGAATCAGTTCAATGTTAGCCATTGTCTCAAAACAAACAACAAAAATCAATTTTTTTTCATGGAGTGGGTATATTTGCATATTATTTGAAAAACTTTATTCTTTGTCTTTCCCCCTTGTTTTCATTTTGTTGCATCCTTGAGGGAGCTCTCGCTGTGTTGCCCGTGCTGTTCTCCAGCTCCTGTGCTGCAGTTACTGTGTGTGCATGGCACATAGAACGTTAACATTGGAGCCTGTCTTGGAGATTATTTACTACCAGCGCTTCTTTTGTGTTTGAATGCACCTTAGGCCTTTGGAGCAGATTCAGATTTCTGTGTGTAAAACACTTCCCAGTCTGGGAGGACTTTAGCTGATTAATAGTTGAGTGCAATACTGGGTTAGTTAGATACTAGTTAAGAAGGCTTTTTGCTTTTCTGTTCTCTGGCTATGTACCATATATATATATATTTGGACAAAAGCAAGCTGAGAATAACATTTGATTAGATCATATTACACTTTCTGTGAGGTGGCTCAGGACTTTAGTCCCAGCACTTGGGAAGTGGAGGTAGGAGGATCTCTATGAGTTTGAGGCCAAGCTGATCTACATAGCAAGTTTCAGGACAGCCACGTTCCAGGGCTACATAGGGAGACCATGTTGCCCTGCTCCTAAAAGTAAAACTTGCTATATTTATTTATTTATATATTGTTCATGATTTCTTTTACCTTATAAAAGCAACATTGAGTGTTTATAATAGACTGTATTATGGCCTTTAAGGCAGAAAATATTATCTATCCTTTTAAGAAAAAAGAAATGGTTGAATTTTATACTATAGCCACAGGTTTTTGTGAACTCAAAATTTGCTTTCTTTTCCCAAATAAGTAAAGTTGTTAGGAAACATGTGGATACATGTTAACTTAAGATTTTATCCAGTAACAGTGAAAGAATGAATGAAAATAGTATATTGCTGGTTTTACTATGGCATTTTCTTTATCATATAGTACTCTAAAGGTTACAGTCACTTAACAATTTAAATTTCATGCTGAAAGTTGAGAGAAAGGAATTACTTAGGAATGTTAGACGCTGTCATCAGCTGCAGCAAGGAGCCCCAGGATAGAGAGCAAGTAACAAGGTTTGTGGGGAAGAGTTAGGTGGGTGGCATGTGATTTTTATGGACTTCCCCTTTCTTCTAGCAATGACTTATTATTATCAATCAGGGTTTGCTCTAAGCTACTAACAGCATTTTGGTCAGACAGTTATGTGCAATTTCTTATAATACACAGACATCCCCATTCCTTCTTATAAAAGGACTTAGGACTTCTTTTTTAAGAAATCTGCAAACATTTTTGTATGGGTATAGAGTATGGGAAGGATGAAAGAGAAGGGAAAAGACAAAAATTGTTAAGAATTGTAGTCATAAGATTCTGTGAATACACAATGGTAAATATTTTATGAATAGGAAAAGCTATAAGGTAGGAACTCTGTTTTTGAAACTATAATTATATTGTCATAATTTTGATAATTTCATGTTTTAAATATCTACTCAATTGCTATCCTCTGACTTACTCTAAAGTAAAAGAGGGTTAGATTTCTATAGACAGGGACTTTACCACTGTAGGTAGGGTTACTCCTTTTTTTCTCGTTGAGAAAGTTGGAAGCGGTGGATTGCTTGTGTTTACAGTTGCATACACATATAGATATATTTGTGTATATGGATTTCTTTTCTTCTTACTTGTGCTGGGAATCTAACCAGGGTCCTATACAGGCTGAGCATGTGTTCTGAACTATGCCTCAACCTTGCAGTAATAGTTGGGATTTTAATGTAAGTTATGAGTTCCTTTTTTTTTTTTTTAAATTATTTATCATGTATACAATCTTCTGTCTGCATGTACACCTGCAGGCCAGAAGAGGGTGCCAGATCTCATTATATATGGTCGTGAGCCACCATGTGGTTGCTGGGAATTGAACTTAAGGACCTCTGGAAGAGCAGCTAGCACTCTTAACCTCTAAGCCATCTCTCCAGCACAAGTTATGAATTCCTATGTTAGTAAGTCTTTTTTTTTTTTTCTTGTCACCAACTTTTATATACAAAGGAGAGAGTTTTAAAAATGTCTGTGTAGAGTTTACAGGAGTTTCTGGGGCCCTGTATGTTGGTGTGCACTAACAGTCCCAGCCATGGGTGGCAAAGATAGACAGATTAGGAGTTCAGAGGCAGCCGTAGCTACTGTAGGGATTTTGAAGCCGGTCTGGGCCATGAGAGCTTCCTAAAAAATCCTCGCGACAAGGCCCCTTCCAAAACAAAATAAAACAAAAACCTGCAATATGGCTATTCATGGATCACTGTCCTCTTTAGGAAATATCACAAAATATTTATCTAATACCTTATTCTAATTAAAATGAACTCAATGTAGTTATAAAATCTGAAAGTAAATAAAGTTTTCAGAAGGTTTAAAAGAACTATAGAGGAGATGGAGAGATGGCTCAGGGGTTAAGAGTGCTTTGCTGCTCTTTGAGAAGGCCCCAGTTTGGTTCCCAGCACATACATGTGGTCGTAATCACCGGTTACGCCAATGGCAGATGTGTGGCACCCCACCCCACAGCCCCATTTGGGCTACACATACAGGTAGATAAGAAAGAATACATCTTAAAACAGTGCAGAGTGTTAGAGTGTTATGTACTAAGGTTAGTAAGAGGTTAGGGAGACTCATCCTTGACGCTGAGTGATAAGCTAAGGGAATTGAGCCCAGGTTAGGATGGGACAGTGACCATTCTGGGGCTAAAGCACAGGGCAGTGTTTAGGTAGCCTTTGGCTAGTTAAGAATTGTAAACATGTTTCCTGTTTTATCATTGACAAGTGAATGTGTGTGCTAATTTTTTTCCTAATAGGGTTTTTCCTGATCAATTAATTTTCTAAAAAGATCCATCCATCCATCCATCCAGTACAGTGTTCTGCCTGCATGTGTGCCTGCATTCCAGAAGAGGGCACCAGATCTCATAGATGGTAGTGAGCTACCATGTGGTTGCTGGGAATTGAACTCAGAACCCCTAGAAGAGCAGCCAGTGCTCTTAGCTTCTGAGCCATCCCTTCATTTGGCCATCCCAAATGACCACTCCTGGTCATTTTTTATGTTTATTAATCACCAATGGCACCTGGATTTTGTTAGGTGCTATGGTTGTGGCTTAACTCCGTAGTGGAAAGTTTTCCCTAAAGCTTTCTTCTAATTTTCTCTCTCTCTCTCTCTCTCTCTCTCTCTCTCTCTCTCTCTCTCTCTCTCTCTGTATGTGTGTGTGTGTGTGTGAGAGAGAGAGAGACAATTTGAACATAACAATCTAGCAGTTACCACAAAATGATAATTTTCTCATTACTCATTTTTTATTTTTGTTTAAAGGTTGCTTTCTTAGAGAACCAGAACATCTTTCATGTGTTTATTGATTAGGGAGTATTTCTTTTGCAAATTATTGATATCCTGATTTTTCTGTTGTTTTCTTTTTTCTTATCTATCTTTTTGTTTTTTGAGACAGGTTTCTCTGTGTAGCCTTGGCTGTCCTGGTCTTGCCTTGTAGATCACACTGGCCCTGACTGCACAGAGATTCATCTGCATCTGCCTCCTGAGCACTGGGATTAAATGTGTGTGTCATCATGTACAGCCTCATTATCTTATCCATTTTAAAGAGTTTATAATCATATAATTATCTGTTATGCATATTTTCCAGTTAGTGTAGAAGCTAAATTTTACCAGATAGCCTTTCTATACTCTAAAATAACTATTATTTTCTTTGTATTTTCTCTGTATATAATTTTTAATGTGAATGGAATTTATTTTGTGTGTTGTTTAAGGTAGGGTTAGAATTTATTTTCTGTGTTTAACATATCCATTTTGACTGAAAGCAGTTTGTTAAAATTCTTTTCACGGGGCCAGAGAGATGGCTTAGCAGTTAAGAGTTCATCCTGTTTTTCAAAGGGCCCTAGTTTGTTTCTTGTCACCACATTATATGTCCATAAACCACTGTAACTCAAACTGCAGGGAATCTGATGCCTGTGGCTTTTGTGAGCATCTGTACTCTTCTGTGCACACACACACATACACATATGCGCACAATGAAATACGTCTTTTTGCCATATTGAGTTGTTATACTATGTTTATTATACATTTAAACTCATAAATTTACATACCAGTATCCTGGACGCAGTTGTAGTCTGTTGATGTTATTAAATTATCATATACAGTGTTTTACAGATCAACTTATTTTCATTAATCATTTCTTTCAAGTGTTGCTGTCATTTTTCATACCTAGGCTCTTTTATTTGATAGAATTAGTTTTGATTGATTCCATTGACTAATGACATTAAATTTAAGGAATTTAAGTTTCTGTGTTTTATGAAATGTTTTTTCTTCTACTTAAGAGTGCTTTTTTGCTGTAATCAGATTAATAATATTTTTTTTAATCTAAAATAGTTTTTATATTTTCCTATTTATTTTTAGGCATTCTTATACATTTAATTAGTAATTTTGGGTTTGGTAGCAAAATAACTTATTTGTAACTACTTGAATATTTGTCATTGTTGCTCAAGTGTATCAGTTTTCCACCCTCCCCCCGTAGAAAGGGTTTCTCTGTTCCACAGAGCCCTGGCTGTCCTGGACTCTCTTTGTAGACCAGGCTGGCCTTGAACTCACAGAAATCCTCCTCCTCTGCCTCCTAGGCATGCACTGCCATACCTGGCCTGTCTGTTATTTTTAAAAAATAATGTGTAGTGAAGATTAGAAAGAATTAGCATACCTTTAATCGCAGCACTTGGGAAGGCAGAGGTAGGCGGATCTCTGTGAGTTTGAGGCCAGCTTGGTCTACAGAGTGATTCCAGAACAATCAGGACTACACACAGAAAGTCTCCAAAAACCAAAAACCAGCCAATCAACCAAACAAACAAAAGAGTAGCAAGAATATATACACTTAAATATATACATTTAAAAAATAAGCTTCATTTACTTATATCATTTATTAATTTATTGAGATATGAGTAGAAAATATAAATGCTTCAGATAACTATCAAGTTGTACTTTCAGGTTTATAAAGAACAAAGATAATAAAATAGCACTTGAAAGTAATACATTGCGGTCAAACATATAAGTCTTATGGTGATTTTGTGTGTGTGTGCGTGTGTGTTGTTTGGGACATGGCTACTATAGTCTTTTCTTAAGAAAAATCTCTTTGGGAGACTTTAAAAGCCTACTAAAGCTATTTTCTTTTAACTTGGTGCTTTAAAAATCATAAAGAAGGATTATACTGGCTTTAGTATTTACTTGCACTTTATTAATATTGTAAGTTAGAGGTAATACATTCTTGCCTGGTTAGACATTGTTTTTTTTTCCTTCTCTTTTTCTTATTTTTTTTTTTCTCCCTATTACAGGTTTTGCAGAAGACATCAGATTAAATCAAGTTCAAATATTCCCTGTGTCCCCAAAGACTTACTGATGATGTCTGAATTTGTTCTTCCAAGATTTATATTTTGTCTTATTCAATACTTAAGAGAAGGCTATAATGAACCAGGTATGTTTTAGTATGTTCACTGTAATAATCTTTAAATTATCAGATGTGTGTACATGTGTGTTGTGTGTGTTTGTGCATGTGAATGCAGATGCCCAGGGTGGCCAGAGGTGTCAGATCTCCTGGAGCTTGAGTTAAAGGCAGCTGCGAGCCTTTAGATGTGGGTGCTGAGAACCAAAATCAGGTCCTCTGTAAGAGCAACACTTGCTTCTAACCACTAACTGTCTGTCCAGCCCAGCATACCACTTGTTTTTGTTTAACATATAATATTAAAGATAGCATACAAAGTTATGGGCTTCACAGTGGCAGTTTTACACACTACATTTTTTTTTAAATTTTTTTATTTATTTAACTTTATTTTATGTGCATTAGTGTGAAGGTGTCAGATCCCTTGGAACTACAGACAGTTGTAAACTGCCATGTGGGAGCCGGGAATTGAACCTGTGTCCTTTTGAAGAGCAGGCAGTGTTCTTAACCACTGAGCCATCTCTCCAACCCCTACACACTACATCTTATTCTGCACTACCGTCTGCTGTGTCTTAACATTTTAAAGTAATGACTATGAAATACAGAACAATAAATGATAATTTTGTAGGCACCTTATAGGAGGCATGGTTTGGTGATTTTTGCCTCTAGTGATTTCCAATTATATTATGATTGGGAAAATGTTTGAATTTAAGAGGTATTTAGATGATAAATTACTATTGTTTTCCTTCTCCAGATACATAGCAGCTTATGATAGACTTAGATTGTTTGCTTCCATATTATTGTATCACTGCTAAGTGTGAATTTAGTTCTAAAAAGAGGAAAACTACTCAAACTCACAGTTATTCTTTTAAGATTGTGTCATAATCATGAGAAGTGTGCTTTTAGGCACACGTTAGAGTTCTTTGTCAGATATCATGAATTAGAGAAGCTAGTGGTATGGAGTCCTTTGTTAACTTTTTATATCTTCTGCCTCTCTAAAACAGTGACATTTTTTCCTGGTGGTACCACCTTTTATATTATTTTTATATGTTTTAAATGATTTAACTTATAAATCTTATATTCAGTTCGAAACTAGGATGTGCATATATTTTTATCTTCTATCCCCGATTTTAAATTGTGAGGGAATATTAGATCATTTTAGGTTATTTAGAATATAAATATTAAGTCTTTATAACGTTAGATTATTAGAATTTAGAATACTAGATCATTAGAATATTTTTTGTGAGAATCTTAAAATTGATAATTAGTTTAACTAAAGGATATTTCACATAAAAGTGTGTTATTAATTTCTCCCTCCATGTGTTGAGTGTTAAAAAGGTGGGTGGCATGAGTACAGTGCATGGTTGGGATAGTTACATGCTGCTGGTGTGTAGTGTAATCAATTATGTAGAGCCTGGGTCTCACCATGTAGTCCTGGCTGACCTACAACTCCGTGTAAACCAGGCTGGGCTTCAGCTCACAGAGTTTACCTCTCTCCAGAGTGCTTGGACTAACGACATGTGCCACCAGCACTTGGCTTTTGTTTTTTACTTATTTTTTAATCTGAAAATATGAAGAAACTAATGGGAACATTTTTGTCTAAGAATATCATGAATGTACACCCATTAAATTTTCTTCTGTTGATTATCATTAATTTTTTAGTTGGGCAAACAATCAAAGAAAATAAAACTTAAACAAACAAAACCCCCAAACTCTTTGTGACCCCAGCATAAATTCAAGGTCATGGAAGCTTAGAATTTTGTGGATTTACAGTTGCTTTGGGTTCTTTTCCTCATTTTCTTTATAACATCTAGCCTGTTCCTGGATGTGGTCAGAGCCCCTGGAAACTAAAGCAAATGTCAGTTCTTTTATCTGCTGTGTTCCTGTGTGTGTCACTGGGGAGAAGGTACACATGCAGAGTTCACTGTGCTTGCTTCCAACTGAGAAAGTGAGGTTTAGTTGCTGGGTAAACGTTCCCTTCCCTTAGCTCCCTTATAGAAGTCTTCTTTTAGCTAGCTGCTACTAAGCTTTAACGTTTATTTATTTACATCTTTCTTTTAGACCTTAGGGCAGGGTTTTCAACTGTGGGGAGGGGAGTGGACCTAGCCTACCACAGGTGTCAGGTCACACATCAGCCATCCTGCCCAGCATGTATTTACATTAAGATTCATGACAGTAGCAAGATTACAGTTATAAAGTAGCAATGAAGTAATTTTATGGTTTGGGTCAGCCCAGCATGAGGAACTGTATTAAAGGGTTGCAGAGTTAGGAAGGTTGGAAACAACTGTGCTAGGGTCTTTAAGACATCTTTCTAAAGGGCGAAAAAAACAGGCCTTTTCATTTTTAATACTTTTCTCATTCATTGGCCAAGGAGTTAAAAATTGTTTCTCCTTGAGTGTGCACCCCCCTACAGCACTCTAGTTGAGAGGTCCAAGGACCCCCGTGGGTTTCTGCGCATTGAAGCCAAGTTGAGACAAGCGTTAACCATTGCTATCTTGCCAGCCCCACAAGGTAAATTCTTACAATGTCACTGCTTAATATTGACTGAGATTTTTGACTATAAAATATCATTGAAAGCACTAAAATTTTTATAATTTTAATTTTATTTTATGTGTATTGGTGTGAAGATGTCAGAGCCTCTGGAACTGGAGTTACAGACAGTTGTGTGCTGCCATGTAGGTTTTGGAATTAAACCCAGGTTCTCTGGAAGATCAAAGAGTTATCCTGAACAAAATATTTTAAGTTATCCTTAATTATATAATTATGTGTTTATATATGTGTATATACATATGTGTATATAAATATATTTTCTTTCCTTTTAGCAGCTGATGTACCATCAGAGAAAGATCTCAACAAAGTCCTTCAGCTTTTGGAGCCTCAAATTTCCTTTTTAGAAGACCTGACGAAAATGGGAGGAGCCATGAGGACTGTTCTTACTCAGGTGTTAACAAACCAGCAGAACTACAAAGATCTGACTTCTGGTAAGTGAAACCTTAGAAGACATTTACAGCTTACGTTTTCATATTCATTGTAATAAAAAATAACATCTTTAAGAACTTAAAGAAAAGTTAATATTTTTTATAGAATTCTAAAGCCTGAAATTATTAAGAAAAGTTCTTATACATGAGAAAACTGAATTTCAAGAAAGTATGTGACCTTTAAAGGCTTCTCGGTTAGTCTGTTGGAGCATCTGTGTCTTAATTTTTGGTCCAATGGCACGTTCAAGAGTCCAGCTCCACTTGGGTCACTTGTCACTGGCA
Organism: Meriones unguiculatus; assembly: GCF_030254825.1. Taxonomy (NCBI): domain Eukaryota; kingdom Metazoa; phylum Chordata; class Mammalia; order Rodentia; family Muridae; genus Meriones; species Meriones unguiculatus. The sequence goes on along the minus strand of NC_083356.1, from coordinate 122,324,164 downwards.
CATGCTTTTACCTGCTGAGCCACCACACAGGCTAGAACCCCTGATTCACTGCCGGCGTGGGGTGGAGGCGGGACCTGCTCTTACTTCACTAAGGAGGCAGTATTTACTTAAAGTAAACCTAGTGGTTAGCAAGGGGGCAAGGAACTGGGTGGAAAAGGGTTAGGTTCCAGGTAGGTACGGTAGTGTTAGTCATAAGCAATAGACGACAGGACAGACTAGGCAGTTGCTGGAAAGCAGAGCAGAACACGGAGTCCACCCTGCAGACTCTGAGAAAAAGGAGAGTGTGAGATGGTGTGTGATGCTCAGGGAGGCTTCCTGACCGCACTGCTGGCCCTGAGGCAGATTGTGGTGGTCCTGCTATTAAACACACAGATCATCACATTGGTCTGTTGATGCTGGGAACTGAAGTTTTGTGGCAAATACCAGGGAGTGCTGGGTGTTGGAGGTTTTGGAGAACAGTGACTATCCACTGTGAGACTACCTAAGATTTGTTGATTTCTTTATTTTTAGATTTCTTTATTTTATTTTATATGTGTTTTGCCTGCATGTGCATATGTGTGTATGTGCACCACATGTGTGTCTGGTGCTTGTGGAGGTCACAGAGGGCAACAGAACCTCTGGAAAGTAGAGTTTCACACAGATGGCTGTGAGTTGACTTGTGGGTGGTGGGAATTGAACCTGGGTCTTCTGCAAGTACAAGTGCTCTTAACCGCTGAGCCGTCTCTCACCACAGCCTAGTGTTTGTTAGGGACTGTCTATTATGGGTTAAAAATAGAGTAGGTACCTGTAGGCAAACAGTGTTAGGGACTGTTGAGGTTTAGTTTTTTGTGAGAGCGTGCCCTGCACCTCACCTGGGCAGCACAGTAGAGTTGACCCTGGTGGTGGGGGTACAGATGAGGCAGCCCCAAGGGCAGGGGTGAGGGAGAGCTGGCTCCACCACTCATCTGCTGTGCGGTGGTGTGGGTGAGGGACAGATGCCTTCCTCACCAGCCACTCACCACCTGTGTTGGGCAGGAGAGCTGGTCCTGTGGTCATGATAGTGGGAGAGCCTGCTCTGCCTCTTGCTGGCTGTGGCATTGAGTCAGCTAACAGGCTCAGTGCTGGAGAGCTTACCCTGGTGGTGTGGGAGTAGGAGAGCTGGCAGAGATCCACAGCTTTGAGTTGGCTCACCCCAACATGTACCCAACTGTGAACTGTCAAAGCCCATGAAGGAGCTAGTCCTACAGATCCAGCTCTGCAGGACCTCCATGACACAGGGCAACAGCAGGATATCCGAGAGGAGACCTGGTGAGGACCCAGTATTGATAGTGGAGCAGAAGCCAGAGACCTCAACCAGACCAGTGACTCATTACAACGAACTTCTGGAAGTGAAGATGTGTAGACAAACGGGCCTACTGTGGGACACACTGAGACACACAGCTTCCATGATGAGATGTCTTATTTACTTATTTTTATTTTTTATTGGATGGGGGCTTGCAAGGGTGGAAGGCAGATACAAAGGGACAAGGAAATGAATGGCACTGGGGCGCATGATGTTAAACTCACAAGACTCAATAAAAAGTTAAAAAAGGGAGGGGAGGAATTCTGCCTGAACATCTGTTCTTGTCTTAAACTAGAAATAATTCTTCATTTGAAACTGTTACCTGTTGAGAAAGAAAACTGGCAATTTTTTACTTTTATTATTTTTTTCCTGTTTTACCATGTTGGCCTTGACTTTTGAAAGCTCTGCCTGCCTCTGCTTCCTGAGTGCTTGCAGTAAAGGCATGCACCACCTCGCCTAGCTAAGCCGATTTTTCTTTTTTTGGTGGGGGTGGGAGGGAGTTGTTGAGGCAGGATTTCTTGGTGTAGCCCTTGCTGTCGCAGAACTCTCTTTGTAGGCCAGGCTGGCCTTGAACCCAGAGATCCTCCTGCCTGTCCTCCCTGAATGCTGGGATTAAAGGTGTACACCACTGCTGCCCAGCAAGCAGATTGTTCTTAACCACCGAAGCACTGTATCTTAGGAGGGAGTTGTTATATTGTTTTACTTTATTCCTACAATTAAAAAAAATCTTACTTCTGGAAACTAAACAACATGAACAACAGTTCTTTAACTTTTGTTGATGGACATTAATTAGATTTTGATTCCCAAGTGAAAGTTGAGCTAGGTTGTGTGGACATGGCTACAGTCCCAGCTACTTAAGAGGCTGAGGTCAGGGGATCACAAGTTTAAGGTATCTGTATGGGGTTCAGAATGAATTCAGGGCCAGTTTGGACAACTCTGACACCTTGTCTCAAAAGTAAAAGCAAAACAGGGATGGATATAACTCAGTGGAGAGTTGCTTGCATGAGGTTCAGTTCCCAGTAGAGCAAAGTTTGGGATTTCCAGTCTAGCATTACTTCTCTGCTTTCATACTCAATGGCTAGCCAAGCCATCTTTCCAAGCTTGTTTTCTTACTTAAAAAGTGACAGTAATGCATTCATTTTTGGGGTTATTGTGAGGAATTGATAAGCAACATTTAGTTTGATGAAGAGCATCTGTGATTGGGCCTTTATTATTTAGGACACTTTCTGTGATACTAGAAACTAGACTTGAACCCAGAGGCTGCCATGTGTTAGGGAAGCCACTGAGCGGGCTCCAGCAGTTCTGTGGGATCTGCATGTGCTTTTTAAGATTTATTTATTTTTATTTTATCTGTGTGAGTGTTGGTCTGCATGTATGTGAGTAAGACCAGTTGTGTGCCTGGTGCCTGCAAAGGCCAAAAGGTACTGTCAGATTCCCCAGAAGAAGAATTAGAGTTGCCAACTGGGTGCTGGGAACCGAGCTTCATGCTCTGCAAGAGCAGTAAGTGTTCTTAACTGCTGAACCTTCTCTAACCTCACTCTTTATTCCTAATAAACAGTGTGGTTATTGTCAGTACCGGACTTTACTTGAAATATGGACATGTCCCATTTATTTAATCTGTTTCCTTAAAAAACAAGGGCAGATTGAAAACTGAAACAAACTACAGCAAACCCTGAAGAGAGTCTGTCTCATGGACTAGGTTGCTGTCGTTCTACTGTGTGGGTTGTCTCACTGTTGTTGATGGTGGGAAGGAGGAGAGCTCAGCCCACTCCCGATCCTGTGTGGTTACATAGTCAGCAGTGTTCAGAGCCTAAATAAGACACCAACTACCCAAGAGTTGGCAAATGCCATGGAAATTTGGCTTTTATATAGGGAATAAGAGGGAATGAATACGATTTCCTTTAAAGAACTCTAAATTGTTATTCTTTTCTTTCACTGTTTTTCTATTCTCTATAATATATTAAAAAATAAAAATTAGTAATAATGAGTAAATTGAAAGGTTTGAATGGAAGTGCTAAAATGAATTGTGGAACCTAAGTGTTCCCATACTTGTGAAGATAAATTGTCTTAAGTGCTATTTCAATATAAATTATACTTATTATTATTATACTTATTATTATATTATTATTATTTTTTTTGGGGGGGCAGAGTCTCTTTATGTAGTTCAGGCTATCTGGGAACTCAGGCTGGCCTCAAACTCACAGAGAACCACCTGCCTCTGCCTCCTAGTTGCTGGGATTAAAGACATGTGCCACCATGCCCGGTTATAAATTATACTTTTAATTTCTTAAATATGATAAGATGGTTGAAAAAAGAGTCAAGTGAAATTTCATTTGTAGTATTTGAAAATTTCTTATCTCCTGAGTACTGAAGCCTTTCTGAGTATTCTTTGGCTAAGTCTCGAGTACTTGGTACCCTAAGTCCGCAGATGGTTGGATCACACGGGGAAGTCTGCTTAGTAATTATTACAGCATTTTCTCTTGCCTTTCTTTACCACTGACTTTCAGGTTTCTAGAAGGTTGAAGTCATGCCTTAGCATGCCTTCTTTATAAACTCCTCATGGATTTAGGTGCTTAATAGGTTTTATTCCTGTAATAAATTGCTCATTCTAGGATTGTCAATGCCAAGTATAATCACAAAATATTATCTGATGCAAATTTTATGTTTATTGTAGTTTCCTCTTCCATTAGAATATTTACTTGTGTGTATTAACAGGACAACTGCTTTTAGATTTTGAGTGGAATACTTTCTTCTGACTATAACTTTGTTTTAAACATTAGGCCTTGGAGAAAATGCTTGTGCAAAGAAAAGTCAGGAGAAGTACCTGATAGCTCTGAAGAGCTCTGGACTGACATACCCTGAGGATAAGCTTGTCTATGGGATGCAGGAGCCGTCTGCTGGCACCAGCGCTCTGGCGGTTCAAGGTTTGTCTATTTAACTTGAACCTTAGTGACTTCATTTTATTGAAACAGACAGCCCCTCAACTTTCCTCAGAGTTGAACAAATTTATTTTGGGTTTCAATAGTGTCATGTCATTCTTTATATGAGAATAAAGAAAGAGTAGATTGCCTTTCCTCACAGAAGAAAAGGGTGGTGATGGTAGACAATGAAGAAAACTCACTTTTCTTAAATACAGGTTGTTCAGTTTTTGGAGTTATGGTTGTGACTCGTGAAAAGTGTAGAAGCTGCTATTCAGATTTCAGCAGCTCAGTGGCTTAGTAATCATGGCTTACCCTTAAAAAGCAAGCTCCTTCTGAAACAGTTTGTAATTACTAAATTTGGGCTTTCCCTGGGATTTTTCTGTTGAAGTATCAGCCTATTGGATAAAGTTTTTAAAGGTAAAGTTGAACTTTGCCGGGGTCGCTTTTAGAATAAGGTGTCTTTACTTAATGTTCTGATATTTGCATGTGTCAGAATAATTTTAAAGTACACCAGCAGATGGCAGCATGATAGACAACCTCTTTTCTTCTGTCTGAAGGTTTTGCAGGTGTTACTGGAACACTGGGACAGGTAGATTCTTCAGATGAGGTGAGATTTAAATTTAAAACTTTTCAAAAATAGAGATTTAAAGGTTTATGGTTTGGGGGTGGTAGGTAACTCCAATGGTAAAGTGTTTGCTGTGCAAGTTTGAAGACCCGAGTTTGTATTTAAGAGCCCCATAAAAGCCAGGTGTGAGGGTACATCTGAAACCCTCATGCTAGGAGTTGGAGTGAGGCAGGTTTAGGTGGGGCAGGGTGGCTCTCTGGCCAGCCAGCCTATGCAAAATGGAGAGAGCCCCTCAAAAAATACATTAGAGAATAACAGAGGGAGGAACCCAATGTTGATTCTGACCTCTGCAAGTAGAGCCAGGAGCACACACCTGTACATACAGGCATACATCGTCCTCCCCCAATTCAAAATTAACATAAAATCAATATAAAATTTCTGAAAAACAAAACAAAACAAAACAAAAAAAGGTTTATGGTTGTTATCTACTGTAAGTTCCTTATGCAGTTAATCAACATGCTGAAACTCTGGAGTGGCTTCTGAGATGTCTGAATCACACTTATGGAACAGGACAAGGACAACAGTAGGGTGTTACTTCTTTTCATATGTAGAATGAAAAGTTTTAAAACATTTAGTTAAGTAGATAGAAGAGGTGGTGCATTGCTCCAGTCCTAGCACATGGAGGCAGAGAAAACAACCACGGTGTGCTGGCTGCTGCCTGTCATCCCATCACTTAGAAGGCAGAGCTAGGAGGATCAGTGTAGAGTCATCCTCAGCTATTTCTCAAATTTCAGACCGGCCTGGGATGTATGAATTTGAGGCTAGTCTGGGTTACTAGAGACTCTTGTCTCAGACAGTAACAAGACAAGAAAGCTCAAAGAATTGGAGGCATTGCTTAGGGGTAGAGTGCTTGCCCAGCATTGGGAAGGCTCCACGTTCTGTCCTCAGTGCCCAGTACACATGGGTTTCATTATGACACTTTCACCCACGCATGTATCGTTATACTTTGCCCTTATTTTCCCTCTTTTCTCCTACCAGCTCTTGTTTCCTCTCTCCCACTGCCTACAATTGTACTTTAGTTTTCTGAATTGGATTTGATTTCTGGACATGTTAGAAAGCCAGCTTTTGAAAGAGGTGCTTTTTCCTCTGATGAGAAAAGAAGTAACTTATTTTGTTTTGGTTTAAACTCTTAGAATTCCAGTTGCAACAACATAGTATCTTCTGCTTGTATACTAGAATAACATCTTTGAATTTAAATCAGAGGATTTGAATTATGGCTTCTTGTTTGTTATTTCCTGATTCTGTCTTTTAAGGTCTGTTGTATTCTCTCCTCTTAGAATGTGTTTCATCAAGTTCTGTATGCATTTTTTTCACTTGCTTCAGAACTAGTTTGGTTTTTAACTGTTAGAATTTCCTATATTTATGATGTGTTTTGAGCAAATCCATCTCCTTCCATCCTCTGCAATTCTTTTCCTATCTCACCACCATTTCCCTCCCAAATTTATATTATCTCTCTCTCTATGTGTGTGTCTTTCTCTCTGTCTGTGTCTCTCAAACTCACTGAGTACAGTTAGTGCTGCTTGTATGTGCCTGGGTGTAAGATATCTACAGGACATATTGTTGTCTCTCAGGGGGCATCCCTGGAGAGAAATGGCTCTCCCTTCTCCAGCAGCCATCAGTTGTCCGTAGCTCCTCAGGTTGGGTGGGTTGTGTAGAGCCTCTTCCCTGTGTATTCTGGGGGTTTAGTTGGCTTATTCTCATGTTGGTCTTGTCCATGCAGCTCATGTGTGCAAAGGTATTGTTGTGTCTGGCAAATGCTGTTTTATTGCAGTTGTCCACTGCCTCTGATTCTTACAGCCTTTTCAACCTCTCTTCCATGATTATGATCCCTCAGTCTCAGTGAATGTGTATAAGATACGCAGCTAACCATTTAGAGCTGAGCACTCCATAATCTCTTACTCTCTGCATGTTGGGCAGTTGTGTGTTCCTAAATTAATCATCATAAGAAGCTTCTCTGACTCAAGGAGGCAGCGGCAGGTGGATCATCTCTGTGAACTCAAGGCCAGCTTGGTCTACAGAGTGAGTTCCAGGACAGCTAAGACTCCACAAAGAAACTCTCCCCCCACCCCCACCCCCCCAAAAAAAAAGCTTCTCAGATAAGGGTTGAGAGATGCCCTTATCTGTAGGTAGAAACATAAGAACTTAGAGGGTAGTTTATTATTCTGTTCTCTTTTAGGGCCAGTGATCTAGCCAGACAGTGATCTAGCTAGACAGAACACAAGATGGATTCTATCTTGTAGAGCAGGCTTTAATTCCAGTCAGAAAGTGGTTGGCTGTTCCAATAACATTTGTGCCACTATTGGACCAGGAGGCGTATATTGCCAATCTAGCTGTTATTGTAGCTCTCCCAGTTCAGAGCTGTTGGTTATTTTTCTCTCCTAGTAGGATACATAACATCTTCAATCTATGACAGTAGGGATGAAACTTCCAGCTTGGTACCAGCCAGATAGATCTGTATGTCCTATGACTCAAAGTATGTCGTATCTTCAGCAATAAGGTCTTACCATCAGATTCTGGGAATTAACTAAGAATAATGGCAATACCTGTAAATGTTTAAAAGTGTTTATTTGGAAGTAGACTGAATGGATATCTATGTAACTTTATGAGAATTTTTTAGAAACATCTCTTTGTTTCTTTTTACTATACGGTTAAGTTTTCATGTTCCCCACAATGCCATGATAGTCCTTCTAAAACGAACTTGGGCTTCAGAGTTGGGCAGATGTATTTTTAAGTCTCGGTTCATATGGCCTTATTTTACTTTTCAACATTAGTTTTATTATGAAGAAAATAGTGATAATTTTAATATTAATTATTAGTTGGGATAATATGTATAAAATCATATACTTGCCACAAATTTTACTCTCTCTCTCTCTCTCTCTCTCTTTTTTGGAGACAGGGTCTTATGTAATGTAGGTTGGCCTTGAACTTATTATGTAGCCAAGGATAATCTTGAAGTTTTATTTTTTCTCCTTCTATCTTCCAAGTACTGGGATTGTAAGCATGCACTACCTCACTTGGCTGATGTGGGTCCTGGGGACTGATGGCTTTATGGATTCTGCGAGGCAAGCAGTTTACTACTTAGATCACATCCCTAGCCCACAAATTTGGGTCTCATAAGTGTTTTCTGTTCTGTAGCCTTATGCATAGAGGGATTAAAACATATGTCTTATTGTGGGCCATACTATAGAAATTTCAGCTGACCTTTCTTGAGAAATAATTACTAAGGCACAATTTAAAGGAAATGAAATTTACCCGTCAACCTTTCATTGTTTAAGTAATATGCAATTACATTTTGGTTGTTTCACTGGGCAATTCAGATAAAAATAAAAGTTCCTGTGTGCCCTCTTTAACACTAGTCCCTCTAATACTGCCATTTAATAGTTTCCGTGCTTTGACAGATCCATTTCTATATAGTTAAATAACATTATTGTTAGTGAGAAAGTAAATAAAAAATGGTTTACTACTTGGTGACCTTTTATTTACTTGGAAATAAACTATGCAAATTTCTCTTTGTATGTTTTTTCATTGGTGGTACAATATTCTAAAGTAATGGGGAGAACTGCATATTGTCCAGTCACATTCTTGATTTCTAATTCTGATTTTAAGAGTCATTGCTTCCATTTCTTTTCCTTGTTTTGCAAGTATACAAATAGTTCTTTAAGATGTGGAATTGCTCAATTATAGGATGCATGTATACATTTTAATAGATTATACTTATTATTTTAGTGATTATTTCAGGAAAATTGTTATTTGAAGATGATGATTTTTGTTTTTGCTTTTCATTGTTGTTTCTCAAGACAGGGTTTCTCTTGTGTAGCCGTGGATGTTCTAGAACTCACTCTCTAGACCACGCTGGTCTCGAACTCACAGCGTTCCACCTGCTTCTCCCTCCAGAGTTCAGGGATTAAAGGCTTTCGCCATTACCGCCCAGCAATAATTTTTATATAAAATGGTATTTATTTGTGTTTTATTGATACATGCATACGTATACCCATTGTCTTTGTTTTGTGATTATAAATTTATTTTTGAAAAATTGACTTAGAAGTAGGAAAGTCTTGTGATATAACAAAACCAAAAATGAGAAAGAGGAGGAAGAAATTAAAGGTTATAAAAATTATGAATGTCTCAGGGATCTGAGAGTTCATTGTGTGAGGCTGATTGAAACTGAATTCCTGAGAATTAACTGACTCACTCAGGGTAGTGAATTTCATGTAGTCGGTGGTGGAGTTGAAATTAGGCACGAAGTCTTTTCTTGATTCTTACTATAAAGTGGATAGGCCATTGTTCATGTCTATTGCTACTGTAGAAATGATTTTTGTTGCTGTAGGGGTAGTTGTTTTTGCTATGGAGAAAAATTGAAAATTCTATGCCTTAAAATTACCATTTTATTTTGCTTCCATTTATGACTTAGGAATTTGGGACTGGCAGCTGGATAGTTTTGTCTTGGGTTATCTCATGGAGTTTCAGCTAGAAGCTAAAAGGTAAAGTTATCTGAAGGCCAAACTTAGATGGGAGTCTAGGATAATTTACTTATAGGGCTCACAATTGATAACAACTATCTAGAGGGAGCTCTGGTTCTCTTGGAGACAGGGTTTCTCTGTGTAGCCTTGGCTGTCCTAGACTCACTTTGTAGACCAGGCTGGCCTTGAACTCACAGAGATCCACCTGCCTCTGTCTCCTTGAGTGTTAGGATCACAGGCGTTGTGTGAGCTCTGCTTTTTGAGCAGTGTTTACTCTGAATTCTCTGTCAAGGCATCTTAAAATGGACTTCTTTGGTGGCTGACTTACCAGTGTGAGCAGTTCAAGACTAGAACTGTTGAAACATTTCTGAGCTAGTGTGGCCTAATCCATCGAGATAACTATGGAGACTTTGGATTTCTTCTACTGCCTGCTGTTGGGTACATGGAAGTTTGTAGGATGGGCCCATCAATTTCAACTGGAGGAGGGAGGTAGGATCCTACCTATAGATTAGAAAAGTATTAGGGAATTTATACACGTGTTTTGTAACTTCCACAATCACAACATGATAGTAACCATTCTTTTTCTTGTGCTCGTGTGATATTTGATTATGACTATGAATTATAGTTAAATAGCATTCCAGTAGTTGGCACTTATCTTTTGACAGATACTGTAAGTGAATGAAATATCCTTCTAGCTAGTAATGACTATTAAAGAGGGTTTTTAAAAAAATAATTTTATTTTCTGTACATTCATTTGTATGAAGGTATCATAATCCCTGGAACTGGAGTTACAGACAGTTGTGGGCTGCTATGTAGGTGCTGGGAATTGAACCTGGGTCCTTTGGAAGAGCAGACTGTACTCTTAACCACTGAGCCTTTTTTCCAGCCCCTATTGAATAGTTTTAATAAGAAAGTCTTCTTCATTTATAATGACTTCTTTTATATCAAGAGAGTGAAAGCTTATATTAAAGATTGAAAGATACTCTAGAAAGTGGATTTAATAATGCTTATTGTTATTTATGTGTGTGCATGTGAGCATGTGTGTGTGGAGGCCTACGTGTTGGCTACTCTGTAGAGTCGTAGTTATAGGTAGTTACAAGCCTCCCAGTAGAGATGCTAGCAGCTGAACTCCAGTCCTTTGTAAGAACAACAAGCACTCATAATGGTTGCTATCTCTCCATTGTTATCCCTCCTTCCACTCCATTCCCCCCTTTTTTTTCTAAAGATTTATTTATTATTTATACAACATTCTGCCTGCCCACCAGATTTTACTCATAGATGAGTAAGATCTCATAGATGGTTATGAGCCACCATGTAGTTGCTGGGAATTGAACTCAGGACCTTTGGAAGAACAGCCAGTGTCCTTAACCTCTGAGCCATCTCTCCAGCTCCTCCCTCCCCCTTTTTAAGACACCGTCTTACTATATAATGCTGACTGTCCTGAAACTTGCTGTGTAGACCAGCTTAGCCATGAAATCAGAGAGATCTGCCAGTGTCTGTCTCCTGACATGGTATATTCACTGGTACAGACTGGCTGGACTCACAGTAGTCCCCTTGCTCCAGCCTCCCAGTGCTGGAGTTACAGGCATAAGCCACCACACCTGGCTTTTTAGAGAGTCGATTTTACCTTTCTAAAGCAAAAGGGAATGTATTAGAAATTGCTAGCATTCTTTATAGCTTTAAGAGCAAAATATTTTAAAATTTATGAATATCAAAGTTATGTTACGGATGGACATTGGACGTAGGAGAAAACAAGTAACAGGACAGGAGCCTACCATGGAGGGCCTCTGAAAGACTATGCCTAGCAGTGTATCAAAGCAGATACTAAGACTCATAACCAAACCTTTGGCAGAGTGCAGGGAATCATATGAAAGAAGGGGGAGTTAATATGACCTGGAGAGGACAGGAGCTCCACAAGGACCAAATATATCTGGGCACAGGGGTCTTTTGTGAGACTGTTTCTCCAGCCAAGGACCATGTATGGATATAACCTAGAAGCCCTGCTTGGATGTAGCCCATGGTAGCTCAGTATCCAAGTGGGTACTATTTCTGACATAAACCCAATGGCCCCCTTCCCCCTCCCCCCCACCGTGAGGGAGGAGCAGCCCTGCTAGGCCACAGAGGAGGACTTTGCAGCCAATCCTGAAGACACCTGATAAACCAGGGTCAGATGAAAGGGGAGGAGGTCCTCTCTTATCAGTGGACTTGGAAAAGGGCAGGGAAGAGATGAGGGAGAAAGGGTGGGATTGGGAGGGAATGAGGGAGTGGGATACAGCTGGGATACAAAGTTAATAAACTGTAACTAATATTAAAATAAAAAAGTTAATAAAAAAGTTAATGTTACTGTTAATCTTCTGCTAGCCTTTTGAACTTGCCTGTCCTACTTTATTTCTGCTTTTGTTTTTTTATTTTTAATTGGGAATATTATTGTATTAGAACCATTTGCCTGCATGAAAAAAAATACCACTGAAAGCTACACCATAAGCACAAAATGTGTTGTGTTGTATTGGGATTCATTTAGAGAGAAAAAAAGAAACATTTCCACTCACAAAAGTAATGGCATTGTTTTAAATTTGTATTTTACTTTTTTCAAAACAGTTTTTGAACATTAGTAAAATGACTAAAAATTAATAAAGAACAGAATATGCAAATTAAGGAGGAAGTTGATGAAAGGATAGGATAGAATGTAATACCTAGATGAAAGCCTCTTGAATGAATAACTTTTTCCATTGGAAAATATAATTAATACCTGTAAAACTTTCCCATCCCCACCTCTTGCTTTCTTTTCTTTTATTCTTTATTTTTTTAGTATCTGGCAACTTTAAGTACCATGGTACACTTGCTTTAGTGTTCGTATTGACCTTTTTTTTTTCGTATTAACCTTTAATGAAGCTTGAAGGCTGGAATTTCTGCACTTTTACCGCATAGTCCCACAGATTATCAAGCCAATCCTTTCATGATTTCAGTCTTTTAATTGAGTAAAGGAAGATAGGATGAGAAGAGGACAGTTACATTTTAATTACCCCTACAGAGATGTAGTTGTAGCAATTAAAAAAAAGCATTTTAAAGTCTGGGTCGATAGCTAGGTAGTGGAACATCTGTTCAGCATGCACATTGCCCTGGGGTTGATCCCCAGCATATAAAGAAACACATGTCAAGACTTTCAAAGTGGAAGAGATCTAATTTAGCCTTCAGGTTTATGATGAAAAAACAGGCTAGAGAAATGGCTCAGTGGCTAAGATACTGCTCTTCCAGGCGATCCAGGTTTGGTTCCTACACCCACCTGTAATTTTAGCTCCGGTGGATTTGAATCGGATGCTCTCTTCTGGCCCTGGGCACTCACACACATGCGGTATAACTTGTACACATATACATAAAATGTTTAAATAAAAGAAATACATTTTTTAAAGAAATACATTTGAAACTCCATTAGTAACAAGTTTTATTTCTTTTGGAGTTTTATTTGAATGAGTGTGTATTTGCAATCCACTTAAGCTTGATCATGTCAGCCTGTCAGGTCTTTGTCTCCGTTGTCCTTAGTAATGGAACACTGTGTGCTCAGCAGTGCTATTTATATATGCATGACAGGTTTTGCAGTATCATTTATTCTTTTCTTGTATAGTTCATCTGAAATCAGAGAAAATGGTTTTTTGTGTTATATGGAACCAAATATAAAATCAAGAGCACATCTTAATTTTATGAACTATTTTAAAGTTTAATATATTAAATTTGTAATTATCAGATGATCTAGTTCAATAGAAAATCGTCAGTCTTCTCTGTGAGTGGGTCTAACTGTGTTAGATATTTGAGAGGGAAGGGAGTGTGCTGTGAGGTAAGGCATTTTGCTCTTTTTAGGTGGAGTCTTGTTATGTAACCTTGGCTGTTTCAAGCTTTTATCCTCCTGCTGTAGCCACCACATTCCAGCATACAGACAACTTTTCATTTCTTTAGATAGCTTGAGGTTCATAAGCAGTGTCTGTGTGTTCCTTAATCAGATTAGTAGTTTCTGTGATTTTGAGGTACAAATGGAATAAAAGATTTCTCTGGCAAACTATAACTATCTGAATGTCCATTTTAGAGAAATTGAAGAATGGGGAAAAAGAAAGAAAAAGAAAACGCAAAGAAATGTTTTCAGCCTGACATTGGAGTCAACTATTGTTATTTTTTTTCCTATACACACTTATATAATTGAAGATAATCATTAGCAAAATGTTTAGATGTCTTTGTAGACATTCTTTGATTATTCTTCTTATTATTCGGTACTGAATAAAAAAACTCCTAATTTTTCAAATCTTATATTGAAGTAGTGTAATTGAACTTAGAAGGTAGAGATACTTTTCAAAAATGAATTCTGTGATAGATAAAAAGTAAATATAGTTTTGGGAATTAAAGTTGAATTTCAGCTTACCAGGACTTAAGTTAATGGTGGAGGGTGGGGCTAAAGAAGCACATAAAGTTTTGTTGGGAAAGTTCTTAGAAATATCTATATATTTCTTTCCCACTGTAGGAGTAGACTTTGCAGCATTCTTGGCAGTTGGTAAGCTTCCAAGTAAACGCTTCCAGGGATAAGGAATTCACCTAATTAGAAGACAGCTGGTTCTTCTGCGTGTTAGTTTTTCTTTTGCGTGTTTAAGTTCTCATAGCTTAGGGATTTAGCTCAGTGGTAGAGTGCTTGACTAGTTTGCATGAGGCTCTACCAAATCATTTTTGGGCTAGAGAGATTGCTCAGTGGTTAAGAGCACTTACTGCTCTTAAACTGAAACTCCAGTTCTGGGAATCCAGTGCCCTCTTCTGGCTCCCACCGGCCAGACAAACACGCACATAACACATTTATATGCAGACAAACACCCATACACATAACACATTTATATGCAGACAAACACTCATACACATAGCACATGTACAGGCAGACAAACACTCATGCACATAGCACATTTAATAGTTCTTAATATTTTCCTGGGAGTGGTGGTGTATACTTGTAGTTCCCAGCTGTTGAGAAGTGGACAGGAGCTCAAAGCGCTCCTCAGCTACACTGAGAGTTGGAGGTTAGCTGCAGTATACAAGGCCATGTCACCCCTCTGGATGTGCACCTTTAGTTACTTAATACCCTTTTTATACGTAGCTTTTTCATCTATTAGTAAAGTTATTTTTTGCAGTCTGTGGTCTGGGTCATTGCATAGTGATGGGGCGTGTGTAATGAGAGTAAATACTTTGGATAATGTTGACTTTGTTTTCTCCAGGAGGACCAGGACGGGAGTCAAGGCTTGGGCAAGAGAAAGAGGGTAAAGCTAAGCAGTGGTACCAAAGGTATTTACAGTTTGCCTTTTTGATGTATTTTTATTTTTGTTTTTTGAGATTATGTGGTTTCACTACATAATCTAGACTGGACTTGAAACTCACTGTGTGTTGGCCTTGAACCCACAGTTGTGACCCAGGCTCCTAAATGTTACTGGGATGACAGCTGTGTGTCACTATGTCACTACAACTGGCTATATTTGTTTTCTCCAAAAAGAAAGAAAACAACAACAAAAACCTTAGTCTTTAGAAATCCAGGCAACATAGTGAGAATCAAGACCTATCTAAAAAGAAAAATTTTTAGAAGTAAATAAATAAATTTAAATTTTAGATTGTTTAGATTTTTATGTTTTCAGTATATTTGGTTTTAGCCTCACATTGTTTTACATTTGTACCATGATATTATTCTTTGAAATGACAGTTCTAGAATGCCCTATCCTAAGCACTTGGGATCAGTTCCTGATTTTAGTGTTTACATTTTTAAAAATTACTTTACGTGTAAGGGTGTTGGGGCTACAGTTACATCTGTGCACCATTTGTGCTCAGTGCCTGCCGAGGCTGGAGGAGGGCAGACAACCCTGCCGTGGAGCTGGGGTTATGGGTGGTGGTGAGTCCGCACTGTGGGTGTGAGGAATTGAGCCTGGGTCTGCGGAAGGACAGCTCGTGTTCTCCATTGCTGAACCCTCTCCAGCCCTAATTTTACAGCTGTTTTTGGTCATTTGAAACAGGGTCTCACTGTGCAGCCTTAGCTGTCCTTGAGGTATGTGTGCTCAAAACATTTCAGATTTTCTAGCATTTCCTATTTTGGATTAGTGATATCAAGTCTAAAATTTGAAACTCAGTAGAAATATGGGGCCTGGAGAGATGGCTCAGCAGTTAAGAGCACTGGCTGCTCTTCCAGAGGATCTGGGTTCAATTCCAGCAACTGTTACATGGCAGCTCACAACTGTCTGTAACTCTAGTTCCAGGGAATCTGACACCCTCACAGAGACATACATATAGGTAAAACACCAGGACACATACAATAAAAATAAATAAATTATTTTTAAAAAAGAACAAGTAGTATTTAATTTTTTAGTAGATGCTTTAAATTAAAGTTTTAGGGCTAAATGTTTTGTGTGTGTGTGTGTGTGTGTGTGTGTGTTTTGTGTGTACTGTGGAAGTTAGTGACATTTTCAGTACAGCCAGTGTTTATCTTTGAATTGTAGACACTTTCAGGTGTGTTTGATGGGCTGTCAGATTGTATGGGAAGGTTTAAATGAGATGAGCAACTTAACTACTGATAGGTTTTTCTCTTTCTTATACAGATCAATCCATAATGGATGTTTTAAAACATAAAAGTTTTTTAGAAGAGCTATTGTTTTGGACAATAAAGTATGAATTCCCCCAGAAGATGGTAACTTTCTTACTCAATATGCTTCCAGATCAAGAATATAAGGTATCTGTAGCTTGTTTTGTTTCCTTTTGGAACTTTGCTTTTGTTGTTTTTGGCTTTTTTTTTCTTTTGGTTGTTTTCATTCTTTTTCTTTTGTTGCATTTCTTAGTTGATGTTCATTATAATGTTATCTACAGGGTATAACATGAAAGGGCATTGGCCATTCTTATTCAAAGTCTGCTCAGAATACACAGAATCTCAGCTTTCCTTCAAAGGAGCATTTCTCTCCAGAATTCTAAAGCATTGACATTTTGAATTTAAGTTTTAAAACAATTGTAAACACTATGGTTTAAGGATATAAAAGTTTACTTGCTCACAATCACACATGAGTTTTTGAAAACTTACCTTTGTTCTGTGAGATCTCCAGCAATGAAATATAAAGTCCTCACTTGAAACCACCGTGTAATATCATTGAGCAAGCGAGTTTGGGAACAAAACAGGTGGAACTGTGTGTGCAGGGAATGGTGGGAGACAAACAATAATAAAGTAATTGAAGAAGCAAGTAATCTGTAGAAGTATCAAGTCCTCTGAGGGACAGTTTCAGGGTGCTGTGAGGAGGAGTAATGGGGTGATTGGGTTTAGATTATGGAGTTAGCGTGGGTGATTAGTTGCTGTTATGTTGCTGATGGGAGAGTGGTCACTAATCAAATGCAAGTGTAGGGAGGTGTAGTTTTTAGTTCCAGAGGGGTGTGGACCCACTTCTGAGCACTATATAGTTATGGCAAAATGACATAGTTCAGTGTAGGAAAAAAGAAAAGTGTGCAATGGCCCTGTGTACATTAACAGAGAAACTCTCAAGTAGCACTATTTTGTGTGTCTTTATACAATCTAAACAGTACAACAGGAAGTGTGCCTGTGGTACAGACAGGAAGTAACCCAGCTGCAGTTAATACTGCAGACATTTGGTCAGATTGCTGGGCGGCTTTCTGGTGGTTTCTAGCAAGGACTTTAGATTTTATTTCTCTAGGTCTCACGGAACAGAGATACTTTTTTGGTGGTTTTTTTTTTAATTTTTGGTTTTTTTTCAAGACAGGGTTTCTCTGTGTAGCCTTGGCTGTCCTGGACTCACTCACTCGCCTTGTAGACCAGGCTGGCCTTGAACTCACAGCTATCCTGCTTCTGCCTTCTGCTGGGACTATAGGTGTGTGCCACCTCGCCTGGCTACTTTTTTGTTTTTTGTTTTTGTTTTTTTTTTTTTAAGACAGGGTTTTTTTCTGTATGGCCCTGGCTGTCCTTGAACTCTGTAGGCCAGGCTGGCCTTGAACTTGGAAATCTGTCTACCTTTGCTTCCAGAGTGCTGGGATTAAAGGTGTTTGCCATTACTCCCCATTTTTCAACGAAATGGGTGTTATTTTGAGCAAGTAAAATTTTATATTCTTAAACCACAGCATATAATCGTTTTAAAACTAAAATAGATTAAACATTTTAAACAGCGTTTTAAATTTAAATTTGGAGTTAAACTGTTGTTTTCTTGTTTGTTATTTAAAATTTGTACAGGTTGCTTTTACAAAAACTTTTGTTCAGCATTATGCTTTTATTATGAAAACACTGAAGAAAAGTCACGAATCAGACACGATGTCTAACAGAATTGTGCATATCAGTGTTCAGTTGTTCAGCAATGAGGAGCTAGCCAGACAGGTGACAGAAGAGTGTCAGCTCCTGGACATCATGGTCACTGTGCTGCTGTACATGATGGAGAGCTGCCTTATTAAAAGCGAGCTGCAAGGTAAGCTCAGAACTGTAGTCATTCGTTTGTTGCTAGAAACTTGTGTGACGCATTCTAAAAATTCTCTACGTCCTCAAAAATATTGTAAAAATAATGCATATTTGGAAAATAAGCATTTGACAATTTGTATTTAGGTTTAAAGAAAAAGTTAAAATCACTTCTAGATTAGTCATTATAACTATTCATACTTTGTTGTATTTTTTGTTTTTTTTATGTGCTATTATTTTATTTACCGATAGGAATTATTTAAACAAATGTCACCACAGTAAGTGTGCATGCATTTTAATAGGTGATGGTATCATCATGGCTAATAGCATGCTTTAGCTATTTTATATTAAACATGCTCTCTCTGTTTTGTTCCTTTGTTTTACTTTTTGAGACGGGGTCTCAGTATTTAGCTCTGACTATCCTGAAGCTCACCATGTAGGCCAGGCTGGCCTCAAAATCCCCGCCTGCCTCTGCCTCCGAGTGCTGGGATGAAGGTTGTGTGCCACCATGCTCAGCATATGTCCTTTTTTAATCGTAAATTTGTTGTTGACCTTAGATGTTTTTATATAATTGTACTTAAATTGTCTTTGAATTGGAATAAACCTTGCCTTGTCTATATACCCTTAGTAAGAACTTCCGTAATTTTCTTTTATACCCATTATTTGGTTGCTACTTCTTGACCCAATATTTCCAACTTTTCCATTCTTGTTCCCTTTATCTACCTTCCCTTACATAATTCATGCCATGGAATATTTGCTGTGTACCAGGCACTTAGTTGAATACTGTAAATGTGTTGTCTTAGTTGATCTTCTGAAAATGCTGTGATTACCCCTCAGTACCTTCATTTTTAAGATGAGAGTATAAAGTTCTTGGAAAGCTGTCATATACTATTGAATTAAATAGCTAACAAATGAGAGTGCCACGAAGGATTTCATGTCTCCTGATGTCAGAACTTTCCTTCTGTGCCAGGACACAGGCAGGCCCACACTGAAAGACTGTGTCTTCACTTGCTGACACTCAGAGCTAACCCTCAAAACAAGTGGTCAGGGGAGATGGCTCAGTGGTTAAAGTATGTGTCATACAACATAAGCGTGAGGGCTGGTCTTTAGATCTTCAGAACTCTCATAAATGCCAGTGGGAATGGTGGCCCTCTGGTACCACCGACTGCAGAAGTGGAGACAAGGTGCACAGAGCAAGCTGGGTAACAAGACTCATCTCATCAGTGAGCTCTGGGTTTGATTGAGAGACCCTTCCTCAGTGAGTAAGGTGGAAGAGCAATTTAGGATGATTCCCAGTGTCAGTCGCAGGCTTTAGCTGAGGAGAGGTCCTGTCGTCGGGCCTTGCTTTGTTTCACTCTGCTGCTTTGGATCTATTGGCTCCTGTTTTCTCATTTTCCTCAGAGGTAAACTGTATCCTGAAAATGACATGTGCCTTGTGCATATTCCTCTAAGTAAGGACAGCTAAGAATGGTGGCTACTAGCCTTCTAGCGTTCACTGTATAAATACTGGGCTCCAGGCTCTCTCTTTTTTTCTTTCTTTGTTTTTCGAGACACGGTTTCTCTGTATAGCTATGACTGTAGGCCAGGCTGGCTTAGAACTCATAGAAATCTTGCCTGCCCCTGCCTCCCAAGTGCTGGGATTAAATGTGTGCGTCCCTGTCACCCAGCTTAGGTTTTTTCTTGGTACTGTATGTTTTATCTCGTTTAATTGTCATTTTGTCACTCATATATTGTTGGCTCTGTTTTGTTTTTTTTTTTGTCAGTCAATCATACATTTTATTTTTAAAGTCTTATCTGTTTGTCTTATTGTCACCTTTAAAATTATTTTTATTTGTATACTTTTTAAATTTTATTCTTCATTTTTATATTAATTATACTTTATCCCAGCTGTAGCCCCCTTCTTCATTCCCTCCCAATCCCACCCTCCCTTCCTCATCTCCTCCATGCCTCTCTCCAAGTCCACTGATAGGGGAGGTCCTCCTCCCCTTCCATCTGTCCCTAGCCTATTAGGTCTCATCAGGACTGGCTGAATTGTCCTCCTCTGTGGCCTGATAAGGCTGCCCAACCTTAGGGGGAGGTTGATCAAAGAGCCAGCCACTGATTTCATGTCATAGATGGTCCCTGTTTCCCTGAATGAACCCACTTGGATACTGAGCTGCCATGGGCTACATCTGTGTATGGGTTCTAGGTTATCTCCATGAATGGTCCTTGGTTGGACTACCAGTTTCAGAAAAGAGCCATGGGCCCAGATTTCTTGGTTCTGTTGCTCTCGTTGTGGAGCTCCTGTCCCTCCAAGTCTTTCTGTCTCCCCCTTTTTTCATAAGATTCCCTGCACTCTGCCCAAAGTTTGGCTATGAGTCTCAGCATCTGCTTTGATACATTGTTGGGTAGAATCTTTCAGAGGCCCTCTGTGGTAGGCTCCTGTCCTGTTTTGTAGATGGGGAAACTGTGGCTGTTGAAGTTGTTGGTCTATGGTCTTATAGCTCTAATTTAGAAGTCTGATTCAAAGCCTCCTCAACTTTTTTTTATCCATGGTGTGTATTCATTTGTGTGTGTGTGTGTGTTTGCATAGTTGTGCTCGTGAGGCCAAAGGTCAATGCTATATGTCTTTCTGAATTGAACATGGAGCTCATGGATTGGCTAGGCTGGCTGGCCAGTGAGCTCCAGGGAACCAGCTGGGACCAGCCACACTCCTTGTCCTCCTTAGGTCAGAGATATGACTCCATGGCTACACCTTGATCTCCATGTTGGTGCTGGGGAGCCTTCATTCTACCCCAGTGGCTTTATCAGCTTTCCATACAAACTCCAAACTATTGACATTTCTAGGGCTCCATTGCCTCATTTATACCATTTGTCCTCTACATTCTCTGTTTAGGTGATTGTAATCTCTCAAGAACATCATTGGCTCTCCTTTCGCTCGTTTGTATATTGAGTCCTAATTCCTATCTGATAGTGTGGCTCTTGATTTAAATGCTGCTCAGTCAGGAGAGTCTGCTCTTTAATCTTGGGCTACATTTGCTCTTAAGACTCCCTGCACTTCTCTTTTTATAGCCTATCACACTCTCTTCTTAGGTGTGTATGTGTGGGAGGGGGACATTTACTTTACCACTTTACTCTCCAAGATTAGTTGAATACTTGACCTCAGACCTCAGGTGCTCAACAAGTTTTTGTTTTGTTGTTTGAGAGGAGGTTTCTCTGTAGATCAGGCTGGCCTCAAACTCTCAGAGATCCGCCTGCCTCTGCCTCCTGAGTGCTGATGTGTGCCACCTTGCCGGGCATACCAAGTCTGTTTTGATGAGTGCATTTAATTTAATCTTGAATCATTGCTCTTTACATCTTTAGTGAGGAAAGTACCAGCTTGGATAAAAAAAGAAGTTGTAATTGCTTTATTTTTTTAAAGATTACAGGGTGTTTTTTCACAAGAACAGTTATATTTAAAGCTGTGTTAGAAAAAATGTTTTTTATATTTTCTGCTTATTCATCCTCTAGTTTCAATTAGATAGGACAGCAATTCTAAATCTTATTTTATTTCTTTATTTTGTAATTTCCAACATCCAGGAATGCTGTCTCATTAGTGTCACTGGCTCTTCAGTTTTCATTGGAAGGAGTTTCGGTCAGAGTTTTTTTTGGATTTTGGGTTTTCGAGACAGGGTTTCTTTGTGTAGCCTTTGCTGTCCTGGACTCGCTTTGTAGACCAGACTGGCTTTGAACTCAGAGATCCACTTGCCTCTTCCTCCCCAAGTGCAAGTATGCAGCCCCACACCCATCCCTAATGGAGTATTTAGCTTTTCCTTTTTCATACATTGGAATCAGAGAGAAACAGGCAAACCTGACTTAGAAGGGCTCCTGGCTTTACTTGGTATAACTGAAAAATAGGGTGCAGTAATTTCATGGACTAAAACATTAATGTGTAGAAAGAAGCTCAGAAGAGGCCCTCATTTCTCATGGGTTTGGCAAGTTCAGGGTTGCTTGGAAGTCTGATTAGGTGATATGAAAGTGATACATTGTATTTTAACTTTAAACATAGAAAAACATTTTTATTTTTACTCCTTAAATTAAAAAATAAAAATCACTAGTAAGTGGTACATGTTGAGGTCAGAGAACAGCTTTCTACTTCCAGCTTCATAGCTTCCAGGGCTTGAGCTCAGGTCAGCAGCCTTGTGGAGCAAGGACCTTCTCCTTTACCTGAGTCATCTCGTTAGTCTCCAGTTTTCACTCCTTCCCTTTTGTGGGCAAAATGTTTTTAGAATATGGATTCCTTGATTGAGTTTCATGCTGTCTTATATATACTGCATTGATAAATTTCATTTTCAGTCTGTTTAACATAGAGTTAGCAAAGTAATCTTGCTTTTCTGCCCTGAGGCTTTTTTTGACCTCTATCTGCATGCATTTATTTTTATTGCACCTGAAAGCATATGACCTAGTCTCTATAATATCTCTCAATATGAATTCATATTTCCTCAGTTCATGTACTTTTTATTTAAATTCTGTAATTACAATAAAAGAAAAGTTAGCATGAGCAGAAAAATGGGCGTTGATAACTACATACCTCCGAGTATATCAGAAGATGGTATTGGCATTGAGCATTCTGTGTGCTGTGAGCACTGTATGTTTCACAGTAGGAGTGGAGGCCTCATGTTCCAGTATGTCACTTAAGTTGGACTAGATTAAGAGAGTTAGTTTACTGGAAACTGGTGTTAATGACAAAAAATGTTTATATTGCCTCTTCCCCTTTAGCCAATGATTGTTTAAATTGTTTAAATTAAATTAATTAAATTGGCACATAATTTAATAATTTGGAGCATTTTTAGGAGAAGAGATTGTAAAGAGATTTCAGTGGTTTTTTGTATATTTTTGTGAGATACTGTTTGATACTTCTTTGACTAAAAGAAGGCAATTGATGTGCCCTATTTCATATCAGCAGACTTGTGTGACAAGGTAGGATGAGATTAACCTATTGATAATTTTTTTGATTGAAACTACAACTGTGTCATTAGAATCAAGAACGTGAGGTTTTTCTAAGCGCATAGCTCAGGGGTGGGGTGGTGGTGGGATGGTGGTGGAAACAAACCTAGAGTCATACAGATTTTAAATACTATGCTGGGGTTAGGTTCTAAGTGTTTCTGATTCTAACATGTGTAATAATATTCTATATTGTTTGTGAAGTTGGTTTTAACAAGAATTTTTGGGCTTTTTTAGATGAAGAAAATAGTTTACATGTGGTGGTGAACTGTGGAGAAGCCTTACTGAAGAATAACACTTACTGGCCTCTTGTTAGTGATTTTATTAATATTCTTTCTCATCAAAGTGTGGCGAAGAGGTTTTTAGAGGATCATGGCTTGTTAGTTACATGGATGAACTTTGTTTCTTTCTTTCAAGGTATGAATTTTAACCTTTGTTCAAAAATTAATGTTAAATTATTAAATACTAGTTAAAAATAATAATAGTATGTCATTGAGGTTATAAATAAGGTGCTTCTATTTGAATTAATTATTATCTGTAAAAACTTTAATACATTATTCTTACCAACATAGCAAGGGTTTATTAAAAAATGAGTGCATTTTTTCATAGTATGTTAAAATATTAATTTAAAAACTTAAAATCTATTTTCTCAGATTTGAAACATGTTCATAAAAATTTGGACTAGTAGTGATTAAAATTGCTTTTGATTTTCTTATTTAAAGATAATCAGTTTTGTTTATGACATTTACAGAATGTTTCTTAGAAATGTTAGTTTGTAAAAAAGTTCTAAAAAAAGGACTGGCTCTTTTTATATTTCATTGTAAGCTTATTTATATATGTCCTGTGTAATTGATGCTACTGGCTTAAAACATTGAGTAGAGGGAAAGGCTTGATTTTAAGTTACAGACTTGGGCCTGTTTGACAGGCTTTTGTGCTTTGCTTTTTACAAGGTATGAACTTGAACAAGCGAGAACTCAATGAGCATGTGGAATTTGAGTCTCAGACCTACTATGCTGCCTTTGCTGCTGAGCTTGAAGCCTGTGCACAGCCGATGTGGGGGCTCTTATCACATTGTAAAGTTAGGGTACGTTGGAAATATTTTTGTTAATTTCTGCATTTAAAACATAATGACTTAAGAAAAAACACACCTGAAAATATCATATGTAATATTCAGTGTTTAATTCTGTTTCAAATGGAATTCAAACTAATCTTTGTGGAAGCTTACCTGTAACGATACATTTTATTCTTGGGCACACTGAAATTCATTTATAGCATCAGACCTTCCCTACTGCCCCAATTTTGAACAGTTGTTGAAACTTCATTATACTCTACTCTAAGCATAATTGTTTCATTGTAACTGTTGTTAGTTGTCTAATAGTTTATATCTTTCAAAAGGTAAAGATTATATTTAAAAAAATGTATAATTTTACAGAGTTTTGCTATATAGCTCAGGCTGCCCTTAAACTCTCTTTTGTTTCATACCTGGTCTTGATTTTTCAATTTATCTGCTTCAAGCTATCCAAGTGTTGGTATTACAGGTGTGTGCTATCATGACTGGTTTAAAGTTTATTATTTTAAGATTATAAGCACAGAATAATTTTCACACAACTTGCAGACGTTATGTTTTCCTAGGCATTAGTTTGATGAGTCTTTATAAATCAGAAAGAGTCCTCTAAATCTATTGTGCATAGTAAGTATATTATAATGAAGATTTTGGTATTTAACCCCATGAAGCTCAATCAATTAGCCTGTATCAGAAAAGATTCTGCAGGTCTCAGTACATAGCCTTGACTGGCCTGGAGCTTGCTATGTATATGTAGCCTAGGCTGGCTTGGAACTTAGAGAGATCTGCTTGCCTGTGCCTCCTGAGTGATGGGATTAAAAGTGTGTACTACCATGCCCAGTGTCTGGGTAAGATCTTATAGTGGGAATATTTAGAAGCCATTGTTTTAGTCTGATTCTTACTCTTTACACAGGGTCACTAGGTCAGCCCATGAAAACCTATTTGAGATTTGTGTAGTTCCCCTTCCCCCTCCTTAAATCCTTTTATAAATGAAACAAAACAAGATGAAGGGCATCAAGATGAGCTCTTTCTTACAGGTAATAATGAGGTTTCTTTTCATCTATCCTTAAGTTTATGTGTTCCTTTCAGTAGTTTTTTGACTACTTTCTCCCACAGATTTACCTAGTCTCTAAACACAGATGCTTCAGAATTTAGTTATAGTCTAATTTCAGATTTCAAAAGGTCATGCTACTCATGTTGATTTTTATAGACATGTAAAATTTCTCAAATCTCTAATGATCGTGTGTGTGTGTTTGTGTGTGTGTGAAAGAGATAGAGACAGAGACACAAAGAGAGGAAGAATGACAGAGACATAGAGACACACACAGAGAAAGATAGACAGACAAAGAGTATAAATGGATGAATATATATGTGTTTAATGCTAGGAACTTATGTATGTTAAAAAAACATCCAGGGCCTTATGTGTGTAATATAGATAAATCTCAGATAACTATAGATACATATCCTGCTTCATCAGATTTTGTTTTTATTTGTGACATAAATTCTCACTGTTGAGCCTCAAACTCAAGATCCTCCTGCCTTAGCTTTCCACATGGTAGGACTCCAGATGTGTATAACCATAACTGTAGGCTTTGATTTTTCCCCAGACCTACTTTATTTAGGGTTCTTAAGCGCCTTTACCTTTACCCTTTACCCTTCCACCCCCCACCAACCTTGGCAGATTAGTAGGGAAAAGGACTGTAGACTTCTTTTACCTCCTTCCTGCTGATCAGTGTCGATGAGTCGTTATGGGATTACCAGACTCGGATATCAGGATACCAGCAGTCCAGTCTAGAGGCCAACATGAAACAACCACACAAAGTCAGCGAAAGCTGAAAGACTTTGTTGGATTGCCTGGAGAAGCTCTTCGGAACTTCTTTCTGCGAAGTCAAGTGTCGAAGCATGACATGAAGACCAGCACAGCGATGTCATCCAAAAAGCAATGTCTCAGTGTGCTGGTGTCTTCTCCTCAAAGTCCACAAACGGGTGTTCTCAACACATGAGGGGTCACAACAAAACAGCACATGCTCTCTCATAAGTTAACTTGGGCAAAACATCACATGCCCAGCTTGAAGCAAAATATCACATGGCAAAACTCAGTCTTCAAGGAAACCAGAAACTTCCACTTCACATGACAGCTTTTGCTATTAGCTTTAAAAAATCATCCGTGCATACTATATTTCATATGTGTTCTTCATGTCATTTAATGGTATCGTAAATGATTTAAGAATCTATAATTTGCCTTAATTTACATTTATAGTGCATCCTCTTATACCACCTCCATGTTGTGATTGATGATTGTTCCTTTCCTTGTTCCCAAGCTTTGATTCAGGGTAGGCTTTGCCTCCCCATTTGGAGCATGTGCTTTCTCACTGTCTCTTCTTGGCGCAGTGCTTCTCTTGCATGGGAAGTTATCTGGGAAGTTTAAAATGACACCGACAAACAAACAAACTGTACACACGTTTAAGCCCCACTGAGAGATGCGGTTTGCTGTGCAGTTGAATGTGAGTGGTGATTGGAGCTAGAGTGAAGGGCTGTTAGGGTTAACTTTTGGAAGAGTCTGGAAGCCTCCAGCTTGACATCCTTTCTGCAAGCAGCATTCCCTTTGTGTTCACAGTTCCTGTTTAACCTCAGCTGGGGCTTTATTTAACAACTGCCATGTAGTG
Organism: Meriones unguiculatus; assembly: GCF_030254825.1. Classification (NCBI taxonomy): domain Eukaryota; kingdom Metazoa; phylum Chordata; class Mammalia; order Rodentia; family Muridae; genus Meriones; species Meriones unguiculatus. The sequence continues at coordinate 122,297,703 of NC_083356.1, read as the reverse complement.
GGAGGTTTGTTTGTTCATTTACTTGGAAAGGTTTATTAACTGCTGCTCTGTGTTAGGCACCAGCTACATCTTAGGTATTTTGGCATTGAACCAGGTAGATATGGTTGTTATTCTCAAGGACACAGGGTAAATGTATCAATTTACATTGTAATTATGCTCCCTGGCAAAATCACACCTTTTTTTTTTTTGTGTGTGTGTGTATGTGTGAGTGGGAGAGAAAAGCAGGTTAAATCTGAAAATCAGAGATCTTTTTGGAAAAAAAAAAAGAAGGAACCAGACGTCCAAAGAATAAAAGAGGGTTAGTGGTGATCTTGTGGGAGGTGGAGAGGAACAAACTGTCTCCTGTGAAAGTGTTTTTCTGTAGTGGGAGTTTGTGTCTAGAACAAGAGAGTAGATATGATTCATTGGGGGAGAGAGGGATCAGATTACAATTCAGGTTTCTTTAACTACATCGAAGAGTCTTGGGTTTAATTAAAGAGAATTCTGCGAAGATTTTAAGACAGTTTATAAGCAGATGTATAGATAAAAGACTAAGTGTAAGAGGATGTAGCATGGTGGGAGAGCTCTTGTCTAGCATATGCAAGTACACACACACACACACACACACACACAAAGACTATGAGTAGGTAGTTTATTAAGATATTTTGATAAACCAGTTCATGGATATTTCATTTATGATTCTTAAAAAAGTCTTTGGGAAGTGAGGAGAAGAATGATGGCCTCTGGAAACTGATGGTGAGGGAGCTTTGGAAAAAGACCAGCAGATACAAAGTTTAAGCCTGACCAAAGGAATGTCTTTGAGATTTGGTACATGGTTTATCATTGTTTACAACATGTATATTTCAAACTTTTTTGAGGGGGTACGTGTTTTACATTTGTGTATTTTTCTTTTTAAAGAGTAGACAAATTAGTTCATTTTTCAATTTAGTATACAAGGTCAGCACATGCAATGACACACATGAAAGTAAGAGGACAATTTACTAGAATTGATCCCCTCCTTTTACCATATCATCAGGCTTGGAGGCAAGCACCATTACATACTGAGCTACCTCACTGGGCCTACCTCACTATTTCAGGTTTTTTAAAAGAATAGATTGTAAGTGCTTTAATTATTAAAAAGCAAACAAACACTTTTCTTTTTTTAATCTAAGGGGGCTGGAGGGATCAGTGGCTGAGAGCACTTGCTGCTCTTCTAGAAGTCTGAGTTTGGCTCCTATCACCCACATCAGGGAGCTCTCCAAATCTGTAAGTCCAGGGGAAGCTGATGCTTCCGAGGGCGCGTGCTCACACATGCATACACACACTTGCACAAAACTAATAATTATAAAAAATAAATCATAAAATACAACAAGATAGATCTGATCGCTGGTGTACATGCACCAAAATGTCACATTTTACTCCATAAATAAATTCAAGTATTTCTTAATTTAAAAGATGCCGCAGCAGTAGTCTAAACGTGAGATCTTAAACATAAGCATGAAATTGTCATATTCAAGGTATATATATTTTGGATATCCAAGATGCATTTTAGAGGTAGAATTAATAGGCTTGGTGTATGTTTTTGCTGAGAAAACTTGACTATCAGATAATGTGTACAGAGGAGGAAAAGAGAGATAGAAAGCTGACCTCAGAGAGGTCGGTTTTAGGGCTGTTCAAAATGTCTGTGCAATGTGCAAATGGAGACAGTGGAAAGGCAGCTGGTGCAAGTCTCAGGCTCAAAAGAGAAGTCTGTACTGAGTCTGTAATGTAAACGTTAAATGCTTTGGCATGTAGATGCTGTTTATTACTAGGTAGTAAATGAGATCAAGAAGGGAGATGAGACATAAACCATGAAGAAAGAAGGGAGAGGAGACCTAGAGGAATGAGAAGTCTTGTAAGCTAATAACTGATTCAGGAAGATAAGACTGACATGAGGCGATAGTTTTAGACAGGTTATTTTGACAGTTTTGCTTGGGGTGAATTTGGATTATGAAGCTGGATTTATATTTATCTCTGTGGTAGTGAGAAATTATTGCTTCTAAGTGGTGACTTGCTTGCCTATCTACCTATCTACCTGTCTGTTTATCTCTCTCTCTCTCTTATTTATGTTTCTGAAGGCCAGAATTGTAGTGGCTTATTTAGAGGGAAGTATCCCCTTAATCTAAGAGGTATAGAAGATGGTGAGAAAACAGGCTTGTAGAATTTCTTCTGTAACCTTTGCAGTAACCAAGAGAGCAACTCTTCAGTTAAAGAAGCATCTTAGTTTCCAGATGTTCTCTTGATAAGCATCAAGATGGTACCAGATGTTGTGCTAGGTCTGCTATAGATACTTCCATCCAATCCTCATAGCATCTTTTAGCAAGTCTATGGCATCAACCATTTCCTTCAGAGATTAGACAACTTTCTTGGCTCACACAATTGCAAGAACAAGCTGAAATTGAAAGCAAATCTGTCTGATTTTAGAACTGGTGCTCTTTACCAAATTGCTATTATTTATTTTTCAGTGAGAATGCCCAGAGCTGTTTTAGCAGCAGTGCTGATAGTTTTTAGAAATGGAAACTAGAAGAAGCAATACTATTTAAAGTTAAGCATCTATTTTGTATTTACATTCACCATTATAAAATATAAAAGCAAAGGATTAAGTAATATAAATGTTATGGAGTCATATGATTTATTGTCTTTGTATAATTGCTTTCATCTAGTGGCAGATTTAGCTTACTGCAGATTCAGTGAGTCTCACCTTGACTCTTGGTGCATGTTAGCCCTGCTAATGAGGGCTAGTGCTTAGACAGACAAAGCATTTTATATGCATAATTTCACTGTATCTTCATGAGTACTGGAAGGTAGGTGTTGTTATGCCCACCTTATGGAGAAATACAAAATTTAAGTAACTTGTAGCAGCTTAGAATGAAGAATTACCAGTATGCATTCCAGGGTGGGGAATGAAGGTGGGCGGATGAGGCGAGAGCATCTGAACACAGTGTTACAGTACTTTGTATTTAGAAATGGAACTAATGGCCCGTCTTCAGTAGCACTCTCAGTACCTTTGGTTAACTTGTTCTGTGGTCAGATTTGCTGTTTAGACTTGTGCTCAGTCATAAAAAAGAGTCTGTCCAAATTCTGAACATGGCATATTTGGTTTTCTAAGTTCCTTTTTCTTAAAAAAATATAAAACTTGCTTTACATTTTATTTATTTATTCACACACCCACCTGTCTGTCTGCATGCCCAACCGCCTACCTACCTACCTACCATCTGTTTATTGTTGGGGGTGGGGTTGTAGGTGTGCGGGTGCACCGCAGTGTAGGTGTGACAGTAAGGAGTCTTCTTTCTCTCCATGATTTGAGTCCTGGGGGATGAACTCGTCTGGTCAGGTTTGGTGGCCAATCGCCTTTACCTGCTGAACTATCTTGTGGACCTTCAAAGTTTATATACATGAATTAACTTCCACGTTAGTTTAAGACAGGTTATTTATTATTAACTTTAAGTGTCATTAAACTTTTTCAGTGAGAGATAGGGAGCAGAATGTGTAAGATAATATTTTTATAAAGATAAATTTTATACAGGATAGATTGGGACAGAGTGAGACTGTTGGCAAGGTGACCAGATAAGTGATGTTTGGACTGGATGGTGGCAGCAAAGTAGGCGAGGACCTATATGATTATGTCACAGAAGAAGTGACAGGACGTGGAGAAGAGCAAGGTAAAGGAGCAATGAAGACTGAATGGGGAGTATGGTATGGTGGATGCAGAGGATCAGGAGTTCAAGGCCAGCCTGGGGTATATGAGACTCTGTCTCAAATTTAACCAAAAAAAAAAAGAACCAAAGAAAGAATGTGAAATTTGCCTTTGTGTGTGTGTGTGTGTGTTTTAAAAGCGCAGGTGGTTTGTATAGGTAGCTGATGAAGTTGATGTACTTGACTTTGAGGCTACATGCACTTTTATGTTTTACGTTGGTTCTCAAAATAATTAAGAGAATTCCATTATTCTTTTAATTCAGATAAAATGTGTTGTTCTAACCATTTTAAATTATACAATTCAGTAGTTTATAGTGTATTTTCAAAGTTACGCAACCACACTACACTAATTCTAGAACATTTTAATTATTCCCCAAAGAAACCATTTACTTACCATTTCTGACCTCCTAGCATCTCCTGGAAACTACAAATTATTTTGGAGGGAAGAAGGAAGAGATTTTTATTCCTTTCCTTTCCTTACGTGTGTTTGTGTGTGTATATATACATATATATATATTTATTTATTTGTAAGAGCCTTTAGATTTACATTTTCATTTAATTTAAAACTTAACTATTTGAGTAGATCCATTTTTTATTAAGTATTGTAATTGCTTTTTACAGTTCTCATTCTGAAAATGGTTCACAGCATTTCTTTCCCTAAGCCAAGATATTACAGGCTAATTATAGCATGTATGTGTTCTAGCCTCCTTTTTATTGTGTATAGTATCCATAGAAAATTGCTCTTCAGCCATTTTCAGGTGAACAATTTAGTGACATTTAAGCCCATTGCCACTGATTTCTAACTATTACCATTATGGTTAGAAATAACTGGTACCTTGTTCATTATCCTCAAAGAGATTTTATGTTTACTGGATAGTAGTAATGAATTTATGGTATTTTGGGGAAGCCATTGAAATGGAACTTGCTTTTAATCTATTTAAAGTGTTTTCTAGCTTTGCTTCACTTTAAGGAATATGTAGAAGGAAGCACATTGTATTCTGTAATTTTCATATTTGTCATTGGTTGGTACTTCTAGTTTATGAAGGGAAGGTTTCTTGGAACAGAAAAGATAGAGGTTATCTTGAAAGTATCTGCATTTTACCATTGTATATGCAATGCTTACTATTACATGTAATTTCACTTTGAAAATATACATGTTTATGTACTATGAAATTTATATAACTTTTTTTTTTAAAGGAAACTCAAGAATATACTCGAAATGTTGTAAGGTACTGCCTTGAAGCTCTTCAAGATTGGTTTGATGCTATTAACTTTGTAGATGAGGTATGTTTTATATGTCTATGTACATATATATAAATTGTATGAAAATTTGCTTAAATTTGTTTTATTAGGGATTGAACTCACGACCTTGTGCATGCTTTGTAAGTGCTGTATTGCTGAACTATTTAGCTATGTATGTTTTTTGGCATATATAAAAGCATTTTTGAAAAAGTGTTAGATTTAACTTAACATTGAAAATTGTGAGTATCTTTTCATGGGTTAAGAGTAGAAGAATTACTATCATAATGACTTAACAGAACCAACGGAAAAGGGATGGCTAGTTCTTCGACATTCAGGAACTTACAGTATCTTAATTGTGTTTGCTTTTATCCTAGAGGACAGAGGCATGCTTTTCCATCTTAAGTGTATGTGTGTCATTTCTCAGGAGTGGAAATTAGCTTAAGTTGAAGAAATAAGAGTATTGGCATAAATGTGAATGAGGTAGGGAGATTAATTAAAAAGTATATTCCAACTCTATTATTTGGGCAATGTTCTTGATAGAGAATGGAAGAATGAGCTTGAACAAAGGTTTTTTGTTTTTAATTAATAAATGAACAGAATGTTGGCACAGGGCATACTCTCTTGGCATTGAAAAAGTCATTCCTTCTCTTAGAAGCTCCTTCTCTTAGAAATAGCTTAGAACATGCTGAACACAGAAGAAAGATCAGACAGTGCTCCCCAGTTACCCAACCCCACCCCAATTTAAGTTCTGAATCCTGGGCAGGTAGGACCCCTGTTGTGTATGTATGTGTACAAGGGAGGTAAATTGTTCTATTTATTTCTTTTTAAAAAAAAAATTAGTTTGGCAGCTTGGTGTGGTGGTACACACCTGTAATCCCAGTACTGGGGAGGCAGAAGAAGGCAGTCTCTGTGAGTTTGAGACCAGCCTGGTCTAAAAAGTAAGTCCAGGGCAGCCAAGGCTACACAGAGAAACCCTGTCTCGAAACCTTCCCCCGCACCCCCTCCCTCCAAATAGTTTAGCATGCAAGGTTCTGAGTTTCATTCTGGCATCTTCATACACAGTTTGCTTATTTGAAAAACAATTTGACAGAAGTTTACTGAAAAGTTAGGAATACAAAGAACTTTCTTTTCTGGGATCTTCTGTATTACTGATTTTATCCCTATTACTACTCAAAACTTAATATGCATTTACTATGACTTAGAATATTCACTTATAAGTGAAATACAACTTCATAATCATTTACAGATTCTAAGCATCTAATTCTTAGAGGTCATTTATGTCTCAGTAATTGCTCACTGATGTGTGTGCGTGGGTGTGCCTGTGCATGCCGGCGAGTATGCACACAATTCCGTGTTCATCTAACAGTCAGCTTTGGGTGTCATTCCTTAGGGGCTGTCCTTGTTTTTGAGGCAGGATCTCTCACTGACCTACACTTCACTAAGTAGGCCAGGTGGATTGGCTGGCCCAAGGATTTGCCTTTCTTTCTTCCCACTACTGGGATTATAAGGAAGTAACAGGATGCCTGGCTTTTTTTTTTTTTAAAACAAACAAACAAACAAACAAACATGAGTTCTAGGGAGATAGGATGCAGGACTTAGGTCCTGGTGTTCATGATACTGTCTCCAGTTGTCAGTGATGTTCTTCATAGCAAAATGACGGTTCAGAATCACTTCGGGGAATTTTATTACCAAGTCTCAGATCTGTTTCTGTAATACTTTGTTAATGTTTCTTTATCGTTGTAGATAGTGACATTTTGAAAGGTATAGTTATCTTGTAGGGTGTTCCTCAGGGTTTACATCATGATTAAAATCAGATTACCTGTATTTTCCAGGAAATTCACAGGAAGGTTGTTAGTGGCTTTCAGTGCATCTAATCTGATGGTCTGTGACATGTTTTCGCACTTTGATCGCTCAATGTAATGCCCGCTGGCCTTCAGCTGGGAGTTGTTCTTTTCTTCACTATAACTAATACGCTATCTTGTGAGGCACACCTCGAAACTATGCAGATATTTCTTTGTTCTCATTCAGTTTTCAGTTCTCTAGCTTAGTTCTGTATGATAGGGTCCATGGTTTTTCAGTCAGATCTGTTTGGGGCTGAGATGGTCTCAGACAGGTGTCTCAAATTTGACCTCAGTGAGAGCCCTGCAAGTTGATCCCAGTGAGAGCCCCTGCAAGTTGGATTCCGTCCTTTTACATCCTTTTTGAGTACTTAAATGCTTATGTCTCTTCAGAAGTTTTAGGCTTATCTTATAGTTTCCCCAGTCCTTTTCTGGAGTTCATATTGGTACAGCTACCTAATAATTTCTAGTTTCTAGTGCAGAACAGGGTTTAGAAAGCAAGAATTGGGTGTTGGTGTGTTCATGCTGTGGGCGTTCTTTTCTTCCCAGGGTTGACTAAGCAGACGGGAGGAGCATAGATAGGACAGTAGTTTTACAACTACATATATAATGATTGTTAGTTCAAAAATCTTCAAACTTAACGTTTTAACACTAAAGAACTTACTCCAGTTTGGTGTTTGAAACTTCAGAGGGTACTGCTGAGATGTTTGAAAGCTCTGCTTCCAAGATTTTAAATGTTGATTTAAAAACCAGCGTGGAATTCATCTAGGTGGGATTATTTACGATGTTTAAAACCTTGAAACCTTGATTTGTGGACTTTGTTTACTCCAGCCAGCTCCTAACCAAGTCACCTTTCACCTGCCACTACATCGTTATTACGCCATGTTCTTAAGTAAGGTGAGATTGTTAGTAACGGCTTCCCTTGTTGCTGTCATTCATTATGTGGGGGAGAATATTGAATTACTAACTTTTTAATTATGGATTTTTAGGCGGTGAAATGTCAAGAACTAGATTTGGATTCACTTTTACCGGATCAGGAAATGTTAATGAAACTAATGATTCACCCACTCCAAATTCAAGTATGTATTCAGGCTTCCAAAACATTTTGTTTGTTTGCTTGCTTATTTATTTGTTTGTTTTATTTATCAGGCAGGGCTTCTCTGTGACTCCTGTCTGTCCTGGACTTACTTTGTAGGCCAGGCTGGCCTCGAACTCACAGAGATCCACCTACCTCTGCCTCTCAGAGTGCTGGGATTACAGGCATGCACGACTGCGCCCGGCTTTTTAAAACATTTTGAATGGGACTTCTTGGTTAACTCATCTTCCCTTAGTTTTAGTGGATGGTAGACATGAATTAAATTTTAATAGAATAAGAACAATTTCTCTAATCTGATTTTTTATTTTTTCTGTTTATTTGTAAGATGGGTTTTCTGCATTGAAAATTGAGTTAGGTTGAGTTAAAATGCAAAGCGGAGTCATTGAAGACCAATTATGTTTGTTTTATGCTTCTTTCTCGCCCCCCTTCCCCTGAGCCAGGATTTCTCTGTATAGCCTTGGCTGTCCTGGACTCAAAGTTACACCTCCCTGAGTGCTGGGATTAAATTGTGTGTGCCACCATGTCTGGCTTTCTGCTTATTCCTTTTAAGATTATTATTATTATTATTGTAGGTAGGGCAAGGGTTGAGGGAGAAATAGAGTGAAAAATAAGCACTGATTTTAAAAAAAGTTTTTTTTTTAATTTTTCTTTTTTTAAAATTTACTTTACATCCCAAGGGATGCTCCCTTCCTCCTCCCCTTCCAGTCTCCCCCTTCCTCTTTCCCTTCTCCCTTTCCCCCAGAAAAGGGGAGCCTTCCCCACCCCCTGTATCAGCCTTCCTCAGCACATCAAGTCACATTAGGACCGTGAATATCTTCATCTCCCAAGGCCAGGCAAGGCAGCCTGAGGGAAGTGATCCAAAAGCAGGCAGTAGAGTCCATGAGAGAAACAGCAACCCACCTCCTCCCCTTGTCAGGCGCCCCATTGGCTACATGTGTGCAGGAGACCTAGATCCCGACTATGCGTGCTTCTTAGTTGATTCCTCAGCCTCTGAAAGCCCCCATGGGACTGGGTTAGTTGTCTCTGTCTTCTTGTGAGGTTTCTGTCCTATCCAGGTCTTCTATCTTTGCCCCAACACTTCCACAGGACCCCTGGGGCTCTGCGTCACACTTGACTGCAAGTCCCAGCATCTGTCCCAATCCCTTATTAACTGGAGCCTCCCAGAGAACAGTCAAGTTAGGCTCCTGTCTGGCAAGCACAGCAGAGTATCATTAGTGTCAGGGGCTGGCTCTGCGGTGGGGGGGTTCTCAGGTTGGGCCAATTGGACTTTCCTTCAATCTTTGTTTCTTCTTTATCCCTGCACTTCTTGTAGGCAGGGTAATTTTTAGATCACAGGTTTTGTTGTTTGGTTGTTGTTCCCCTCCTTCTGCTAGTCCTGCCTGTCTAGGAGGTGGTCACTTCAGTCTTCATGTCTCAACATTAGGAGTCTCAGCTAGAGTCACACCCATATCCTCCCAGGCATCTACCCTGTCACAGGCCTCCAACTTGACAGAGAGATGCCCCTCCCCAGTTTCCTCCTTGTTCCCAGCTCTCTCACCTCCCACCCAGTTTTCCCCACATCTGACTCCCACCTTTGTCTCTTTCCCCATTCCGTCTCCTGCCCAGTTCCTCCCATCATCCACTTCTGCTGTCTATTCTACTTCCCTTTCTGAGTGACATTCTGGCACCTTTCCTTGTACCCTCCTTGTTACTTAGCTTCTTTGGGTCTGTGGGTTGTAGTATGGTTATCCTATGCTATAGGTCTATAAGTGAGTATATACCATGTGTGTCTTTCTGGGTCTGGGTTACCTCACTTAGGATGATCTTTTCTAGTTGCATTCATTTGCCTGCAAATTTCATGATCTCTTTGTTTTTAATAGCTAAGTAGTATTCCATTGTGTAAATGTACCACAATTTCTGTGTCCATTCTTCATTTGAAGGACATCTAGATTGTTTCCAAGTACTGATTTTTCAAAAAGATTTCAGTGAAGTTGTTATAAATGTATCCAGAAACCTTAGTGGAAAACTAGCTCATTCAAAAACTCCAAAGAAGAGAGCTATACAAAATATAGTCATTAGTTTGGATATTTAAGAAAAATCCTATATAGTGGGACAGAGGCCAGCGTGAGATACATAGTGATTTTGTGGTCTGCCGGGCTTTGTAGTTAGACCATGTCCTAAAAACAAAAGCAAGAAAAAGAAAAGAATATTTAAACTGACTATTTAATGTTGGATAGAATGCTGACTAAGTTCATATTATGATGAAGTAAAAATATTTTAACTGATTGCTTAATACAATATGATTTTATTGAATGAAGACGTTATGTTTTCTAATTCCTTTCTGATTAGGCAAGTCTTGCTGAAATTCACAGCAATATGTGGGTGAGAAATGGTCTGCAAATCAAAGGACAAGCCATGACCTATGTTCAGTCTCATTTCTGTAACTCCATGATTGATCCGGACATTTACTTGTTGCAGGTGAGTCCACCTCAGATCCAGGGTGTGTGCTTTAGAAGTGCCTTGATGTGCCTGGTATCTTAACTTACGGTGGTGACAGTGATGGTGAGAGACAGTTCACTGAGGAAATTTCCCAAAGGAAGGATGCTGTACCTTATGGGCCACAAGGCAAGCATAAGGTTTAGTTAGGACACAGAGACAGGAACCAGGAGAAAAGCCCAGGCAAACACCATTTTGAGGGTTTCTGTAGGAAAGGCAAGACAGAATGGAAGAAGGTGTTTCTATGGTTCTGGCCGACTCTGCTGCATAGGGATGGCACCTGTTTGTGTTCTGTGCAGCCTTGGGTTCCTGGAGGGCTTAGGAAGGGCTGCATTTGTCTGGGAGCTGGGTAGAGTGGGTGAGTGCTTATGTGGGCCGGGCTCTAAATGACTTCTCTACTGTGCCTGGGAAGGCACTCTCCCCACACAGCTTTTACTAGTCCTGATGCTTTCTCTGGTTTTGTATAAGAAACAACTCTGAATGTGAGAAATAAAGCTTTCCTTGTGTTTTTAAAGGTCTGTGCTACTAGACTTGACCCGGATTATTTTATATCGTCTGTCTTTGAGAGGTGAGCGTATGTTTGTTAAGACAGGTACTAGGAAGTGTCTGGAATTTAACTTAGCTTTTTTTATTCTCTGAGAATGCACTCACTATTTCCTCTTATAGGTTTAAGGTGGTGGACTTGCTGACCATGGCATCACAGCACCACAATACAGTGCTAGACGCGGAGCACGAGCGGTCCATGCTGGAGGGCGCGCTCACGTTCCTTGTGATCCTTCTGAGTCTGCGGTTACACTTAGGTAAACCACCGACAAACAGTGATGTTGACTACTGTTTCTCTGTCTTCGCCTGTCCCTCTGCTAGTACCTTGTTTATGGAAAAAAGAAAAGGGGTGTGGATATACTTAAACATACTTTTAAAATCTTGACATGTACAATTAACACATGGTTTAGAAGAGTCTTTAAAAAATCCTTTGCCTACAGGAGCTGCATTATCAAGGCTGTGAAACTGCTGTTACAATTTGGGCCTTGCTGTTTTTTACTCTTAGCTTTAGGCATTTCAACATTTTGTAGAACATCGTAATAAAATATGTAGTGAGTTCTTTATTATGTATCTCTGTATAGAGTAATTCTGTTTTTACTACTTTTAGGGATGTCTGATGATGAGATTCTCAGGGCAGAGATGGTAGCCCAGCTGTGTATGAATGACAGAACGCATAGCTCATTGCTTGACCTCATATCCTTTAAAAATGTAATTTTGTGCTCATGGTAACAAATTGCTTTTATGGATTAAAATATATAAATTTTAAAAGATTTTCTTTTAAACTTGAAAATATGTAGAAAAAGAAAAATATCAGTTGTTTGCTGAAGGATGTATTCAGGGCAAGTAGTGTGCATTGTCATCTCTGACTGTCGGGAAGACTTTCTCAGACTTTGGGGTTGACCTTCGGACTAATAGTTTTGGACACATTAGGGAGAGAAAGCTGGGCATTTTGTAAATGGGACCCATGTCTTTTCCTTTTGCTGCAATGCACAGAGCTTGGAGAGAATCTTCTTTTTTTGTTTTGTTTTGTTTTTCAAGACAGGGATTCTCTGTGTAACAGAGTCCTGGCCGTCCTGGACTTGGTTTGTAGAACAGGCTGGCTTTGAACTCAACGAGATCCACCTGCTTCTGTCTCCAGAGTGCCAGGATTAAAGGTGTGTGCCACCATATCCAGTAGAGAGAGTCTTTATAATTATCACTTTTCAGAGTTTTTTTTTTAACTTTATTTTTTTAAATTTTTTTTTAACTTTTATTAATTACAAGAGTTTTTAATTATTCCAAAGATTTTTGTTAGAAGCAGTCTTAAAGAATTTTCAAGTTTATGGATTATCCTCTACCTACTGGAAGCAGGGTCTCTGGTATAGAACTGAATATTCAGTAGTAGCATTTTTTTTGTTTTTAATTAAATATTATTTTACATGTATGGGTGTTTGTTTGCATGCATGTATGGGGTGCACATACATGCCTGGTTCCTGCAGATGTCAGAAGAACCTGTCATATTCCCTGGAACTGGAGTTACAGAAGGTTGTGAATCACTGTGTGGGTGCTGGGAACCAAACTTTGGTCCTTTGCAAGAGCTGTTTTAAACCACTGGACCATCTATCCAACTCCTGCCCTTCCCTCCCCCCACACTTTAATACATTAATTTTTTTTTTTTTTTTTTAATGCTGATGTTTTTGAGGTAGGAGCTCACTGTGTAGCAGCCCTGCTTGACCTGGAACTTACAGTGTAGACCGGGTGGGCTGCCCTTGAATTTGGCAGAGATCTTCCTGCTTCTGCATACTGCAGTTATGGCTTATACCACCATACCCAGCAAGGTAATGAAACCTTAAAGATCCTAGTGTTATTTTATATTTGATTAAATTTAGCATATATGTGTCATAGGGTTGGAATAATTGATTGAAATTTTGGTTTTGTGAAATAACTCCTATTAGAATATTTGCTTGACTACTTTGAGTATTTTGTAGCATCAATTCAGTATTGTCTGGTAGCCATCCCAGTGTCTACCACTGTGATAAGGGTTAAGTCTAGGGCCTTGAATGTATCACGCAAGAGCTCTATCCTCAGCTTCCTTCTGATGATTTCATCAAACAATTATAGACTATCAGTGCTACTACAGAGCAAAAATCATTTTCTATAATTTTGAATTTAGTTTAAGAATTTTATACCCTAATATGAAACAGGACAAAGTCTTTGTGGTTTGATGTTTTCCCTTTGCCTAAGCCTTCTTGTTTTTATTTGGGGGAAATTTTGCTTTTGGAAAAGTGATGTTTACTCATACTAATCTGTACTAAATTTTAGTGTATTCTTTTTGGTTTTCTGAAGAAGGTGAGGTATATGCAGTGATGAAAATGGAGATATTTGAAATTGTTTTCCTCTAATTGAATGGAATTTGATGAATTTATTTGGGGGAAGTGTGCTTGGGACTACTTCATTGCATAGTTTATTAGCTGGATTCTACATTTAAATTATTGAAAAAGACATCACAATGATACTGAACTATTACGTGGCCCTCTGGTGGCCAACTTGATAAAATGAATTAAAAATGAGTAATTTCAGACTTTGAAGCTGGCGCTGGTCATTAATATTGTTTTTTTCTTGACACATACATCATATCCCGGAAAATCCCAACCCTAAAAGTGGCATTATTCCTGGAAGTTATAGTTTTGAATCAGTTTTATCTGCTGTAGCTGATTTTAAGGCTCCTGTTTTTGAACCTGGGGGCTCTATGCAACAAGGCATGTATACTCCCAAAGGTATGTGCCCATACATAAATGCATTCTTCCCTGTGTACACTGAAAAATGTCTGTTTGTGCATTTATTAATTTAGTGTGCATGTGTGTTTGTGTGGGTGTGTATGTGTGTGGAGCCAGAGGTCAGCCTTGGATGTGTCATTTATTTCTCTTATTTCTTGTTCTTTGTAGCACGGTCTCTCATGGAAACTGGAGCTTACTTAATTATTGACCAGAGAGCTCCAGGGCTTTGCTTGTCTCCACCTCCTTAGCTCTGGGCTTATATGTGCATGTGACTCTCCGATGGAGCCATGTCCTTGTACCCTAAAAACAAGTGCTTTCCTGACTTTGCCCCTTCAATATTTGTCTTTTATTAATTCAGTTTTGGTATTCTTCCAAATATTTTATAAATTATTTTTTCTGAGTAAACAGTGATATTACTTCCATTTGGGAAATAGAGGCTCATGGTTCTCTATGAGTTCAAGGCCAGCCTAGTCTACATCACTACTTCCAGGACAGCCAGGGCTACATAATAAAGATATATTGCCTCAGACAACAAGAACAGAAAGTATTTACATTGTATTATGGCCTTCTTAAGTGACTAAATCATAAAAACAACTTTAACTGGTATTCTAATTCATTTCTGTAAGGATCACTAACCATAAATGAACCATACATTATAAAAGAATATATTTAATTTAGTTTGAAACAGTTTATATTATTTATTGTATTGTATTTTTTTTTTTTAAGACAAAGTCTTACTATGTAACCTTGGCTGGTCCAAAACTTGTTGTGTCCAGCAAACTGGCCTTATACTCACAGATATATCTACTCTGTCTCCATGTCCCAGATTTTAAAGCATTCTCCACTGTGCCCAGCTCATTATCTGAATTTTAACCTGAGATAGTGTAAAGTCTGTTTAGGATGCTGATAGCTCTTAGAGCTTAATATGTTTAAATACACAGAAGCCCTTTTCTGAAGTGGTTGCTCTTCTAGGATTTTTCTCCTACATTTATAGATAATTTGTTTGACAAGAGTGAGAAATAGGTGAGATTTTGATTAACAGAGAGGTCTTAAAAGAAAAGAACCTTAACTTTTTGAAGGGGTTGAAGTGTATGCTCCTTGACATCTGTGGAAGTCCAGTATGTATTTTGAAGTTACATATAGCATGTACTGTATTTGGCAATAGGACAGAAGAAAAGTGAGTCTAATAAGTAATTTGAGTTTGGTTTTATTCCTGAGAAGTCAGATTTCTATTTCTGCTTTCTTTTTTGTGATAGCTGAAGTCTGGGATCAGGAGTTTGACCCGGTCATGGTCATTCTTCGAACAGTGTACCGCCGAGATGTGCAGTCTGCGATGGACAGATACACAGCATTGTAAGTCGGACAGGTTCCATTATAACATGCAGTGTGATGTCATCAACATATACTTAATCTGAGAGAAAATATCATTTAAAGGTTTCTAAAAAGCAATTCAGCCGAGATTTATTTTCTCATGATCTTTATAAAATTTTGATATTAAGCTGGATATAGTAGGCTGTCCTGTAATACTATCACTCCAAAAGGATCTTCAGTTCAAGACCAGCCTAGGTTGTATAATGAGATATTGTCTCAAAACACAAAGCAACAAACAAATAAAATTTAATGTTGACCTGATAAATTTTATGAAACATCATTACTGAAATTAAAAGAAAAACCAAGTTGCTAGTTGATCAGTCAAAATTGAAACTTGATTTTATGTTACTCTATTTGAATCAGTGAAGGAGGCACAAGTGTAAAAATAAAATAGTGTGATATCAGAGATGATAGATATCTACAGAAAGTATGAAAATATTGCTGTTATTGACAGTTGAAAATATTCAAAGCAAAATGAAGTTTACTTATTTATATGTAACAAAATATTTCAAAACATTGATTACAGAAAGAAATTGTTCTTGAGAAAGTCTTTATCCAGATAATATTCAAGTAGCTGTTATCATATATTTATAGATGTTAGGTGTAATTAAAACTTTCTTTTTGCCAGGGTTTTTTAAATCTCAGATAAATGTTCACTTTAGCATCCGTCATAGACTCTACTTGGAAAAAAACAAATTTCCCACAAAACAAAATTTCTTAAAACGACAACAACCAAATTCAGCTCAGCTACCATCATCTTTCTGCCTTACTCTAGAATCCTGGTGGAAGAGGTGGTTTGAGGCTCTCCTTTCTCTGTTTATGTGGCCACTTCCTTTTGTGTATTTTATGTCCTTTTGTGACAATTTGTTCACTTGTACATGTTTATTTACTTCTTTAGCTCCAGATGTTTTTGCTCTCTCTCTCTCTCACCCCCTTCCTTAACTTCCTCTCTCCCTCCCTCCCTTTCTCTCCTCCTTCCCTCCCTCCATCCCTTCCTTCCTTCTTTTCTGAGACAATGTGTCTTTGTAGCCCCAGCTGTTCTGAAACTCATTCTGTAGACCAGGCTAGCCTTGAAATCAGAGGAACACCTGCCTCTGCCTCCTGAGTGCTGGGACTAAAGATGTGTGCCACCCCCTCCTGTCTTGCTTCTATATTTCTTACATATTCTCAGGATTTATGGCAGCTCAATATTATCTCCTAGCAGGAGTTATTTGTTGAATAAGTAAAATTGAATAGTTCATGTTGAAAAATTGAAACATGGCAAGCATAGTTGTACATACCTTTAACCCCATCACTCAGGAGACTGAGGCAGGCAGACGTAGCCAGTTCCAGGACAGCCAGGACTACATAAGGAGATTCTATTTCAAAGAACAACCAAACCAAATCAAAAGAAAAACGAAAAAAAAAATATATCAAGAGATGCAAAATTGAGAGGAGGAAACATTTCCTTGGGAAAAGAAAACATCTACAAATTGACTTTATCAACACCTTTTTAAGTTGTTTTGACTTTTTAAGGGTACTTAATTTTGAATAAATAAGAAGTAGGTATACAATAAGTTTAATAGTTTCTTTCACTCTCTTTCTCTCTTCCTCACCCCCTCTCTTTCTCTTTCTCTCTCTCTCTTTGGTTTTTTGAGACAGATTTTCTCTGTGTATCTGTGGTTGTTCTGGAACTCACTTTGTAGACCAGGCTAGCCTTGAACTCACTGAGATCTGCCTGCCTCTGCCTCCCAAGTGTTGGGACTAAAGGTGTGTGTCATTGCTCTTGGCTTCAATAGTCTCTCTTATTTTGTCCTGGAACTTGCTCTATAGACCAGGTTGGTCTCTAACTCATAGAGATTCATCCGCCTGTCTCTTCCCAAGTGCTGGGATTAAAGGCATGAGCTACCACTGCCCTGCTTTGTCTATTTTTTAAATAGTCTTTTTGGGGTTATTTATTTAATTTTTAAAAAGATTTATTTCTTTTTATTATATGTCTATGAGTGTTTGCCTAATGTATAGAAGTGCACTTCACGTATTCTTGGTTTCTTTAGAGACCACAAGAGGGTGCTGTATCTCTTGAAACTGGAGTTATAGGCAATATGGTCATGCCTGGCTTTTATGAGTGCTGAGTGTTCAAACTCAGGTCATCATGCTTGAAGAACAGACTTGTTTGTTTGTTTGTTTTTAACTGAACTCCATTCCTTAAATTAACTTAGTTCTGAATATGGCCTGACGTGTGCCAGGTGCTTCTGCCTACAAAGTCATTTTGTCTCTTCCTCTTTTTTTTTCTTCTTTTTAAAGACAGTATTTCAGATAAGTTGGCTTCAAACTCATCAGATAGCTGAGGTTGCTCTTGAACTTTGGATCCTCCTGCTTCCATTCCACAAGTCCTGAAATTACAAGTGTGTTCCTCTGTGCCCAGCTTTATGTGGTCCTGAGGGTTGAACAGGGCGTCCTGCGTTATTTAGCAACTTTTTGTAAATGTTGAGTGCACTCTTTACCCATATTATTACGTGCACCTAACTGTTGTGTGTTATGTACCTATTGTTGGTTCAGGCTTATTGAGAGTGTTGTTGAACCCCCCCCCCCCTTGGGCTCCTTGCAACATGGATTTGTCAACTTTTCTATGTAATTCCCTCATATTTTGCCTATTGTGCTTTGAGCCTGCAACTGTTTGTGTGTAAAGATGATAGTTATTGTCTCCCTGGGGTCCTCATGTTCTCTGTTCAAGAAGGTACAGATGAGCTTCTTCTCACTTCTTGTGAAGTACTCTCCTCATCTAGATGAGAGATTTTTTTTTTTTTTTTGTCTCAGCAACAGAGAAGGGTGGTATTTCCATGTCTGGGCCTGTGTGAGTCCAACACCTTTAAACAGCACAGTAGACATACTACTCAAAATTTTGTTAAACCGCATCTGTTTAGTGTGTGTGCGCCTGCATAAACATGCACGCGTGTGGTTGTGTGGAGCTCCGTGGTAGCCAGTTCTCTTTTCTGCCATGTGGGGCCAGCAGATTGAACGGAGGACACTAGGCCTGGCAAGCCATCTCAGCAGCCTTCAAGGATTTAAGACCATGTCCACAGTATTACTGTCTGTTGGTAATCGTGTTTTTCCTAATGGCCCTGGCACTCTACTTGCTTGCTTAGAGCTCCATTATGGGGTCTAAAAGCTGTGCTTTTATCCATTCTGCTTTCCAGCCCTTAGTAGTGTGGACATTTTCTGATTACAGGAGTTAGAAGAGAAGATTACTTTGCTGAATATTTTATTATGTATTCTTTTTGTTCATTTCTTTTTGTTAGTGTTTTTTATGTTCCTATTTCTAGTTTTAAGCCTAGCTTTTTTTGACCAATTTTTCTCTAATAGTAAAGGAAAAACAATGTGTACTGTGTAGTAAAAAAATATCTTTTTGGCCTTTTAAAGCATTTATAATTAATTGGTAATGTGTGGAAAAACATGATAGAAATCAATGCCTGCAAATCACTGTTTAAACCATAGTTAAAATTTGAGTCTATCATGAAATTTTGATTTTATTTTTACAGTTTAAAACAGAGTGGAAAATTCCCTGGCAATCCCTGGCCTCCTTATAAGAAAAGAACGTCACTCCACCCCAGCTATAAAGGTCTCATGAGACTTCTGCACTGTAAAACTTTACACATCGTGCTGTTTACGCTGCTTTACAAGGTAGAGGACCACTTTGATTAGAATGACATAGATTATAATTTATTTTAATAATTTTCAAGTCAAAATGCTAAATGACAACATTTATATGACGGTACCACTTACAAAGCAGAGTATGTTTAGAAATTTTTTAATATGTGAGGACAAATTATAATCACATTATTTGAATTTCAAATAGAAAATTATGAAGTAGTTATACTTCTCTGTGGAGAAATGTTTTTGTCATCGGCAGACAAATACTTCAGCCTGGATATTTGTTATGGCTTCTGTAGAATGGGAAGTATTGTGGCTGAAGGAATTATGCAGTACGCTAAGGGACCAAAGAACCAACTGTTTTGTTAAGCAGTGAACCCTGCTGCTTGACAAAACTAAATGGCACTACGTGAACCGGTGGCCTTACTTTAGAGTGCTTTATCTGCTTTTTATTCTTGCTAGGAACTTGACAGAGAATGATTTGTATGTGGGTGTTTTAGAAATGTGAGGCATCTGTTTACCTAGAATTTGTTTCATTTGGGCATGTTCTCTCTCAAAACTGACTTGCCTCATTGTGTCCTAAAAGTTTCATGAAGAATATATGTAACAGATGTATATACTCCAGCGTTTTTTAATAATTTAATTTGAGTAAGAGATGAAAGATAAGGCAATGAAAAAGATATGATGATAAAAAGAGAGAAAGATGAAAGATAGTATATCTATAGTATGTTGCTTAAATAGACATCTATAGAATAATAGGCATAAATGTTACATAATTAGAAATAAAGAACACCTATCCTTTTTTGTTTGAAAAACTAAAGAAAACTAAGCATATTCTGTATACAGATCTCTATTGACTATACAGATAATTTTTAATTATTTAAGAAAGCATGCATTAATTACTTAAGTAGAACTCTTAGTGCTAGTGTTTACCAAATAATGAAACAGGGCATTTAGATTTCTATGCACCCAGCATCACTTATGGCCATTTTTTTCATTTTACTTCTAAAAGCTAGAAGTTATTTTTGGCTAAGATTTTAGATCAGTGCCTTTGAAAAGTGCCTTAAAAGGTTCATTTTTGTCATTTATCAAAAGGATTATTCAGAAAAAAATGATTTGTAGTATTCTTTTCTCCATTAAAGTATATAGAATAAATACTCCTCTGTATTGGAAAGCAGTTTGTGTTGATTTTGTAGGCAAATGTGGTTTGTAGGACTCCCCAGAGCCAGGCCGCCTTCTGTTACTGAGCGTATTCCACAGCTACTATAGCTCATCAGTAGATTCTTTTTTTTTTTCCTTAGTGTTCAGACTTTATTGGTTCAACCAGAAATAGCAAAGGCAACGTAACTACTATTCGGGGCCGTCAATGCACAGATGCGAAAGCTACCTTTCGAAAGCTCATCAGTAGATTCTTGTTCGTCTCAGTTTTTGATGTGATAACGGAGTTTTAGAGGGTAGATAACTAGTTGACATGATCAATAGTAATTAATAATTCACGATAAATGAATGAAGTAAGCCTTACCGAGACTCTCATTGACATTACCTTTTCAGCTTTTAGAATTTGCTCAATCTAGAAGTTTTATCAGAGTTGAAAGAGTTGTTTCAAGACCCTTTTGAGCAATCTTTTGAGATCTCAAATTTGTGTGTAAGCTGTTGTACTCTAATTGCCAAGCACTGACAAAAAGTCACTTGCAGCAAGCCATTGTCATTCCTTGCTATGTGTGATACTAAAGAACGTGGTGACACTTTCCAGAAAATGGCTTCATTTCTTTTTCTTTTTCTTTTCTTGTTCAGGATTTGTAGCTTTTATTTTTCTTAGCTAAATCTGTAATGTTATTGGATTTGAATTTGAATTGGATTTCAATTAAAAGTCTCTTTGGATTTAGATAGTGGTGCTTTCTTTATGGGGAGGGCCCAGAATTGCAGGCATTGGCTGGCACAGTGCTGCTTAGACACTGTGCGAGCCTTGCTGGGTTAGAAAGGGTGACCTCTGGAGCTCCTGCCTTCAGGCTCCTCCTTGGGATCCCTCGGATCTTTACACTCTTGGCACAACCTGCCTCCTGTTTGCTGGACACATTGCTAGGCACTGTTCTAAGGAAATGAGAGATACAAAGTGAAGCCAGTCTCACATAATTCTGGACTTTTTTTTCACCTTTAGATATGGGAAAGCTAAGGCCAAAGATTGTTGCTGCAGAGCAGGTAGATAAAAACAGAGCCTGTTAAGAGTGAAGTTTTACAAGAGAAAGTGAGGTCACCCTCCTAGCTGTCAAATAGTAGGAAATCAGTCAGTGGACATCTCTATTCTTTAGTTACAAAGAATTCGTTTTTTTCCTCATCCCCTTATTTGCACTGTTCTCGTGAGGCTCAGTTTAGCTTACTATCTTTGTCAGTTCTTTATCAACCCCAAAGCTGACAGGGCCATCTCTTGCTGAACCCCTTCTTCTATACCTTCCCCATTGGTCACATGCCTTTTTATAGTGAGGACAGATGACTGTGCCACCTCATTCCTGTAGCAGTTTAGGCATCTTCCAACCACTGGCCCATTGCAGCCTTGAAATCCTGTGAGATGAGAGGGCTTAAGGTATATAATACATGTGTAAAGTAAGGTTCGTAGCATTTTCCTTTTTCCTTTTGATGTAAACCACACTTTGGCTTGCATATTTATATGGATACACACAACATTTAGAATACCAGAACTTTAAAGACAGAGTCAATAAACACTAATGTTTAATATTGCATTCCAGCTGTTAGCCAACTGCAGCTGCATTTAAATGAGAGACCTTGCTAGCTAACTCATTTATTTGCTGCCTTGTCTTTAGGAGAATACCAGAAGACAAGAATGTAAAGTATCCTTCGTAAATTGTTTATTAAAGACTGGTATATTTCTATTATTGATGTGTGGCCTGTTCAGTGTGGCATTTTTAGGAAGTCTCAGACTGGTATTTCCTGATCCTGCACATTTCTGTAATGGAGCTGGAAACATAGCTTAGTGGTTAAGAGCCTAGCATGTTCTTACTGAGGACCTGAGTTCAGTTTCCAGCAACCTTATTGTACAGCTAGTAACTGCCTGTAACTCCAGCCTTGGGGAGTTCAATAGATGACTCTGGCTGATGAGAATGTCTGCAGTCCTGTGCACATAAACCCTATACACATACGTAAATCTAACAGAAGTTCTATATAATCTTCAGAGGAAACCTAGTGTCTGTTTCAGTTTGTTTTCATTAAGATTTGCATTTACATGCTGATTTATATATCTGATAATTTTCTGATTATAGTTTTTTGTTTGTAATAAAGTGTTTTTGGATATTAATTGAAATACATTTTGTGAAAAAACTCTGAGGTATTTTCTTTTTGAAGATTCTGATGGATCATCAAAACCTGTCTGAACATGTGCTCTGCATGGTGTTGTATCTGATCGAGTTAGGCCTTGAAAACGCTGCCGAGGATGATTCTGCGGAAGAGGTGAGCTCTGCCTCTGTCTTGGAACATTTAGGAGGAAGCGGACCCTGTTGAGGCTGTTGTTTCAAAGAAGTATGTTTATACTTTTTTTTTTTTTTTTTTTTTTTTGAGATAGGGTTTCTCTGTGTAGCTTTGGCTGTACTGAAGCTCACTCTGTAGTCCAGGCTGGTCTCAATCTCAGAGATCTGCCTTCTTCTGCCTCCTGAGTCCTGGAATTAAAGGCACCCACCACCACTGTTTGTGTGTATGCCTACATATTTATCTGAGCATTACTTACATGCAGTGTCTGTAGAGGCCAGAAGAGGGCATCAAATTGCCTGGAACTAGAGTTACAGATGTTTGTCAGCTGCCATGTGAATGCTGGGAACTGAACCTGAGTCCTCTGGGTGCTATTAACCACTGAGCTCTCTCTCCCGCCCCTAGTTTTGGATTCTTAATTGTTAGAGCTGAAGAACTGGTGAGAAGATCCTATTTACTCATTTCTTCAGTGTGTGGATGTGCACCGTGATGCACACGTGCAGGTGGAGAACAGCTCGCAGGCATTGGGGCTTCCCTTTTACCGTATGGGGCTTTAACTCATGCTGTGCGGCCGGCAGCCAGTGGATCAGCTGAGCCAACTCACTGGCCTAAAAAGACTTTATTCTTAAAACGCGTATGGTCCTTTGAGGCTTTCCTTGTCACTTGTGGAATTACTGAAATAGAACATTTATTGTTCAAAGGAAAAAGGAAAGCTGTTTATATATTTTTGGTGTTATAGTGAGAACACCAATTATGGCTTCTAGTGTGTGTGTGCTCCCATGTGTGTTTGCATATTCATTCATCTACTCATCCATTTCTCTCTCTCTCTCTCTCTCTCTCTCTCTCTCTCTCTCTCTCTGTTTATGTCTTAGGTATCAATGGGTGGACCAGAACGTTGTCATGACAGTTGGTTCCCTGGCAGCAACTTGGTATCAAACATGCGACACTTTATAAATTATGTTAGAGTGCGAGTCCCGGAGACTGCTCCTGAGTTGAAAAGGGATTCGCTTGCCAGCACGAGCTCTGATGGTTTAGGCTCTTTACAAGTAAGTTTAACAGTGAGGGAGATGAAAAGGGAACAGTGTACATTATACGGAGAGATTGCTTAGATAACTTACGACATTCAGAAGAAAGCATGGTTAGGGGAGCTTTAAATTGTCATTTATTTCCTGATATGTCTGAGCACTGTTGCCTTAACCAGTCTTTTTCCTTCAACCTGCTAGAATTCCCGACGGCCTAAAGTTCTTCAAAGAGAGGTAGATGTGTATGGTATTTGCATTAACTAGCAACATAGCTAATTGGAGATGAGGAAATAAAAAACCACTGAAGTATTTGTGTGTGTGTGTAATTAATATGATTAAAATTAAAATACTTCTTTCATTTAATATGTGTTGCTTTTAACAGTTATTTATATTTAATTTTAAATAAATTTATGTTATTGATCAAAAAATGTAGCGTGGTTAGCATTAAATTTTCTTTTTAAGTGTTAAAAGTATTCTGGACCAGTTATAGGTGGCCCACTTGGATCTGCTTACATTTCGCATTACAGTTTTACTAACATTTTAAAAATGACTTGACTGTTTCCTAAATCAAAATAAATGTAATTGCTGGTAGCATGCCCATTAAAATTTTTTTCTTTTGCTTCTGTGCCAATTAACTGATGAAACAGACCCATAAATACTTGTATTTTGGAACTTACTCTGAAAAGCAGCTCTTTGCATGATGCTTAATTAATCTTTAAAAATAAAATGGGAAGTGGGGCTGGAGAGAAGGCTAAGCAGTCAAGAGCACTGGCGTCCCTTCCAGGGAAACCTGAGTTCAGTTCCCAGCACCCACTTGGTGGCTCAGAAGTGCTCTGGTCCCCAGTGCAGGCAGGCACATGATGCACAGGTGTGCATATGGCCAAAACACCCACACACATGAATGAATAAAACCTAAAAAGGAAAAGTGTTAAAGTGACATGCCAAATAATTAAGCAGTTTATTTCCTATAAACTAGGTATCATGTGCATCAAGAGAGCTGAATTAGATATTTCAAGTCAAGTCTATTTGTTAGCATATTCCTTGGTTTTGACCACACTTTTTTGTTGTGAACACTGTTTAGGATTTTAGTTAAACACTTGGAGTCTCTATGAGAAGCTCTTTTGTTTCTGATGTTTCAGACTACTTTAAAACCTTGAATGTTAAAAAATATATATATACTGTAATTTGACTCATAGAAGCATACTTATGTTCATTTTAAAAAGACAAATCCATTAAACTGATTTATATCTTAAATAAAGATGATTTCTAAGAAGCTTGATTTGTTTCCTCTAGCAAAAAGGCTGTTTAGAAGACAAATTATTGAGAAGAACATTTGGCCAAAAAAAGTCAATTCAGATAGCACATGGTGATGTGCAGTGTGAAGCAAATTAATTCCGTTTGTACATTTTATTCTCACATTTCATTTCACTTAAAGTTTTTGTAAGGAACTTTGAAGTTCCTTAAAAGTGAAGTTAATTTTCACTGTGGATTTACTGTCTTGAAAAACTGAAGAAAAATTAAATTTTTTGTCTATGTGGACACTGTAGCAGGCTTCCAGAAGTTAGTAAAGAATATATGTAGTTTCTTGATCAGGGGCGTAGAAGCTTAGTTTATGTTTTGTTTGTTTGTTTTGTTTTATAATTTGGCTGCAGGTATAGCATAAGCTTTGTTTGTCTGTTTTCTGTGGAACATATGCTCAGGTAGTTACGGGGGCAGGGTTACTGCTGGTGACCTCCTTTTCCTCACTGCTGTCCCTGTAAAGTCGTCCTGTGTCTCTTTGATAAAGAAGTGAAGGAAATGGGTTAATCTGCTGGAGAGACCTTTGGAAAAATATAGTGATATTTTTAGAATCGGTATTGAGTAACTTCTTTATTTTTCTGTCTTTCTTATTTTTACTGGTAGAATTCTGGCACCGCTCAAGTTTTCAGCTTAGTAGCAGAGCGTAGAAAGAAGTTCCAGGAGATCATCAATCGAAGCAACAGTGAAGCAAATCAGGTGGTTCGACCCAAAACTCCAAGTAAATGGTCAGCTCCTGGTTCAGCTCCCCAGTTGACTACAGCCATTTTGGAAATTAAAGAAAGCATATTGTCTTTGCTAATAAAACTTCACCACAAACTCTCAGGAAAACAAAACTCTTACTATCCACCGTGGCTTGATGACATAGAAGTTTTAATACAACCAGAAATTCCTAAATACAGTCATGGGGATGGTATAACTGCTGTAGAAAGAATATTGCTAAAAGCAGCAGTACAAAGCAGAATGAACAAGCGCATCATTGAAGAGATATGCAGAAAAGTGACCCCTCCCGTGCCCCCCAAAAAAGTCACTGCAGCAGAAAAGAAAGCCCTGGACAAGGAGGAGAGGTATCTTTATTTTCAATGTTTTTAAATATTGATGGAATAGCTGATGGTTTGGGGTTTTGTCTTTTTTGGTCATTCAGGGCTAATGACCTGGTTCTCTGAGTTATGAGAGTTGGGGCTGTTTACTTAGTGAGGGATTGAATATAGTCAGTGCTTGTGTGTGTGCGTGTGTGTGTGTGTGTGTGTGTGTGTGTGTGTGTGTGTGTGCGCGCTGAGCACTATGTGGGAAAAGGGTTGACCATAGTCAGTGCTTGTGTATGTGTGCGTGTGTGTGTGCGTGCGCTGAGCACTATGTGGGTAAAGGGTTGACCATAGTCAGTGCTTGTGTGTGTCCTGAGCACTTTTTGGGTAAAGACTTGAACATAGTGCGTGTGAGTGAATGCTGAGCACTTTGTGGGTGAAAAGAGTATTGCTAACCCCAGTGTGAAATTACCGTTGGAAGTTGGAGTGCCTTCAGAAACATTGCTGGTACCCTACTGATCTGGTGCATAAGAATTCTCTTAAGTTTAACTTAACTTTAAATAAAAATATAATTATTTTAGATATTTCTTTTAAAAGCTTTTTATTTATTGTGTGTGTGCGGCATGTGTGATTGTGTGCATGTCATCACATATGCTGTGATGTACGTGTAGAGGTCAAAGGACCGCTTTTGGATGTCTGTTCTCTCTTTCTAGCTTGTGGTCCTGAGGATTGAACTCAGGTCATCAGATCTCTCTCTATATATACCTCAAGGCCACTTCACAGGGAATGGTGGTACCCACAGTGGGCTGAGCCACCTGCATCAGTTAACCATCAAGGTAATTCCCTGCAAACATGGCAACAGGCCAGTCTTCAGTCTTTTCTGGGCAGTCTGTCAACTGAGGCTTCCTGGTCAGGTGACTCTAGGCTCTGTGAAGTTGATAATTGAAACTGACTAGTACAAGTGGCATTAGAGAGGATGTAAGAGGCCAGACAGGAAAAACTAACACAATTGTTTGGTGTTGTGAGTTCAGATAAGTTTGTCACTCTTATGTAATTTGCTAGTTAGGAAGGAGATCATCCTGTGATGATTGTATGAGAAGCCCCTTAATGGCATAGATAGTTGTACTTCATCACTGATGTAAGAAAAATTGTTTTTAGAGACAAAGAAAAGTAGACGGGCTGGGGAGGTGGCAGAGTGGGTAAGGCACTTACTTCCTGTGCAAGCATGAGAGCTCAGAGCCCAGCACATGTGTCAGAAAGCTGGGCTGGCTGTGCCTGCCTGTGGAGCTCACTGGCCAGGGTATCTAGCTGAACCATTGAGCTTCTGCTTCGGTGAGTGATCCGTTGTCAAGGAAAAAAGGTGAAGGTAATCGAGCAAGTCCCCCATTCTTCCACCCATACCTGTATGCATGTGTACACACCAGAAACACACACCACAAAACACTCACAAAAGGATAAAATAGAATAATAATTAGTAACG